>NC_054471.1:129966082-130591082 GCF_017639515.1 Carcharodon carcharias
TTATCTGGTAGTAATCAATACCAATTATGTTGGCAAAAGATTACTTAGGCTGAAGTGGTCAAGGCTTAACTTTCTGTGGCATATTTAGTTCATAGTTACCGCACAATTACAGCAGCTTCCTGCCGTTCAATTGATGAGGCAGGCCGTGATATGGGCCAGAATTTTCAGCTTGGTGAGTGGGGGTGGGACCCGCTTGCCGAGGCATAAAATGATGGCGCCCTGACATCACCGTGCGTCATTTAGATTCCCAGTTCAGCAGGCGTGCAGCCAAGTCGGCTGTGCACCCGCTGAACTGCCAAAGGCTTATTAAGGCTGTTTAAATATCAATTAAAGTAATAAACTGAGCTGCCCATCCAACCTTAAGGTTGGCGGGCAAACGAAGAGCCCAGGAGGTCTTTGCATTTTTCATGGAACTTCATCCACGAGTGGGATGAAGTTTCATGAAGGGTTTATAAATTAAATAAATTTTTTCATTAATGTTCATTGACATGTCCCAGCTCATGTGACACTGTCACATGAGGGGATGTCTTAAAATTTTTTCTTTATTTAAATTTTTAAAACTTAAACTAATATCCCTGAGGCACAGATTTCTGCACTCTTTTGCAAGCATGCACAAAAGAGCGCAGGCTCTGACTCAGGGAACCCCCTGCCAGCCCTCACAGGGAGCACTCAGCACTTTCAGGCGCACATCACGCTGGTCAGGCCTCAATTGGCCCTCCCACGTAAAATGGCAGTGCAGACCCAATTGGGGGCATCAATTGGGTCCACAGCCATCCCCGCACAACCCCCCACCCCCCCCAAAAAAAACAGGGGGAAATTCTCCCCATGGTGTTTTTGCAAGTTTAACAGCAGAGCAGTATAACTCATACAGAAATTTTTAAATAAAAACATAAAAATTTACATTTTTAAACTTGCATCTTCCCTTGCCTGAAGTGGTGCCATTTGCACATGAATAATGGCAAGTGCCATTAGCTTCAATGTTAATTTGACAGCAAGTTCTAGCCCAATGTATCATTTTAGGCAGATCACATTATGTATAAGGCACACTTTGTCAGTTAATCTTCCAAAGAAAAGAAAATGAGGGCATCACTAAAAGATGATAATGTTATACTAGATACAGAGCCTGTGTAGATGAAATGTGAAATTGTAAGATTTTATAACTCTGTTTTTAGAAAATTGTCCCTACTGTGTATTTCCAAACAAATGGCTTGTGTTTGCAAATCTGAAGATAAACTGCATGAAAAATGCATTAGCATCCATTCATGCACTAGGACATAAGTGTATTATTATTCAACAGCACAATAGTTTTTTTAATCAGAAAATGCAGTTGCAATGGCAAAAGATGGGGTTAAGGTCAGATGGCAAAGCTTTGTGGCACTAACAGTAATTGAACAGCCATAAGCCAAGCATGTGAGCAGAAAAGTAACTATACTTCATTATCTACTTTAGATTCAGCAGACTTTCTGTTTTAGAGAATTTGCTGTTTCTGCACACTATGATGAAACAAAGTACCATTCCAGTAATTTAATCCCGAATATTATTGATTTTTGACAGACGATAATCAGTCATGTACGATTGCAGTTGGATACCTTGTATTCTATTTTTTATATTCAGTAACTTATGTATTGGTATTCATGTTGTACTCAAGTTAGTATAAAAATGTAGCATGTACTTGATGTAGACATTCGTTATATCAAAGTATTTTCTAATTTTGAAATACTCTTTTAATCCATAAATTTATTTTATTCCTTGTAGCTCACCATCCATTCTATAGTATATAGATTACTTCTAGTTCTCATTCCTTTGACCTTTGGTTTAAATCCTGTTTTACTTTTCTAAATTAAAGCTGAGTGCAACAAATTAAATATGAATGTAATTAATCTGTAATTATCTTAAAAGTCCCATCTCTAGCTGTATTAAATTGTTCATTGTGTGTAATGTGTATAAAGCATCACTGTCTGTGATTTGTTGAATTTTAAATACATGTAGCCTGTAAACTACGGCTATATTCCTTATATTTCCACACTAAGTGATGCTGTAATTATTCTATGTTATAGACTGACATTATTCTCCTACTTTCCTACTTCTCCTTCCGGTTATGTATCTGGAGTTCATATCCTTCCTTCTGAATGGTATAATTGTGCAGTTACAGCCTATTCTGTAATTTGATATACAATGAACTATGGAGAAAGTATAAATTATTTTAATCTATCGTGTAAAAAGATCATTTTTCCTAATATTACTGTGGGATACTGTGAAACAGGTTTGTAGGGGTTGTGTGTGTGACTAATTTAATTAAACTAAAGACAGTCAGACTGCAAAATTTAAATCATCAAAGGGGATAGGTATGAAAGCAGGCATTTGAAATGGAAATGGGTGACCTAAGATGAGAGCCCAGGAGATATAGCATGAATGGAAATTTGCATTAGGAGATAATTGAGGAGTGAATTGTTAGCTGTTGAATTTCAAAGAGGCGTAACAGAAAGTTTTGCAACTGGTAAAAATCATAAATAAATAAGGCAAGGTTATTAAGTTTATTTTTCCCAAAAGTGCTGGCCATAATGACAACATGAAAGATTTTTATATTCTGGGAAAAGTAACTTCCAAAGAAAGTTTAGAACAATGGGCTTACATTGTTCTAAATATATTTAAAATATATTTAAGAGAAGATTGAAAGCTGTACAAGGTGAGCGACTATGAGATCTTGGTGGGAGGAGGGGCGTGGTGGGAGGGGTGCGGTACAGTGTGAAGACAAACCTGTGAAAAGCAGCCTCTAGCCACCCCAGAGAAGTGCTTGCTCACTCTAGAAAGCAAAGTTTTGTTTTAGCCTTGGATTTCCATTGTCAAGTGAACAGGAGAGGAAAGCCCTATGAAATAGCTTCCTTATAGTAACAGTGGGTGCCTTGCTTGATGTTTTATAGATTAAGAATCTATTTGAACTGTTGCCTGGAAAAGGGTGTTTATTTGGGAGTCTTGCTAAGTAGAAATCTTTTAGAAAATGTTATAAGACTAAATTTAACCGTGTAACTGTAACCTTGTGTGTTTAAGTTTTCTTTCCTTTTGTGAATGTTTTAATTTAATATTTAAAATCTCCAAAAGTGGTAGTGGAACATTTACTCCTGACTTCAGTGCACATATCTTCTCGTAATAAAAAATACAAATTGCACATTGTTGTGATAGCTTGGCCAAAATTCCCTTTGGGATTTGGTCAGCCTAGCAATTAACAATGCCATATCATTAGAATTATTAGGAACTAGAGATGGTTTAAGTAAGTTATATTTGTATTTGTGGATGTTAGGAATGTGTTTTAGTTTTCAGTTTAAGTTAAAACAAACACAAGGTAGAAAAACTGTGCAGTTGCCTAGTGACAGGGGTCCAAAGAGAGGGACCCACAGAGACAGAGAAAACAGAAAAATAGCTTTAGTTCTGTTGAAACCAGGATCCAAGAGGAGCTGGACAGGAGAGGGAACTGCAGAAAGCAGATTTCCCATAAGAACAGGAGAAGGTCCCAGAAACCAGGGAGTGGGACAAAAAAAAGTCTCAAGAAGACCTTCTAGTCAAAGGAAAAGAACAGGAATCTGCAAAAGGTCCTGTTATGTGAAACTAAGAGTGAGGAGTAGAGGAAGGCTCCAAGCTTAAAGGGAGAAAGCTGCAGAACATAGACTTAAAGCAAAATAGGCTTGCAACAGGCCAGATGATCCAAGGGAACAGCCAAAGGTTGGTGAGTGCTTACTATGGGCATGTGAAGCAGTGGTGTTCTGTTGGCATGGCTGAGTATCTGAGAGAGTGTGTGTGGATGAAAGCTTGAATGCACGTGGCGAGGAACAGTGGGAGGAGAGATCAAAACCCTGGAGGTGGACCCTTGTAGAAGGTGTCTGAGAGAAAGCAACATTTGGGAGAAGATTCCAAAGTGCGTTCTTCAAGAGTGGAGATTGGAGACTCTTGTGTGATAGATTTCAGAGAGAGCAGTTGGCTCACCATGTCACAAGCATCTGAGGGAAGTTGATGGGAGACCCACAGCATCTGTTTGTTGTGGCATTTGTCACTTAGAATGGGGTGCATCTGATCACAGGTCATCTATTGGTTTACATGGACTTTGTACTTACTGTAAACATTAGAGCATTAGATAGGTCTTGTAACTTGTGTAATCCTTAGTTTATCAGCTGACTCCTGTGACTCTGTTTAGTAGTTGCTCTCCACCTTCCTAAACAAAAAATAAAAGTTAGGATCTGACAAGCTGGGTCCTACCCTGGGATCAATCCTGTCCACTAGTAACATCAACTGGGATCATAACACCATTTATAAAAATGTCAACATTGTTTGGAATTTTCTATTAATTGCTGTGGAAATAAAGCACAAGCTGATCAAAAACCAACGAAAGCAATGATATGGCATTTTCAATCTCTTATGATTTAAAAAGATGGTTATTAACCAAACTTTTCAAATTATCTGTCTGACTCAATACTTGAAGCGCAACCCATATAGTTTAAGATTATATTTTGTGTTTTGAAGAATATTTGAAATGTAAGAAAAGATGAAGGGAAGTCATTTAAGTGTTGCTGAAGAAATACTTTTTTGTCAAAGCTTTTTGTCTTGCACTTGTCAGGACAAGAATATCAAATGTAAAGGGATTCATAATTTATACTGTATGAGAAGAGAGTGCTGATTGGTTGGCAAGTGGAGTCTGATTGATAGAGGTGTTGCCATAGAGAGTGCACCCGTTGATAGTGACTGACAGTTAACTGCCAAGCAATGCTTGCAATTTAAACCATGCAGCTTGACTCTGATTGGTCAAGGCATTGCCCAGAGGAATGAACCAGCAAATGACTCACTTATTTTGTTTAGCTGAAACAGGTGCAGTGTGTTTACATATTCTTTCTGTCTGCAAAGAACAGGCCCTGTATATTAATGTATGTAGCTTCCAGTCCATGCAAATGCACCACAGTGAGCCCGACTGACAAATTTAAATTGGTTGTCAGTGTAATTCTTATCACACTGAGGATTATTCAGTAAATGCTATCCAATCGCAGAATCACATCTGATGTTGGACACTGTGTTTTGAGTTGTGCAAACACGTGGTGGTCAGGTACAGTCTGTACCTTGCCCATTGCAAACAGTGGATGGAACATGTTGTTTGATACGATCTGCCAGTCTTTAGGATGTACAGCCTACATACCTAGAATAACACTGGCAATAAAATTCTTATACCAAATTACTCATTTGTGTGATAGACAGAACCTCTTTTGGCTTGTGGTAGGCCATGGTAGAGAAAACCCTGGGTCCACAGTCTACCGCATGCCTACTTTCACTGGTCAATATATGCATTGGGATTCTTACAGTTCCACATGCTATAAAATTAGCCTTATCGGCAATCTCGCCCAAGCCATTTGCTCACCATGCAAGCTTGATGCCAAATAGGGTGCATCAAACCTATCCTGCGGGATAATGGCTACCCTGATCAGATCATTTTGCGCTGTATATTGCACAAACTCATGAACGGGCCTAAAGCCATTGCTTTCGGCTGTGAAAAGTGCCCAGTCCACCTCAGATTACCCTGGGTATCTCAGAAATTTGAGCAACAGGTGAATCTAGCTGTTTCACACTGCTACTAAGCAGTAGCAACACAAGTAGTATTCACCACTAACAGGATGCTGCCGTCAAGCCAAAAAGACGTCCTGCCTATCACAGAAATGAGTAATGTAGTATATGAATTTCAGTGCTAATGTGGTGTTATGTAGGCCATACATCCCAAAGACCTGCAGATCCTATCAAACAGCATGTCCCTTTCTGCTGTTTGCAATGGGCAAGGTATGGACCATACCCAACCAGCCCGTACTTGCAAAACTCAAAACCCAATGTCCAACATTAGATGTGATTCTGCGATAGCACAACATTTACTAAATAATCCTTGGTGCACTAAGAACAATGCTGACGACCAATTTAAGATTGTCAGTCGGGCTCACAGTGTGGTGCATTTGTGTGTACTGGAAACTACATATTATTAATACATGGGGCCTGTTCTTTGCAGACAGAAAAAACATGTACTAACATTGAGCATGTTTCAGCTAAACAAAATAAGTGACAGTCATTTGCTGGTTCATTCCTCAGGGCAATACCTTGACAAATCAGAGTCAAGCTGCCTGGTTTAAATTTCAAACAGTGCTTGGCAGTTAACTGTCAGTCACCAACTGATGCATTTTCCATGGCAACTCCCCTACCAATCAGAGTCCACTTGCCAACCAGAGTCTACTTGCCAACCTATCAGCACTATCTTCTCATATAGCTTAATTGTTGTTCTGTTTACATTTGTTATTCTTGCAAATTGTCCTGATGAGTGCAAAACGAAAAGGTGGAGAGCTCTCTTTTTCTGGCCATAGAGGTCCAAAATGGAGTCTGTGGCACATGTAGTGCATGCCCATTAAAAGTACACAAGAGAATGCAGATCATGATGTCAATCAGCTTTAACATTGACGTGATGCCAGTGCTGCCATTTTGGACCTCATGCTCCACGTAATGCCCTCTCTTAATCATGTTTAACAGCAAAAAGGACCTGTTCCACCAGTGCCATCTGAAATGATTATCAGTTACTTTCAGGTTTCTGAGTGATTTCTCGTGGCTGTTGCTATGATTGTATTAGTGTTTGGTGTTTTCTACAGTTCTTTAAAGTTGCTAGCATCTACAATGAGTGGTGTCAGCTGCTGACATATGTATTGTACTAGGCATGTTTCCTTTGGAATAAAGCATGACTGGGAAAATTTGCAGAACACACAGCAGGGGGAAAACTGCTAGAAGAGGGGAAAGAATAATGGTGAAGAAGGGCTCTCAACAGGAGGCTATCTTCAACCATGTTGTTCAAGGAGCTATTTTCTTACCTGAACCTAAGCAAGGAATAATGTGTCAGATGTCTGTACTTCAGTAAGGATGTCCTCACTGAGATCTGCCAGCTGCTGCAGTCACAACAGTAACCTTGGAGTAGGACAAGGACCTCATTGCCAGTGGTTTGAAGGTGAGAGCAGCCATGAACTTTAATGCTTCGGGCTCCTTCCAGGCTGAAGCTGGAAATATTAGTAACAGGTTATCCTTTGACGGCATGGCTCATGATGTCAGTGCACAACTCACTAAGTTGTGAAGAGGATGTAATGAGGCTACAAAGTTACATGGATAGGTTAAGTGAGTGGGCCAAGATCCAGCAAATGGAGTATAATGTGGGCAAATGTGAAATCATTGATTTTGGCAGGGAAAATAAAAAAAGCTTATCTAAATGGTGAGAGATTGCAGAACTCTGAGATTCAGAGGGATCTGGGTGTCCTAATGCATGGATCACAAAAGGTTAGTATGAAGGTAAAGCAGGTAATTAGGAAAACTCATAGAATGTTATCATTTATTGTGAGGGGAATTGATTACAGAAAGTAGGGAGGCTATGCTTCAGTTGTAAGGGCATTGGTGAGATCACATCTGGAGTACTGTATTGGTCTCCTTATCTAAAAAAGATGTAAATGCACTAGAAGCAGTTCAGAGAAGGTTTACTAGACTGATAGGAAGGGCCGAGTTATCTTATGAAGGAAAGGCTGGAAGTTAAGGCTGTATCCACTGGAATTTAGAAGAGTAAGAGGTGACTTAATTGAAAGCTTTAAGATCCTGAGGGGTTTTGACAGGGCGGATGTGGAGAGGATGTTTCCTTTTGTGGGAGAATCTAGAACTAAGGGTTACTGTTTAAAAATAAGGGTTCACTCATTTAGGACAGAGACGAGGAGAAATTTTTTCTGAGGGTTGCGAGTCTTTCGAACTCTTCCTCAAAAGGTAGTGGAAGCAGAGCTTTTGAATATTTTTAAGGCAGAGCTAGATAGATTATTGATTAACAAGGGGTGAAAGGTTACCAGGGGTAGACAGAAATGTGGGGCTGAAGTTACATTCAAATCAGCCATGATCTTATTGAATTGTGGAGCAGGCTCAAGGGGCTGAGTGGCCTACTCCCACTCCTAATTCATGTGGTCATGTATCAGTATATTCTCTCATATATGCGCAGCATGATACACCAAAAGGCATGCTTCCTCATGAAATAAGATGGTGCAAACCATTGGTGTGCTGGAACACTGTTTCCACGATCTGTACTTTTCTGAACAAACCCTGCACTACTTGACAGAGCGGGTGTCAAGATTCACAGTTTCCTGCTTTTTCCTGCACAAGCTCGTCATTACAAGAGCACAGCTCTTACCTCCAACTATACAGTGAACAGCTGAAGAGCAGGAAGAGGAAGCGAGGAGACAACCTTTGACAGCCCCTTTCTGGCTAAGCTGTCTGTGAACACCCTATCAAACTGTGATGCAAGTAACAAACCCCAATTCTCCATTTAACAACTATGGAGCACAGATTGGTCATGAAAGAGTGCTTTGTTAACAAGAGTATTAAAGTTGGGAATTTGGTGCAAGTGTGAATTTGCTGCAGAAGTTAGATAGATCAATTACTAATAAAATTAAAATAATTCAATTAAAATATTTTAACTAATCAAATAAATAAGGTTGAACAGTCATGGCAGGGCAGATGGGTGCCATAACTACAGCATATGGGAGTTGGCAATCCTAGTCCCTGTGCCTTTTTTAAATGTGGTATAAATTAATTTTTTTGTAATAGCAAGTACGTAGTAAGATCGGATAGGGACTGACCACAACTCATTTGTGGTTTCTTTAGTCTTCAGTTTTCACTTTTGAATTTATTTACAGTATCTTGTAGATGGCTATAGCATATTTTTTCATAAATTACAAGTATATCGTGATATTTAAAGCAGCAGTATAATGTACTGTACCCCTATATTAAATACCAGTAGTGATAAGGGAAAAAAAGTGAATTTGAAGTTATTTGCCATATTTTCATAACCCTTTGCAATTAAGAAAGTGGTGCTTTTTTATTTTCAGAGAAAATATCATGGTGTTTTAATCCCAATTATCTGCTTCAGCTGTCAGAATAATTTTCAATTTCTTTCATTTTTGATTATATAGGAGGAAGCAATCCATGGATTTCACGTTAGCAGTTACCTGGAATTTATGCAAAATTTGGAACAATCCTACAGAACTACTATATTGACAGAAATGGAGAACATTAAATCATAAATAGTGAAAACAGTTTAAAAATTAAAGAGTTATTTACTACCTACTAGCCCTACCATGTTTAATTCTTATTTATGTTACATTCTCATCATGGTAATAATGGAATTGTTTCACAATATCTTATTTGAACAAATGAAGTAATTGTGTTACGGATTGCATGGGTAAGTTAATTACACGTGCAATAAATACGACTTCCCATTGAATGAAAAGCATGTTAAACAGCAGAGTTTTGAATAGAACTACATAATGAGTAAAATTAAACTTCAAAACCAAGCTTACATTGTCTGGAACCTGCTGCCCTAATAAAAGATTCCACAAAATGATGGTATAACACCCCTCTTTATTAATGGTGATTTTTCTACTGGTATTACAATAGCTCTCTTGCTTAAGTGTAGGGAATATAAATGATGTTCCCACGTCTCTCTATTCCTTGCAGATTTCAACTGCAAGTCACAGGTGATACAGGGTGCCTGTATGGTGGGCTATTTAAAGAACATGCAAATAAGAGAAATATATCAACCAACAGATTTTCCATATTTTGTACTTTGGCAATAATGGACACCAGGGACATCAGTGCAAATGGTTGTCCTTCTGTATGATTAGTGCTTAATTAAATCAAATTATGAATTGTTATTGTTTTTCACAATTCATAAATTAACTATCTTCTCTTCAAGTTCCCAATGTTGTATTTCTTCGCTTGTAAATACAAAACTACTTTGCATAGATTTTCCTATACTGGTACCTGTGCAGTCAATTGGAGTATTACTTGCTTGCGATTTTCACATTTCTGTATGCATTGTAATGTGAAATCTGCATTTTGGGCAATAATTGCAATAGTTGACTTCTATAACACATTTTTGTCAAAGTACATTCCACAATGGACTTTGCTCATGTAACATTCGAACCACTGAAGGCAGATTTCCATTGAATTGAATTTATTTCAGAGCTTAGGTGTGGTGGTGTGTTGGGGGGACAGTCATGGTCTCTCTAACATGAACTGCCTCCAATTTAATGAAATTTAAATTGCTGAAGAATATTCCGCAGTAATCAGTATTCCAACCACATTAAAGGAGTGAGTTTATTATGCATTATTGCTCTGTTTTCTGAATAGGTTTAACTGTTTAAATATCAACTCTTTGATCAAATGTCTTTGTTGTAGTAAATTTCTTATTTCATAAAGCTGTGTCATTTTCAGATAATTGAGCAGTAAATTGTGTCAGTACTGATGACAGCTTTTTGCATATTCTGAAATTTAGCCCGTTTAGTTATATTAACATCTCACTGTTATGTTCCATAGGAAAAGTTGCAAGGCTTACAACTGACAGCAACACAAACAAATCTAATTGTTTATTCCCCATAAACCAAACAATTTGAAATAATCTATTTCCATACTAACTTGAACAAACACTTTTTAAATAAATATGAATCAAATAACAGCAGTGTCAAGCAGATATATTTATAAACAATTGCCAGTGGGATTTAGACATGCGCCAATCCTTGGTGGAACCTCCACCATCAATATTTTCCTTTTAAAAATGCGTTTTTGTGTTTTTATGCTCCTTCCTCCTGCACTGCACCCTCCCCCATCTCCCCATCCTCGATTCTGAACAGGAGCCTCCTTTCACATATGTGTTGCTGAGAGGTTTTGCCAAACCTCCTGAGAATTAGGTGGAAGTTTTCTAAGCATATTTCCATTCCTGCAGATCAAGCATGAAAGGTAAGTCAAACCTACAAGGGACAGACTTTTTAGTTCAATTATTTTGGACATGTATTCTTGTCTTTTCGGACCATGTAAAAATATTTGCTTTCAGACTAATAACCTAAGCATTGCTTTCAGTAGTAATGAGAAACCAACTGCAAATAAACATTATCCAGTAGTTCCATTGGACAGGGAGAGCCACAAAGAAGAGGGAAAGTGCTAAATATCTCTTAAAATGCCAACATTTTTCACCTCAGGGTGTGCTGTTGTATCTCAGTAATTGGCAGGTCACTTGGTAAGAATGTGAAAAGCTTAGGAGAAAGCCTCCAACCTCATCCTCCCATACCTCCTCAAGGCCCTACATGCCAATGATTTTCAGGTTGTCCTTTTCAAAGGATCTCAAGAGCTTTAAATTACAGGGCTCTCATCCCAACATTGTCTGCTTCCTTCTTATGTCTCATCTTGTCCTGCAAATAAAGAAGCACCATTTAGAGGCTAGAAGTGCGAGAAACACATTCAGTGACATCCAAATGCCCACCCTGCAGATTATCATGAGTGTGAGTATGATCCTGGACCAGACCCGCAAGTTTTTGGTTAGATCCAACTAGGGGCCGATAACATTTTGTTTAAAGTAGAAAAAGTTTGAGATTCAAAGCACTAGGAGAATAAAACCACAGGATTCCACGTGCTTTGAACAAACAAAAATAAACTTTACTATACAAGGTCAAAAAGATAAAACAATTTACAATACCTATCTTTTACTCTAACATTCAGGGTTAATATAAGGTATATGTAAATTACAGGTATCTGTGGTTGAACACACCACACTGTACAATAAATAGCAAATATGGCCAAAACAGATCGCATGGATTTCTTAGCAACCCACCCAGATGTCAGTAAACATTGAGAGTCAAAAAAACTCATTGAAAATCTGTCTCCCGCATGAAGGGCTCCAAACTTTTCACTTTCAAAGATCAAGCCTCTGAATTCCTTCAAAGCCACTCCAACTCGGATTGCCTCAGTGACTGCATAGCTCGCAGGGTTTCAATCTCGTCTCCCAAGACTCCATTCCCCTGCAATTCTGCACTTCAGCCTCTACTTGTGCACTTTAATAATAGGTTAGCTTCGCTGGGCTGGCACAGCCCCTGAATTTCACCAAGTTCCAATCTCCCCGGCTACACCAAGCAATAAATGGCTCCCATGGCTTCTTCTGAGCCCAAACCATTGCTAGCATGAAGCCAGTGATGTTCTCAGCTCCCCAGGACTTCTCCTGAGCCCTAACTGCACACAGCTATCAAACGGCTCCTGGGACTTCACCTGAGCCCTAACTACGCAGAGCCAGCTATCAGCAATACTTTTGTTGCCTGGAGCCTGCTAATAGCAGCAGCTTTTCCTCTGCTGCAGAACACTCATTCCCCCAGCAAACACATAGATGAATTGGAACCACAGAACTTTCTTAAGGTCCACACATCTCTCATGACAACATAGTCTTCGAGGGCTCACTGAATGCTTTTAAACATTTTTTAATTATTCATTTGTGGGATGTGGGTGTCGCTGGCGAAGCCACAATTTATTGCCCATAACCCAATTTCCTTTGAGAAGGTGGTAGTTAGCTGCCTTCTTGAACTGCTGCCATCCATGTAGTGTAGATACACCCACAGTGCTGTTAAGGAAGGAGTTCCAGGATTTTTACCCAGTGACAGTGAAGGAACAGCAATATAGTTCAGGATGGTGAGTGGCTTGGAGGCAAATTTTCAAGTGGTGTGTTCCCTTATGTCTGCCGCACTTGTCATTCTAGATGGTAGTGGTCGTGATTTGGAAGGTGCTGTCCAAAGAGGCTTGTTGTGTTCCTGTCGTGTATCTTGTACATGGTACACTCTGCTGCCACTGTGCGTCAGTGGTGGAGGGAGTAAATGTTTGTGGATAGGGTGCCAATTAAGCAGACTGCTTTGTCCTGGATGGGATCAAGCTTCTTGAGTGTTGTTAGAGTCGCACTCATCCAGGCAAGTGGGGAGTATTCCATCACACTCCTGACTTGTCCCTTGTAAATGGTGGACAGACATTGGGAAGTCAGAAGGTGAGTTACTTGACACAGGATTCCTAAAAACAAAAAAACTGTGGATGCTGGAAATCCAAAACAAAAGCAGAATTACCTGGAAAAACTCAGCAGGTCTGGCAGCATCGGCGGAGAAGAAAAGAGTTGACGTTTCGAGTCCTCATGACCCTTTGACAGAACTTGAGTTCGAGTCCCTGTCGCTTGCCATTTTAACACTCCACCCTGCTCTCTTGCCCACATGTCTGTCCTTGGCTTGCTGCATTGCTCCAGTGAAGCCCAACGCAAACTGGAGGAACAACACCTCATCTTCCGACTAGGCACTTTACAGCCTTCCGGACTGAATATTGAATTCAACAACTTTAGGTCGTGAGCTCCCTCCCCCATCCCCACCCCCTTTCTGTTTCCCCCTTCCTTTTTTTTCCAATAAATTATATAGAATTTTCTTTTCCCACCTATTTCCATTATTTTTAAATATTTTAAAATATTTTATGCTCTCCCCACCCCCACTGGAGCTATACCTTGAGTGCCCTACCATCCATTCTTAATTAGCACATTCGTTTAGATAATATCACCAACTTTAACACCTATGTGTTCTTTTGTTCTATTGTTGTTGACATCTTTTGATGATCTGCTTCTATCACTGCTTGTTTGTCCCTACAACCACACCCCCCTCCACTTCTCTCTCTCTCTCTCTCTCTCTCTCCGCCCCCCACACACACACCTTAAACCAGCTTATATTTCAACTCTTTCTTGGACTCGAACTCAAGTTCTGTCGAAGGGTCATGAGGACTCGAAACGTCAACTCTTTTCTTCTCCGCCAATGCTGCCAGACCTGCTGAGTTTTTCCAGGTAATTCTGTTTTTGTTCAGGATTCCTAATCCCTGACATGCTCTTGTAGCTACAGTTTTTATATGGCTGGTCCAGTTCAGTTTCTGGTCAATGCTAACCCCCAGGATATTGATACTGGAGGATTCAGCAATGGAACTGCCATTGAATGTCAAGGGCTGATGGTTAGATTCTTTCTTGTTGGAGATGGTCATTGCCTGGCACTTATGTGGCACGGGCGTTACTTGCCACTTGTCAGCCAAAGCCTGGATATTGTCCAGGTCTCGCTGTATTTGGACATGGATTTCTTCAGAATCTGAGGAGCCGCGAATGGTGTTGAACATTGTGCAATCATCAAAAAACATCCCCACTTCTGACATTATGTTGGAAGGAACTGAAGATGGTTGGGCCTAGGACACTACCCTGAGGAACTCCTGCAGTAATGTCCTGGAATTGAGGTAATTAACCTCCAACAACCTCAACCATCTTCCTTTGTGCTATGTATGACTCCAACTAGCAGAGAGCTTTCCCCCAAATCCCATTGACTCCAGTTTTGCTAGGGCTCCTTGATGCCACACTCGGTCAAATGATGTCAAGGGCAGTCACACTCACCTCATCTCGGGAGTTCAGCTCATTTGTCCAGGTTTGAACCAAGGCTGTAATGAGGTCAGGAGCGGAGTGGCCCTGGCAAAACTCAAACTGAGCATTGATGAGCAGATTATTGCTAAGCAAGTGCCACTTGATAGCACTGTTGATAACATAGGACAGAAATTAGGCCATTCGGCCCATTGAGTCTCCTCCGCAATTCAATCATGGCTGATAAGTTTCTCAACCCCATTCTCCCATTTTCTCACTGTAACCTTTGATCCCCTTACCAATCAAGAACCTATCTATCTCGGTCTTAAATACACTCAACGACCTGGCCTCCACAGCCTTCTGTGGCAATGAATTCCATAAATTCACCACTCTCTGGATAAAGAAGTTTATCCTCATCTCTGTTCTAAAAAGTCTTCCCTTTACTCTGAGGCTGTGCTCTCAGGTCCTAGTCTCTCCTACTAATGGAAACATCTTCCCCATATCCACTCTATCCAGGCCTTTCAGTATTCTGTAAGTTTCAATCAGATCCCCCTCATCCTTCTATACTCCATTGTGTATAGACCCAGAGTCCTCAAACGTTCCTCATATGTTAAGTCTTTCATTCCTAGGATCATTCTCGTGAACCTCCTCTGGACCCTCTCCAGGGCCAGCACATCCTTCCTGAGATATGGGACCCAAAATTGCTCACAATGTTCTAAATGTGGTCTGACCAGACCATCATAAAGCTTCAGCAGCACATCCCTACTTTTATATTCTAGTCCTCTTGAAATAAATGCCAACATTGCATTTGCCTTCCTAACTACCAACTCAACCTACAAGTTAACTTAAGAGAATCCTGGACTAGGACTCCCAAGTCCCTTTGCACTCCAGATTTCTGAATTCTCTCCCCATTTAGAAAATAGCCTATGCCTCTATTCTTTCTACCAAAGTGTATGACCTCATACTTCCCCACGTTGTATTCCATCTGCCACTTCTTCGCCCATTCTCCTAACCTGTCTAAATCCTTCTGCAGCCTCCCCACCTCCTCAATACTACCTGTCCCTCCACCTATCTTTGTATCATCTGCAAACTTAGCCAGAATGCCCTCAGTTCCTTCATCTAGATCATTAATGTATAAACAAAGGACAAAGAAAAGTACAGCACAGGAACAGGCCCTTCAGCTCTCCAAGCCTGCGCTGATCATATTGCCTGTCAACTAAAACATTTTGCACTTCCGGGGTCTGTATCCCTCTATTCCCATCCTATTCATGTATTTGTCAAGCTGCCTCTTAAACACCACTATTGTACCAGTTTCCACCACCTCCCTTGGCAGCAAATTCCAGACACTTACTACCCTCTGCGTAAAAAACTTGTCCCACACATCACTTTTATAGTTTTCTCCTCTCAACTTAAATCTATGTCCCCTAGTAATTGACTCTTCCACCCTGGGAAAAAGCTTCTGACTACCTACTCTGCCCATGCCACTCATCAAGTGAAAAGCTGTGGTCCCAACACCGATCCTTGCGGAACTCCACTAGTCACCGGCTGCCATCCTGAGAAGGACCCACGTATCCCCACTCTCTGCTTCCTACCAGACAGCCAATCCATGCTAGTATCTTGCCTCTAACACCATGGGCTCTTATCTTACTGAGCAGCCTCCTGTGCAGCACCTTGTCAAAGACCTTCTGGAAGTCCAAGTAGATAACATCCATTGGCTCTCCTTTGTCTAACCTGCTCGTTACCTCTTCAAAGAATTCTAATAGATTTGTCAGGCATGACCTCTCCTTGATGAAACCTTGTTGACTTTGCCCTATTTTACCATGCACTTCCAAGTATTCTGAAATCTCATCCTTAATAATGGACTCTAAAATCTTACCAATGACCGAGGTCAGGCTAATCGGCCTGTATTTTCCTGTCTTTCTCCCCACTCCTTTCTTAAACAGGGGGGTTACATTAGTGATTTTCCAATCTCTGGGACCCTCCCTGACTCCAGTAATTCCTGAAAGATCACCGCTAACACCTCCACTATCTCTTCAGCTATCTCCTTCAGAACTCTGGGGTGTAATCCATCTGGTACAGGTGATTTATCCACCTTCAGACCTTTCAGTTTTCCTAGCACCTTCTCCTTGGTAGTGGCCACCATACTCATCTCTGCCCCCCGACTCTCTTGAATTTTGCGGACGTTACACGTATCTTCCGCCGTGAAGACTGATGCAAAGTACCTATTCAGTTCCTCTGCCATTTCTTTATTCCCCACTACTACTTCTCCAGCGTCATTTTCCAGCAGCCCAATGTCCACTTTTGCCTCTCTCTTACCCTTTATATATCTAAAAAAAACTCTTGCAATCTTCTTTTATAATACTGGCTAGTTTACCCTCATATTTAATTTTGTCCCTCATTTCTTTTTTAGTTGATCATTATTTCCCAATCCCCTGCCTTCCCACTGGTCTTTGCCGCATTGTATGCTTTCTCTTTAGCTTTTATGCTGTCCCTGACTTTCCTTGTCAGCCATGGTTGTCTCGTCCACCCTTTAGTATGCTTCTTCTTCCTAGGGATGAATTTTTGCTGTGTCTCCCAAATTACTCCCAGAAACTCCTGTCATTGCTGTTCCACTGTCTTTCCTGCTAGGCTCATCTCCCAGTCAATTCTGGCCAGCTCCTCCCTCATGCCTCTGTAGTTGCCTTTATTCAACTGTAATACCATTTCATCTGATTCCAGCTTTTTCCTGTCAAATTGCAGGGTAAGTTCTATCATGGTCACTTCCTCCTAAGGGTTCCTTCACCTTAAGCTCCCTTATCAAATCTGCTTCATTACACATCACTAAATCTAGAATTGCCTGTTCCGTAGTGGGCTCCACCACAAGCTGCTCCAAAAAGCCATCTCGTAGACATTCCACAAATTCCTTTTCTTGGGATCCACTACCAACCTGATTTTCCCAGTCTACCTGCATATTGAAATCCCCCATGATCACTGTAACCTTGCCTTTCTTACATAGCTTTTCTATCCCCTGGTGTATCTTGTGCCCCACATCCTGACTACTGTTCTTATTAATTATTATTAATGATCCCTTCCATCACGAGAACAGACTGGGGCGCTAATTGACCGCGTTAGATTTGTCATGCATTATATGTACAGGACATACTTGGGCAATTTTCCACCAGGTAGATGCCAGTGTTGTTGCTGTACTGGAACAGCTTGGCTAGGGGCACGGCAAGTTCTGGAGTACATGTCTTTGGTACTATTGCCGGAATATTATCAGGGCACATGGTCTTTACAGCATCCAGTGTTTTCAGCTGCTTCTTGATATCACGTGGAGCGAGTTGAATTGGCTGAAGACTGGGATCTGTGATGCTGGGGACCTCCAGAGGAGGCCGAGATGGATCATCCACTCGGCACTTCTGGCTGAAGATTTTTTCAACTGCTTCAGCCTCTTCTTTTGCACTGATATGCTGGGCTCCCCCATTATTGACAATAGGTATATTTTGTGGAGCCACCTCTTCCAGTGAGTTTTTATCCACCACCATTTACAGCTGGATGTGGCATGACTGCAGAGCTTAGACCTGATCCGCTGAAGTGAAATCTCTTAGCTCTGTCTATCACTTGTTGATTATGTTGCTTGGCATGCAAGTAGCCCTGCGTTGTATCTTCACCAGGTTGACATCTGATTTTTAGGTTTGTCTGGTGCTGCTCCTGGCATGCCCTCCTGCACTCTTCATTGAACCAGAGTTGATCACCTGGCTTGGTAATTGTAAAGTGGATGATTGCTATGGCACAGCAGATGATGTGTGCCAGGCAGACCAAATCCACAAGGGTAACTTGGTCGCACTATCACAATGATTTTGCAATTTGTATTCATTATAAGATGAATGCACTGAATTCAGAAGTAATAAGTCCACCAAAACCTTTAGAGATTTTAAAAAATTAGAATTAAAATACTAATTAACAAAATGAAATATGTCAGGCACATACATAAGACTACAATTACTACTATAATAACTCCTAAAATTCCTAATTAATCTGACTCCCAGTTACACTCCCTTTAAGACAACTGTCCAAAATAGATTTTACATTTAAAACAAACTCAGCAAGTTAACACAATACCCTGGACAGTGGGATTCCAAATGGCTTTTCTCCAGCTTTAGCTTTGTTAGATAGCAGACTTATGCACAAATGTTGAAGTCTTCATTATGGCTTTTCACACACTCCTGTTAGATCTCACGTGACCTTCTGACACACAACCTTTCATTCTTCTTTATATATGTTTCTTTCTTAATATGTAAATTCAATGGTCCCATTTGCTTTTGAAAATGTATCTTCGTAGTACAAAAACTTTCATGGTGCCAATGTTGCCAGTAACCTTTGGGAAAAAGATAAACATTCCTTAGCCTTGCTTTTCTGGCTAGATGTAAACAGACTGAGATCCCTTTGAAATCCAAATATCCTTTCATTTATCTAAAAATGCAAATTCCTTTCACACCTTACATGCTAAGCCAGTGTCCATGTTTACTCAGCAGCATGTCAAGCACCTAGCTTCTTTTGGTGATTTAAATTTGCAGTCTATTTGACTCCAAATATAATTAAATCACACACAGACAGACCCAACTATACTAACCCCCCCATAAACCTACTTCACAATAAACCAGAAAAATTGTATAAAAATTATTATACTTTCATGACAGTGATATGTTGGGCCATGAGGTTACCGATTGTGGTTGAGTATAATTCTGCTGCTGCTGATGGCCCACAGTGCCTCTTGAGCTACTAGATCTTTTCGAAATGTATCCTATTTAGCATGATGATATTGCCACACAACACGATGGAGAGTATCCTTAATTTGAACATGAACTTCATCTTCACAAGCACTGTGCAGTGGTAATTTCTACCAGTACTGTCATGGACAGATATATCTGCAGCAGGCAGGTTGGTGAGGATGAGGTCAAGTATGTTTTTTCCTCTTGTTGATTCATTCAAAACATTTGTGGATATGTGGAGGCAGTAGCATAGTGGTATTATCACTGGACTAGTATTCCATAGATCCAGGGTAATGCTCTGGTGACCTGGGTTCAAATTGGCAGATGGTGAAATTTGAATTCAGTAAAAATCTGGAATTAAAAGTCTGATGATGACCATTGCCGATTGTTATAAAAACCTATCTGATTCATTAATGTCCTTTAGGGAGGGAAATCTGCCGTCCTTACCTGGCCTGGTCTACATGTCTCCAGACTCACAGCAATTTGTCTGACTTTTAAATGTCGTCTGCACAATGGCAATTAGGGATGGACAATAAATGCTGGTCCAGCCAGCGACGCCCACATCCCATGAACAAATTTTAAAAAAGACCCAATCTAACAGCTTTGTCCTTTAGGACTCGCCCAGCTTGGTCTGTAGTGGTGCTACTGAGCCACTCTTGCTGATGGGCATTGTAATCCCCCACCCAGAGTACATTCTGTGCTCTTGCCACCCTCAGTGCTCCCTCCAAATGGTGTTAAACATGGAAGAGTACTAATTCACCAGCTGGGGGGTGGGGGGTGCAGAAACAGTAAGTGGTACTAACAGGAGGTTTCCTTGCCATGTTTGACCTGATGCTATGAAACTTCATGGGGTCCTCAACATTGACTCCAGACTCCCAGGGCAATTCTCTCCCAATTGTATACCACTGTGCCACCACCTCAGCTGGGTCTGCCCTGCCGGTGGGACAGGACATACCCTGGGATGATGATGTCTGGGACCTCATCATACTCAAGGAATCATACCTTACAAAAATGTCAGGCTGTTGCTTGACTAGCCTGTGAGACAACTCTCCCAACTTTGGCACAAGCCCCAAGATGAGAAGGACTTTGCAGGGTCAACAGGGCTGAGCTTGCCATTGTCATTTCCAGTGCCTATGTCAATGCCAGATGGCCCATCCAGTTCTACTCCTCTTAGGCATTTTAGCGGTTTAATTTAAGGGTCTGTGGGCCTGGAGACACATATAGGCCAGACCAGATAAGGACAGCAGATTTCATTCCCAAAAGGGAGCGTAACTGGGAGTCAGGTTAATTAGAAATTTTAGGAGCTATTATAGTAGTAATTGTAGTCTAATGTATGAGCTTGACATCTTTTATTTTGTTAATAAATATTTTAATTTTTTTAAATCTCTGAAGTCTTGGTGAACTTATTACTCCTGAATTCAGTGCACACATCTTGTAATAAATACAAATTGCAAAACTGTTGTGATAGGGCAACCAAGTTACCCTTGTGGATTTGGTCCACCTGATACACATCTGCCAAGCCATAACAATCATCCACTCTACCTAAGGGGCATTAGTGAACCAGATGGGTTTTTACAACAATCATTTTAGGTTCTTATAGTAAGTTCAGGTTTCACCATCTGCTGTGCTGGGATCTGAACCCACGTCCCCAGAGCATAATGCTGGATTTTTGGATTACTAGCCCAGTGACAGTACCACTATGCCACCAGCATAGTTATTATAGTAGTAATTGAGGTTGAGTGCCGGCCTGCCCCACTGGTGGTGGGGGGGTGGGGGGAATTAGTGTGCAAGTGCAGCCCTGCCTCTGAGGAAACTCTTGAGGGAGAGCAGGGGGAAGTGCAACCTTGCCGTTGAGGCAACTTGTGAAGGTGGGGTGGGGGGGGTGCGCAAGGGCAGCCTTGCCATTGAGGCGATGGTGGCGGGGTGAGATGGTGGTGAAGGACAACCCTGCTTCTGAGATAACTGGCGGGTTGGTGGGGGGATGTGGGTGAGCAAGGGCAGTCCTGCTGTTGAATATAGTGCACATGCATTCGGGGTGGAGAGGTAGGATGGGTGAGGAAAGTGGCTACGCATTCGGGAAACCTGTAGAAAGTGACCATTCCTCTGCAACTGAGACAGTTTAGTCACAGCCATATTGATATGATTGGGGTCGGGCTCCTAGCTTATCTGCGCACTCAAGCAACGCAGAGGTATCAAAGTGCCACCAAGTTCTCCAGAGCACCCTTTGCCCAGCATAGATTGCAAATTCATGAGCACTTCAGTGGACTGCACAGCAGTTGGATTGCAGATGTTGTAAAATCTCGCTAAAGCTAGCCATGTAGTAGTCACTGCTGGAGGCGCTCACAGCCTCTTGCAATATCGGCACCCTGGTTTGGACCAATCTACTCATGGTTCAAGCTAACAGGGCAGCCATGCAGCACACTAATATCTGGCCATTCAAGTGGTGGCCAGCACTCTCCAGGAAGCGTTATGGGGCTGTCACACTTGACCAGTTCAGGTTCTTAGTGCTATAACACTTAGTAGTTAGTTCCCTCGCCCATGCTAACGATGTATCTCTCCCTTTGATCCTGCAGGAGGAGTACATCAGGATCATGGAGCCTGGTAAACTAGTTGTATGCCTGATGGCTTACAGAGCATGAAGAAGATGGAGGAGAGAGTGACTGAGGTTCTTGGCTGCACAGAAGCAGGAGCAGCAACCTCAAGAAGAAGGGGCAGGTGGGGCTTCCGCACATGCCACCCAAGAGTAACAGTGAGCCATCACTGGTCGGCGCCTTGTGACAGCCTTTCATTCCTGCAGATGACAAAGAACCAGTGTCACGGAAAACTGCACTTGTCTAGGGAACCAGTTCTTCAATCTGCCATTTACTACAGGATCTGGTGCCATGGGGCCATGGAGGGCATCCACTGCCAGTGGCTGTGAAAGTGACTGCAGCACTCAATTTCTATGCCAGTGGCTCCTTTCAAGGCTCCACGGATGACCTCTGTCGGATCTCTCAAGCCTGTACACACAAATGTGTCCATGAGGTCACAGATACCATCTTCATGAGGGCAGACAACTTTATGCATTTTGCCCAGGACAGCCAGGATGCAAGAGCGATTGGATTCGCCCTGATCTTGGGTTTCCAAAAGGTGCAGGGTGCAATTGGCTGCACTCGTGGCGCTCAGACCCCTGTCGCAACACATGGTGGATTACATCAACCACAAGGGCTTCCATTCACTGAATAGTAGCTGGTGTGCGACCACCAGAAATGCATCTGCAGGTCAGCGCACGGTTTCCAGTGAGTGTGCATGATGCTTACATCCTCAGTCAGTCACAGATCCCTGGAGGCTTCCAGGGTTCACAGAAGCTACAGGGGTGGCTCCTTGGGAACAGGGGCTACCCACAGAGGCCACGGCTGATGACACCCGTGCAGCAGCCTCAGACTCCGGTAGAGTGACAGTATAATGAAACTCATGCTGTAGTTCTCAACTTGGTGGAGCCGACCAATGGGGTGCTGAAGATGAGGCTCTGGTGCCTGGACCAGTTTGGTGGAGCCCTGAAATACAGTCCGCAGAGGGTGTCATGCATAACCATCATCTGCTGCACTCTTTATAATCTGATGCTCCAGCGGGGAGACGAGATGGCTGAGAAGGAGATGGAGGAGCAGCAAGTCTCCTCCGATGAGGAGGTCCTTGAAGCGACGATGATGTGGATGAAGCCCTCGCACCAGTTAGACGAGGCAGGCATGCTCAGGAGGCCCTCATAGCTGCTAGATTTGTGGAGGATGATGGCGGCATGCAGTGAAGTAACCCCATAGTTCCCCACATCACATTTGTGAAAGCTTGACTCCGGTCTGGCTTATGGCAGCGCGAATAACCTTTGTGAGAATGCTGCTGTCATGGAGTTGCAGAGGATGATGACGACATGCAGTGAGGACACTCCATAAGTCTTCACATAGCCTCTGAGAATGTCTGACTCCTGTCTGGCTGAGGGCAGCTCACTTGCGCTCCGTATTCAGGGTCACATCATGGAGATGCAGCCATCAAACTTTAAAGCATCTGATGCTTTGTCCGCCTTCAGCACCTGAGCCCTTCAGGAGCTGGAGCACAGCATCATTGGTCACAGATGCTGAAGAGATGGTGGCCAGCCACTCCTTAAAGGTGCTGAGAGCACACAGAGAGAAGGAGAGAACACTGGCAGCAATGACAAGCACTGCCGAAGTGCGGGCAGCAGTAACGTCCCAGGGAGTATGAGGCCGGATTATCGCTTTGGTCTGAAGGTTGCACAGAATACAGGGTAGAGGCCCTGGACTGAGCCTTTACTTTGTGCAGAAAGGTTTACATCATCAGAACAAGGAGCCATAGGCAGGGAGACATTTTTGCAAGTTTATTGACAATAGTGGACAGTATATACAAGTGATTAACACCCATGCCCAGGCTGTGCAACTACTTCTCCTTAACGCTTGGCTTAAATAGCCAAGTGGTTATGGTACTGGGTTTGTAACCCCAAGATCAAGAGTTCAAATCTCACAATGGCAAACTATGAAACAATGTAACTTCATCTGAAACAGATGGAAACGGGTTTGTACTTAAAGAGTTACACCTTCTTAACGCTTGGCCTAAATAGCCAAGTGGTTATGGTACTAATGCTTGGCCTAAATAGCCAAGTGGTTATGGTACTGGGTTTGTAACCCCAAGATCAAGAGTTCAAATCTCACAATGGCAAACTATGAAAACTGGGTTTGTAACCCCAATATCAAGAGTTCAAATCTCACAATGGCAAACTATGAAACAACGTAACTTCATCTGAAACAGATGGAAATGGGTTTGTACTTGAAAGAGTTACACCTTCTTAACGCTTGGCCTAAATAGCCAAGTGGTTATGGTACTAATGCTTGGCCTAAATAGCCAAGTGGTTATGGTACTGGGTTTGTAACCCCAAGATCAAGAGTTCAAATCTCACAATGGCAAACTATGAAACAATGTAACTTCATCTGAAAACAGATGGAAACGTGTTTGTACTCTCCGTGCTCGGTGGGCACCGCGGGGACTGGGGTGTTTTGTTGACCCCTTTAATCACATTTTGATTTAAAGTTTGTAAGTTTCCTTTAAACTTTGTTCTTGGTTTTACAGCTGACCTGAATTAGGGGCTGTGCCTGATTTATCCCAATTTTGTTGATTTGGTTTTCATTTAAAAGATTATCAAGAGTTCAAATCTCACAATGGCAAACTATGAAAACTGGGTTTGTAACCCCAAGATCAAGAGTTCAAATCTCACAATGGCAAACTATGAAACAATGTAACTTCATCTAAAACAGATGGAAACGTGTTTGTACTCAAAAGAGTTACTTCTCCTTAACTGTCCTAACCCTGCCGCTACATCTTGGTGCTCCCCTGACATCCACAACAGAGGTGGAGGCCACCTGCTGACTGCGACGGTCTGTCTGTGATGACTTTGGCAGGCTTCCTCTAGAGGTCCGAGTCTTGGGAGGCCCCCGGCCTACTTTCAACGTCCTGCTCTGTGACAGTGGCATCCTCCTTGGCCTGTGGAGCTAGAGCTGCTGAAGTCACAGTAAGAGGGGAGTCGGGAGGGCCAGATACTCTCGGAGTCACCTGGTTAGATGAGCTCGGAGTGTGCACTGCGGATCCTCCTCCCTATGGGTGCTCAGGGGGCCCCAGGCTGACTCCTTGAGGAACAAAGGTATTTGGAGTGAGCTCAAGCTGCCCAGCACCCCTCTTGCAAGGTCAACTATGGCATCAGCGATTGAGTTAAGCCCGCGCAGCAGTGCAGGAGTTAAGTCCTGGACCAAGGTCTCCAGGGCAGCCCCCAACCTACCAGTGTTGACCTCGGTGCGTTGGAATGCCGGCACTATCATCTCAGCCTGAAGGTGGACAGACTCTTCCATCATGCCTTGTAATCTGAGGAGTTCCCTTCCTGATGTTCTCGAGCTTGCCTTTGCAGTTCCAGCAACTGTGACATGACCGAGTCCAGAGGCTCGTCACCTGATTCGGACTCAGCAACGTTCTGGCCTCCAGCAGTCCTCTGAGTGCCAGACACCTGGGAAGTCTCTGCCGACACCAGCAGTGGATCAGATAGTGTGATGTACTCACCAGATTGTGATCCCAAGGCTACTCTAAAGCTAGATCCCAACGAGGTGTGTGTCTCTGCGCAGGCGGAGGGTGTGGTTGACCACTGTGACGGGACTTAAGGGAAGGTGCCTCCAGATTCCAGCTTGATGGAAGCCTGGGTCATGGACTCTGTCGGCTGTTTGGCAGATGTGCCTGTGAAAGCAAGTAGAGATGATTAGTGGATGGCAGTGGCAGTGAAAGAGGACACATCCTCACGGCATGATTGTCTGATGGATATTGCATTGCTGGATCCTCACTTGGGAGAGCACAGCCAACCTCACTGTCAGCACAGGAACAAGCAGGGGTAGAGGACATCCCAGCAGGCCTCCACAGCATCCAAAAGTCACTGAACCTGGGGGCTGCAGTCTTCTTCCGTTTCAGGGCCATGTATTCCATGCAGAAATGGTGAGCTGGAAGCACTGAGATGTGTGCTTATGGCTGAACTTTAAACATGGTGTACAGTGTGATACAGTGGGTGATGGCAGGTGGGCGAATGAGAGCCCACCTGCCATGGGAACAGTGTGTTTCCCGGAAGTACATAAATAATGAAGCAGGTTCAGGATGCTACGCCGTGAAAATCCACCATCATGTCTGTTGGGTAAATCGTTGTTTTCCCCGCCCAGTACAACACTTAGTGTAAATTTGGGAAAATTCCGTCCTCCATCCACAACAGAAGGTTCCTCCTTGAGAAATTCACAGGTGAATTTTCAAGCCCAGTCTTGTGCTGATTCCATCTTTTGATCTTTATTGTCCTCCATGGTTATAGCTTTCTTATTTTTAAACACCACAAAGAATGTCTCAGCTAAATCCACAGTCAAATTGTCATCGTCTTCTTTAGCTATAGTCCTATCATCCTCTTTAAGTTCATTTTCCAGACTCAAACATTTAAATTCTCTTTTTGAAATAACAAGTTCAAACTGGCTTTGTTTTGTGCCAACAATTCGTTCTTTCTTTGATCAAAATCTTCCTTCGCTATATGAATGCCATTCTATACGTTTTATGCTCCAGCAGGAAGGTCTCATATTCTTATTTGGTCTGATTTTTAAATAATTAGAATTTTAAGAATTTTTCCTGTTCCCATCCTGATCAGGTCTTATTTAATTCTTCCTGAGTAATGGCAGCAGCTTCCTCATTTGGACTTTTATAAGTCTTCAACACAATTCAGGCACCACATCATTCCGATCCTCTTGGGGTTTAAAGTGTTCTTTTGTGAACTGCCCAGTTGCTGGATTCCTGCTGCTGCCTCCTGTATCTCACAATGGCAAGTACTTGTGATTCAATGTTAGGAGTCATTGACCCCTCTGGATCACTTTGCAGTCTCAGCCCTTTCCATTGAGAATTTTTATTTGACAATTCCGCAGGCATTTCTGGTATCTCTGTATTGTCCATTACTGAGGTGGATATATCAGGTTTTTTAAATCAGTTCTTTGCTCAACTGGATCACAATTCGGCAAGGGCTTTTTATGTGCAGAAACATCTTTTGGAATTGTGACATCTATCCCAGGTTGTGCAAAAGCTATGCAGCCAGCTATATCATTGCCATGTATAAAGTTTACATTTTTAATAAATAATTTTGGAACAACTCCAACCACACAAGGCCCCTTCAAAAGAGCACAATTTATATTTACTTTAAGCAATGGGAAAGGCTCACAGTTCCCATCAATACCCTGTATTTACATTCTGATTTAGTGAACTCTCTGAAGAAAGGTCCAAATCCTTTGCTAACAATCAGCCCTGAGCCGAGCCAGTATCTCTCAGGGTACCAATTTTTCTAAGCTCGCTCTTGGACAAAAATTGAGTCACTTCCCCTTCAAGTATGAACCCCTTATAATCCTTTGCATCTGTATCTGTTCCCAAGGTAAGAACATTAGATGCAATGGGTTTCTTACAATCTTAAATTTCTAATGCAGATTTTCCTGTGGGAATTCCTGTCACTTGCACAGTGCCACTGATTTAACACCCATTTCTTTTCCTGGTATAACCTTTTTTGAAGGGTCCTTAAGCATCTCTATTACTGACATTGGTTTACCATTCAGCTACCAACAGTGGCTTTGAGATGTCCTGTCTTATAAAAGCATTCTGGTGTCTTTACAATATTGTTATCCTTTACACTATCATAAGCTATGTGTTTATGCCTTCTCCCTCAAACTCGACTCTTCTATTCCTCCAGCTTTCCTGTGGATTTACAAATGGAGATCTACTGCCCCCAGTTGCCTATGTGATATATCATACCCATCTGTCAGATCCACTGCTTCCAATACCTTAGAAACCCTATGGTCTCCTGGATGTGACTTAATAACTATTGGGATGCTGTTTTCAAATTCCTCAAGTATTATAAGTTCTCTTACGTTCTCAGAAGGTTTTGCTAAGTTCAGTGATTGAAAGCACCTATCAAATCGCATTTCTTTCTCCTTAGCAAAAAACACATTAAGTACTGCAGTTTTAACTACCTCATAATCTGAGGATTGTTCTTTCGAAAGACTAGAATACAATTTAATAACCTTCCTGACGAAAACACTTTGCAAAATGAGAGTCCATGTGTCATTTGACCACTTTAACTTTGTAGCCCCCTTTTCAAGCAAGATAAATATCTCTGAGCTCCGTTTTCAGTGAATTTGGGCAATGTGCAAAGACTTTTTGTTATATCAAAGCTCAGAGTGGGATTCAATTCTTCATCTGAACTACTAGACTCTCTTTCACCTCGTAACCTAAGCTTTTCTCTAACCAGGTCATGCTTTTTGAGTTATTTCTCTCTTTGAAATTCTTTCCCTTTCCCCATTGCTAATCTCTCACTGGGGTTTATGTTCAAATTTAGCACCTTTCTTTTTCCGGTTTGAGCCTTTTCATTTCTCTTTCTCTTTTTCCAATTCAAGCTGTTTCTTTTTCAAGTTTGAATTTTTGCTTTCTTCTATCTCTTTCTATATTGCAACTGAATTCTAGCTAATTCAAGAGAATTGTTATCTAGTTTAACTTCCTTCTTCCAATTCCAAATGCTGTGCTATTACCTCAATTATTTCTGCTTTCTTAGCCCCTGCTTTTAATTCTAATCCTAACTCTTCTGCTTGTGCAACGAACGTAGCATTGCTTAATTGTTACAAATCACTTGGGGGAAAATTTTCCCTCTCCAGAAAAGTTATAGCAATTAACAAAGCCATTTAGCTTTTCAAATTGTACAGTAAAATACACCTAGGATTCCTATCAGCCTTAACCTCAGAAAGTACTACCACTCGTATTTGTCTGTGGATTCGAAATCCTATGCTTAAATCATCCTGCAAATCCTAGGCCCAATCATCTTCAGCTGCTTCATTAATGACCTTCCTTCCATCATAAGGTCAGAATTGGGGATGCTCGCTGATAATTGTATAATGTTCAACACTATTAGCGACTCCTCAGATACTGAAGCAGTCCATGTCCAAATGCAGCAAGACCTGGACAATATCCAGGCTTGGGCTGATGAATGACAAGTAATATTCGTGCCACACAAGTGCTGGGCAATGACCATCTCCAACAAGAGAGAACCTAACCATCGCCCTTTGACATTCGTTGGAATTACCATCACTGAATCTGCCACTATCAACATCAGAAACTGAACTGGACTAGCTGTATCAAAACTGTTGCTACAAGAGCAGATCAGGAGCCAGGAATCCTGTGGCGAGTAACTCACCTCCTGACTCCCCAAAGCCTGAACACCATCTACAAAGGAGAAGTCAGGAGTATGATGGAATACTCTCCGCTTGCCTGGATGAGTGCAGCTCCACAACATGTAAGAAGCTTGACACCATCCAGAACAAAGCAGCCCGCTTGATTGGCGCCCTATCCACAAACATTTACTCCCCCCACTGCTGATGAACAGTGGCAGCAGTGTGTACCATCTACAAGATGAACTGCAGAAACTCACGCACCTTAGCACCTTCCAAATCCACAAACACTACCATCTAAAAGGACAAGGGCAGCAGATACATGGGAACACCATCACCTGAAAGTTCCCCTCCAAGCCACTCACCATACTGACCTGGAAATATCTCGCCATTCCTTCACTGTCGCTGGGTCAAAATCCTTGAACTCCTTTTCTAACAGCATTGTGGGTGTACCTACACCACATGGATTGCAGCAGTTCAAGAAGGCAGCTCACCACCACTTTCTCAATGGCAATTAGGGATGGGAAATAAATGCTGGCCCAGCCAGCAATGCCCACATCCCGTAAAATGAAATTAAAAAACGAGGCCCCAATTAATGTTTTGGTCCTGGTCCAGGTCCCCAAGTCATTGCTAGGATCTGACGAGAAACCAATAACTTTTGTTTATAGTAGACTAAGTTTGAGATTCAAGACACTAAGAGAATAAAGCCACAATATTCCACAGGTTTTGAACAAAAATAAACTTTACAAGATCAAAAAGTTAAAGCAATTCACTATATCTTATACAAAAACAAAAATACCTGGAAAAACTCAGCAGGTCTGACAGCATCTGCGGAGAGGGACACAGTTAACGTTTCGAGTCCAAATGACTCTTCATCAGAACTAAGGAAAAATAGAAAAGAGGTGAAATATACGCTGGTTTAAGGGGGGGTGGGACAGGTAGAGCTGGATAGAGGGCCAGTGATAGGTGGAGATTGCCAAAAGATGTCATAGACAAAAGGACAAAGAGGTGTTGACGGTGGTGACATTAGCTAAGATATGTGCTAATGGTGACATTAAGGATAGAAAGCAGGACGAGCAAGGTACAGATAGTCCAGGTGGAGGTGGAGTGGGGGGAAGGCATCAAAATATGCTAAAAGGTAGAGATAAAACAACGGATAGAAATACATTTAAAAATAATGGGAATAGGTGGGAAAAGAAAAATATATATAAATTATTCGAAAAAGGGGAATAGGAAAGGGGGTGGGGATGGAGGAGAGAGTTCATGATCTAAAGTTGTTGAACTCAATATTCAGTCCGGAAGGCAGTAAAGTGCCTAGCTGGAAGATGAGGTGCTGTTCCTCCAGTTTGTGTTGAACTTCACTGGAACATTGCAGCAGGCCAAGGATGGACATGTGGGCATGAGAGCAGGATGGTGTGTTGAAATGGCAAGTGACTGGGGGGTCTGGGTGATGCTTGTGTACAGACCAAAGGTGTTCCGCAAAGCGGTCACCCAGTCTGCATTTCCAATGTAGAGGAAACCACATTGGGAGCAGCGAATGCAATAGACTAAATTGAGGGAAGTGCAAGTGAAATGCTGCTTCACTTGAAAGGAGTGTTTAGGCCCTTGGACGTTGAGGGGGGTGGGGAAGTAAAGAGGCAGGTGTTGCATCTTCTACGGTTGCATGGGAAGGTGCCGTGGGAGGGGGTTGAGGTGTAGGGGGTGATGGAGGAGTGGACCAGGGTGGCCCGGAGGGAACGATCCCTGCGGAATGCCGCCAGGGGAGGTGAAGGGAAGATGTGTTTGGAACATCATGTTGGAGTTGGCAGAAATGGCGGAGGATGATCCATTGAACGTGGAGGTTGGCAGGGTGATAAGTGAGGACGTGGGAGACCCTATCATGGTTCTGGGAGGGAGAGGAAGGTGTGAGGGCGGACGTGCGGGGGATGGGCCGGATACGGTTGAAGGCCCTGTTAACCGCCATGGTTGGAAAACCTCGGTTAAGGAAGAAGGAAGACATGTCAGAGGAACTGTTTTTGAAAGTGGCATCATCAGAACAGATGCAATGGAGGCAAAGGAACTGAGAGAATGGGATGGAGTCCTTACAGGAAGCAGAGTGTGAAGAGCTGTAGTCAAGGTAGCTGTGGGAGTCAGTAGGCTTGTAATGAATTTTGGTGGACAGTCTATCACCAGAAATTGAGACAGAGAGTTCAAGGAAGGGAAGGGAACTGTCAGAGATGAACCATGTGAAAATAGTGGGGGGGGGGGGGGGGGGGGGGGGGGGGGGTGGAAATTGGAAGCAAAATTAATAAATTTTTCCAGGTCCAGACGAGAGCATGAAGCAGCACCGAAGCAGTCATCGATGTACCAGAAAAAGAGTTGTGGGAGGGGGCCTGAGTAGGACTGGAACAAGGAATGTTCCACAAACCCTATAAAGAGACAGACATAACTGGGGCCCATGTGGGTACCCATAGCCACACCTTTTATTTGGAGGAAGTGAGACGAGTTTAAGGAGAAATTGTTCAGTATGAGAACAAGTTCAGCCAGATGGAGGAGAGTAGTAGTGGATGGGGATTGTTCGGGCCTCTGTTCAAGGAAGAAGCAGAGAGCCATCAGACCATCCTGGCGGGGGATGGAAGTATGGATGGGTTGGACGTCCATGGTAAAGAGGAGGCGGTTGGGGCCAGGGAACTGGAAATTGTTGATATGATGTAGGGCATCTGAGGAATCGTGGATGTAGGTGGGAAGAGACTGGACAAAGGGAGAGAGATTGGAGTCAAGATAGCAAGAAATGAGTTCCATGGGACAGGAACAGGCTGACATGATTGGTCTGCCCGGACAGTTCTGTTTGTGGATTTTGGATAGGAGGTAGAAGCGGGCCGTCCGAGGTTGGGAGACTATGAAGTTGGAAGCCGTGGAAGAAAGATCTCCAGTGGAGATGAGGTCAGTGACAGTCCTAGAAACAATGGCTTGATGTTCAGTGGTGGGTTCATGGCCCAGCGGAAGACAGAAGGAAGTGTCTGCGAGTTGACACTCAACCTCTGCGAGGTAGAGGTCAGTGCGCCAGACAACAACAGCACCACCCTTGTCAGCAGGTTTGATGACAATGTCAGGGTTGGACCTGAGAGAATGGAGTACAACAAGTTCAGAGAGAGACAGTTTGAGTGGGTGAGAGGAGCAGAGAAATTGAGACGATTGTCACACCAACAGTTCTCAATGAAAAGATCAAGAGCAGGTAAGAAACCAGAGGGAGGGGTCCAGGTGGAGGGAGAATATTGGAAACGAGTAAAAGGATCCGTTGAATGGGTTGAGGACTCTTGCCCAAAGAAGTGAGCACGGAGATGAAGGCGGCGGAATAAGAGTTCAGCATCGTGCCGAGCCCGAAATTCTTTGTGATGAGGGCGTAAGGGTATGAAACTGAGTCCTTTGCTGAGCACTGAACATTCAGCATTAGAGAGGGGAAGCTCAGGGTGAATGGTGAATACACGACCAGGGCTGGGATTGGAAGACGGGATGGGGACAGAGGGACAGGCAGGGGTGGAGGGTCCAGGATGGGCGTTGGTGTTGCTGAGTTGTTACAGCCTGCTTGCTTTTGCACTTGAAAGAAAGAGACAAAGTTTCTTGTTGAGGCCTCGGATGAGATGAAGAATAAAATGAAACTGGGGGCAAGGGCAGCTTAGAAAGAGGGTCCGTCGGTGCTGCTGGAAGGAGAGGTCAAGTGTGTTCATATGGTGGCGCATGGCACTGAGTGTGGATCTCAGGATGCGATGAGAACAGCAGTCCGAGGAGCATTGTATGTCCCGGAGATACCTGTAATCCTAGGTGGGTTCGAAACATGAGGGATGGAACTTCAGTTGAAATCCACATGGGGTAAGTCGGAGATGGAGACAGTCACTGAGGAAGGAAATATGGCTGTGAAAGCGAGTTTTAGTAAACACCTTGTCAAACACCAGGAGAGAAATGGAAAGCAATAAAGGTGAACAAGGCAAAAGAGAGAGGCAGAAATCCTATCGGAGAGAAGAGCAATACTTCTTCAAGTTAGGCATACCTTGAAGAGAAGTAGCAGTCAATTAAACGCTAAGATAAAAGCAAAAAACTGCGGATGCGGGAAATCCAAAACAAAAACAAAAATATCTGGAAAAGGTCAGCAGGTCTGACAGCATCTGCGGAGAGGAATACAGTTAACGTTTCAAGTCCAAATGACTCTTCATCAGAACTAAGGGAAAATAGAAAAGAGGTGAAATGTAAGCTGGTTTGAGGGGCGGGGGGGGGATGGTGGGACAGGTAGAGATGGATAGAGGGCCAGTGATATGTGGAGAGTGCCAAAAGGTGTCATAGGCAAAAGGATAAAGAGGTGTTGACAGTGGTGACATTAGCTAAGATATGTGCTAATGGTGACATTTAGGGTAGAAAGCAGGACGAGCAAGGCACAGATAGCTCTAATGGGGTTGGGGGTAAGGGATCGAAATAGGCTAAAAGGTAGAGATAAAACAATGGATGGAAATACATTTAAAAATAATGGGAATAGGTGGGAAAAGAAAAATATATATAAATTATTGGAAAAAAGGGGATAGGAAAGGGGGTGGGAATGGAGGAGAGTTCATGATCTAAAGTTGTTGAACTCAATATTCAGTCTGGAAGGCTGTAAAGTGCTTAGTCGGAAGATGAGATGCTGTTGCTCCAGTGTGCGTTGAACTTCACTGGAACAATGCAGCAGGCCAAGGCCAAGCTCACATGCCCACATGTCCGTCCTTGGCCTTTTGTCTATGACAATCTCCACCTATCACTGGCCCTCTATCCAGCTCTACCTGTCCCACTCCCGCACCCCACCCCGCCACCCCCCCCCCCCCCCCCCCCCCGCCCACCTCTAAACCAGCTTATATTTCACCTCTTTTCTATTTCTCAGTTCTGAAGAAAAATCATTCGGACTCGAAAGTTAACTGTATTCCTCTCCGCAGATGCTGTCAGACCTGCTGAGTTTATCCAGCTATTTTTGTATTTGTTTTGGAATTCCAGCATCCGCAGTTTTTTGCTTTTAGCACTATATCTTATACTCTGCCTCTCCTAATGGGGATTGCTGGTGGTGTGGGGGGGGGGGGGGGGGGGGGGGGGGGGGGGGGGGGGGGGCAGCGGGGAGGAATATGAATTTGTGGTGTAAGGATCTGGCATATGTGGGGTTAATGTGGGACTGACAACAGTTTCGCCCACACAGTGATGTAAGAGAGCACCTGAAACCAGAGTCAATGTGGTGTTGGACAGAGCCATTTTTTAAAACTTCATTCACGGGATGTGGGCTTCGCTGGCTGGGCCAGCATTTTTATTGCCCACCCCTAGTTGCCCTTGAGAAGGTGATGGTGAGCTGCCTTCATGAACCGCTGCAGTTCATGTGGTGTAGGTACACCCACCGTGATGGTAGGAAGGGAGTTCCATAATTTTGACCCAGTGACAATGAAGGAACAACGATATATTTTCAAGTCAGGATGGTGAATCACTTGGCAGGGAACCTCCAGGTGGTGGTGTTCCCATCTATCCGCTGTCCTTGTCCTTCTAGGTGGTAGTGGCCGTGGGTTGAGAAGGTGCTGTCTAAGGATCCTTGGTGAATTCCTGCACTGCATCTTATAGATGGTACATACTGATGCTACTGTGCATTGGTGGTAGAGGGAGTGAATGATTGTGGATGTGGTGCCAATCAAGTGGACTGCTTTGTCCTGGATGGTGTCTAGTTTCTTCAGTGTTGTGGGAGCTGCACTCATCCAGGCAAGTGGGGAGTACTCCATCACACTCCTGACTTGTGCCTTGTAGATGGTGGACAGGTTTTGGAGTATCAAAAGGTGAGTTACTTGTCACACGATTCCTAACCTGCTCTTGTAGCCACAGTATTTATATGGCTAGTCCAGCTCAGTTTCCGGTTAATGGTAACACCCAGGATGTTGATAGTGAGGGATTCAGTGATACTAAACCCACTGAATGTCAAGGGGCGATGGTTGGACTCTGTCTCATTGGAGATGGTCATTGCCTGACCCTTGTGTGGTGTGAGTGTTACTTGCCACTTGTCAGCCCAAGCCCAGATATTGTTCAGGTCTTGCTGCATTTGGACACGGACTGCTTCAGTATCTGAGGAGTCGTGAACAGTGCTGAACATTGTGCAATCATCAGCGAACATCCCCACTTCTGACCTTATGATGGAAGGAAGGTCATTAATGACGCAACTGAAGATGGTTGGGCTGAGGAAACTACCCTGAGGAACTCCTGCAGTGATGTCCTGGAGCTGAGATGACTGACCTCCAACCACCACAACCATCTTCCTTTGTGCTAGATATGACTCCAACCAGTGGAGAGTTTTCCCCCTAATTCCCATTGACTCCAGTTTTGCTAGAGCTCCATGATGCCACACTTGGTCAAATGCTGCCTTGATGTCAAGGGCAGTCACTGTCACCTCAACTCGGGACTTCAGCTCTTTTGTCCATGTTTAAACCAAGGCTGTAATGAGATCAGGAGCTAAGTTCCCTGGCGGAACCCAAGCTGGGCGTCAGTGACCAGGTTATTGCCAAGCAAGTGCCGGTTGATCGCACTGTTGATGACCCCTTCCATTACTTTACTTATTATTGAGAGTAGACTGATGGGGTGGTAATTGGCCAGGTTGGATTTGTCCTGCTTTTTGTGTACAGGACATACCTGGGCAATTTGCCACATAGCAGAGTCGATGCCTGTGTTGCAGCTGTACTGGAACAGCTTGGTTAGGGGTGCAGCAAGTTCTGGAGCACAAGTCTTCAGTACCATTGCCGAAATATTGTCAGGGCCCTTAGCCTTTGCAGTATCCAGTGCCTTTAACAGTTCCTTGATACCATGTGGAGTGAATCGAATTGCCTAAAGACTGGCATCTGTGATGCTGGGGACTTCCAGAGGAGCGTGAGATGGATCATCCACTTGGCACTTCTGGCTGAAGATTGTTGCAAATGCTTCATTCTTATCCTTTGCACGAATGTGCTGGGCTCCTCCATCATTGAGGAAGCAGATATTTGTGGAGACTCCTCCAGTTAGTTGTTTAATTATCCACCATGATTCATGACTGGATGTGGCAGGACTGTAGAGATTAGATCTAATCCATTGGCTGTGTGATCGCTTAGCTCTGCTTATGCTGTTTGGCACGCAAGTAGTCCTGTGTTAAAGCTTCACCAAGTTGACACCTCATTTTTAGGTATGCACGGCGCTGCTCCTGGCATGCACTCCTGCACTCTTCATTGAACCAGGGTTGATCCCCTGGCTTGATGGTAATGGTAGTGTGAGGGATATGCCAGGCCATGAGGTTACAGATTGTGTTCGAGTACAGTTCTGCTGCTGCTGATGGCCCACAGCGCCTCATGGATGCGCGTTCTTGAGTTGCTAGATCTGTTCGAAATCTATCCCATTTAGCATGGTGGTAGTGCCACACAACATGATGGAGGGTATCCTCAATGTGAAGGCAAGACTTTGTCTCCACAATGACTATGCAGTGGTCACTCCTACCATTGCTATCATGGACAGATGCATCTGTGGCAGGCAGGTTGGTGAGGATGAGGTCAAGTATGTTTTTCCCTCTTGGTTCCCTCACCACCTGCTGCAGACCCAGTCTAGCAGCTATGTTATTTAGGACTTAGCCAGCTCGGTCAGTAGTGGTGCTACCAAGCCGCTTTTGGTGATGAACATTAAATTCCCCCACCCAAGCACATCCTGTGCCCTTGCCACCCTCAATGCTTCCTCCAAGAGATGTTGAGCATTGAGGATTCATCAGCTGAGGGAGGGCGGTATGTGGTAGTCAGCAGGAGATTTCGTTGCTCATGTTTGACCTGCTGCTATGAGACTTCATGTTGAGGAATCCCAGGGCAACTCCCTCCCGACTGTATACCACTGTGCTGCCACCTCTGCTGGGCCTGTCCTGCAGGTGGGACAGGAATGGTGATGGTGGAGTCTGGGACATGATCTGTAATGTATGATTCCATGAGGATGATTATGTCGGACTGTTGCTTGACTAGTCTGTGAGACAGCTTTCCCAATTTTGGCACTAGCCCCCAGATGTTGGTGAGGAGGACTTTGCAGGGTCGACAGGGCTGAGATTGCTGTTGTCGTTTCTGGTGCCTACGTCAATACCGGGTGGTCCGTCCGGTTTCATTCCATTTTTGTGATTTTGTAGTGGTTTGTTACAACTGAGTGGTTTGCTAGGCAGTTTCAGAGGGCAATTAAGAGTCAACCAAACTGCTTTCGGTCTGGAGTCAAATGTAGACCAGACCAGGTAAGGACAGCAGATTTCCTTCCCTAAAGGACAGAGACCGAAAGGACTGCAGACCTCAGCTTGAAGACAGCCCCTATCTTGTTGCCTTACAGTTTATTTGTAAATAGGTCTACTGGTTAATAACTTAGGGTTAATACTTACAGTTAACCTGCTAAAGACTATAAAGCCTTCATCAAACCTATCAAGAAATGACCAACACTGCACAACATGGTCGCTCAACCCTCACCAAAATGCAGAGACAAATCGAAATGCTGGAACACTGAGGAAATATTCAGAAAAACATTCTGACCTGAAAAGAAACTCCAGAAGCAGAGGTGCAGAGGAAAAGTCGCCAGGAAAAAAACTCCATACAAAGGCTTGAAAGCTGAAGGCAGAAATTTAAAACTCCTTACAGGTGCAGAAGACTTCATTGAATCTCTTAGTGCAGAGTCAGCAACAGTTGCAAGGATGAACTAAATCTTTTAAAATTTCAGGTTGCAGCAAGTGCTGAGAATTTTTTTCATGTAATTTGGAGTCAGAAGTGCAGTTAGAGAGGAACACATCACTAAAACCTGATCCCCAAGTTGGAGCCTGAATACGTCCAATCTTGTCAGAAATGGAAAAAAAAGAAAGAATTAATTAAATAGTTTGGGAAAATCATGATTGTTCAAGTCCTTAAAAAAAAAGCAGAAGCTCGAATTGAACAGACTCGTGTTAGGAAATAGAGATAGTTTAAGTAAGTTATATTGGTATTTGTGGGTGTAAAGAATGAGTTTTAGCTTTAAACTTTAAATTTGATTTGTATTTCTGTATCTGCATGTCAAGAAAGGTCAAATGGAGTTTTAGTTTCACTTTAGAAAGGTGTTTGCATTTCTAATGAGGAGTTTTATGACCCCTAAAGAAGAGGTAAACATATAAGAGTAGAAGAGTTAAACTGCTTCCTAGCAACGGGGGTGTTGTGGGGGTGGGGGGTGTGGGCAGAGAGACAGGTCCCTCCCACAGACAGACACACAGATGAAGGAAAACAGCAGTTTGTTTTGGAAGCTGTTTGAGTTCAGTTGGTTTGAAGACAGCTGTGAAGCAGAAGCAGCCTAAAGGGGACTGATAGCTTAATCTCCTAAAGTCTCAAACTGAAGGAAACCCCAAAAAATCCAGGGGAGTGGAAGAAGAGAAAGTCCAAAGATGACCCTCCAGTCAAAAGAAGGACAGGAACCCGGAAAAAGTCCTGTTAAGTGAAGTTGTGAGTGAGGGACAGAGAGAAAGGCTCCAAGCTTCAGATTTAAAGAGACAAAAACTGCAGAAAGCAGATTTAAAGTGAGAACAGCTTGCAAGAGGCAAAAAGGTCCAAGGAGACAGTTGAAGGTCTGTAACTCTTTGCTATGGGTATGTGAAACAGTGGTGCACTATTGACAGCTGAGTCAGAGAGACAGAGTGTGTGGAAGATAGCTTGAATGCATGTGGTAATCCAGGGAAGATGAATATCAGAAGTAGAGTTTGAAACCCTGGAGGTGAATCCTTGCAGAAGGTGTCTGAGACAAAGCGTCAATTTGCAAGAAGGTTCCAAAGCAAAGTTTTGGAGATTGGAAACTCTCGTGTGAAGTATTGGAATTCAGTGAAACTGGTTAGCTGGCAGTGTGACAAGCATCTAGGGGGAGTTGAAGAGAGATCCATAGCATCTGTTTGATGTGGCATCTATCTCTTGAGGTCAGAATATGGTGTGTCTGACCACAGGGTGCTGTAGGTTTATGTGGACTGGGTACTTACTGTGCACATTAGAGCATAAGATAGCTTTTGCAACTTGTGTTATGCTTACAAATTTGTATACATCTGGAAAGGCATAGTTGTGAGTGAAGGTGTATTGTAATATAGCTCATCTTTTTTTGTTGAATAAATGTTTTATTCTTTTGTTAAACATTCATCAGCTGACCCCTGTGCCTCTGTTCAGTAGCTCCTCCTTGTATCTAAACAAACAAATAAAAGTTAGGATCTATTAAGCTGGGTTTCACTCTGGGATCAGGCTTGTCCAGGGGAGACCTCAGCAGGGGATCTTAACACTCATGACTCAAAAAAAAACTAAAACGCTGAACAAGAGAAGTCTGCAGGCAGCCAATCCAGGTGGCCATCGTTAAATTTGTTTCAAGCTGAGCGTCATCGCCATTGTAGTGGAGCCCACCAAAACCAGCAAGCACACAAAATCCCATTGTCTCTAAGTGAATGGCAATGCCATCTGAAATTCAGACAGCTCTTAAAGCAGAACATACATTTTTTAACATTTTGAACATGGATCAGAATTCCACACTTCCAAATCAATTCACACTAAGCCCAGATCAATCACAAAATTTGGGACTTTGGAGAAAAATATTCATAAGATACAGCATCACTTCAGGTTTAAATAAAAAGTCAGAAGAAGAGCAGGTGAACACGCTGCTTTAGTCGGTGGGCCCAGTTGTGGATGAAATTATTGCAAGACAGAATTAATGAATCATACTCAACAATCAAAGAGGTATTAAAATCATTCGGCATTTATTTTAATCTAGGAAGCAATCAACAACCTGAAAAAGCTATATTTAATAAGAGAGCCCAACATCAAGGACAACCTGTTAATTCATTCATTAATGATCTGTCCAGGTTGGCAGACGTTTGCGAGTACAAAGGTGTAAAATCGTAACTCATCAGAGACTGAATAGCAGCAAGAGTAGCAGATGATGCATTCTCTGATCTCCTGCCAGCAAAGGAAGATCCAACTTTGGAATAGGCAATCCAGATAGTTAGACACTCAGAACTCTGAGAGCAGCACAGGACCATTTTAAGGGGAGAGAACAAATTGTGGTGCAGAAGTCAACCCACAGTTCTACTAGCTGAACAACAAAGACATGTGGACACTCCAGGCCAGCAAAAGCAATACCCAAACCAGCCAGCAGAGTGATCATGACAACGCTGTGGAGAAAAGTGTCCCCACAGGCGAGTTCAATGACCTTCAATTTCAACCCAATACTTTCAGTGCAACAGGATTGGACACTACAGCAAACTGTGCAGGGCAAAAACTGAAATGTACAGAAGGCCCAAAGATCATCCACAAGGTTGGGACTGCAAGTCTGGAAGACATACAGCCATTCTTCTTGGAAGAGGTCAAGAATCTTGGTTTCCCCTTTGCAAGGTGAACTTTTCAGACAATGGCTGTTTAATAAATCTTAAATTCAACACAGGAGCCAGCGTACCAGTCCTGTCAGACAAAGGATCAGGGCTGGTGACCCAGCGGCTAATGCCACTCATGACATCCCTAGACGAGGCAGGAGGCTTAAAGCTCCTAATGATAGGCACCCTGCAGGCGACACTGAGATACAAGAATAAAACAATCCATGAGATCTTCTTTGTGATCCACAACCAGGACTGTTCACTACTAAGTCACAAAACCTGTGTTGAACTTAAGCTGTTACAAAAGATTGATGAGGCCAGCTAACAAAGGCCTGGCTCCAAATACAAACTTGAGTTCCCGAAACTCTTCGCAGGACTGGGGCAACTGAAAAACACTTAAAGGATCACACTGAGAAAGAACGCTAAACCTGTGCATCTATTCATGCCACATAAGATCCCACACTCACTCATGAGCAAATGCAGCAGCAGCTGAATGAGATGACAAAATTGGAAGTCATATCCCCAGTCACACAACCAGCTGCATGGTATTCCGGGATTGTCCCAGTCCCAAAACCGAATGGGTCCATCCGTATCTGCGTTGACCTGGTGTAGCTCAATAAAGCCGTAGCCAGAGAAGTACATCTCATGCCCTCAGTGGATGAAAGTCTGACTAAACTCTCAAAGTGCACGGCATTTTCAAAAGTGGATGCAAACAACGGCTTTTGAAAACTCCCTCTTGACAAGGAGTTCAGGCTGCTGATAACATTTATTATCCCTTTCGGCGGATTCTGCTTTAACCACCTGCCATTTGGAATCATGTCTCGCCAGAAATATTCTATGATGGTGTACCTCGTCTCCATATCTGACAGCCCTCTGGATGTGTAGTACACGTGGGGAAGCTGTTTCCATTAGTAGGAGAGTCTAGGACCCGAGGGCACAGCCTCAGAGTAAAGGGTCATTGAGTGTATTTAAGACCGAGATAGATAGGTTTTTGATTGGTGGGCAGTGCTGGGTCATAGCGAGCCAGAATGTCAATGGAGAGCAGCATCGTCTTGATGTTGTCAATGTCTGCTTTTGATGTGAGTCCAAACATGCTTGGTCTTTGCATGATGTTGGCCATTTTGCATCATTTGCCATACGGACAATGTATTGGTTCACGGTGCCAGTGCAGGTGAACATGACACGAGATTCACAGCAGACTTAGAGCACCTGCAGGAAGCAGGCAGATGCTGAATGACAAACGCAAGTTTTCCAAAACATCAATTTTATTCATGGGCCACATCTTCAACAATAAAGGCATCATAGCAGGCCCAAAAAAACCAAGACTACCTGCAAGTTCCTAACTTGACCCTTAATTCCAGACCTCCAGTGATTCTTGGGGATGGTGAACCAGCTGACAAATTGTTACCAAATTTGGCACAGGTCACAGAACCCTTGAGGCATCTACATAAGAAAGAGCAAGCATGGTGTTTGGATTCACATCGAAAGCAGACATTGACAACATCAAGACGATGCTGCTCTCCATGGACATTCTGGCCCACTATGACCCAACACTGCCTCCCACCATAGCACCGGATGCTTCATCCACAGGACTGGAGATGTTCCTGTTTCAAGAACAACCGGATGGAAGTCGCTCACCTGTGTACTACGCATCCAGAGGCTGTCAGACATGGAGACGAGGTACACCATCATAGAAAAGGAAGCCCTTGTAGTCACGTGGGCATTAAAGAAGTTTTCAGACTATATCATTGGCCTCAAAGTTACAATTGAAATGGACCACAAGGCACTAGCCTCCTTATTAAGCAAGAAAGAGCTAGCAAAGCTGTGCCCCAGAATCCAGGGGTTTCACCTGTACCTCATGAGGTTCACCTGCAAGACGGTATACATCCAAGTTAAAAACCAGACAACAACAGACAGACTTTCAAGGGCCACAGTGGACCTCCTGACAAAAAAGCATGTCAATCTCATCGAACAACTGCAAACATACTCCCAATTGACAAGGAGACTCCTGCCAGCAACCACAAGTAAACTCCAACAGATCTGTCGGGAACAAATGCATGAAGAGGAGTGTGCCTGCATCTGCAAATACTGCCAACAAGGATGGCCCAGCAGAGGGACCATGAAAACCTGGTTTGAACAACAAAAACACTTCACCATTATAGATGACCTCCTGGCCTATGATCAGCAGCTGGTCATCCCAGCCTCCCTGCGGCCAGAGATCCTTCAAATAATACACAGGGCCACCTGGAAATCATCAGGTGCAGAGCATGGGCCCAATCTGCTATCTGGTGACCAAGTATTTCCAAGGTGATTGAAGACACCATTGCAAATTGCCAGGTGTGTGTGTGGCACGGGCAGGATCAAAGAAAGCCCCTCATCTCCGCACAATTCTCTATCAGCCATGGCAGAGGCTGAGCGTTGACCTGTTCACCTTCAGCAGCAAATCATTCCTTCTGGTGATGGACTACTTGTCCAGATAGGTTGAGGTGAAGTAACTATATAAAATTACCACAGAGGTAGTAATTAAGGCATGAAAAGAGATGTCCACAAGCCACAGCATCCCAGATGTGATCGTGTTCGATAACACCCCACAATTTTCAAATGAGTACTTTGCACATTTCACCACATCCAGCTTCCACTTCTACCCCAGCTCCCCAAGGTACTCAAAGTCAAATGGGGAGGTTGAATGAGGGCTCCACACAGTAAAAGCCTTCCTTAAGAAGAGCAATGACTTCCCCAAAATTGTTCACAAAAAGTTCCACTCCTTTACAATGCGGGCCTGTCCCTATCCGAATTCCTGAAGGGCAGGAAACTCCGCACACAACTTCTACTCCTGCCAAGAAAGTTCATACCAGGGTTGGTAACCAAGGAATACCAGGACATCCAAGCAAGAGAGTATTCATACAGGCAGAAGCAAGCTTCCACCTTTAACAGAAGGTACCGCACTTGTTACTTGCTACAATTACAGGAAGGTGACAAGGTCTGGTTTAAGTTCCTTGAGAGAGAAGGTACCAATATTATAAAGGGCAAGGCCCAACCTCATTCCTATCTGGTTGGCACTGCAAGAGGGCACAGTCAGGAGAAACAGAAGTCACGACTTCATCCTTAGACTACCCATCGCCACTATGCAATAGAGAGATATTGAAGATACCTAGATGCCAGAACAGCCTCCAAACCTACAGAAAGAACAGCAGTGACAGAGCCTCCCACTCCTCCGACATTGTGTGAACGAGATATGGCAGTGTTATAAGCCCTCCAGACATCCTGAACCTTTGAATTCAAGGACTTGAAGGAGGGAGATGAGATAATGATAATGTAGCAATGACAGTGTAAATGTATGATAGTAATAACAATGTATGACATAAGGTAAACTATAATCACTTAAAATATATTGAATAAAGACTTGGGAGAGGTGAGGTAAAAGGGTCTGGAACACTTGGGTTAATGTGGGATTGAGTATAGTACCACCAACACAGTGATCGAAGAGTTCACTTAACCCACACCCAGAGTCAGTGTGGTGTTGGACAGAGCCATGAGCAGAACTAAGCACGGAGACATCCTAGCTTGTGCCCATTACTTTATATTTGTAAATAGCTCTAGTAGTTAATGAAGACTTACAGTTAACCTGCTGACGGCTTCGTCAAACCTACTGAGATGTAGCCAAAACCCTCAACATAATTCATAGCAAAAATGGAGACCCAGCTCAAAAAAGGGAAGGGATTGGTATTAAATATTCCTGGATTCATGAAAAATAGGGATGAAAAGAAAAGAGGAGGGGTGACAATAAAGGAGAATATTACGGCGCTGGAGTGAGAGCATATCCTAGAGGGATCAAAAACAGAATCCATTTGGTTAGAGTTAATAAACAATCGAGGCACCATTACTCTACTCAGTGCATTCTATAGCACACCAACTAGTGAGGAAAATAAAGGGCAGAATTTTACGTCCCGTGGGCAGGCACGTGCCCAACCCGATCAGGCATAAAATAGCAAACAAAGACATCAGGTGAGCATCCCGAAGTCATCGTGCACTTGCGCAATATTTAGGATGGCGGGCACAAGTGGGTGCTGGAGCCCCGGCCGTCATTAATTAAGAGGCCACTTAAGATCATTAAAAAACCAATTGACGCCAATTTTTTGTTGCCAGTGTGATTTAGCGCTCGTCACACGAGCAAAACAGGCAGGTGGCCAGCCAACATTTTCAAAAACCTCAACCACGGGTGGGATAAAAGGGGTGAGCAGCATTGCCAGTGTCAGTAGGGGGTAGTTTGGTACATAGTTTGCTGCTGGTGACTTATTGGTACTTGGCAGCTTCATCTCTGTTTGGGGCTTCATTCTTAGCATTTCCAGGCTCAATTTCAGGACTGATTGGTGTCTCCAAGGCCACTGGAGGATTCAGACAGTGCGGACCCTTCCAGGTATCAGACTGCCTTCTGTTACCCTGGTAATGGCGATTGTGGTCTCTGCTGGTGGCACCTCCTCTGAAAAAGAGAGGGACAGAAGGGAGAGGAGGCCAGGTGTCCCAATGCAGCTTCCAGGGGAGTAACCTGTGGGAGGAGAGGTGCAGGCACAGGCAGGGCCAGCAGGAAGTCCAAGGTGGAAGTGCCGCAAAAAGCACCACTACTCTGCTGCCAGGATTTACAGACTGCGATGCAGCTATTTAAATATGTCCGAGGTGCAATGCCGAAGGAGGCTCCACCTCTCGAAGGAGAACGTGACCTTCCTTTGCCAGATGATTGGGCCTGGGATCACCTCCAACTCTTTGGGTGGACATCCTATGCCAGTGGCTCCAAAGCTCACAGCGGCCCTCAACTTCTATGCCTTTGGCTCTTTCCGGGGGTTAATGGAGTCTCCCAATCAACTGTCCACAGTTGCGTCAAGCTGGTGACAGAAGCTCTGTTCAGGCTGGTACTGACTTTCCTTCATTTCCATATGGATGAGGCTAGCCAAATTGAGCGAGCCAGAGGCTTTGAAGCCATTGCTGGGTTCCCCCGTGTCCGGCATGCCATCGACAGCACACATGTGACCATCAAGGCTCCAGCTGGTCAGCCGGGTGCCTTTGTCAACAGGAAGGGCTTTCCCTCCATGAAAGCGCAGATAGTGTGTGACCACAGGATGCAGATTCTGCAAGTCAGTGCAAGGTACCCTGGCAGCTCCCATTATGCTTACATCCTGGGACACTCCCCGGTGCCAAGGCTATTCAGTGCTCCAGCCCAACTGGATGGATGGCTGCTGAGTGACAAGGGCTATCTGTTGAAGAGGTGGTTCATTATGCCTCTCTGCCACCCAAGAACAGAGGCAGAGAAGTGTTACAGTATGAGTCATACCTCCACAAGGCAGGTGATAGAGAGGACCATAGGTCTTCTCAGATGCACTTCCGATCCTGGACCATTCAGGGGGTGCTTTACAATATCCTGCAGAGCGGGTGTCACTGATAGTGGTTGCATGCTGCGATCTCCACAATCTGGCACTGGCAAGGGGGGCCCCACTGGAGGAAGAGGATCTTGACGCAGCTGCACAGGCCACAGATGATGAGTCCAGTAGTGAGTCAGAAGAGGACCATGGTGAGGAGAACGGTGAGGGCGTGGAGGCAAGCCTCAGTGACCTCCAGGGAGGCAGGGACAGCAGGCATGCCTTCGTCCAATGCATCTTCAGCTAGGCTACAAAAGACCAGCTTCAACCACATGCCAGAGCTGCAGCATCCATCTCAGATGTCTGAAATTACCCTTTCATTTGAACTCAAAATCCGCTCAGTGCCTGTGCAATAAAGTTTAGAGCCACTCACATACAGCATTACATACTGGTGTACCGTGCGCCAAAAAGAAAGGTGAAGCATACTCAAGCCATTACGACAAAAACAAAATTTATCTCATTTTAACTATCCAAAAAAATTTACATGATCTTCTCTGGTCTTCATTCCTAGACCAATAAAGATAAACCAAACATAAATGAACAGAAAATCACAGAAAATCTTGTGCTCATGGTGCCTTTAACTTACATTTCCAAGTGCTATGTCTGGATGGACCCCGCAGTGCTCACGCTCTGCATGGATTCTTTCACAACGGAGACCATTGCACGTAGATCTTCATGGGTCTCTGCCCGATCCTCCCAAACATCTTGCTGGGCATCCAGCATCCGCCCCCTAATGGACGACACCAAAGGCTCATTAACTGCCTTCAACTAGGCATTGTCCTCATCCCCAGCAGTCCTCCGACTGCTGGCGCCCTGGGCACTCTCTGCCTCCACCTGCTCCTCAATTGAGTGTGAAGTGCCCTCACCGCTGTGCATCGACATTCTAGCCCCCAATCTAATGCCTACCAAGGTGCTGATATCTGCGCTGGTGCCTGCTTCAGACAGCGGGTGTGACGCAGGTGCAAGTGAAGCCCGGTAGCTTTGCAGTGTCAGGGGTGGCCCTTCAGGGTCCACAGAGCGATTGCGTGCTGGCGAACCTATAAGGGAGAACAAGGACATGTCAATAGTTAAAGTCACCACACTGTCACTGTGAATGCCAGGCACTCTGGTGAGATAATGGAGACCTGCATCATGTTGCCATCATCTTTCAATGATCAAGGGGGACTCCAGGTTTGAGGCTCCTAACAGTGAAAGAACTACACTAGAATAGTTGCACAATCAGAAGCTCTCACCTCTGTGCACTGCACTCCTCCCTTCATCTGGCACCCCCGCCTCTCCACGCTCAGTTGCATGGGGAGCGTGCCAGCTCTCGGAGGGTCTCCGCCTGTGCATGCCCTCTCTGCTTGGTTATGGCTCACCTTCTCCTGAAAGGGCAGAGGAGCATTGATTAGTCCACTCCCTACCTGCAGCGCCATTGCAACCTGGCCAACCCCATCTGTGGAACACCTCACAGGGCATATCTGAGTTGTAGTCCTGAAGCCGCAACGTCCAAGCTGCCAGGGCTCATCGTCTTGGCCAGCTCTGGAGTCGCTGACACTTGGCACTCGGACTCTAGCACCCCTGATATCCATGGGGGGACAGCCACACCTCAACACTTCTGCACACTGATCCATGCCAACACAGTACACATCCGTTCTGAGGCATGCAGGTCATTCTGGCACTGCACCCCTGTGCACTACACCACATCATGGCTGCTCACCAGCACTGCCACCTCCCCCCATGCCCTCTTGGTGAGGTGCAGTGGCCTCCTCTTCCCATCTCTGGGGACAAAGGAGTCCCTCCTGGCAGCCACCTCCTCCAGGAGGACTGCGAGGCACTCATTGGAAAAGTGGGGGCTGAGTGCCCACCCGACCTGCCTGGCATCTCCAAACGTACTCAACTCCATAATGCGAATGTTGAAGATGCAAAGGAGATGATCTTCCGTGGCAGCCTTCCAGGGACTGCCTGGGCCATTTTTAAACCAGCCACTGGGTCATCATTAGACCCTCCGGGCCTTAATTGGCCCGCCAGCGTGAAATCGCAGTCAAGGGCCAATCGCAGGTGGTGGACCGTTTCCCAGCTGCTCCCAACCACCCACTGCATCCACCCGATGACCTCAAAATCCTGCCCATAGAGGATAAGAGTTGTAGGGAAAAGACAGAGAGATGCAGAAACTATAGAGTAGTGACAATGAGGGATTTTCATTATCCTAATGTAAACTGGGATAGTAATACCATAAATAGCAGAGAAGGAAAAGAGTTTTTAAGGTGTGCTCAAGAGAATTTTCTAGATCAGTTTGTTTCTGGCCAAACAAGGAAGGAGACACTGCTGGGCCTGGCTTTAGAAAATGAGGTGGGTAAAGAAGATCAAGTGTCATTAAGGGAACATTAGGGTACAGTGATGATAGTATCATAAGTTTTAGGGCAGCTATGGAAAAGGCCAAGCAGCACTCAAGAGCAAAATTTTAATGGGATAAATACAGATCAAGTCCAAGTAAATTGGAATCAATGACTGGCAGACAAAATTGTAACAGAACAAGAGGGCTTAATTCAGGAACAGTTGAGATACACTTCCATGAGGGGAAAAGGTAGGGCAAGCAAAGAGTTCCCTTGGTGACAAAACAGATAGAGATGAAGAAGGAAAAGGATGTGTATCACAGATGTAAGGTTGATAATACAACTGAGAACTGGGCTGAATAGAGAATGTCCAAAGGGGAAGTGAAAAAGGAACTGAGGCAAAAAGAGGGTATGAGAAGAGACTGATAACTAACAAAAATGGAATATTGGTCAGAATTGGTCCGAGAATGACTAAAAGGTTAATCAGGAGAAAGAAATTAGAATATGTGAGGAAACTAGCTAGAAATTTAAAAATGGATAGCAAGAACTTCTACAGATATTTAAAAAGGAAAAGAGTAAGTAAAGTGAGTGTTGGTCCTCTAGAGAGTGACAATGGTGATTTAATAGTAGATAATAAGCAAATGGCGAATGAAATGAACAAATATTTTGCTTCTGTCTTCACTCTAGAGGGTACAAAAAAGCATTCAGATAATAGCTGTAAATCAGGAGGTGGAAAGGAGAGAGGAACTTGGTGAAATTACAATCACTAGAGAAGCAGGACTGAGCAAACTGATGGAGCTGTGAGCTGACAAGTCTCTGGGTACTGATCGACTTCATCCCAGGGTCTTAAAAGAGGTGGCTAATGAGGTAGTAGATGCATTGATGTTAATTTTCCAAAATTTGTTAGATTCTGGAAAGGTTCCATCAGATTGGAAAGTAGCAAATATAACCCCTCTATTCAAGAAGGGATGGAGGCAGAAAACAGGAAACAATAAGTCAGTTAGCTTGACGTCTGTCGTGGGGAAGGTGTTGGAATTGATCATTAAGGAGATTGTAGCTGGGCACTTAGGCCAGGATTTCCCAGTCAGCAAGCAGGGGCAGGGCCCTCTTGCCGATGCGTAAAATGATGCGGGATGACGTCAGGCGGAACTCCCGACGTCGCCCCACCCCATTTCAATTTCCAGGTAGGCGGGGGCTCAGCAGAATCAGCTGTGCGCCCGCCAACCTGTCAATGGCCAATTGAAGCCATTGGCAAAGTCATTGAACTAATTAATGGACCTGCCCGTCCAACCTTAAGGTTGGCGGGCAGGCCAGGAGCCCAGGCGGGCATTAGAAAAAGCCTGAAAACTCATTCACCGGCAGGATGAGGTTTTATGCGGGTTTTAAAAAATATAATTAAAGTGTATTTAAAAGTGATGGACATATCAGGGAATTTTTTTTTCTATTTTTCAGATTTTTTATTGTGGAGCCAATCTCCCTGAGGCAGCACTTAGCCTCAGGGAGATGAGTGCGCTCTTCCGTGCGCATGCGCAAAAGAGCACACTCTTAGTTCAGGGCATCCCCCCCACCCACGCTTCCTTGCGGACTTCATGCTGGACATGCCTTAATTGGCCCGCCCACGTAAAATGGCAGCCGCCCCTGATTGCGGGCGGAAGGGGGGAAAATTCTGCCCTTAGAAAAACTCAAAGTAATCGGGAAGAGTTGGCATGGTTTTGTGAAAGCGAAATCATGTTTAACCAACTGATTGGAGTTCTTTGAAAGAGTAACATGCACTGTGGGTAAAAGGGGAGCCTATAGACACACTTGGATTTCTAGAAGGCATTTGATAAGGTGCCACATGAAAAGGTTATTGCAAAAAATAAAAGCTCATGGAGTAGTGAGTAACATATAGAAGATTGCTTGGTTGGCAGGAAACAGATAATGCGTAAATTGATCTTTTTCTGATTGGCATGATGTGACTAGTGGAGTCCCACATGGGGTCTGTGCTGTGGCCTCAACTTTTTACAATTTTACAATGACTTAGATGAGGGGAGTGAAGGCATGGTAGCTAAATTTACAGATGACACAAAGATAGGTAGGAAAGTGTGTTGTGAAGAGGACAGGAGGAAGTTGCAGACAGGTTGAGTGAGTGGGCAAAAACCTAGTAGCTGGAGTATAATGTAGGAATGTGTTTACTTTGGCAGGAAGAATAAAAAAGCAGAGTATTACTTAAATGGAGAATGGCTGCAGAATTCCAAGGTACAGAGGGATCTAGGTGTTCGAATGCATGAGTCACTAAAAGTTAGTAGAGCAAGTAATTGAGAAAGGCTAATGAAATGCTCTCCTTTATTATGAGAGGAATTGAACATAAAAGTAAGGATGTTATGCTTCAGTTATACAGTGCATTGGGGAGACCACATCTCGAATATTGTATACAGTTTTCATTTCCTTATTTAAGGAAGGATGTAAATGCATTGAAGGTGGTTCAGAGGAGGTTTACTCGATTGATACCTGGAATGAGCAGGTTGTCTTATGAGGAAAGGTTGGATGGACTGGGTACATTTCCACTGGATTTTAGAAGAGTGAAGGGTGACTTGTTTGAAATATATAAGATCCTGAACAGTATTGACAAGGTGGATGTGGAAAGAATGTTTCCTCTTGTGGGTGCGAACAGAACAAGGGGGCACTGTTTTAAAATTGGGGTTGCTCTTATAGGATGGAGATGAGGAGAATTTTTTTCTCTGAGGGTTGTGCGACTTTGAAACTCTCTGCCTCAGAAGGTGGTGGAGGCGGGGTCATTGAATATTTTTAAGGTGGAGGTAGATAGATTCTTGTTAAGCAAGGGAATCAGCGGTTATCGGAGGTAGATGGAAATGTGGAATTTGAAACACAAACAGATCAGCCATGATCTTATTGAATGGCAGAGCAGGCTTGAGGGGCCGAACGGCCTACTTCTGCTCCTATTTTGTATGTTCGTATGAATCCAAAAGTTGTCCCTAGGCATCTAAATGGATAGATGAGGCTAATTAAAAATGAAAGGGGATCTGTGCATGGATGGAGAGGCCGTGGCTAAGGTACTTTGCATCTGTCTTTATCAAGGAAGAAAATGCTATTGAAATCACGGTGAAAGAGTTGAGACAGTGGATGGGCTAAAAATTGATAAAGAGGTGCACAGAATTTTACAATCGCTGTATGGGCAAGTGGTAGGCCCAACCCTTTGTGAAATGAGGTGCGATGATATTGGGAGGTTATATCAATGTCATTGCACCACCAAATGCCCAATTGACGTCAATTTTGAGCAGCCTGTGCGCTTTGGCCCATGTGCCAAACATAAATCGGCTAGGAGGCCTTCACCATTTACGTTCATTCTACATCCAGGGTGGGATAAAAGGCCCAGAAGATATTGGTTAGGAGAGGAGTTAGGAGTTTTGCTGTGAGTTGTTTGTTGTTGGATTACAGATCGTTTTTGGATAAGTCTTGGCTTGCTAACTTTTGCAGAGGCTTTCTGCTGAAAGGTCCCTTCATTGCAGAAACCTGTGCAACCACCTGGTCAAACATAAATATTGTGTACTCAGCTGGAGGAACCTCCTCAGGAGAAGAGGAGAGGGTCAGAAGGGAGAGGAGGCCAGTTGCCTGCAGGCACCATCCCAGAATTGGCCCAATGGACCGAGAGGCACAGCCCAAAGGGGTAGAGAGCTAGCAGGATTTGCAAGGAGAAGGGCCCAGAGAAGGTGCCAATACCCAGCAGGTAGAGTGTACAGGCAGTGATCATGCTATCTGGATGTGACAGAAGTTCATTACCGAAGAAGGCTCTGCCTCTCAAGGGACACTGTCACCCCTACGTGTGACATAATCAGCTGCAAAATAAGCTCCAACTATGTAGGCTGCCACACTATGCCAGTGGCTCAGTAGGTGACAGTTACCCTGAACTTTATGCCTCAGGTTCTTTCCAGGGGCCAGTGGGAGGTGTCTGTGGATTCTCGCAATCCGCTGCCCAGACCTACGTTAGGTTGATCACAGATGCACTGTTCCAAAGGCTCAGCATCTTCGTTCACTTCAGGACAGATGAGGCCAGCCAGTCTGAGCGAACCAGAGGCTTTGCTGCAATTGCAGGATTACCCTGGTGCCATAAAGGCACCATTGGGGTAGCTGGGTGCCTTTGTTAATAGAAAGAGCTTCCATTCTCTCAATATCCAGATTTTGTGTGACCACAAGAGCCACGTACTGCAGGTTTGTGCCAGGTATCCAGGAAGTTGCTTTGATGCACACATCCTGTCTCACTCCCAGTTGCCAAGGCTGTTCATTACTCCAGCTCGCTTGGATGGCCGCTTCCTGGAGGACAAAGGCTATCCACTGAAAAGGTGCCTGATGACACCACTGAGCCACCCAAGAACTCCAGCTGAGAGCTACAACCATAGTCATGCATCCACAAGGACAAAATTGAGAGGACAACAGGCCTGCTCAAGATGAGGTTTCACTGCCTGGACTGCTCAGGAGGATCACTGCATTATCCTCCTGAGTATGTCTCCCTTATTGTTGTTGTCTGCTTTGTATCATGAAAAGATATTAACGTGTATAATGTTATTGGAAATTATTTTTAATTTGGACTTGTAGTAGGGTCTGTGTCTGTGTGTGGCTTACTTGAATTAAAGCCAACTAGTCTGGGTGCTTGATGTATAGTAGTTTGAGGTGTTAATTAGATAAACTAAGGCTAGAAGGTAAAGTGTACATTTGCATTTGTTGAATGAACCATTCAAAAGAAGGGAGTAAAATCTTGCACCTAGCTAGGAGACAACAAGCAATATTACTAATAAAATTGGTGCTATGAAAGGTGTTTTATTGTTAGAAGAGGTGGAATTCAAAGACCTAATGATACAATGGGGACAATTTTCCCCATGATGGGCGGGCTGAGCAGGCATGGGTGGTCGTGGACCCGATCGCTGCCCACGTTTGGCTCCAAGCTGCCATTTTATGCGGGCGGGCCAATTAAGGCCAGCCCAGCATAGTTCACGACTCCCGTGCATAGCGGGAGTGAGCGGGCGGCAGCAGGCATGCTCAGCCCGCCGGGTCCAATGATGACCGAGCGGCCTGTATAAAGGAAGGTCTGACAGCCTTGGAAAGGCTGCTCGCAATGGCTGGAGGGTAGGCCAGGGGACAGTGTGCCACTCGTTTTTCAGACGAGTGCCTAGCTGCCCCCTTGGAGGAGGTGGCAGCGCATTAGGATGTCCTTCTTCCAAGGGATGTGAGGTGGAGGCCCCCCTACCTGACCGATCGTGCCTGGGAGGAGGTGGCCGAGAGTGTGAGCTCTCATGATGTGATGCGGTGCACATGGCTCCAGTGCCACAAAAGGTTCAATGATCTCTTGCGCTCAGGAAGGGTGAGTATCATGTTGCCTCAAGTCACTTAATGCAGCCGTCAGCCTTTCCTCCAAACACCACATCTCCCAACACCCCCGCCAACTCTGAGTACAGTAACAGCATTGAATCCCTCACAGCATGGATCCCTTGCTGCGTGTTACAGCAGAGATTGCCCATGCCCAGTTCATCCTGAGAGGGTTGAGCTAGGGTGTGTTCTGCATCCTCAGCACGTGTGACACTCAGAGTATAGAATGGCAGTGAAAGTCAAGGGTTTGCACACTAGGCAGAGTGCTGGAACTGGGAAGCATGTTGAAGTCAGGGTGCTAACATGCTGGGAGGGGAGCTTCCAGTGGGTGGGGCACCAATCCATCTGCTGGTGTTTGCGCTCCACATGCTTGTGCCTCCTTGCTTAGCAAAGTGGCACCTTGTGGTGCCACCTGTGAAGGACGCAGCATTTGGGCAATGGGGGGTGCGGTCAGCCCTGGCTTGTTTGGGCGAACGTGCAGCAGCTTCAGGGTGACGAAGAACTGGAGCCCTGCAATGTCCCACTCTGGTTGGGTTGGCAGGGATGCGATGGGAATTCAGGTGCAGGCTGGACTAATCAATGCTCCTCTCTCCTTTTCAGGAACAGACTGCGCACAATGCATTGGAACGAATGCGGACTGGCGGAGGGCAGGGCCAGTTGACCATTCTTACGCCATTTGAGCAGCAGGCCATTGGACCTTGAGAGGTGCCATGTCCCCAGGTCCACTGGTGGTGTTGAGGCTGGGGTGCCACAGGGAGGTATGTTTGGCGAGCACTCAGGTCACCATGTGTGTCACAGAAGCCATGGCGCAGAAGCCATGATTAAACTTAGCAACATGGGTTTACCCTTGATTATTGAAGGATAAGTGCATAATGATCTGGGGGAGCAGCATGCAAGTTGACATTGGCCTTACTGTAACTAATCAAATGTCATTTTCCTTCCTTTCAGCATCACCGGAGCAGGGCTGGGAGGAGGAGACAGAGGGCCCACCTCTTGCCCCTGAAGCCCCCGAGCAAATGCACTCTCCAGCGTCACACCATCTCAGCCAGGCAGGCACCAGCACAGGTACTAGCACCTCGATGGGAATTAGATCTTCGGCATGGTGGTGAGGGCACATCACACTCGCTTGAGGTGCAGGCAGAGACAGAGAGTGCCCAGGGTGTCGGATGACTGCTGGGGACCAGGTACATGCTCAGCCGGCAGCTGATGATGTGCCTCTCAAGTCATCCATGAGGCAGTGAACACTGGATGTGCAGCAGGGTGTGCGGGAGGATCTGGCGGAGATACATGAGGCTATGTGTGGCATGGTGCCCATGCTGGAGGAGTCCACATGGAGCATCACCGATACAATGAGCCTCATGGCTGAGCATCATGCATCCTCCATGGAGAGAGTGGCACCTCCAAGAAAATAATCAGGTCCACTGGGGTTGTGCTCGGACAACCAAGCCCTCACAGTGACATTGGCCACAGCTGGTCAGTGCCAGTGCAGAAGATGATCTGGGCACCAAGTATCCCAGTTCAGTGCCCATCCATCTACGGTGAGCAGGGAGATCCGAAGCGACTTCACGTTGACGCACGAGCTGCCTGTCATCTCTGTAGGCTCCCCTTAGGGTGTTCCAGATGAGGGCAGCAGCACCCTCACCTCTTTATTAGTGACCATGGCATCCAGTGAGGCTGAGACGACTGGGGAGAAGACAGCTGTGGAACTGGCCGCTTCCCCCAAGGCAGGGCCATCAAATGCTTCGCGGGCCAGAGGACGTTCGCCAATGTCATCAAGGCCAACAGCACAGCAGAGTGAGCAGGCTGTCTCAGATGCCAGCGCCAGTGAGGGGACAGCACCTAGATGTAGCACTCGTAAGTGTAAATTTAAGGCACCTTGGGCACACCACTGATTTCTCACTGGTGCTTTTATATTGGCCCACAATACTTAGTTCAAGGCTCGCTGTGATGTCCAACACCATTGTTGTTTTGATTTATGAATTTATTTTTGTTTGCTCAATAAACCTTGACATGTTTCCATGCCTCAGGGTGATTCCTTACATCTGCAAGTGTATGGAAAGCCATGATGTTGTGAGTCAGTTGTTTGACATTGAGCTTTATTGACAAGGGCCTTAGTTAATGTTATTATCCAGGCTGATTTAGCACTCAGGTATGGAGTGTGGACCCTGCAGCCCTGGCGGGTGTTGAATGTCCATCTGTAGTGGGCTAACTGAAGGTTCTTTGGATTAAAGCCTCCCGGGTGTCCCTGCCTCCCTGGAGTATGCCCAGGTCAGCGTCCACCCCCTCAGCATTTCCCTGTGCCTGTTCATCCTCGAACTCACTGCTGGACTCATAGTGTGCATTTGGAGCCACTGTGTCTATGTCTTCCTTGTACACTGCATCCCCCCTTTCCAGCGCCAGATTGTGGAGAGCGCGGCAAGCAACCACTATCAGCATCACACAATTTGGCGGGTATTGCAGTGCGCCCCCTGAGCAGTCCAGGCATCAGAAGCGCACCTTGAGAAAACCAATGGTTCTCTCCACACAGCCCTTGTGGAGGTGTGGCTCCTATTGTAGAGCTGCGCAGCCTCTGTTCTTGGATGGCGGAGGGGTGTCATGAGCCACCTTCTGAGGGGATAGCCCTTGTCACCCAGCAGCCACCCATCCATCCAGGCTGGAGTACTTAAGAGCCCTGGCACTTGAGACTGTCTGAGGATGTAGGCGTCATGGGAGCTGCCTGGGTACCTTGCACAGATTTGTAAGATCAGCATCCTGTGATCACACACTATCTGCACGTTCATGGCTTGGAAACCTTTCCTGTTAACAAAGGCACCGGGCTCACCTGCTGGCACCTTGATGGCCACATGTGTACAGTCCATTGCACCCTGGACATGGGGGAAGCCAGCAATGGCCGCGAAGCCTCTGACTTGCTCTGTCTGACTGGCATCATCCCAGCAGTAGTGGATGAAAGTCAATGCACACCTGAACAGAGTGTCTGTCACCTGCTTGGCACAAACGCAGACAGCTAATTGGGAGACACCGCAGAGATCACACATTGACTCCTGGAAAGAGCCGGAGGCATAGAAGTTAAGGGCAGATGTGAGCTTTGGAGCCATTGGCATGGGATGCCCACCCACACAGTTAGCGGAGATCTCAGGGCCTATTGTTTGACAGATGGAGGTGACTGTCTCCCTTAAGAGACAGACCCTCCTTCGGCACTGGACCTCAGACATATTATGGTAGCTGCTTTGTCACCTGTAAACCCTGGCAGGATAGTGGCATGTTCTGTGTCCCCTTCCGCCTTCCACTTCCTGTTGGCCCTGCACCCCTTGTGCATGTGCCTCTCCTCCCAAAGGAGGCTCCCCTGGAGGCTAAATGTAGACTCCTGGCCTCCTCCCTCTTCTGGCCCTCCCTTCCTCCTCAGAAGGGGTGACTCCAGTAGAGAGCACAACTCCCATTCCCAGGCAAAGGGAAGGCTTCCTGAAAGCTGCAGACCTCAGAAATGATTTCTACTGTAGAGTCCTGACCAAGGCTTTTACTCCTGTCCTAGCAGCTGGTATAAATTTTGAAGTCTTCCTGCCAACTCAGATAAGTAAAAGTTACTTTCACCCTTAAATCCCTCAAACATCAGATTCATGACCCCACCCATCGCTCTTATCCCATCCGTGGATGAGTTTTATACAAATGTCTCCTACCCGCTTGCCTGTTGCATCCATGCGACATCCTGAAGATCGCAGAGGCTGCGAAAAATCGAGATCAATTATTGCCTCAAGGGCCTTAACTGCCTGTTAATTGATGGCAGGCGTGCATCCAAACTTATAACGTGCCCTCCTTCCCAAATATCGTGGTGGCACGTGGTGATGTCGGGACACTCACCTGACATCACCGCGCATCATTTTATGCGCAGAGGTGCGAGGCCTGCCCCCGCAAACCAATGGGAAAATTCTGGCCAATAAGAATTTATAGTCAAAGGGAAGGCTGGGTATAAACAGAAATGAGTTTTATATGTGCAGGTCAGAGGCATGTAAGATCTAAGCAGCCTGTAAGCCCTACAACTGTGTCTGCAAAGGAACCAAATTGCAAGGGACCTCATTTTGAATTCGTAAGGTCAAATGCGCTTTGCCTGGTGTCTGTTTAAAGTCTATGGGCTGAATTTTCCGTTCGTCAGGCGGGCGGAGCTGACCCAATCACGGGCGGGTGTGGAACCGATCACCGCTGTTGATCCGGGCTGCACCGCCATTTTGTGCAGGTGGGACAGTTAAGGCCCGCCCAGCACATTTCACACTCCTGTGGAGAGCGGGACTTTTAAAATTGCGGAGGACGTGTACAGACCGCTGGTTCCAATGGGAAACTGGCAGTCTGTACAAAGAAAGGCCAGGCATCCTCCTTTAGGCTGATCACCATGGCCAGCTACAGGTGCAGGGGGTTTGCACAGCGGGCTCCAGTGGAGGGAAGGCCAGAGGAGGAGGGCAGGCTGTAGGGTATGTCAGCAGGGGCCAAGGTGCTCCTCGCTTCTCTGATGCCTGCCTTGCTGCATTTCTCGAAGAGGTGGCAGAATGTCGAGAGGTCCTGTTTCCCCATAATGGGAGGAGGAGGGCCCCCCCCCATGTCACGAAGCGGGCCTGGCAGGAGGTGGTGGAGGTGGTCAGCACCCAAGTTGCTGTGCGGTGCACAGGAACCCAGTGCCGCAAGCGCTTCGATGATTTGTTGCGCTCTAGAAGGGTGAGTACCATGTCAGCCTTGGCCATTTGACCCAGCAGGTAGCCTTAGCCTTTGAGGCCCCCCCTCCCCCCACATCTTAGTGTTGTTATTTCATTGGGCATTTGGCGCATGCAAACAGACAATGACCATGCTTACATCAGCCTTAATGGTTGATGAAAAGATGGATTCTCCCCGTAGCATATGTTGGTGTTTGTCGCATTCGAGTAGTCTTGGGGCAACCTGCAGGGGAGGCCGCTAGACCCTTACTCAGAACTCCAACACCTGTCTTATAGATGGTGCTGAGATGGTGGAAGGCGTTGTGACCAAGAGCTATCTGCTGGCCTCAGCGCCGCACCTAGTAGCGCCTCATTTCCTCATTGGGCGCTAAGACCCGTGCGTTATTCAAAGTGATGGATGCTGAATGTGTCCAAGGTGGCCGTTGGGGGAGGGGGTTGGGACCAGCTGTATTATCTTCTGGTGACTGATCACCAGTGGTGTGGGCAGGAGCCGCTGGAGGCCTCAGATGGGCCACTGTGGTTGGGGTGTGGCGTGTGCATGCAGAGTACAAGAGCCCCAATAAATGGTATTCTCTGTTCTGCAGGCGAAAACTGCGCACAACAGCCATGAGCATTCACGCACTGGTGGTGGCCAGGCCATGCTGCACACACTGACCCACTTCGAAGTAAAGGCCATGAAGCTGGAAAGGAGCCAAGTGGCCAGTTCGGCAGGTGTCGGTGAGGCTGGGGTACAGCAGCCAGGTCCCATCCACTCTGTCTCCCCACCATCCAAACACTGATGATTGCTGTAATCGTTAATGAAGCAACACTGCTCATTCACAGACAGAGACAGTCAGACGTGTGGGTCATACACAAAGGTACCTCAGCCCCTTGAGGATGCGCATCTCTAGCACCTTCTAAAGCTGACTTATCCAATTTCTGACCACTATCCCCATGGCCTAACATGCCATGGTATCGCTGCTGCACTCCAAATACTTATTGCATATTAGGAGGGTTTGTACCTCCACCACCCTTTCAGCCAGTGCATCCCACATTACTCTGTCCAAAAAGGTCCTCAGCACCTCACCTGTCAACCTCATGGCACTCAACTTAAATAAATGCCACCACATTGGTCATCTGCGCCAAGGGGAAATGTTGCCTCTGTCCACCTGTTCTATGCCTCTCATAACGGTATGAAGGTCAATAATGTGACCTGTCAATCTCCTGTGCTCCATGGCAAATGTCACAAGTGTATGCAATGTTTCCTCATAACTCCAACTCTCCAGGCCAGCATGCATCCAGGTCAGGAACCGCTGCACTCTCTTCACTCCAATGGCTTCCCTCCCATGAAGCGCAGGTCACAAGTGAATGCAGAAGCGTAGCTGTGGCCTGGACAGTGTTTTCTGCACTTGCAACATGACCTCCCTTTTCCTAAATTCTATTCCTCGGCTAATAAAGGCAAGTCTGGCTTCCACCTTATTAAACGCCTTATGTTCCTGTTCTGCTACCTTAACGGGTCTGCCCAGCAAGGTCCCTGTAATCATGCTTACTTTCCACAGTACTACCATTTCTCGTGTATTCCCATACCTTGTTTGTCTTGCCCAAGTGCTTAACCTCATACTTATCCACATAACATTCCATGTGGCATTCCTTAGGCCATCTGACCAGCCTGTCTGTATGCGCGTGTAATGGTTGGACCTCCTCTTGACTACTTACCACCTCACTAATGTTTGTCTCCTTAGGTTCTTGAAGGTTGAGCACACTATGAGCCTGGGGGGAAAGTGGTGAATTGTGTTACTGACTGAAAGCTAACTGATGCACTGTCCTTGTTGTTAATTTCAGCATCACCACCGCATGGCCTCCAGGAGGACGTCCAGACTCCCTCCTCCACACCTGAGATACGTCATTTGGCACAAGCGTCACATCATTTCAATGAGCCAGACACCAGTGCAGCGACTACCACATTGGTGGGGAATCTAACATCGATTAATGTCCCAGGGCACAGTGGAGAGGGAACTTCACAATCGCTGGAGGAGATGGCATGGACAGAGTGCCGATGGCACCAGCAGCCAGAGGACTGCAGGGGACAAGGAACATGCTGAGTTGGGCCATGATGATGTACCTCTGGAGATGTCCATCAGGCAGCAAGCTGCAGGACAAGCAGCAGAGTGCGTGGGAGCATCTGGAAGGTTTGCATGAGGTGTGCTTCACTTGGTCTCTGTGGTGGAGGAATCCAGGCAGAGTGTCAGTGATGGCATGCACCTCATGTCAGAGTGTCAGGCTTCCTCCATTGAGGGATTGGTGACTCTCATGGAGAGGGGCTTCCAACGGATTGATCAGCATCTGATGGGGTTACTCTCAGACCTGCAAGCCCTCACAGCACTAATGGCTCAGGTGGTCATTGGCAATGTGCGAGATGTTCTAGGCACCAAGTGTTCCAGTTCGGTGCCCATCCATCTGTGGTGAGCAGGGATGTCCAAAGTGACCTCGCTCTGGTGCAGCAGCTGACTGTTGTCTCGGCGAGCTCCTCTCAGGGCGCCCTGGATGAGGGTAGCAGCTCCTCTGCCCCTCTGCCAGTGACTTGCATCCGTTGAAGGTCCGACAACTGGGGAGGTGCCAGTTCTGGAACTGGCCACTCCCTCCCAGGCGAGGCCAGCACAGGCTCCATGGGTCAGAGGACGTCCGTACAGTGATCGAGGCCAACAGGACAGCAGAGTCAGCAGGCTGTCTCACAAGCCACTCCAAGCGATGGGGCGGCACCAAGATGAGGCACCCGCAAACGTAAACATAAGGTAAGTTAGGCACTCCATGGGTTTCTCACTGGTGCTTTTCTGGGAATTGATTTTTGTCAACATCAGAGCAACATTTTGTCATGTTTTTGGTGGCACCATCTGATGGATGGCAATAAAGTCCACATTTCTGACCATGGCTGAGGGTGTTTCCTTTGTGCTGCATTTGTCTGTTTCACAGACATATCATGAGCGTTTGAGTGGACATTGATGTTTCTGTACTAAGCCCTTAGTTGCAGCTGATGAGGTAGAAGATGTAGCACTTAAGTGCCACATGTGGGAGCGCCAGGCAATGCTGGTCCTGCTGATCCATGTGTGTGGAGCTAGCTGAAGGTTCTTTGGATTAAAGTGTCTCGGGTGTCCCTGCCTCCTTGGTGTAGTTGCAGGTCAGTGTGCTGCCCTTCATCATTGCCCTGTGCTTCCTCATCCTCTGAGTCACTGCTGGATTCATCATGTACAGCCTCATCCACTGCGTCAAGGTCTTCATCGTCAACTGCGCCCCCCCTTTCCAGCGCAAGATTGTGCAGAGTGCAGCATGCTACCACTATCAAAGAGATGCAATCGGGGGGGTATTGGAGTGCGCCCCCTGAGCAGTCCAGGCATTGGAAGCGCATTTTGAGAAGACCGATGGCTCTCTCCACCACAGCCCTTGTGGAGCCTTGCCTACTATTGTAGTGCTCCTCAGCTTCTGTTCTTGGAAAGCGGAGAGGCATCATGAGCCACCTTCTGAGGGGATAGCCCTTGTCACCCACCAGCCAATCATCCAGCTGAGCCGGAGCACTGAAGAGCCCCGGGACCTGGGAGTGTCTGAGGATATAGGTGTCGTGGGAGCTGCTTGGGTACCTTGCACAAACTTATAGAATCAGCATCCTGTGATTACACACTATCTGCACATTCATGGAGAAGAAGCCCTTCCTGTTGACGAAGGCACCAGGCTCACTGCTGGCACCTTGATGGCTACGTGTACAGTCTATTGCACCCTGGACGCGGGGGAAGCCAGCAATGGCTGTGAAGCCTCTGGCTCGCTGTGCCTGACTTGCCTGGTCACAGTGCAAGTGGATGAAGATCAATGCCCACTGAACAGAGCATCTGTAACCTGCTTGGCACAAGTGCAGACAGTTGATGGGGAGATACCGCAAAGATCACCCACCGAGCCTTGGAAGGAGCCAAATGCATAGAAGTGGAGGGCAACTGTGGGTGTCTGCCCACATAGTTAGGAGATATCTCAAGGCTAATCATCTGACAGATGTAGTTGACTGTTTCCCTTGACAGTCGGAGCCTCTGTCGGCACTGCACCTCAGTCATACTGAGGTAGCTGCTTCGCCGCCTGTATACCCTTACAGCAGGATAGTGGCGTCTTCTGTGGCCCTTTCCACCTTGGACAACCTCTTGGCCCTGTGCCGCTTGTGCCTGCGCCTGGCCTCCCAAAGGTTGCTCCCTTGGAGGCTGATTGTCCAATCCTGGCCTCCTCCTTATTCTAGCCCTCCCTTCCTCCTCAGAGGAGCTGCCTCCAGTGGAGATGTCAGAACCCATACCCAGGCTAAATGGAGGCCTCCAAAAAGTTGCAGGCCCAATAAAGATTCCTGACTGCAGACTGGTGAGCTGAAGCTTCAAAGTACAGAGAAAGCTGCTGGAAATTGATCTGAACTGGTAACAATCACACAGGCAAGTTTAAAACACTTTCTGCATAAAACATTAACAACCGCTCTGTGCCCACATATCCCACCCGTGGATAAGTTTTGTTAAAAGGTCACTTACCTGCCTGCCCGTTGGGCCTGTGTGTTGAGGCAAAGATCGCACAGGCGCCTCAAAATCGGCATCGATTTCCGAGTTAAGGGCCTTAAAAAGCCGTTTAATTAATGGCAGGTGTTCGTCACACTTCATCGCGCTCCCACCCACCTAAATATCACGATGGCGCGTGCTGACATTGGAACACTCGCCCGACGTCACCGCGCTCCTTTTTAAGTGCTGACGTGCGGGGCCGACCCACCCACACGTCATGCATAAAATTCTGCCCTATGGGTTATTGTTGCCTTAGTGAAGATTTACCTGGAAGTGATTAATTTGAGAATTTGTTCAAAAGTTACAATTGTAATAATTTGTAGGCATGTGTATGTGTTTAACTAGTTGCTAAATTAATAAACGTTTAATTTAGTTTTACATAAAACGCTGCTTGAGGCTTGGTGGTTTTACTTCTGAATTCAGAAATTCAGAGCTGCATCTCAAACATACCAATTGAAAAAAAGATTATGACAGTTGTTCAAGTTTTCCTGTGGGATTTAAACAACTCAGCCTTTACCAACTGCTGTGTCATAACACTGTGTCCTACACAATCTGGCTCTTTCAAGGGGGGACCTATTGGGGGATGAAGACAGTGATCCTACTTCACAAGCTGCAGAGGACGATTCTAGTGCTGAGTCTGAGGCGGAGCCTAAACAGCCCCAGTGTGAGGCTCAAGATCCCAAATTGAGGATCCCTATTGCAGGCAAGTAGACCAGGGGGGTCTTGATTCAGGGGACTTTCAGTTAGGACTCCAAAGCAAGGAGTCAAGGTGATGGGAAGAGAAACTGATCGATGCTGATGAGGCACTCTTCTCACCCTCCAATCATGCCGCTGCCTCTGAAATAAACTTTGCAGCCCATTACATGTGTGACACACAAGTCCCAGGTCTCATCCCTAACAATTACATGAAGCACACTAGGGCCATTAGAGTTGATCTCACATTTTAACATTGAAGGGAGAGATATACATGCACCATTACTCACGGGTCAATGAAAAATTAATCACCTGTGAGACCCCTTGTGTGATCATAGTAACTTAAATTTCCACTTATGCATGCTACGTCTTTGTGCATCCCCCAATACATGGCAGCTGTATCGGAGGCAGTCTGCTGACTCCAATGCCCCTTCAGCTTTGATGACTTTGGCTATTTCCTCAGGTCATGTGTAGGGCATGTGTAGGCCCCGACTGGGTGGGATGGTCCAGCACTGTGGCTGGGCACTCCTCAGTTGTTGCAGCCTCCTCAGATGCTACAGTCAAAGGAAGAGAGATGAAGGAGCTGCTGCCTTCGTCAAGAGCATCCTGAGATGAGCCCTCAGATGTATGGAGCTATAGGTTGTCCACCAACAGAAAATAAAAGCTCGTGGTGTAGGAGTTAACGTATTGGCATGAATAGAACATCAGCTAGCTAACAGGAAGCAGAGAATTGGCATAAAGGGATCTTTTTCTGGTTGGCAGAATGTGATGAGTGCCGCAGCGATCAGTGCTGGGGCCTCAACTTTTTACAACTTATATGAATGGATGAAGGGATCGGAGGAACGGTTGCTAAACTTGCTGATGACACAAAGATATGTAGGAAAGCAAATTGTGAAGAGGACGTAAGGGGGCTACAAAGTGACATAATTAGGTTCAGTAAGTGGGCAAAGATCTGGAAAATGGAGTATAACATATAACGGCAAATGTTAAATCATTCATTTTGGCAGAAAGAATAAAAAAGAAACTTATTATCTAAATGGTGAAAGATGGCAGAGCTCTGAGCTTCAGAGGGATCTGGGTGTCCTAGTGCATGAATCACGAAAGGTTAGTATGCAGGTACAGCAGATAATTAGGAAGCGAATAGAATATTTTCATTTATTGTGAGAGGAATTGATTACAAAATTCAGATGATTATGCTTCAGTTATGCAGGGCATTGGTGAAACTACATCTGGAGTATTGTGTACAGTACTAGTCTCATTATTTAAAGAAAGACGTAAATGTGTTAGAAGCAGTTCAAAGAAGGTTTACCAGACTAGTGCCAGGAATGGGCGGGTTGTCTTATGAGGAAAGGCTGGACAGGCTAGACCTGTATCCACTGGAACTTCAAAGAGCAAGAGGCGACTTAATTGAAAGATCTTTAAGATCCTGAGGGGTGTTGACGGAATGGATGTGGAGAGGATGTTTCCTCTTGTGGGAGAATCTAGAACTAGGGGTCAGTTTCCTAGAACAATATGTTGTGGATCCAACCAGGGATGAGGGAGGGAGACAAAAAACAGGTAACTATTGGCCAGTTAGCTTAACATCTGTGTTTGGGAAAATATTCAGAGTCTATTATAAAGGATGAAATAGTAGAGCATTTAGAAATGCGTAACCTAATCAAGCAGAGTCAGCATGGCTTCATAAAGGAGAAACCATGCCTGACACATTTATTAGAACTCTTTGAGGAGGTAACGAGTCGCATAGATAAAGGGGAACCAGTAGATATAATATATTTGGATTTCCAAAAGGTATTGGATAAGGTACCGCACATAAGGTAAGAGACCACAGTTTTGGGGGATAGTAAATTCACATGGATAGAGGATTGGCTAACTAATAGAAGACAGAGAGTTGGGATAGTGGGGGAATTTTCAGAATGGCAACTAGTGGAGTGCCACAGGGATCAGTGCTGGGACCACAAATATTTACAATATATATTCATGACTTGGATGAGGGAGGTGAATGTACTATCACCAAGTTTGCAGATGACAAAAAAAATAGGTGGGAAGGCAAGCGGTGAAGATGACACAAAGAGTCTACAGAGGAATATAGACAGGTTAAGTGAGTGGGCAAAAACTTGGCAGATGTGAGAAATTGTGAGGTTATGCACTTTGATTGGAAGAATAGAGGAGCTGAATATTATTTAAATGGAGAAAGACTGCAGAAGGCTGCAGCACAGAGGGATTTGGGGGTCCTTGTGCACGAATCACAAAAAGCTAGCATGCAAGTTCAGCAGGTAATAGGGAAGGCAAGTGGAATATTGGCCTTTATTTCAAAGAGAATGGAGTATAAAAATAGGGAAGTCTTGCTAAAACTATATAAGGCACTAGTTAGACAACACCTAGAATATTGTGAATAGTTTTGGTCCCCTTATCTAAGGAGAGATATTCTGGCCTTGGAGGCAGTCCAGAGAAGGTTCACTAGGTTGATCCCGGGTATGGAGGGATTTTCTTATGAGGAGAAGTTGAGTTGGTTGGGTCTGTACTCATTGGAGTTTAGAAGAATGAGGGGTGACCTTATTAAAACATAAGATTCTTCGGGAGCTTGACAAGGTAGATGGTGAGAGGTTGTTTCCCCTTGCGGGAGAGTCTAGGACCAGAGGGTACAACCTCAGAGTAAGGGGTCACCTATTTAAGACAGAGATGATGGGGAATTTGTTCTCTCAGAGGGTAGTGAAACTGTGGAATTCTTTCCCACAGAGGGCTGTAGAGGCTGGGTTGTTAAGTATATTCAAGGCTGAGATAGATAGATTTTTAATCAATCAGGGAATCAAGGGTTATGGGGAAAAGGCAGGAAAGTGGTGTTGAGGATAATCAGATCAGCCATGATTTTCTTTGAATGGCGGAGCAGCCTCAATGGGCCAAATGGCCTACTTCTGCTCCTACTTCTTATGGCCTTATGGGCCACTGTTTAAAAATAAGGGGTCGCCCAATTAAGACAAAGATGATGAGAACTTTTTTCTCTCAGAGGGATGTGAATCTTTGGAACTCTTTTCCTTAAAAGGCAGTGAAAGAAGAGTCTTTGAATATTTTTAAGGCAGAGCTAGATAGATTCTTGATTAACAAAGGGGTGAAAGGTTATCGGCGGTAGGCAGGAATGTGGGGTTGAGGTTAAATTCAGATCAGCCATGATTTTATTGAATGGCAGAGCAGGCTCGAGCGGCCAAGTGGCCTCCTCCTGCTCCTAATTTGTGTGTTCATATAACATGAGGTTTTTTTGAAACTCCCTGTTCACCAGAGATGGACAGGCAGCTAGCAGAGTCACTCGGTCTCATCCATCTCTCACAATGACAGGTCACTGCCAGTGTGTGCGCTTGCAGTTCCGAATGCAACCCCAGAAACCTCTGATTGGGTTCCTGGAGCTGCCTTTCCATGAGAGTCGCCACTCACTCTATGGAGGAGGCTGTGCGCTCGGAGCTCTGGGCCTTCGTAGTGCTCCACATGGACTCCTCCAACATAGAGACCATGGCATGCAGACCCTCAGGAATCTATGCCAGATCTTCACACGCAGCCCGCTAGACATCCAGAACCTGCCACTTAATTAATGACTCCAGAGGCTCAACATCTTCCTTGGTCTCAGCATCGTCCTGGTCTTCAGCAATCCGCCAGCTCCTCAAGTGGGTGTGACCTGCCTTCTCCACTGTGCAGTACCATGTGCTCTGATATGTGTATGCCTCCCCCCTACGCCCCCACCCCAACATGCCTGTGTCTACACTGGTGCATGGTGCAGAGGAAGGATCTGACATGGCTGCGTCTGGCAGCAGCACATCCTCTGATGTCAAGGGAGGGTCCTCAGGGTCCTTTTAGGGCCTAGAGGATGTTCCATCTGAGGGATGAAGAAAAGATGTCAGTCTCAAGCATCGTTATGAGCTCAGAATGAACATATTCTGGTTGCTTCTCAGAGTGGATATCTGGGTGAGCAAAATGGACGAACAATGGGGATTAATGGTTTTCACATGTCAGTCTTACAACTGCTGCCCTACATCTTGCATACCCTTTCCCAATGTCTTCCCTGTCCACTGGACTCTTTCCCTTATCCGTGACTCCTGCCTTTCCGAAACTAGTAGACCTGGCTCCACATTTACATGCTATCTCGAGTACTCGCTCCTCTGCCTGACTTAAGATCAAAAGATTAGGGATACCACCACCCATTCATCCTCGCTCCTGTGCACTATGACTCCTATTCTCCTGAAGGATAAAAGTGCTTTCATTATCACCCCCTCTACATGCCAGAACATACTAGCCTCCCCCACCAAAGACACAGGTTCAGGTGCTCATCATATTGCCGACCTCACCCTTATGTACGTGCCAGCCATCCAGTCTGGTTACAAGTAGTCTTTCAAGACACATGAGTATGTGCCTATTTATGCTCAGCATTTCACACCTGTGGGCACCAGCAAGTGCTGCCACCCACAAACATCTCACCATGGTTACAACTGGACTCAGTCCCCAACCTTGCAGAGCACAGATGGTCATTGAACCGCTTCCTGCACTGGAACCAGGTCCTATGCACGTCATGTCTGCTGACCTGACTTGCCACCTCCAACCACGCCTTCTTTGTTAAATGTGGTGGCCTCCTCGATCTGTCTCACGACAGCAATATGTCCTGTTGGGCACTGACTGCCTCCAGCAGATCCCACAGGCACTCATCAGAAAGGCAGGCTCCAGGCATTTCCATCCCGTCTGGCATGGACTCCAGGTGCAGATGACATATTGCAGACACAATGAACAGCACAAGAACTAAGAAAAGTATTCTGACCTCCTGGAAATTCACAGCAGGTCCCTGAGGCTGTTGAACAATGATTGTAAGCCTTCAGGGAGCTCCATTTAAATCTCCTGTCTGCGCCTTCATTCATCCTGGCACCTGCCCTCTCCATGCTGTCCACCAGTTAATTGACCGGCCAACGTGAAATTGATGTCGGGAGCTGATCACGGGCAGGAGCGGATTTCACATCTGCTTCCAGGCCTGTCGATTGCGCTCCACCACCAAACCTAAATTTCAGGCTGTTGTATTAGAAAGACTGGCTGTACTTAAAGTTGTTGAATCTCCAGGACCAAATGGGACACATCCAAAGATACTGAGGGAAGTAAGAGAGCTAATTGCAGAGGTATTGACCATAATCTTCCAATCATCCTTAGGTACAGGGGTGGTGCCAGAAGACTGGAGAATTGAAAATGTTACACCTTTGTTTAAATAAGTTTAAGAAACTACTGACCAGCCAGTGTAACCTCGGTGGTGGGAAGAAAGCCTTCAGAAACAAAGATCCACGACAAAGTTAACAATCATCGGACAAGTGTGGATTAATTAAAGAAAGCCAGAACAGATTTGTTCAAGACAAATTGTGTTTAACTAACATGATTGAGTTTTTGATGAGGTAACAGTCCATGTCCATATGCAGCAAGACCTGGCAATATACAGATTTGGACTGACAAGTATGATCTATGCCACACAAGTGCCAGACATTGACCATCTCCAACAAGGGAAGATCTAACCATCTCCCCTTGATGTTCAATGGCATTCCCATCACTGAATCCACCATTAGCCAAGTCCTGGGGTATATTGACCAGAAACTGAACTGGATCAGCCATATAAATACTGTGGCTACAAGCAGGTCAGAGGATGGGAATTCTCATGGAGAATAACTCACCTCAGGCTCTCCAAATCCTGTCCACATATGTCAGGCACAAGTCCGAAGTGTGATGGAATACTCTCCACTTACTTGGATGAGTGCAGCTGCAGCAACATTCAAGAAGCTCAAGACCATCCAGAACAAAGCAGCCTGCTTGACTAGCACCACATCCACCACCTTAAACATTCAATCCCTTCACCATTGATGCACAGTGTGTACAATCTACAAAATGCACTGCAGTAACTCACCAAGACTCCTCCGGCAGCATCTTCTAAACCTGCGACCTTTACCACTTAGAAGGACAAGGGCAGCAGATGCATGAAAACACCATCATCTGCAAGTTCCCCTCCAAGCCACACACCATCCTGAGTTGGAACTATATTGCTGTTTCTTCACAGTCACAGGGTCAAAACCCTGGAACTCCCTCACTAACAGCACTGTGGGTGTACCTACACCAGATGGACTGCAGCAGCTCAAAAAGGCAGCTCATGTCTACCTTCTTAAAGGCAGTTTGGGATGGGCAATAAATGCTGACCTAGCCAGTAAGGCCCTCATCCCATGAACGAATAAATGAAAAAGCACATAGAAGATTGGTGAGAGTAATGTGACTGATGTGGTGTGCATGGACTTCCAAAAGGCTTTTGATAAAGTGCCATATAATAGGCTTGCTAGCAAAGTTGAAGCCCATGGAATAAAAGGGACAGTGGCAGCATGGATATGAAGTTGACTAAGTGACAGGAAACACAGTAGTGTTGAACGGTTGTTTTTCGGACTGGAAGAAAGTATACAGTGTGGTTTCCCAGGGATCAGCACAAAGACTACTGCTTTTCTTGATCTATATTAATGACCTACACTTGGGTGTGCGCAGCACAATTTCAAAATCTGTATATGATACAAAACTTGGAAGTATTGTGAAGTGTGAAGAGACTAGTGTTAGACTTTCAAGAGAACATGGATAGGCTGATGGAATGGACAGATGCGGTAGATTAAATTTTGATCAGAAAAATGAGGAAAGGCAATATAAAAGGGTATAGTTCTAAATGGGATGTAGGAACAGGCACCTGAGTTTAAATGTACACAAATTGTTGAAGGTGGCAGAGCAAGTTGAGAAAATAGTTAAAAAGGCATGCAGAATCCTGGATTTTATAAATACATACATAGAGTACAAAAGTAAGGAAGTTATAATTAAGGTTTTTAAAACATCGGTTTGGTCCCAGCTGATGTCTTGTCTCCAGTTTAGGGCACCACATATTAGGAAGGATGTGAAGGCTTTAGAGAGGGTGCAGAAAAGATTTATGAGAATGGTTCCAGGGATGAAAGACTTCAGTTATCTGGATAGATTTGAGAAGCTGGGGCTGTTCACTTTCAAGAGAAATGTTAAGAGGAGATCTGATGAAGATGTTCAAAATTACAAGTGGGTCTAGACTGATTAGATGGAAACACACTCTTTCATTGATGGAAAGGACGAGAACCAGAGGACACCAATTTAAAGTGAATGGCAAAAGAACTGATGGTGGTGACATGAGGAAAAGCATTTTTTACACAGCATGTGGTTACGATCTGGAATGCATACTCTTAGAGTGTGGTGGAAGCAAATTCAACCTTGGCTTCCAGAAAGGAATCGGATAAGCAACTAAAGAGAAAAATGAATGCAGGACTATGGAAAAAGGGCTGGGGAGCGAGACTAGCTGATTTGCTCTTGCACAGAGCTGGCATGGACACATTGGGGCTTAAGGCCACCTCCTGTGCTATAACTCTTCTAAGAAATTTTGCACCAAAAGTAAGCTTATAAGCCCAAGTTTCTTCTCAGCCACAATGGCACCAAATCCTCAGTAGCATGAGTCTTCTGCCTTGTTGTTATTTGTGCCACTGATAACTGGACTTTTGGGAGTCAGGGATATTTACAAGTCATGGGCAATTTGCTAGTGCTATTGGGGAGGATTTAAACTAACTTGGCAGGGTTTTGGGAACTAGGAGATAATATCAGAGGGTAATACCAAGGTGCATAGAATAACTTGTATCTTATAAAAAGCACAAAAGTAAGGAATAGTAAGATAATAGGTGGAGTTAGCATGAGGGAGTAAGTAATGAAGTCTAAATCAGGGTTACTATGCACGTATGTGAATGTCCGGAGCATGGTAAATAGGATTGATGAGTTACCGGTGCAGATTGCCATGTGAAAATACGTCATTATGGCTATAATAGAAACTTGGCTCAAAGAAAGGCAGGACTGGGTGTCAAATATTGCTGGATACAAGATGTTCATGAAAGATAGGAAAGGAAGAAAAGCAGGTGAGATGATGATATTGATTAAGGAGAGCATTATAATGCTGGTGAAAGAGGATGTCCAAAAGGGGTCAAGGACAGAATTAATTTGGCTAGAGATAAGGAACAAAAAATATGCAAATACATTGCTCAGTGTGGTCTATAGGCCACCATCTATTGGGAAAGATCTAAAGGAACAAATTTGCATGGAAATTACAGAGAGGTGCAAAAACGTATAGTTATGATGGGGGACTTTAACTATCCAAACGTAGACTGGGATAGTAGTAGTGTAAAGAGCAGAAAGATGCAAGAGTTCCTAGAGCGTGTTCAGGAAAATTGTCTACAGCTGTATGTTTCCAGTCCATGGAGAAAGGAGGTACTGCTAGAACTGGTTCTTTGGAATGAGGTGGACCAAGTGGATCAAGTATCAGCAGGAAACATTTAGGGGACAGGATCATTGTGTCATAAGGTTTGGGCCGACTATGGAAAAGGACAAAGAACAATCCAGGTTCAAAATAATTAACTGGGAGAAAACCAGCTTCAATGGGATAAGAAGGGATCTGGGCCAAATAAATTGGAATTAAGGATTGGTAGGAAAAACAGGAGCTGAGCATTTTTTTAATTCATTCATGGGATGTGGGCATTGTGGCTAAGCTAGCTTTTTATTGCCTATCCCTAACTGCCCTTGGGAAGGCAGGGTGAGCTGCCTTCTTGAACTGCTGCAGTCCATGTGGTGTAGCTACACCCACAGTGCTGTTAGGGAGAGAGTTCCAGGATTTTGACCTAGTGACAATGAGGGAACTGTGATATATTTCCAAGTCAGGATGGTAAGTGGCTTGAAGGGGAACCTCCAGGTGGTGGTATTTCCATGTATCTGCTGCCCTTATCCATCTAGATGGTAGTGGTCATGGGTTTGGAAGGTGTTGCCTAAGAAGCCTTAGTGAGTTGCTACATTGCACTTGTAGATGATACTCACTGCTGCTTCTGTGCATCGGTGGTGGAGGGAGTGAATGTTTGTGGATTTGGTGCCAATCAAGCGAACTGTTTTATCCTGGGGCACACAATAGGTTACCTTCAAAGAGGCTATAGTTTTGGCACAGTCAAGATATATTCCGTCAAAAGATAAAGGGAGAGCAAACAAAGCCAGAGCTCTCTGGTTTACAAAAGGGATAGAAATTAAGATGAAGAAATAATGTGCTTATGACAGATGTCAAGTAGAAAATTGAGAATCAGGCTGAAGAGAGGAGGTTCAAAGGGGAGGTGAAAAAGTAAGGAAGGAGTATGAAAAGAGACTGGCAGCCAACATAAAAGGGAATCCCAAAGTCTTCTATCGTAAAAGAGTGGTAAAAGGAGGAGTAGTGCCGATTAGGGATCAAAAAGGGGATTTGCACATGGAGGCAAAGGGCATAGCTGAGGTATAAAATGAGTTTGCACCTGCCTTTACCAAGGAAGAAGATCCTACCCAGACCATGGCGAAAGAGGAGATAATTCAGATACTAGAGCAGTTTAAAATTAATAAGGAAAAAGTATTGGATTGGTTATCTGTACTTAAAGTTGATTAGGCACTAGGACCGGATGAGATGTGTCCAAGGATACTGAGGGAAGTGAGAGTGGAAAGTGTGGAGGCACTAGCCATCATTTTCAGTCTTCCTTAAACTTGGGGGTAGTGCCAAGGGCAAACGTTACACCCTTGTTCAAAAACAAATATAAAAATAAGTCCAGCCAGTTTAACTCCAGTGGTGGGGAAACTTCTAGAAACAATAAACTGGGACAAAATTAATCGTCACATAGTCAAATTCAGGTTAGTTAAGGAAATTATGGATTTCTTAAAGGAAAATTGTGTTTACGTAACTTGCTGGAGTTTTTTGAAGAGGTAATGGAGGGCTAACGAGGGCAATGCTGTTGATGTGGTGTACATCGACTTCTGAAAGGCATTTGATACAATGCTACACAACTTGCTTACAAGTTTTGTAAGCAAAGTTATAGCTCATGGAATAAAAGGGACAGTAGCAACATGGGTACAAAATTGGCTGAATGACAGGAAACAAAGAGTAATTGGTTAATGGATGTTTTTCAGGCTGAAGGGTTGCTTGTAGTGGAGTTTATAGTGGGGTCAATGTTGGGACCCTTGCTTTTCCTTCTTCTTTTGTATGACTGGGTGTAGAGCAACAACGATAATTTTACATCAAAGTGGTCAAGCCAGAAAATTATGTCAGGAGTGGTGGTGTGTATTGCTGTAATACCTCCTTTGTATTTATAAGTCAGGCATTGAGTTGTTATGTGTTCTGTGGTCTGTTCTGGGTGACCAAAGTCACACACAGGAGAGTATTTAATTTTCCATTTCTGCATCAGGTATCTGCATCTGCCATGGTTTACACAGATGCAGATTAGGGATGCCCATGAGCTTTGTGGGAGGTCGAAACCAGGGACCTTCTGTGCCAGGTCTTTCACAAGGTATTTGTTCATGCCTTCTTGTGAGGACCATTCAATTTTCCAAGCTTCTTCAGGGTTGAACTCACATTGCCTGAGTTGTGCGCATGGGTCCAAAAGGACTTACATGACTCAAGCTGAGGTGTGGGATGCTGGTGAGGCACTGGTGAATGGGGAGGCATTTGTTTTTCTCAATTCACCGAACTTCACGGAGGGGAACTGTGTTGGGGCAGATGGGTGGTGGGGGGTTGGAGGTGGTGTGTGCCAGCACAGGTAGCCAGGGTGTTGGGGTCGACTTGAAGGTTCCAGTGATACATCTCATTGAAGTGTTTAGTTGAACATTAACCAGTCGAGTGTGGCTTTCTCTGCCCATAACAGTATATCATTGTCAGCTACGGAGTACAGGAGGACCGGTGCTCAAGTCTGTAGTACTGGCGCTGAGGATTCTAAACTGCTGTTTCCAGTTTCTTCAAGTGGTCATGGGTGCGGCCCAGGTGAGGTAAGTCAGTTTGAGATCATGTCATACAAGATTGCCTCAGAAGGTTACATTCAGGTGTGTTTAGCATTCTTGTTATCAAAATGAAACTCAGTGACTGTTGTTTTGTTGGGGTTTGGTTTGAGCCCCCACCTCTGGAAGAACTCAGACGTGATGCTAAGATCCCTGTTCAAAGTGGACTCGATGCTGTTTCTTTTCCTAGGGCGGAATCGTCCCAGAAGTCTAAGTGCAGTAAAGGGCGTGAGAAATGACACTTTACTTGCTGGCCTCAATGGTGGATTTTCACACTGTATCATCCACTTCCCACACTTCCCACCTCATTAATAATGCATTTACGGTAAACACACCAGATCGCTGGTGGATGGCCTTGGATTTACCGGCCACGCCGTGACCTCAGCGCTTCCACACTCTGGGCACCATATTTGAAGCGCATCGGAGCGCAGCATACTTCATGTCTCCAGACCAGCACTGTTCCAGATGGCCCTGAAAACAAAGGTGACGGCAGCCCTCGCTCTGGGTGCCTGCTGGACGCAGTGGAAGGCCACCGAAAACTCCTCTACCCCGGCTCTGGCTGCAGGAGGTCCACCTGAGTCACCAATCCAGCCTGGAAGGCGGTGACAGTGGCAGTCAGCGCCAACAGAGCACAGAGGAGATCAGCCATCCAGTGGAGGAAAAGGATGAATGATCTCATCCGTTCTGCCAGGGTAAGTCAACACCATCTCTCTCAACTCACACTCACAAACCCATCACACATCCACAGGGATCTCACACCTCAAGGGACAACACCACTAACTCTCACACACCCCCTCACATCTCCATCAGGCTCATATCCATTGGAGCTCACATCCTCATCCCGTCCATGGCTCCGCTCACCACACAAACATTCCATGCAGTGCCATGCATCCTGCTCAAGCTTTCTTCATCTGTTTTGATGCAGGTGAAGCTAGATCACATCAGGAGAGAGAAGTCCCAGACCGGGGGTAGAGTGGCCCACATTAGGCCCCTCAGTCACATTGAGGAGTGTGCCATCGTGCTGACTGATGAAGATGTGGACCGTTCCTGTAGCGATAGTGATGTCAGCAGCGAATGCCTGCGTAAGGATCCTGCACCACATCATCTCTCTCTCAACACAACTGTGAGTGCTCCATCTCCTGTTTTTGACTCTTCTGCCATGCACGAATTATCTCTACTTTGGTTCACAGGGAGCACTACCAAGTGACCAACATACTCAGCCAGCTCATCCCTCAGCTCTATCCAGGTCCTCACCTCCAGCCAAGAGGACACCACCTCCATTGAAAGCTGGAAATAAGCAGCCTGGAAAACCCATCACAGCGCTTACCCACACCCTGCACCAGCGCAGAGACACACACCTCGGTAGAACCGAGATCTAGAGCAGGCTCGGGATCACAATCAGGTGGTTACTGCACAGACACATGTCCGTAGCAGGAGGAGGCAGGTTCAGCTGAGCTCCCCGGCACTCAGAAGACTGCAGGGGAAGAGGCATCTGTCAGGCCTGAGTCAGATGAACAGCCTCTTGTTTCAGCCTTCCAATTCAGCAGAAGGTGGGGCAACATCATGCAGAGCTGTTGGAAGCCCTGAGCAGAGTGGCTGGCAAGTTGGAGATCTGCTTCCACTTGATCACTGATGAAGTGGTGCCCACATGTGCGCTTATGGAGGTCTCTATGGGAAGGGTGGGAGAGGCCATGGTGACCCTGCTCAAGCAGAACACAGAGATGTGTGCAGAGCTGCACTCCATAGCGGTAGCCATGGGTGAGTTCCTGCAGTGGCGATGCAAGAGGGAAACGGGGCACCTCGACATCCCTACATGTGCTCCCTCTCCTCAAGGAGTCATGCCCAGGCCCTCAGGCACCCGAAGGGAGGAGGAGTAGCAGCTGGATACCCCTGGGTCATCCACTCAGGAATCTTAGAGGCTGTCCGCTCCCTCTAAATGGCCTTTGCCTGTAACCCATTCAACATCCTCTGTCACCGTAGAGGGTGCAGCTGGCCCACAGGAGGACAGCAAAAGGAAGCCAGGGCCCTCAAGGCCTCTGCTCTCCAAAGGACACATGCTTAAGTCATCAGATGCAACAAGGCCAACCAGTGCACAGGCTGTCTCCACCCCTGCTGCAGATGTCAGGGCAGCACCTAGAAGAAGTGGTAGGTCAAGAAAAGTTAAGAAACTCTGATCGCAAGTGGTTGCACAGGTCAACATATTTTGTCACCTTATGATCTGAAAATATATTCACTTTCACTGAATAATGTACAATGTTGCCTTTCAGCTTCGTTGATAGGCTTCCCGAGTCCTCCCACTGCATTCACCCACCCCCGTCCCCCTGACACTAACAGTTCAGCTGTATGCAGCTGGACCACGAGTGATTCTGGAGGGAGAAGTGTGTGTGCCAGGCCTTTCGGAGCCCCATGCAAGTGCTCTTCCATGCACGTGGATCCTTCATCCATCACACTCATCAATGCTACCTGCCGGGCTTCTCTTTCAGTTGTCCGTCTGAGCTGAGCTGCATCTCCGCGCACCCACTGATCACACTCCCATGCAGCACCTGTGCCCGTCCAACATGAGACTCTGCTCACTTTGTGTGAAATGGTCGTAGTAACGTTTCTGATAAGCTCCTCCATTCTTTCTCCTCCCCCCAGTCACCCATGTCCTTTCCCCAATCACAGTCCACGCCCCCCCCCACCTCCCCCGTGGTATTACCTCTGACCTCCCCACCGTTAACCTACAGCTTGAACCTTTCTCCTTCATGAATGTCCAAGTGAATGTGCACATTCCCTACCTTCCTGAACATCCCACCCCCATCCACATTGACCTTCCCAACCTCCTCCTTCCCACCCCCAGGCCCATGTTTGCCTCTGTGTCCCCACCAACCACCCTCATCACCCCCTCTACCATTACCAATGCACCCTCACCCTCCAACCCTATTGGCTTACTCTGCCCCCTCTCACACTCACCATTCCATCCTACAACACCCAACCTGCGTTTGCTCCCCTGTCATTGACTCCACAGACTTCTCCCTTGTACATTCACTGAACATCCCACCCTCCCAACACCTTTCTCCACCCTTACTCCCTCCTCCATCCTTACTTTTTCCTCCACCCTTACTCCTTCCTCCACCCTTACTCCTCCTTCCCCTTGTTCTCCCTCCTCCCCACAGAAACCTCCCACCCTCCAAACTCCCTTCTCCCCGGACACCTTTCCCTGTCCAAACTCCTACCCTTACACCTCCCTTCCCCCTTACACCCACTCCCCCACTTGCACCATTCTCCCGTGTTGCACCCCCTCTCTCCCGTGTACTCCCTCCTCTCCCCCCCATACTCCCTTCTCCCCCTGGACACTCTCCCTCCTCCTCCGAGCCTCTTCCCCCAACATCTTCACCCCCCCCTTCCAACCTCACACCCCTGACATTTTTGCCCCCCCCTCTCCAGCATCAAACTCCCTCATAGTACACCTTCCTCTCCCACTCACACCTAGCTCTTCCTCTCCACACCCCCCCACCCTTCGCCAATCATTCTTTCCAGCCCAAGGTGTAGTCCACGAAGTGCCAAAGCCTCAGGAAGTCGCAGCTGCTGCGTGGAGACCTCCCATCTTCTGAGTGATGCTTTATGGTGGGAGCCATGAGCATGAGGGTCCACCCAGCATGCGATGCACATGTTCCTCCAGGGTCCAGTAGCTGTAGGGCACCAACATCATCTGCTCCTCAGATGTCCGATAGCTGAGCAAGGCCCAAAACATAAGTCCCGACTTCTGCACTTCACACTTGTCCGGACGTGTTCTGAGCTGGCATGTTTTCCTACCAGTGTAACAGTAAATCTGGCATGGGGAGATGATTCTGGTCAGTCCTTACTTTCATCCCATTAGCGGGATGCAAATCGGGTTCATAACGGCCTCCAGTGGGATTCACGATCTGCCGTGGCGGACGCCATCGGATGATCCCGCTGTGATTTCACACCGGTGTGAAACCAATTTCTGCCCCTTCTGCCAAATTCTACCCCCCGCACCCACCCACCAACCACGGCACCTTCTGCCAACGGGTGCGGAAAATTCTGGCTCTAACGTATATTAATGACCTTGAACTTGGTGTACATGGCATAAATTTCAAAGTTTTCAGATGATACGAAACTTGGAAGCATTGTGAACTATGAGGAGGATAGAGTAGAACTTTAAAAGGACATAGACAAGTTGGTGGAATGGACGGACAGGTGGCAGAAGAAGCTCAATTAGGAGAATTGTGAAGTGATTCTTTTTGGTAGGTGGAACATAGAGAGACAACACAAAATAGAGGGTACAATTCTAAGGGGAGTGCAGGAGTAGAGAGACTTGGGTGTATACGTGCATAGTTATTGAAGGGGGCAGGACAGGTTGAGAGAGTGGTTGATAAAGCACACAGTACCCTAGGCATGCTTAATGTCCAGGATATTATATTCCTAATGAACTGAACTCTCAACCTGTTCTCCCCACCCCAATGACATATGCACATATTTATATTTATGAATGAGGCAAAGAGTACAACAACAAGGAGGTTATGTTGAACTTGTATAAGGTATTAGTACAGCCTCAGCTGGAGTATTGTGCTGCACTTTAGGAAGGCTTGGAGAGAGTGCAGAAAAGATTCACAAGAATGGTTCCAGGGTTGAGGAACTTCAGTTATGAAGATAGATTGTAGAAGTTAGGACTGTTTTCCTTGGAGAAAAAGAGGCTGAGAAATTTGATAGAGGTATTCAAAATCATGAGGGGTCTGAAGTAGAGAGGGAAAAACTTCCCACTCGTGAATGGATCAGGAATGAAAAGGCACAAATTTAAAGTAATTGGCAAAAGAAGCAAAAGCGATATGAGAAAAAACATTTTCACGCAATGAATGGTTGGGGTCTGGAATGCACTGCCTGAGAGTGTGGTGGAGGCAGGTTCAATTCAAGTATTCAAAAGTGAATGTGCAGGGTTACAGGGTGAAAGTGGGGAAACGGCACTAAGGGAATTTCTCTTTCGGAGAACCAGTGCAAACATGATGGGTCGAATGGCCTCCTTCTGCGCTATAACAATTTGTAATTCGGTGATTATATATCTCAGATGGGAATCAATCTCCATGGTGGTGGAGAGGGACTTTACTTCAGCATCCTGCCAAGCATAATTAGGCCCAATGGTCTTGGGAAGGAGTTAAATTTTAAAAAAATGTTCTTTTTAAAATAGACTGTTTTCCATAATGCAATTTCAGTGGAGATACCAACCTTTAAAGTTTAAATGCCCCTGAATTATCCTCAGCAACACAGGCTGCAGAGGTATCTTTTGTTTTCAGTGATTATTGATGTATCATGTATTTTCCCTCATTTGCATCATATCAATGTGCCTTCCTAATTTTGGATGGTTTATTATGTTCCTGCAATTGCACCTCAAATTCCACATGTGTATGAAAGTAGTCACTGCATTATTGAATCTACAGATTGAGATTAGAGAATTGTTATGTTAATTTAATGGAGGAAATTTGGGCTACATCATTCAAGTATACTCACCCGTTGTGCAGTTCTATTGATGCTGCTCCCTTACCTTATAAATTTTCAAAGTGGTTGTCTAACAAGGAGCAGATTTAACACCGTTAGCACCCTATTCAGTTAGATTAACTTAATCATCAATGTCTTTGCCTGCAGAGTGTCCAGGGATGTGTACTTTCAGCAGAGGTTACTGCTAGTTATCAGGAAAGGAACCCTATCCTTTCTCCCACTATACAATTTACCTATCAGGTGTACGCGCTGAGATCAGTTTAGTGTCTCACTGTCCATGCCTTAGCTAAAATGGCCCAACGGAGCATAAACCACAATCAACCCTATGACATTCCTGGTTTTAAAGCTAACATTGTAGCTTGCAATTTTCTGTTATGACTGAAGTTCAATGCCTTATTTCTAAACTTAACCTAAGTACAATATTCACCAGTAATTTTTGCTTGATTTGGAGGGAATATGTATAAAAATAATAGCATCTATCTTGGGTTGCCATATCAAAATACTTCAAAGAACTACTCATGATAAATTGTTTTTGAAATATGAGTATTGTGTGGTCATTCTGTACCAGCAAGATCTCACAAACAACGAGGTGAATTAAATTCTTGTTAACCTGTAAGAATGTTGGCCAGAAGGCAAGAGAAGTTATGCCTTTCTTTGAATAGTGATGTGGCATCATTAATGGCCCCACTTGAATTGCTAAATAAAGATCCTATTTTCCTGTTAATGTTTCATCCAAAGCAGACCTCATTTGACAGTACGGCACTACCTCATTACTGCAACAGTCAGCCTGGATTATGAATTGATTTGCAGTATGGAAAAGGTTTAAAAGATCTATGTGCTTCAAATGAAATGATCAAGTTTATTTAAATTACTAGACCTTCACTGAAATATAAAAGGATGCCATAAAGCAGGTGAATCATTATTAACTGTTCATTGCCTTGCTACATTAGTAGATTGCACTTTCAAATCACTTCACTATTTACATAGACACATTTTTCTTAAGAAATGATTCCTAAATCCCAGAGGAATATGCCATAATGAGTTAGCATTGTAGCCTTATGCCTGAGTACTCATTATAAACATATATCTCATATTTGTTTCTATTTTCTGGAATCAATTTTGAAACAGCCACTAACTAATTGATTTCTGCAGGGCTGGGGCATTGACACATGAACTTTCAGTAGCTAGTCTCAGGTTCCAGCATCTCTCACCTCTTGCTAAACCACTGAGTGTGCAAGCTCAACAGCTAAAAAAAAGCTTTAAACACCCAAAGAGGGTGGAAGACAATGAGTCAAGTGTCACAGTCTCCATTAGTTTTAATCTTTGCTCCTCTGATAACTTTAAGGCCAGTAGTGTCAGCACTATTGGAGCCCTCTGCTGAAAAAATACTGAGCGGTCCCCTCCCAGCAACTTCCAGCGTGGCCTGTGCTCATTGTTGTGTTAGGAAGGGCGATAGCACGTGTTTTCCATGCATGTGCTGGAAGTGGGCAGATCATGACTCAGTCAACATCTAAAGTTGATTTGGCACCTGACCTGACATTTTGGACTTTGCACATTCAGTTAACATACTCTCTTAAGTACGCACAGCTGAACATGGGAATCCCCGATTGTGCAATTTAAAGTGATCACCATTGGTGTGTGACCAGGTCCAGACCATCAAATTGGTAAATGTCCTTGATTCTGGCAGCAATAATGGTGTTTTTATCCTGTGCCAATCAGCCGTTCCTGCCATCTTGAAACTACCATATAGAATCGAAGGGTGGCTGTATGGCAACAAGGGCTACCTGCTTCACACATGACTAATAAATCCACTTTGCCATCCAGCAACAGGTGGCCAGCACTCCTAAATCAAAAGCCATGATGCGACTAGGAATGTCATCGACATCCTTAAACAACAGTTCTCCTGCCTGGACCATTCAAGCAGAGCCCTCCTGGACACAGGCTTGATTGCACGTGCTCAGGCCTGTGTCTGCTAGTTCATTTCTGTTCTTTCCCGTTCTGTGCCATCTTGTAATCAAGAGAGAGTGAAGAGTGTCAATGAGTGTTTTGCAATGTTTGGGTGATGTGCCTGTCATGGTTGAATAGTTGGAAGTATGTGGATGCTGCACGATACAGCTGTGAGGCTTGCAGGAGTGATAAGTGGTTGAGGATGAAGTGGAGCATATGAATGTTAGATGTGAGTCCTGCTTTCTAAAGATCGTTGATGTGGGGATATGGTTTGTTGAGCAGTGTGTCATGTTAGTGGATAGGAGGTGGCATGTTGAAAATGCATTCACTGATCTTGACCACTCATGAAACTATTGAAGCTTTTCTGGCACCGTAGTCTGCTCTTTTGGGCCAGGTATCTGACGTTGAACTCCAGAGCTATCTGTTCCCCTCTCTTGTCAGCCTTCCATCCCCTGAGATGATGGTTTGCGCCATGGTGGTCAACTCTGTGTTAAACATCACCTGGCGTAGCTTAGCAGCCCCAGTTTTGCATGGCAGTCTCTGCCTCATTTGCTACAAAGGAAGCCAATGGGTTGAGAATGTACTGGATTCACTGGCCCCTGTTTTCTCTGGGCCCTCCGATGCGGCTAGCTGAGCTTTCCGTTTCTGTTCACCTCTTCCAATGTCCCTCTAAACAGGCAGCTTCCAGAGGTCATGGTCATCGGTCTCCCCATTGTCAATATCAGTGTCCGCCATTTTCATAACTCACTTGCAGTTGTCCTTGTAGCAAATGTATGGATGCACAGCAGGTTGGTCCCATTAGCCAGTTCACTGTATAGAGGATCTTTTGGTACACAGCCATCGTTCATCCAGTGACTCTGGCTGAGTCAGTGCAGATATCACTGGTTTAGCAATGAGTGTATGCTAATGGAATGAGCACACTCCTGGATCTAAATTGGTGATTTTGTCCTGCCAAGAGATGCTGAGGATACGTCGGAGACAGCGAAGGTGGTAACTGTTCAGCCTTTTCTCCTATCTAGCATATGTTGTCCAAACCTCACTACTATAAAGCAGTGCATTGAGTGTGCAGGCTTGGTAGAGTCACAGTCTGGTGATCTCAGTCAGGTTGCTGTTGTTCCACACTATCTTTCTCAGTTTGGACATAACAGCTGCAGCTTTTGCAATGTGTGATGATTTCAGCATCATGTGACATATTGCTGGTGATTTTAGAGCCTAGATATGTGAAGCTATCAACAACCTCTAGTGTCACATTGTCAGTGCTGATAGATGGCTGTATGGCAACATCTTGGACCATGACATTTGTCTCCCTGATGTAAATGGTCAAACCAAACTCTTTATGGGCATGAGAGAGTCTGTCCATTTACTGCTGAATGTGCTCCTCGGTATGAAATATTGGTGTGGCACCATCAGCGTAGAGCAAATCTCTGATGAGGACTTGGTGCACCTTTGTCTTGGATCTCAGGCGAACAGCTTTCAGTCAGTTCTGGTATGTAAGTAAACACCATCTGTAAATGAGCTGAAGGTATATGACAGCAGCAAAGAGAAGAATAAGCAAAAAGCTATTGGCGCCAGAACGCAGCCCTGCTTAACCCCGCTGTATGTCTCAAAGGGTTCCGCTGATGCTCTGTCATAGCTGATCTTATCCATCATGTCATGGAAAGAGATCACATCGAGCAGCTTCAGGGGCAGCCAATTTTCTCCAGCAACTTAAATAGATTGTCTCTGATCACAAGGTTGAATGCCTTAGTGAAATCCATGAAGGCAATATATAATGCCCTCCTTTGTTCACAGCATTTCTCTTGCAGCTGCCAGGCTGAGAAGTTCATATCAATTGTAGATCTTCCAGTTCCGAAACTACACTGGGATTTGTGATACGAACATATGAATTAGGAGCAGGAGTAAGCTACTCAGTCCCTCGAGCCTGCTCTGCCATTCAATAAGATCATGGCTGATCTGAATGCAACCTCAGCCCCACATTCCTGCTTACCCCGATCACATTTCAATCCTTGTTAATCAAGAATCTATCTAGCTCTGCCTTAAAAATATTCAAAGACTCTGCCTCCACTGCCTTTTGAGGAAGAGAGTTCCAAAGACACTCAGACCTCAGAGAAAAAATGCCTCCTCATCTCTGTCTTAAATGAGTGACCTCTTATTTCTAAACAGTGGCCCCTACGTATAGATTCTCTCACAAGAGGAAACATTCTCTCCACATCCAGGTCAAGACCCCTCAGGATCTTAAAGGTTTCAATTAAGTCACCTCTTACTCTTCTAAACTCCAGTGAATACAAGCCTAACCTGTCCAACCTTTCCTCATAGGACAACCCACCCATTTCTGGTATTAGTCTAGTAAACTTTCACTGAACTGCTTCTAATGCTTTTACATCTTTCTTTTAATAAGGAGACCAAGTACTGTACATACTTCTCCAGATGTGGATAGATGCATTCAGCCAAGGTGTGTAGTCTGACAAGGGCCAGTACTTTTCTCATGATGTTCAGCAGGGAGATTCCTTGATTGTTGTTGTATTCACTGTGGTTGCCCTTGTTCTTGTACAGGGTCACAGTTTGTGCATCATGCATAAACTGCAGAACTGCCCCCTCCCTCCAGCAGGGACAGAGAAGTTCATGCTGATGCAGCAGGAGTGCCAGTTTTCCATTCTGGTTGAGTTCAGGTAGTATAGCCTTAGCACCTGCAGCTTTGCTAACTTCCTCCTCTGTGGTTTCAATATCCAACTCTCCCATGGCACACAGGCACTCCATGTTGTCTTGAGCTTCCTTAATGACTTATGTTCTCTCTAGAGTATAACTCAAGGTAGTGCTCCACTCGTCTCTCCAACTATTTATTACATTTGGTGATGACCTCCCCTGCTGTTTTCTTTGCTGAACCTGCTGTCTTTTTGATCTCTTCATACATGCCTCTAGCATTCCCTGTGTCGAAAGACATCTGGATATTCTGGCAAAAGTTGTAACCAGTAGACAGTGGTGCACCACCTGGCAATCTGTTGGACTTTAGTTTGAGCAGCTCTTAGTGCATTCAAAGTCCAATTGCTTGAATCTCTCTTATAATTAATAAAAGCTGATTCCTTGGCTACAACGACAGATTCCAATTCAGCAATGTTAACCTTGAACCAGTCAGTGTTTTTCCACTTTTGCTTTCCATATGCTGAGAATGTGGTATTATAAATAGTACATTGAAAGATGTTCCGTTTCGCTTCTGTGTGGGAATGTGGCTGTTCAATCGATTCAAGGAACTATTTTTTTTTTTTATCTGGGTAGGCAGTATGGCTGACCCTGATATGAGCTTGGCATTTCTGCTTTAAATGTGATAACTTCAAGAGTTGCATTCTAACCCTGGTGCACAACAGGGAGTGATCTGTATTACAGTCAGTGCTATGGTAGCTGCGAGGATTGAGAATGCTGTTGATAGAGTCATGACTGGTTAGGCCCAGCTGGTTCCAATGCCTTGACCTTGGATAACTCCAGAACGCCTTGTGGCATAGTTTGTTCTGAAAGAATATGCTTGTTACACAGCAAAGTTCAAGTAGTCTTTGTCAGTTCTCATTTATCTTTCCCAAGCCATAATGTCCGAGGCAGGAGGACCAAGCCTCATGGCCCATGCCCACTCTTGTGTTGAAATCCCCCAATAGGGAAAGATGCTCTGACTTGGGGATCCTGCTGATAGCAATGTCAAGCTCTTCATAGGACTGGTCTTTCGTCTCTGTAGTGGAGCACAGTGTTAGAGCATGGATACTCATGAGGTTAACAGGCCTTTTTTGAATAGAGAGGTAGATGGACAGAACATATGCTGAACCATTTGTAAGGTTTCTTTCATCGAAAGTAGCAAATTCCTTACAGCGAAGTCTACCCCCTGCTTGTGTGTTTCCTCTGAACTAGTCCCCTGCCAGATTAATGTGTAATGTTTGTCTTTCAGTGGGCCGCTCTCAGGAAGTCTTGTCTCTTGTAGGGAAGCAATGTCAATGTTCAGCATTTCAGGTTCTGTATCATTCACAGCCTTCATGCTTTATTGACTAGCTGCAAGTCGTCTGTTAATCCCATGCATACGGTCCTGATGTTCCAGCTCATCAATCGAGGAGTTGGCATCTTCTTTCTTTTCATTTGTCTTGTCTACCCGGTCTGATGGATTCAGTCCACTTTTTGAGCACAGACTCTAAGCCCCAAGCACCCACTGAAGCAGATGGACCGAAGAAGGTCAGCACCTTACTAGACAGGGCTACCCCATTTAAAGTGAGCAGTGGCTGACCATTAGTCAGAGACAGCCTGTGGCAGCCGTTCCCTATGCCAATCAAGTTAGGCATATCACTCATATTGCTGTGTCCTGTGTTGTGTTAACACTTTATAGCAAAACTGGAATGTTCTCTCCAGGGCGCCTTGGGCAGCATCTTCCAAACCCACGACTGCTACCATCCGGAAGGACAGAGTCCCCCTTGCAACCTTTCTGGTTGGGTCTAAAGGAATGCAAAGCAGTACATTTTGTTATGATCCCTGCCAGACCAATAACTTTTGAAAGAAAGGAATCCCCACCAAGCCAACAGGAAGGAAACCAATGGATAGAATTTCAGTTTTTTAAACTTTTACTGTAACAGACCAACTATAACCAACATAATTCAAGCGTTAATTAACAGCTGAAGGATATTTCAAACAAAAAGGTAAATTTCACTTTAAATTGTCGATACATCAAAGCTATGTCTCACGTAGTTGCAAGCACTCTCATTACTTCCCGCACAAATTTGGCAGCAGTCTCTCCAACTCAGCCTCCACTATGTAGGACCTCTCAATCCTTTTGGCTCAAGTTGCATTCCCCAGCAGCCATATTCTATCTGAAGTTCCTGGATATGGCGAACACCAACAAGGCATCATCTCCAAACCCTCTCTGACTCAGTAAAAACAGTCCTGATGACACAAAATCTCAGAGATTCACTTGTCTGATCCCTTTAAACCATCTGGTGGGCTCTCGCAACACTGAAACAGCAATGGGTCTTGTCCAATCCACAATCCCTTGCCCTTCATGTCTTCAGCTTTCTGTCCTTTCCAACTATATAACACACACAGTAACATGCTCTATTCTCAGAGACCTCCTTCTCCACAGGAGCTGTTCAAAAAGAATACTGTTCCATTCAGAGAGAACCTTGCTTGTTTTTTTTCACCTGAATTCTCAATGTGTTCTGAACTGTCAAACAGAATTACAGGCTGACACCCCCAACACCACTGCAGTTCACTTTCTATTTACTCTTTGCTTCTTAGCTATGAACAACCTTAGGTCACATGAGTATTTCTTGGAACAATTTCTTGGTTCCATAATCAATTAACCCTCTTTCAGAACACACCCCAGTCCACTTCGGTCTTAAAGGAGAAGTTTTACCAACAAATACTGACTTTTCCAAAATCACATGTATCATCACAGTTTGATACCATCCTCATGGCAGAAATTCTAGAAAGATAATATATTGAAACATCTGTCCACTTTGGGCTGCGTTCCAGATTATTTGTTGGGGTTTACTCCCTTAGCCTTCAATTTTCCCAAGGTATCCACAAGACAATGGAGCCCATAGCTGGGAGTTTGATTCCTGAGCACCAGGGCATGTCCACATGCTAGTGGGCTTGCATACTGCATGTCTGGGGCCCAAACTCCTCCAAATTCCTCTGAAGCTTTGGCCTGGGGCTTCAAGGGACCCAGTTTCTGTGTCATTGCCTTTTAGCAATGCTGCTAGCCAGTGGTGTAGGCTGAAAATGAGGGCACAAACCAGCACTATCTGTTCCCAATACATTCTAAGTAAATTTTTGTTCCATTGCTCCTATTTCTCCCTTGTGAGAAACTCTTTCACATCCACATCCAGCCCTTGCTTCAGCTGGAATGCACCTTTAGAGATGCAGACTAGCTTTAAGAAATGCCAGCTAGCTTTCGCTGGTGCTTGCCTCACACAAACCTGGGGCTCCTGCTGAACATGCAGCCACTCAGTAGCACATTTAACACTGGCCTGCATATTGCAGTATTGGAGATGAGTTATTTTTTCATTCATGGGATAAGGATGTCACTGGCTGGGCCAGTACTTATTACCCATCCCTAATTGCCTTTGCGAAGGTGGTGGTGAGCTGCCTTCTTGAATCATTGCAATCCTTGTGGTGTAGGTACACCAACAGTGTTTCTTGGAGGGGGGGAGGGGAGTTCCAGAATTTTGACTCAGCGACAGTGAAGGAACAGCGATATTTCCCAAGTCAGGATGGTAATGCATGGAGGGTAACTTCCAGGTGGTGATGTTCCCATCTATCTGCTGCCCTTGTCCTTCTAGATGGTAGTGGTCGTGGGTTTGGAAGGTGCTGTCTGAGGATCCTTGGTGAATTCCTGCAGTGCAAGTTGTAACTGCTGCCACTGGGCATCGGTGGTGGAGGGAGTGAGTTTTTGTGGATGGAGTGCCAATCAAGTGGGCTGCTTTGTCCTGGATGGCGTTAAGCCCTTTGAGTGTTGAGGGGGCTGCACTTATCCAGGCAATTGAAGAATATTCCATCACATTCTTGGCTTGTGTCTTGTAGATGGAGGACAGAGTTTGGGGAGTCAGGAGGTGAGTTACTTGCTGCAGGATTCCTAGCCTTTGACTTGCTCTTGTAGCCACAGTATTTATATGGCTAGTCCAGTTCAGCTTCTGGTCAAAGGTAACCCCAGGATGTTGATAGTGGGGGATTTGGTGATGGAAATGCCATTGAACATCAAGGGACGATGGTTAGATTCTCTCTTGACTCCAGTTTTTCTAGGGCTCCCTGATGCCACACTCGGTCAAATGCTGATTTGATGTCAGAGCAGTCACTCTCACCTCACCTCTAGAGTTCAGCTCTTTTGTCCATGTTTGAAACAAGATTGTGATAAAGTCAGCAGCTGAGTGGCCCTGATGGAACCCAAACTGAGTGTCAGTGAGCACGTTGTTGCTAAGCAAGCGCTGCTTCCTTCACTTTACTTCTGATGGGGCGGTAATTGCCGAGTTGGATTTGTCCTGCTTTTTGTATACAAGACATATGTGGGAAATTTTCCACATAGCCGGGTAGATGCCAGTGTTGTAGCTGTATTGGAACAGCTTGGCTAGGGATGCAGCAATTTCTGGAGCACAAGTCTTCAGTATTATTGCTGGAATATTGTCAGGGCCTATAGCCTTTGCAGTATCCAGTGCCTTCAGCCATCTTCAGCCATTTCTTGATATCATTTGGAGTTAAATGAATTGATTGAAAACTGGCATCTGTGATGCTGGGGATCTCCAGAGGGGGCTGAGATGGGCCATCCACTTGGCACTTCTGGCTGAAAACTGTTGCAAATGCTACAGCCTTATCTTTTGCACTGATATGCTGGGCTTCCCCATCATTGAGGATGGGGATATTTGTGGAGCCTCTTCCTCCAGTGAGTTTAATTGTCCACTATCGTTTACTACTGGATGTGGCAGGACTGCAGAGCTTAAGTCTGATCCATTGGTTGTGGAATCGCTTAGCTCTGCTATCACTTGCTGCTTATGCTGTTTGGCATGCAAATAGTCCTGTGTTGCAGCTTCACCAGGTGGACACCTCATTTTTAGGTATGCCTGGCACTACTCCTGGCATGCCCTGCTGCACTCTTCATTGAAGCAGGTTTGATCCCTGGTGGGGTGGTAATGGTAGAGTGGGGTATACGCCAGCCATGAGGTTACAGATTGTGGTTGAGTGTGCTGCTGCTGAAGGTCCACGGTGCCTCATGGTGGCCAGTCTTGAGTTGCTAGATCTGTTCAAAATCTATCCCATTTAGCATGCTGATAGTGCTATACAACACAATGGAGGGTATCCTTGATGTGAAGATGGGACTTCATCTCCACAAGGACTATGCGGCAGTCACTCCTACCAATATGGTCAAGGACAGCTGCATCTGCAGCAGGCAGGTTGGTGAGGCGGAGATTAAATATGTTTTTCCCTCTCCGCCTGATGCAGACCCAGTCTAACAGCTATGTCCTTTAGGACTTGGCCAGCTGAGCCAGTGGTGGTGCTACCGAGCCACTCTTGGTGATGGACATTGAAGTCCCCCACCCAGAGTACACTCTGCACCCTTGCCACCCTCAATGCTTCCTCTAAGTGGTGTTCAACATGGAGGAGCACTGATTCATCAGCTGAGGGAGGGCGGTACATGGTAATCAGCAGGGGGTTTCCTTGTCCATTTTGACCTGTTGTCATGAGACTTCATGGCATCTGGAGGTGATGTTGAGGACTCTCAGGGCAACTCCCTCCTGGCAGCATGCGACTGTGCTGCCACCTCCGCTGGGTCTGTCCTGCTCATGGGACAGGACATACCCAAGGATGGTGATGGTGGTATCTGGGTCATTATCTATAAGATATGATTCAGTGAGGATGACTATGTCAGACTGTTACTTGACTAGTCTGTGAGACAGCCCTTCCATTTTTGACACTAGCCCCCAGATGTTAGTAAGGAGGACTTCGCAGGTTTTGCTGTTGTCATTTCTAGTGCTGGCTGGTCCATCCGGTTGCATTCCTTTTAGGCTTTTTAGCAGATTGATAGGGCAGTTCAGTGTCAATCACATTGCTGTGGGTCTGGAGTTACATGTAGTCCAGACAGGGTAAGGATGGCAGATTTCCTTTCTTACATTGGTAAACCAGATGGGTTTTTATGATAATTGACAATGGTTTCATGGTCATCATTAGACTTTTAATTCCAGATGTTAATTGCATTCAAATTTCACCATCTGCCGTGGTAGGATTCAAAACCCAGGTCCCTAGAGCACTACCCTCGGTCTCTGGATTACTAGTCCAGCGACAATACCACTATGCCCAAGTCTCTTTGGACCCTCAGTATTTTGAGCTTTTCACCATTTAGAATGTAGTCTGATGTATCTTTGTGTCCAAAGTGGATGACCTTACATTTACCTACATTAAAATCCACTTGCACCAATTTTGCCCATTCACTTAATCTGTCAATTTCTCTTTGTAATTTGATGTTTCCATCTACAATGTTTACAATGCTACCTATCTTTGTGTCACTTCCTAACTTGGCTTTCTATCCCATCATCTAAGCTATTAATAAATACAGTAAAGGCTCCAACACTGATCCTTGAAGAACACAATCAGTCACATCCTGCCTATTAAGTACCTTCTCGTTATCTCTACTGTCTCCTGTCACTCAGCCAATTTCCTAACCAGGTCAATAATTTGCCTTCAATTCCATAAGCTGTAACTTGAACTAATTGTCCCTTATGAGTGACTTTATGAATATCTTCCATAGACATTGCCTTATCCACTACTTGAGTCACTTCTTGAAAAAGTTCAATCAATCCGGCTCATTCGGCGTGATCTACCTTATAGGTTACAAAATTTAAAACAGCTTTTAGTGTAATAACTTTGAGATTTAATTTACTTCGAATCTTGTGCTCTCAAATTTATTTCAAGTGTTGGGTCATTCTTGATTGAAGGAACTCTCATGTAAGCACATTTTGTACTCATTTTGAATTGTTTCTTTATTCACACATCTACCATGATTAAAAAAAGAGATGAATACAGCTTAATTGTAAATACTATATTTATAATATTTTGATAAACAAAAAGGTGCAAAGTTTGGATAAAATGCTTAAATGATTATAATTAGCCTAAAACTACATGGTATATGTTCGTTCAAAATTTTCAAAATTGTATTTGGCATTTTATTAACAGACAGGCTTTAGCAATGAAGACATTTTCTTGGAAATTTAGGGATAAGTACAACACTTACTTTCATTAAAATAGCAACCTCCCACATGATTTATCCTAGTTGTTTTTCATTTCTTTGCTTTTTAAATTCCCCATATCTTTTTCTTTAGTTCTTCAATGTTCATGTTTAGCTTTGTTCTGTTTTCGTTCTTCAGAAGTATACCAGTTTCTGTAGTCACCAAATACTTTACCAATTTCCAAATGCTCCTGTTCACTTAATTATTGTCTTGTTCAATTTTTTTAAACTTTGGCTTGTCTCTATAACCCATCACCCCTCAAAAAAAGAATAGATGTTAAATGATAAAAAATGTATGAAGACATCATATTTTTCTTGACAGAAGCAAATCATTAAATTTATATCTAAGCACCTAAAGTCAAAGGAAGCAGTAACTGAAAAAGAGCTCATCACTTTCTTTTTGTCATAGTAGGTCTGAGAGGCAATACTGCTTCCACCCACTGACAAGGTTTGGATATCATGTCCTTCCAGAGAGCAGCTTCCTCTTCATTTGAGTCCATCCAATCCACACTTTGGCCATAGCTATTCCCTGCAGAAGAAACAATTGGAAACATATTTAAGGAAAATCAATACTAGTTGGAAGTTTAACATATTCAACATAGAATACCTATTGTATTGCAGTTTGAGGAAATGAGTTATTACAGAGAGTAGTTAGAATGTGGATCTTGTTACATGGAGTGGTTGAAGAACATTGTATTGATGTGTGTAATGGGAGGTTTGATGCAAACATGAAGGAGAAGGGAATCCAGGGCAGGGAGGAAGACATAATTAGCATGGAGGTGACTCTTGTGGAGTATAAAAGCCAGCATAGATTTTTTGGACCTTATTGCCAGTGTGTGTGCAGTGGAATTGATTAATTCTACTTAATGTTGTATTACAATCTTGAATAATGTGTGACCACTATAATTTTTTAATGCAAGAATTTCTGGATTGAAATTAACATCAACATGCAAGAGAAGCTTCAATCATCAAACTCATCTACTGGAACCTCTTGGGATTGAACAGCCCCTGTCAAAGTGGCGCTAAGTTGTAGCCCCCATTTACGTCAAAAGATCTAATTGTGAAACCTCCCATTGACAATGCCACTGGTGCAGCCTATCAGTACTCCAAACAAAAATGCCCTTTCATGCCCTTCAAGTAACTAGTCCTAAATATTGTTTAAATGCATGAAACCAATAATGTTATTAGCTACACTTGTATTAGAGCTAGTAATGAGGGGAATGGATGCTATCATATAAAAACTTTAAATAGACTTCATAACTGATTTTAACTTTAGAAAGATTGAAGTGGCAACAGCACCTTTATTAGAGTTATAGAAAGCTTAACAACTGAATTTGATGTGTTACTTGTTATAGTCTCCTTTTTTCCTATCAATATGCTATGTGGTTTAGTTGGTTAAAACACTTTTTTTTCATCATTAGGATCTAGGATTAAAGTTGAAACAGGGAAATAAGGATGAAAATCTCCTCATTACCTGTTGTAAAGGTCCCAAACGTAATGCATTTGGATAGGCACAACTTTGTTCTTTGCTGGTGGGTTGTTCACAGAACAAATTGACCATCATTTATCACTAATTGGCAGCCTTACTACAGAGACTGCTGGGAGAAGTGGAAATTGTCTCCTTGATGCAGTGAGGCTGATCTGTGATTGCCGCAAGATATTGATGTGGCAGGCAAGGGGGAGATTTACTCCATATCTGGCTAAGCTATGCCTGACCTGGGAGTGCATTCCTCAGGACTGATATCCCTCATACTAATGAGCACAAAGTCATACAAAACAATTTAGTTTAACTAGAAAACTACATTTAACTTGGATCTTGAAAGTTAAACAGCACACAAAAATGGCAAACATTAGGATGCATACACAATTTTGTGAACATCTGTTGAAATGATGACTTCTTTAATTAATAAACTAATAGCAAGACTGAGAAATTGGGGTTTACCACTGTTTACAGCAAACAGCAGTATAATAATGCTGCAACGTAACCATGAAACAGAAAATAGTTTCCCGAAGAAGAAATGCTTTTCAAAAACTGTAACTCCTACTGACCGCAACAAGAGGGTAGGTAGAGTCGTTATTTTCAGCGCTGTGGTATCCTATTATATTTTCAAACACATTTAGGGTAAAGATGTTGAACCTCCACTATTCACGGCAGTCTCTGTGGTAAGGCTGCCAATTAGTAATAAATTATGGTTAGTTTGTTCTGTGAACAACCCACCAGCAAAGAAGAAAGCTAACCCTGTCCAAAATTATTCCACTTGGGACAGTTAAATATATTACAGATTATTTCCAAAGATTCCCTCTGCATGTCAGGATCTAAACTCCTGTCTTCCACAGTATTACACACTCCTTTAAGTAAATTGCAGATAGAAAATTACAATTAAAACTTTTCATACCTGTGCCTAGATTAAGACGAACTCCCCCAAGAAACTGATTAGTGAAGGTTTCGTGGTCCCAAATCGATAGTTCTGCACAGGCCTCCATTATTTCATCCAACTTGAATCCATCATACACCATGGTATGGTTATAGATTGGATTAAGAGTTTTCTTTACAACTCGGGTCTTCTGCCTGCTCTTCTTACTGGTATCTGGTAAAATATAACTAGAAGAAACAAAACAGTAAAAAAAATGACAGTGAACAGCTTCAGACATTACTCGGTCCAGCGTTAAACAAATTTTACAATGATACGTTTGTTTTCAAGCTGTGCTTCACAGCATGAATTTTGCTGAGGGCCAAATTCTGTTATACATATTCTACGATACCTCAGAAATTATTCAGCTGATGTTAAAGCAGCAAAAATGTTATAATTGTATGTATAATGTGTGCAAACCCCCTTATAAAATGCAGATACATGAAACAACCAACTCATTTTTAAAGCATAAAATAAGTCTAATGAAATTCTGTATTTTATAAATCCTATCTTTCCCATAACTTCACACAATGTGAAACAAATCACATTAATATATTAAAAAAGGAGCAGTCGCAAAAAAACATGCTGCACTATATAAGCTGCTAATTCACTAGAGCAATATCATTCTTTTTCTACATGTCCATAGAACAATTTTATATTAAAATCATAATTTTAAGTTTCCAGAGCAGAGAGAAGAGGCAAAAATTGAAACACTTATCAACTCTCAAATAGAACTACCATTTTTCAATGTGCCCAAAGATCAGGAAATATATTGATCCAATTTACCAAGAAAGTTTCATACCAAATAATAGAATTAATTAATCATCAAAACTGGTTGCCTTTTAGTCAACCTTTTCTGAACTTGACCTTTGATGTTCTCAACATTGAAAAAGCAGGAAGATAAACTCTCTTTTAACATCAAAAATGTTCCACATACAAAATCTACTGATGCAGTCTGTTAAAATTACTGAAAGCAAACGTTCAACCTGGAAATGTCAGTGTAGGGTCACATGAGATAAAATTAAGTAACTTATCAATTAATAAGTAAATAGGATCATAACATTTATAGTACAGATAAAGACCATTCAGATCATCACATCTGTGCCAATGCTGGTTAATCAGCTGCAACTGTCCATTCAAATCTCACTTTCGCTGCGTTCTTTTATATTTTTCCTTTGCAAGTAAATGTCCAATTTCCCCACTGAATAATGTTATAATCATTGCTTCAATTGTTACTTGTGGTAAAACATTTCACATTTTAGTAATCACTGTTTGAAAGTTTATTCTAAAATTCACTTTCAACTTTTAGTGTTAATCCTTAGTCAAAACTTTGTTACTGACTCACCATCCAATGCAAACAATCTTTCAGTATTTACTCTTTTGAACATCTTAATTTTGAAATCTCAGATTACATCCCTCTTAATCTCTGGAAAAATTCAGCAAGCCTAACAGCATCTGTGGAGAGAAAGACAGAGTTAACGTTTCGAGTCCATATGACTTCTTCAGAGCTCTGAAGAAGAGTCATACAGACTTGAAACGTTAACTCCACCTTTCTCTCCACAGATGCTGTTAGACCTGCTGAGTTTTTCCAGAATTTTCTGTTTTTGTTTCAGATTTCCGGCATCTGCGGTATTTTGCTTTTACCTCTTAATCTTTACTTCACTAAAAAAAGGTCCCCGTTTTCTACCCTTTCTTCACAAATATAATTCATGAATTTTAATTATACCCATCCATTGTGTTCAATTTCAGAAACCCAGTTGGTAAAGGATAGAACTGGAGCCAATCTTTTCACACTTTTATAAGCATTTTACAGAGTTGACACATTGCAAGCACACATCTCCTAACTCAACAACCACAGTTTCGGTTTGTGTTTATTTATAGGGGCCAAGTGAATCCCCACTTAAAGCCCACCACCTGCCTATATAAGTAACAACATTCTCTGATTTCATCCCTGTAATGGCATGCCTAATACAGCACAATATACTGTAACTGTGGCTCAACTCGTGACCTGTGCACATTTGACATAATTTATTTGTTTTGCACATGCGCGAAAGAGCGCTGGCCCCAACTCTCCCTCCTCCTCCCACCCGCACAGGTAGTGCTGAGCACTACTGCTCGCATCTTATGCTGGGCGGGCCTTAATTGGTCCGCCTGTGTAAAATGGTGGTGCAGAGCCGATTGCGGGAGGTGGTCAGCTCCGCGACTGCTCCTGCCAAGCCCGCACGACGCGGGAAAAATTCAAGCCATAAGGAATATCAATTACTTATATATACCATGGAGAAAGCAAGAGATACTAGCACAGATCTCCAGGACATACCACTCCCAGCAACCCAAAATGTCCACTAATCATTACTCTTTGCTTCTGTTCCCTCACAATCCCTCTATCATGCAGTTACATTCCTTTTAATCCCAAAGGTAGCAATTCTGAACTCCCTACTACTCTATTTGTGCTCAAAAGGAGATTGCAACAAACAAAAAATGCAATGTTAGTACCTCCTAGCCAATCATCACTGATTCTACAACTGGTTTGATTTTCCAGTAAAGCTGGCAGAAGCCTCAAAATAAATTCACATTGGTGTCAAGTGACATCATTACAATGCCGGTGCCATTTTTTGACCTTACTGCCTGACTCTTAACGCTTCATTGTTGCATTAACCAACTAGAGTTGATACAAATCCTGAAGAAGCCATTTCAAATTCTATTTATGTGGATTAAAACAGAAAATGATGGAACTACTCAGCAGGTCAGGCAGCATTTGTGGAGAGAGAAACAGTGATAATGTTTCAGGCCAATGACCCTTTATCAGAACTCAATTCCAGAACTGGCCTCAGGTCTGATGAAAGATCATTGTCCTGAACTGTTAACTATGTTTCTCTATTCACAGATGCCGCTAACATGTTCTGATTTTATTTCAAATTTCCAGCAGTTGCAGTATTTTGCTTTTGCTTTTCTATTTAAAGGTCTCTTCAGTTGTTTATAGTTAAAGCTGTATACAGCTTTTAGAGCCATTCTCTTCCAGTCATTTGTGGGTTTTTTAGCCTAAAATGAGTTGCAGCCTACACAAGACTAAATCTGCACCTGCTTATGTCTGTTCCCAAACTGAACTGCTTGCTTCTGTCAGCAAACACACAGAGATAACTTAAACAAAGTAAAAATCTTCTAACCAAGGCACCACCCTGAATCACTATCTCCATGGCAAGGTGACATCTTCTGGGATGGTCTCAAACAGAAATGTAAACCTTCAAACATTTCTTTGATTCTGTAACCTGTATGATTAATTTATATTTGTAATGGAGTTTTATGACCTCCTTCCTCCAGAATTGTTGGCCCTATTAAGGAACTGTCTTGTTTACAACCTGGTGTTACCTTCCTTTGATGTGGGAACTATATACATATTTAAATCTTTTATTGAAGTAAGTGTAGACCTCCTGACTGCATTACAAGCCTAGAGCTGGGTCATTAATTGTTTAATTTGCACATCTATATTTCTGACCTTATTAAATAAACATTTGTTAGTTTTTAACTGTAATTAACTCCAAGCTTGTTTGAATAACATTTACTTCAGGGTTGCTGATCAGTTTGTCATTCAGATACTTCATTTATTTAGTTAAATATTTAATTCTTAAACCTAAAGGTATTTTCTAAAACATATGAGTCATTGACCAGATTTTCATAACAATGGGCATCAGTCTATAAACCCAACTTTGAGACAAGGAAAAAGAGAAGCAGGAGGAAGGAATGGAGCTGCAGCTGGATAGAGAGCAAATAGAAGCAGGTGTGCCCAGAGAAATCCTTACAATCTCAACAGAAAATATACAGAAGTTCTCTGAGACACAGTGAAGAAGGAGACGTCAATTATTGAAGGGAGGTATCAACCAAGTTCAATGTTAACATCTTTGCAAGGCCCAAGAGCAATTATCAATTCTACTTTTAAGTGTGCCTTTAAATGGAAAAGGAGCTTCAAAATTTAATGTTCTCTTATAACCTCTACAGCAAAATTCTTAGCTGAGTTCAGTGCTGTTTTGCAAAGCATCACCAGAGACTTTTACATTTATGCATTGCATGTTCTATTAATGTTTCTAAATGACAGTAGTAGATAAAATTTTATTCTGATTCTAACAGAACTTACCATCTCACAAAAGAGTCTACACCACCAGGCTTTAGTGGCTGTAATTGTGTTGCTCTTTTCAGCCATATATGAACTTCCCCATTGAGTGGTGTGCTCCCACCTAAAGTAAATTGCATATTATCAGTTATACATTGATTGTTTCAAGAAATCTTGAATACACAATATCTGTCACCAGAAGTTCAAGTAATGAACTTGTGTTTTTCTCATGTAAATGGACTGAAGAAATTTCACTTAACAGACCAATGGTGGTGGGGTGGTGTGATGGTAGGGGGAAGGTGGGAAAAAATGATTATATTCAGATTCTGAACAAAATTAATTGCAATACTACATGGAATTTCCGACCGTTTTATTTTCGTGGTTATATTTAACACTGTTTTCTCCCGAGAATAGGCTCATGTGAATAGTGACTTATCCAATTAGAGCATCTTGCTCCTCTACTAAAGTTTCCTTTTAACCTTGAATTTCATTATATTGGTATCAGGAGTATATCAGGGCGGGTCACAATCAGGTCACAATTAAGCATTATTTTGTAACCTGAAGCAATTATCATGCTACTAAGATAATTAAACTGAATTGCTAGATAATAGCATTGTATTTTTGAGCGGGGCAGAGAAATTGTTACGCTGAAGTTCATTGTGTTGCTGCATACATAAGGTGAAATCTTGCTTTTCGTCCTGCGGACCGAGTTGGCCTAAAACAAAATAATTTTGACATCTGTCGATCACTCCCATGCATTGAATTTTTAAAGAGTGAAAGTAAAAGAGCAAAAGAATATAAGAACTTGACAGATCATCATAAGAACATGGCCTCAACTCCCTTAATTCCCTTTGTACTCAAAAATCTATCAGTTCCTGTCTTGCATCTACTATATTACTGGGCTTTCACAGCTCTCTGGGATGAAGAATTCCAAAGATTCACAACTCTTTGAATGAAGAAATTTCTCCTCATCTCAGTCCTAAATGCCTAATGTTTTACTCTGACACTAACCCTATGTTCTAGCTTCCATAGCCAGAGAAAACATTTTCTCAGATCTGCCCTGTCAAGCCCCTTAAGAATTTATGTTTCAAAGAGAGCACCTCCCATTCTTCTAAATTCCAGGGTAGGGAAATCATAAGGGTTTTACACCTAGTTTAATTAGTGTTTGATTGGAAACACTGATCCAAGTGTTACTAATGAAAGAGAGATTACCTATTGACTCTGCTGGAGTATACTTGAGCGCCACACAGATTTCTCCTTGACTGATGTTTTCTTCAGGTAATTTGGATGGCTGAAAGTGTATAGAAGTTGCATCATATAATATTAGAAAAAGACAGCAGTACCAGTATGTATACTCTAAATAGTTCAGATGTTTTGGTACATATTGCCACGACAGACAATCCAACAGATTATGCTACAATTATACCACAATATTTAATAGTACAACGTGGACCCAAGTTACACTGCCATTGCACCTTGCACTGAATTGAGCAAGAGGTTACTGCACATGCATGCTTGCATATTTGTACAAAACTCCATGTGCTTGGAGATTTTTTTTTAACTTTCTAAGATGGTCGGCAACAGCATTCACTTTCTGTTACCCTTAAAATATTGAAAGTAGATTTATAAGGTTTTTGGATTTTTCAAACGTGACTTTGCATCAGGGTCACATTTCAGGAATTTTTGAACATTTTTCCATTGAAAGGATTTGAACAAACAGATACTTTTAATGTTGCATTTTTAAAAGCAATCTATTCTCACAAATTTAATAAGGGTGACCAAGACAAAAAGCTATTGATATTCTAATTCAATGTTGTATCTCCCAGAGTCAGGTTATCTGGGTAATCAGGAAAAAACTTCACCCATTACACTGAAAAATCCAGTGATCATTGTGAGACAAAGTAGAAGAGGGGCATGCTTTTTGGCAAGGAGCTTTTCAATCTTGCATCAAAATGATGTAAAATAGGGTTCTGCAGGAGAGAAGAGGTTCTGCTCATGGGAACAAAGGAACTGGAGTAGGTCATTTAGTCACTTGAGCATGTACCACCATTCAATGAGACCATGGCTGATCTGTGACCAAACTCTGCATACTTGCCTTTGCCCCTGAATATCTTTGGTTGACAAAAACATCAATCTCTTGTTTAAAATTGACATTTGACTTAGCACCAATTGCAGTTTGCAGAAGATGGTGCTAAACTTTTACCACCCTTTGCATGGAGAAGTATTTTCTAATTTCACTCTTGAAAGGTCTGGCTCTAATCTTTAGAGTACTTTCCTAGTCCTGGACTCCCCAACCAACAGAAATCGTTTCATTCTATCTAACCTATCTCTCCCTCTTAATATCTTGAGAACTTTGATCAAATCATCCCTTAACTTTCAAAATGCCAGGAAAAACAGACCTAGCTTGTGTAATCCTTCCTCATAATTTAACCCTTGGATTCCAGGTATTATCCTGGTAAATCTGCGCTGCACTTCCCCCAAAGCCAATTTATCTTTCCTAAGGTGATGTGCCCAGAACTGTTCAAAGTACTCAAGGTGTAACTTAATTATGGTTTTGTACAGCTGGAGTATAATTTCTATCTCTTGTATTCCAGTCCTCTAGATAGAATGGCCAGACTTCCATTCGACGTTTTGAATATTTTCTGCTTCTGTTGTAAGGAACATATCTTTTAATTTCTGTTGGACTGATTTGAGAAGGGGGTAGAGTTTAAGTTATAGTGTTAGAAGTTAGCAGTTGATATTTTTTTCTTTTGCCACTGGTTAATGACAGTTTGTTCAATAAACAGTTGTTTACTTATTAAGTTTACAAGCCTGGTGCTCGTATTCTATTAACCTAAATTAAACAGGTAGGTAGAATTGGGACAATCTTCTTCACATTTGTCATGGCTCGGGGGACAATGGGGCTATATTACAGCGCATTATCCCTAGTGAGTCGTGACACTGTACATGACATTTTAGTAATCTACATATATGGACCCACAGGTCTCTTTGGACCTCCAATGTTTCTAGCTTTTTGCACTGTTCTGTCCTTTTCAGGTTCAATGCAGATGACCTCATATCTGCCTACATTAAAATCCACTTATCACAGCTTTGCCTAGTCAATCTGTTAATGTCTCATTGAAATTTTATCCTTTCATCTACATTGCTTACAGTGCCATTGGCTGGTTAGATAAATGGTTTTCTAATCCCATCACCTGTCATTAATAAATACAGTGAATATTTTCAGGCCTCAATACAGATCCTTGCCAGACGCCACTGGTCAATCCTCCCCAATATCTCAACTGCCCATTATTCCTATTTTCTGTCTCCTGCCAATCAGCCAATTTCCTAACCAGTCTAATACTTTGCCTTCAGTTCCATGAGCTTCAACTTTAACCAACAGTCTCTTCTTAGGGACTTTATCAAATACCCTCTAAAGGATCATATAGCTACAACATTAGCATCTACCTGACAAATGGAATATTGCCCAGGTATATCCTGTCCACAAAAATCAGGAAAAACTGAATCCAACAAATTACTGCCCCATCAGTGTACTCTTGATCATCAGCAAAGTGATGGAAGATGTTATCAACAATGCTATCAAGCAGCACTTAGACAGCAATAACCTGATGCTCAGTTTGGGGTCTGGCAGGCCCATTTGGATCCTGACCTCAATACAGCCTTGAACCAAACATGGACAAAACAGCTCAACCGAAATCTTCATAAAAACAAAAAACTGCGGATGCTGGAAATCCAAGACAAAAACAGAATTACCTGGAAAAACTCAGCAGGTCTGGCAGCATTGGCAGAGAAGAAAAGAGTTGACATTTTGAGTCCTCATGACCCTTCAACAGAACTGGGTGAATATTAGGAGAGGGGTGAAATATAAGCTGGTTTAAGGTTGGGGGGGGGGGGGTTGTGTGGGGGGAGAGAAGTGTGGGGGCGTGTGGTTGTAGGGACAAGCAAGCAGTGATAGGAGCAGATAATCATAAAATGTCACAGACAAAAGAATAAAGAGGTGTTGAAGGTGGTGATATTATCTAAATGAATGTGCTAATTAAGAATGGATGGCAGGACACTCAAGGTACAGCTCTAGTGGGGATGGGGTGGAAAGGCTAACAGGGCATAAAAGATATAGATTTAAAAATAATGGAAATAGGTGGGAAAAGAAAAATCTATATAAATTATTGGAAAAAACAAAAGACCTGCGGTCACACCTGCAGTCTGTTTGCAAGCAAGACCCAAACCTCCCTGTCACTTGCCATTTTAACACTCCACCCTGCTCTCTTACCCACCCTCTGTCCTTGGCTTGCTGCATTGTTCCAGTGAAGCCCAACGCAAACTGGAGGAATAGCACCTCATCTTCCAACTAGGCACTTTACAGCCTTCTGGACTGAATATTGAATTCAACAACTTTAGATCTTGAACTCCCTCCTCCATCCCCACCCCCTTTCTGTTTCTTCCCTCTTCCTTTTGTTTTTTCCAATAATTTATATAGATTTTTCTTTTCCCACCTATTTCCATTATTTTTAAATCTATATCTTTTATGCCCTGTTAGCCTTTCCACCCCACCCCCACTAGAGCTGTACCTTGAGTGTCCTACCATCCATTCTTAATTAGCACATTCATTTAGATAATATCACCACCTTCAACACCTCTTTGTTCTTTTATCTGTGACATCTTTTGATTATCTGCTCCTATCACTGCTTGCTTGTCCCTACAACCACACCCCCCCAACTTCTCTCCCCCACCCCCCACCCCCCCACCACCTTATATTTCACCCCTCTCCTAATATTCACTCAGTTCTGTTGAAGGGTCATGAGGACTCGAAACGTAAGCTCTGCCAGACCTGCTGAGTTTTTCCAGGTAATTCTGTTTTTGAACTGAAATCTTCCTTTGCTGTAAATCTTGATGTGAAATAATTGTTTGATATGCCCACCATTCCCTTATTTTTAATGACAATATCACCATTAGCAGCTTTCAAGGGATCCGCATTGCTCTTGATCACCCTCTTTTTTCTTATATCATTATAAAACAGGTTGTGATAGCTTTGATATCTCTTGCAAACTTCCTTTCATACATCCCTTTTGTAATTCTTACTGTTTGTTACCATTTGCAGTTATTTGTATCTCTCCTCGTCACCAGGATCTGTGCTTTTTTCTTTCGTATTTTTTGGTTTTTTTAGTTTCATGCTGTCTCTTAACTTTTTATTCATCCATAAGGACAGAAAATATAGGAACAGGAGTAGACCAGATAGTTGCTTGTACTTCCTCCACCATTCAATATGATCATGGCTGATCTTCTGTCTCAACTTCATTTTCCAGCCTGCTGCTCATCACCCTTGATTCTCTGAGAGACCAAAAATCTGTCTATCTCAGCCTTAAATATACTCAACAATGGAGCAACACTCGGGTAAGACAATTTCAAAGATTCACCACCTTTGAAATTTCTCTCCACCACTCTCAGTCTTAAAAACTGGGCCTTTACCCTGAGACAGTGTCGCCATGTTCTAAATGCCTCAGCCAGGGAAAACAATCTCTCTGTCTACCCTGTCAAGCCTCTTCAAAATCATTTCTTTGACAAGTAGAGCTCTTGTCCCTTATTGCAGTTCTGACGATAGGTCATCAACCTGAAATATTAACTCTTCTTTCTCTCCTGCTACAGTTGATGCCTGGCCAGGTGAGTATTACCAGCACTTTGTTTTTATTTCAGATTTCCATTTTGCTTTCGGAATTATGCTGGAAGTGATATAAAACTATCTACTACAGGTGATCTCATGAAATTTGTTTTAGTATGCCTGAAGGTCAGAACACTGATTTGACTTCTGACTTATGATATCATTTTCACCTTAATATGTATTTGAAATCATTGTACAGAATTGACTGGATAACTACACCATAAGAAATGTTTTAAATCTTTATGATTTTAGAAATAAATGAACAGTAGCTCATGCAATGGTACAGTGCAAATAATTCCCCTTGGTGTTATTTGGAGAAATTTTGCAGGGCCAAAAGAAGTCCAGAGAACTAAGTCTTTACATTTTCTTTTCACTTTCCTTGTGAGATCAGATGAAACAAGCGTCCTCCCCCAAGTTCCACAAAGGGTAAATCCTCTCCTTGAGTGCAAATACCCCTCCTCCCCCATCCCAAGCAAGATGCACTTCAGTAACATGAGAGTGCTTGGGACCTCTCCAGCGTTGGCCTCTTGCTATCTGACATTTCTCCACAAACTGTTGGCCAACTGCTGCTTTCTATTGTTGAGATCAGGACAGATTGTCACCTGCCTCAATGCCCATGCACCCAATTCCCAAAAGTCACAATGCAGGGTGATAAATTCCCAACACAGTGCTCTCTGTCTACAAATTGTATGCTTTTGGGATTCACTGAAAGTTTAAATTTTAAAGCATTTTCCAAGAATTTATGATTAAAACCAACTGACTCAAGAGGATCAACTGTTGTTGACTTGTATGGTTAAAAATATATGTCTCATGCAAAACGCAGTTGTTACCTTTGACTGCAAGGTGTACCAGTTTGGTGTATTATCGCTCCAGTCCCAATTACTCATCTCCACCTCTGTTTCACCAAGGAACATATTTCGACCAAGAGTATCACTGTGCCACACAGAGAGATTCAGTGTTCGATTCTGAAGTTCTTGCTTCTTTATTTTGTACTGAAAAGAATAGTTCAATAAACATTAACTCAACCAATCCAGGATGGATTATAAGGGCTTCTTCAAAACTATATACAATAGTGTGATACTTACTGCTTTAACTGTGATTATGCAATGCAAGTATTTCTTTTGATATCTTCCAAAGTTGTTTTATATTAAATAGTTATTATGATTAATCATTGTTTTGCCAGATTTAAGGATATTTATCTCAACCCATAACAAAATCAGGGTAGTGTCCTCAGCCCAACTATCTTCAGCTGCTTCATCAATGTCCTTCCTTCCATCATAAGGTCAGAAGTGGGGATGTTCGCTGATGATTGCACAATGTTCAGCACCATTCACGACTCCTCAGATACTGAAGCAGTCTATGTCCAAATGGAGCAAAACCTGGACAATATCCAGCCTTGGGCTGACAAATGGCAAGTAACATTTGCACCACACAAGTGTCAGGCAATGACCACCTCCAATGAGAGAGAATCTAACCATCGCCCCTTGATGTTCAACAGCATTACCATCACTGAATCCCCCACGATCAACATCCTGGGTGTTACCACTGACCAGAAACTGAACTGTACTAGCCATATAAATACTGTGGCTACAAGAGCAAGTCAGAGGCTAGGAATCATGAGGTGAGTAACTCACCTCCTGACTCCCCTAGGCCTGTTCACCATCTACAAGGCATTCCATCTATCAGGAATGTGATGGAATACTCTCCACTTGCCTGGATGAGTGCAGCTCCAGTTATACTCAAAAAGCTCAACACCATCCAGGACAAAGCAGCCTCCTTGATTGGCTCCGCATCTACAAACATTCACACCCTCCAACACCGACACACAGTAGCAGCAATGTGTACCAACTATAAGATGTTCTGCAGGAACTCACCAAGCCTCCTTAGACAACATCTTCCATACCCATGACCACTACCATCTAGAAGGACAAGGTCAGCAGATACATGGGAGCACTACTGCCTTGAAGTTCCCCTCCAAGCCACTCACCATCCTGACTTGGAAATATATTGCTGTTCCTTCACTGTTGCCGGGTCAAAATCCTGGAACTGCCTCCCTATTAGCAATGCGGGTGTCCCTACACCACATTGACTGCAGTGGTTCAAGAAGGCAGCTCACCACCACCTTCTCAAGGGCAATTAGGGATAGGCAATGAATGCTAGCCTAGACAGCGATGCCCACATCCCATAAATGAATAAAAAATAATACTGGAATAACCTAATAGTATTTTAGGTGACTATTATTTTACACCTTTGTACAGTACATCCACTGGATCTGCAACATTTAGATTTTTAACCATGTTTTCTAAACTATGCTTAAAAAAAGACCTCAGAACTCAGCCCTTAATTTTTTCATTTTATTTTTGGTCTGCCTGCTGCAGATCACAGTCTCCTCAGCAGTGACCACTAGCTCTGGTGACATTGATGTTAGGAAATAGAGATAGTATAAGTAAGTTATATTTGTATTTGTAGGTATTAGGCATGAGTTTTAGCTTTAAAGCTTAAGTATGATTTGTATTTCTGTATCTGTGTGTTAAGAAATATCAAATGGAATTTTAGCTTCACTTTAAAAAGGTGCTTGCATTTCTAATTAGAGTTTACGACTTAAGAAATTAAGCAAACACAAGAGTAGAAAAACAGTGCTGTTGCCTAGCAACAGGAGAACAGAGAGGCAGGTCCCTCCCATAGACACTCATACAAGAAGAAAGACATCTGTTTGTTTTGGAAGCTATTGGACTTCAGCTGATTTGGAAGACAGCTGCCAAACAGAAGCCACCTAGAAGAGACAGATAGCTACTCCCAAGCTAAAATTGGTTGTAAGTAGCTGCCAGAGAGAGACTGGAGCAAAGGGCTCAGATAGCCAGTCCCAAGCTAAAGAGACCCCAAAATCCAGGGGTGTGGAACAGGGGAAAGTCCCAAGCAGGCTTTCTAGTCAAAAGTAGGACCTGGGAAAGTTCCTGAAAATGGAGTTAAGAGTGAGGGGCAGGGCAAAAGGCTCCAAGCTTCAGATTTACAGAGACAAAAGCTACAGAAAGCAGATTTAAAGTGAGAACAGCTTGCAAGAGGCAAGATGGTCCAAAGAAACAACTGAAGGTCTGTAACTCTTTGCTATGGTTATGTGAAGCAGTAGTACACTGAGTTGGTGAGACAGAGTACATGGAAGACAGCTTGAATGTAAATGGTGACCCAGGGAAGAGGGACATTGGAAGGAAAATTCGAAACCCTGGAGGTGAACTCTTGGGAAGGCATCTGTGAGAAAGCATTGGTTTGAGAGAAGATTCTTAAGTGAGTTCTTTGAGACTAGAGATTGGAAACCCTTGTGTGAAAGAGGGAATTCAATTAGACTGATTGGTGCACGGTGTGACAAACATTTAGGGGAAGTTGTGGAGAGACCTATAGCATCTGGTAGAAGTGGCATCTGTCACTTGGGGCTGAATCTTCTGGTCGGCATGCGGGGGCAGCCCCGTCACGCCGATGTGTAAAATGAAGTGCAATGACATCGGGCGTGCATCCTGACATCATCACATGTCATCTCAACATTTCATTTGGTGAGTACACCCCAGTGTCGGCTGCTTACCCGCCGAAATGTCATCAGCCTATTAAGGCCATTAAAAATGAAATGAAACCAGTTAAGAACGCTACTTGTCCAATGTTAAGGTTGGCAGGCAACCGAAAGTCCAAGCGGCCTTCACGTTTTTTTGCCCATGGATGAGGTTTCCTGAAGCTTTTATAAAATCAATAAAATAATTTCCCCACCTTTACAAGCATGTCCCAACTCATGATGTGATACTGTCACATGAGGGGATGTGTTTAATAAATTTTAACATCACTTATTAAAGTTTATTATTGTCTATTCAATCTCCCTGAGGCAGCTCCATGCCTCAGGGAGATTGTTGTGCTCTTTCGTGCACATGCACGGAAGAATGCAGGCCCTGACTCTTCCTCCTCCCCCTCACCCGCACAAGTAGTGCTGAACGCTACCAGCTGCGCATTGCGCTGGGCGGGCCTTAATTGGCCCTCCTGCATAAAATGGCGATGCACAGCCAATCGTGTGCAGTGATTGGCCCGATGCCAGCCTGCCATAGGAAAAATTCTCCTTTGGTTTCAGAGTGTGGTGTGTCTGACCACAAGATGCCTATTGTTTATGTGGACTGTGTACTTACTGTGAACATTAGAGCACAAGATAGTTTCCGTAACTTGTGTTATCCTGTATATATCTGTAAAAGGGTGAAGGAGTATTGTAATATAGTTCAACATTTCTTGTTAAAAGTTCATCAGCTAACTCCTGTGACTTTGTTCAGCAGCTATTCTCCACGTATCTAAACAAACAAATTAAAAGTTAGATTTATCAAACTGGATAAACTCTGGGATCAGGCTTGTCCAGTGGTAATCTCAGCTGGGGATCATAACATTGCTGAGACTGCTGTGCTGCCAACCCTTTGATTGGGCCAGCAGCTCTTGAGGATGGGCACTGTTCCTTAATAAAACAGCAGCTCTGGAAGCAGCCACTGAATTAGCTACCACCTATAAAATGAAGCTTCAGAAATAAAAACAGAAAGTGGCGGAAAAACTCAGCAGGCAGCATCTGTGGAGAGAGGAACAGATTTAACATTTCAAATCTAATATGACTGTTCTTGGAACTTCTTCTCCATATTGGACTCGAAACATTAACTCTGTTTCTCTCTCCACAGCTGTTGCCAAACCTGCTGAGCTTTCCAGCATTTTCTGTTTTTATTTTAGATCTCCAGCATCTGCAGTATTTTGCTATTATTAAATGAAACCTCAGGTTCCGCTGCCAGCTCTGGCAGCAGAACCCCTGGAAAATTGCAGCCTATGTTTCTATCAAATTATTGAGAAAGCCACGTAAGTGGCATTTCCATCTCTCTGGTATGGTGTGTGAAAACACTCCATCTATTTACGCCCAGAGAACTTAGTCGTTAGGTAGCAAAAGATAAGGTTAAGGTACCCTCATGTGCGTACAGGGCTACTCCTGCAGTTTAACCGACCAAACCCTCACACGAGGCAGTGTAGCTGATCAGTCATTAATAGCCCTGGAATTATTGAGCCTGTCCAGCAGCCAAACTTGATTCCAATCTTCCATTGTTAGCTATGTTAAGTTGAAATCAACATGGTCCCAAAGAGACCCTATTTCACCTCTCACTCAAAAAAGATTATTACTTGCTTTGAGCAACTCCTACGTAACAGCCCCTTATCTTTATAATTGCTTTATCCTAAAGCCAGCTTTGGAAGCAAGTCACAATTTTACTGGTGTATATCTCACACAGTCCCAGTTTTCCTTTTTAATATACTTTTTCATTTTATGTTTTGTTTTCCTTTTTCCTCAAATTCTCACTTCATAGGTTCTTTTCAATTATAGAAAATGATGCTCTCAAGAAAGTTCGAATTGAGTAGCTTCCTGAAGAAAAATACCAAACCACTGAATCAAAGAATTGTGTTATCATCCCAGTTGTTGTTACTACTGGACAAGCCAGATCCCAAGGTGGGATCCGGCTTGATAGATCCCAACTTTTATTTTTTGTTTTGAAATGTGGAGAGCAGCTACTGAACAGTCGCAGGTGTCAGCTGATGAACTTTTAACAAAAACATTTATTAAACAATAAAAGATGAACTATATTACAATATTTCTTCACCCACCACTATATCTTTATACATATACATAGATTTGTAAGCATAACACAAGTTACAAAAGCTATCTTATACTCTCATGTTCACTGTAAGTACACAGTCCATGTAAACCAATAGGCAACCTATGATCAGGCACTCAAACTAAGTGACAACTGCCACCCCAAACAGATGCTATGGATCTATGGATTTCTGATCAACTTGCACCCTGCCCCAACCCAACCCCTCCCCCCTCCCCCACTGAGACGCTTGCCATACCATGAGCCAACCAGTCTCACTGAACCCCGTCTTTCACACGAGGGTTTCCAATCTCCATTCCATAAGAATCCACTTTGGAATCTTCTCCCAAACTACCCTTTCTCTCGGATGCATTCCACAAGGGTCCACCTCCAGGGTTTCAAACTCTTCTTCCAATGTTCCTCTCTCCTGGATTGCCACGTGCGTTCAGGCTTTCTTCCGTACACTCTCTCTCAGTTACTCAGCCATGCTAACAGAACACCACTGCTTCACATGTCCATTGAAAGAAGTCACCAGCCTTTTGGCTGTCCCCTCAAATCTTCTGGCTTCTCACAAGCCTGTTTTGCCTTGAGTCTGCTTCCTGCAGCTTTTTCTCTCTCAAATTAGGCCTTTGCTCTCTGCTCCTTGCTTTCAGTTCCACTGATCAGGATCTTGTTCCAGATCCCTGTCCTTGTCCTTTGAATTAACTTAAAGGGCTTCTTGAGACCTTTCTCTTTTTCCTTTAGGACCTGCTCCCTGCAGTTCCCTTTCCCAGTAGACTGCTGACAACTTGGTATCTCCCTTAAGATCCAGAACTCATTAATAGTCACTGTTACTTTATCTTTAGACCAGCTCATCTAAGAGCCTTAGACTTATTTCCCTCCGCAATCTGCTAGTATATCCAGCTAGAGAGAGACTTAAACTGCTTCTTCCACCTTAGAGCTTAATCGCCAACTGAACTCGAACTGCTTTCAGTTTCTCTGTGTCTGTGGTTCCCTCTCTCTGGACCCCTGTTGCTAGGCAACAGCACAGGTTTTTCTACCTTGTATTTGCATTAACTTCCCTTCAAGAGTCATTAAAAAATGCCTGCATTTTGATGAGGTTTTAAGTGAACCTAAAACTCAAGTTCCTCCCTTTCTTAACACACAAATACAGAAGCACAAATTAAACTTAAAGCTAATACTCATTCCTAACATCTACAAATACCAATTAAATTTACTTAAACCATCTGTAGTTCCTTACAATTGCTACAGTGCAGAAGGAGGCCACTCAACCCATCATGTCTGCACTGGCTCTCTGAATGAGCAATTCACTTAGTGTCATTCTCTTGCCACCTCCCCATAACCCTGCATTTATCTTGTTGAAGCACATACAAGCATGAGGATGTTGAGAAAAATTCCATAGAGTATGTATTCTTAAGTGGGTATGTGAATTATCCAAAGTCTGAAACACTAATGCTGTGTGAACGTTTTAGTGGTTAAAAATATAATATTAAGAATAAAAGAAGTCTACATGGGGTTTCAATTAGGCTTGCAACTCCTATTTGATACAACAAATATTTGGCCAAACAACCAAAAGTACAAAAGTGTGTTGGCACTGTTCAATTTCTGTAGTTTCCTCATGTCCAAGAGAAAATGCTCATTCCATTGCAGAAAGCTGAAAGATTGAGTAAATCCCATGCTACCCAATTTGAGTGGTTTAGTATTCCACTCTCAAACAAATGTCCAAATCTCAAGATTGGATGTTACACAGAAAACATGTTTCTCTCAATTTATTAGGTTTTCTCAGTGATCAGTTGGGTTAGTGGTGCTGTGCAGGAAAGAAATCTTTCTTCTTTGGACATGGGGTTGTGTGGTACGGAAGTACATGATAATATGATGATAATGTGGCCAATTTAGATCAAAATTTCTGTTAGCCACTGTAGACTAATATAGACAGTAACTATGGCAAGCCCATGGCTCAAGCTAGTGCATCTTCCTGGGTGCAGGGATTAGATGAAAGCAAACAACATGGATTATGGAAGTGTGTTGTGGGGGTGTTTGGGGGGGTGGGGTGGAATACAGATTTTCTATGTTTTAGAATAATTTGCAGATGCAAGATAACCAGCAAGCTCTAATTTTAAAAAAAAACTTACCTTCAGGATTTCATTATATTGTGGATTCAGTGTAGCTTTCTTTACAGATGACTTGCGTTTACTTGGTCGTGAGCGGTCAGGAAGGAGGTAAGTTTTTACATACCTATTTGAAGAGAAAAATAATCTGTATAAGTACAGGTTTCTGGGATTCTTGTGCATATGCTATTTATCAGTCTATAACCTCAATCTCTGGCACCTCGATATGTTTTAATATTTTGAATTTCGATAATATTTTCAAACAGGGGAATTCTTGTTCATAATAAGCAAGCTGGGAACAACTTGAATACATAGAAATTTATATCAAAGGCATCATTACTTGGCCTCTCAACACTATTATATCTGTTTGGAGATTTTAGTTGTAATAAATATAAACCAATCAAGCATTATATAACATAATGATAATCCTCTGATAGAATTCTCCTCAGGCATATAAAATCAATTGAGGTTGTCTTACATATGATGGAGTACTTGTTACTTTTCCATAAATTCTGGTTGAACTAACAATATTTACTGAGATTACAGCTGACCATCATAAGCTCCATTCCACGTAAAAAAGCTTTTAGTGGCAGCACCTTTCAAATTACAACAATTCTTTCTCAGTATATTTTCTGTCTCATTACATCTTATCACTGCTCATTGCAGAGATGTTTAGTGCCTATTTATTTCTGTTCTCCTGAAATATTTTGCAGCTTGTTATTTCATGTGCAGCAAAGACTAGTTTCAAATCAAATAATTTGATTTAGTTCCGGTCATAGTTGACTAAGCTCATTATAAACATTTTAGTGCCTCTGATATACATCATGTATGTTTTTGCCTGGGCATTTTCCCTTCCTTTCCTTGTCTCTTAATGGCATACACAATTCTTGAGCCAAGAAAATGATCAGGTGTTTGCTAATGCCAATTTGCAAGCAGATACTAAAAGTTGTATGAAATTAACCTACGAAATTCCTGGTCCAAGTATCCCTGACTCTATGTAGTAGATGCACATGATCTCTATTCATTGCCTTTTGGCAATAATGAAGCTGACATTTGGAGTTCACCAAGTAATGAAATTGTAGGCTCAAACCTGGACTCCCCCAACAACCCCATAGTCTCTGAAACTGGCTGCATTCACAAAGTTTATCATTACAGAAAAGCTGTTTTATAAGCAAAAGTTAGTTACAGCAATTTTAAGAATTTCACGAATTCATATTCTCAATGGAATCTGACTAGTTTTGTAGATATTTTTAAGCCTATTCTGACCATATTTATATCTCCACCATCAAGCATAGTTAAAGGCTATAACAGTACCCCTACATAATATGGTCTTCCTGCTGTGCAGTTATGAAATGTGTGATAGATATATCAAAGAATCATACCATGTACTTTTAAAATTTCCTTTTCCTTTATTTGAAATGCAGTACACGTAAATGGAAAATGGAGGCTTGCTAAATACAATAAAGGGCCGTAGCTTCCGGCTAGCATCAGAAAGTGCTGGCCCACAGAAATGAGAAGAAACAAACACATACAGTTACTGTTTGTGCTGCGTTCATCTATTGAATCAATGAGCGGAATAGTCTCAGGTTTGCACTGCGGGGTGGTGGCCGGGAAAAATGATATTTTACCCACCGGCCACAATGGCAGCTTTTCATGACATATCACTCCAAACCTACCACGTTAATTATGCATTCCTGGGATACACACCGTTTTGATGGCGAGCAGGTTCCGATTTGCCTGCCACGCTGTCACCTCATCACACCAGACGCCACGTTTAAAGTACAGCTGCGCTCCATGCTCCCAGCCCAGGACTGCAGCAAAGAAGACATGACTCTGAAAGGCAATTGGACTAAGGCCCTTGAGTGCCTTTTGGATGCTGTGGAGGCCCGCTGTGATGTCCTCTACCCCCACTCTGGCTGCAGGAGGGGAAGCAACATTATCACTCCAGCATGGTAGGCAATGGCAGTGGTGATCAATGCCACTGCTGTACAGAAGAGGTTGGCCATCCAATGCAGATAGAGGATGAATGATCGCATCCATGCAGCCAGCTCATTCATCACTCTAAATTCACACACTCAAGCCGATCAGGCACTTTTTAAAATTCATTCATGGGATGTGGCCTTTGCTGGCTGGGCCAACATTTATTGCCCATCCCTAATTGCCCTTGAGAAGGTAATGGTGAGCTGCCTTCTTGAAATGCTACAGTCCCTGTGGTGTAGGTACATCCACAGTGCTGTTAGGATGGGAGTTCCAGGATTTTGACCCAGTAGCAATGAAGGAACGGCGATATATTTCCAAGTCAGGATTGTGAGTGACTTGGGATCACCACCACCTGGAAGTTCCCCTCCATCTACCCTTGTTCTTTTAGATGTTAGTGGTTGTGGGTTTGGAAGGTGCTCTCTAAGGAGCCTTGGTGAGCTTCTGCAGTGCATCTTGTAGATGGTACACACGGCAGATACTGTGCATCAGTGGTGGAGGGAGTGAATGTTTGCCAATCAGGTGGGCTGCTTTTTGCTGGATGGTGTCAAGCTTCTTGAGTGTTGTGGGAGCTGCACTCATTCAGGCAAGTGGGGAGTATTCCATCACACTCCTGACTTGTGCCTTGTAGATGATGCACAGGCTTTGGTGAGTCAGGAGGTGAATTACTTGCCACAGGATTCCTAGCGTCTGACTTGCTCTTGTATCCACAGTATTTGTATGGCTGTCCAGTTCAGTTTCTGGTCAACGGTAATCCCCAAGATGTTGATAGTGGGAGATTCAGTGATGGTAATGCCATTGAACAGCAAGGGGCGATGGTTGGATCCTCTCTTGTTGGAGATGGTCATTGCCTGGCATGTGTGGCATGAATGTTACTTGCCAATTGTCAGTCCAAGCCTGGATATTGACCAGGTCTTGCTGTATTTAGACATGGACTGCTCCAGCATCTGTGGAGTCACAAATGCTGCTGAACATTGTGCAATCATCAGCAAACATCCCCACTTCTGGTGGAAAGAAAGTCCTTGATGAAGCAGCTGAAGATGTTTGGGATGTGTATACTACCCTAAGGAACTCCTGCAGTGATGTCTTGGAGCTGAAATGACCTTCAACAACCACAGCCATCTTCCTTTGTACTAGGTATGACTCCAACCAGTGGAGAGTTTTACCCCTGATTCCCATTGACTCCAGTTTTTCTAGGGCTCAAGATGCACTGCAGCAACTCACCAAGGCTCCTTGGACAGCACCTTCCAAACCCACGACCACTACCATCTAGAAGGACAAGGGCAGCAGATAGATGGGAACACCACCACCTGGAAATTCCCCACCAAGCCACTCACCATCATGACTTGGAAGTATATCGCCATTCCTCCACTGTTGCTGGGTCAAAATTCTGGAACTCCCTCCCTAACAGCACTGTGGGTGTACCTACACCACTTGGACTGCAGTGATTCAAGAGGGCAGCTCACCACCACCTTCTCAAGGGCAACTAGCGATGGGCAAAAAATGCTGGCCCAGCCAGTGAAGGCCACATCCCATGAATGAATAAAAAAGAGTTACCTGCCCTTGAAAATTACGCTGACAGTTCCAATCATTGAAGCTGCTTGGGTCCTGCATCGAAAGACTCCTCGGGCCCCAGTGAAGTGCAGCTCTGGTGGATACAAGGAGGCCACGCTCCCTTTTTTAGTTGGTCAGCGGATTTCAGATATGAGGGTCGGAGGTCAGGGGTGGGGAGGGTCAGAGATCAGGAGGATGGAAGGTGGGGGGGGGTTGGATGTCCGGGGGTTGTGGGGGCTTGGAAGGAGTTGGGGTGCATGGGGGTACCACAAGCTTGGGGAGGGTGGTGTCAGAAGTCGGTGGGGGTCAGGTCGGGCCTGCGAAGGCGATTGGAGGTTGGGGGGGGGGTTGCTGAGCCAGGGGTTGGGGAAGGTGATTCCTTGTGAAGGGTGGACTGGAGTGTGGGGGGAGTCACGCTGGGGTCAGTCTGGGTGTTTACCATACTTATCCAGAAGTTAGAAAAGGTTTTAATTTTTCTAACTTTTTAAGGGTAACTGTTGATGTACTCCTGTCCGAACCATCCAAGGGTTGCGATTTAAACCGCATTTTCAGATGGTTCCCAGTGCAGCGCAATTGTCCAGAGGAATTGTGCACTTCTGGGCCAATTGCAGTGCAAACCCTTACCTGGGAACGTCCGAGAAGGATTTCCCAGTGCACCTTTTGGGTAACCCCAAACCCGACACTGGGGAGCTCGGAAGTTACGGCATTGTTAAATAAACTTTTCATGTCATGAGTTAAAGATACTGTACAGTCTAAATAAATCCTAATTGGATATTCATTAGGACTGCTTCATAAAAAACTTCAAGAAGCATCAGTAATTAAATCTATTCAGGGATTATTACAAATTAGCTAGTTATCAAAAACATAACTCGTCATTCACCCTGTTCAATTGGCTCAATTGCAGGTTTTAATAAGGCTCAAAGAGAAAGTGCCCGAGGAAAAATGCCCATTGCCGACTGTGAATTGATGTGCACAAGAAAACCTATATCAATTGAAAGGAGGCTCAGGTCTTCTTTTAAGAGCTGACAAATGCATATCTATTGACTGTTTTAAGTAAAACACCTGAGATAAGAATCAATCTGAATTACACATAACTGCTAAATGGAACAAATTTCAATTCTGTGTCATCAGCAATTAACAAGTAACACCAAGCACTCAGCTGGCTTACACATAAGAACATAAGAAATAGGAGCAGGAGTCTACCATTCGGCCCCTCAAGCCTACTCCATGAATCAATACGATCACGGTTGATCTTCTACCTTAGCTCCATTTTCCTGCCTATCCCTCATATCCATGGATTCCCTGACAGACCAAAAATCTAATCTCAGTCTTGAATATACTTAATGATGGAGCATTCACAACCTTCTGGGATAGATATGTGAAGCTATCAACCGTCTCCAGCGCCACATTGTCAATGCTGATAGGTGGAAGTATTGCAACACCATGGACTATGAGTTGTCTTCCTGATGATGATGGCCAAACCAAACTCCCTACTGGTGTGAAAGAGCCTAATCATTTACTGCTGAAGGTGATCCTCAGTATGGAATTTAGTATGGTATTCTCAGCATAGAGTAACTCTCTGATGAAGACTTGGCACACTTTTCTTTTGGACCTCAAGTGGGCTGAACAGTTTTCTGTCAATTCTGGTATGTAAGTAGATACCCTCTGTAAATGAACTGTAGAGATATGACAGCAGCAAAGAGAAGAATATGCCAAAGAGTGTTTGTGCCAGAACACAACTCTCTTTGACCCCGCTGCAGATCTCAAAGGGTTCCAATGATACCCCATCATACCTGACTTTGCCCATCATGTTGTCATGGAAAGAGGAGATCACACTGAGCAGCTTCAGCGGGCAGCCATTTTCTCCAGCAGCTAAAATAGACCACCTCTGCCTGCCTGATCAAATGCCTTGGTGAGATTGATGAAGGTTACGTAGAGTAAAATAGGTCTCCTTTGTTCAAAGCATTTCTCTTGCAGCTGCCGGACTGAGAAGATCAGTTCAATTATATATCTCCCAGACCTTAGGCCACACTGGGATTCAGGGTAGATGCACCCAGCCAGGATCTGACAAGGGCAATATGGGCAAATACTTTTCCCACAATGCTCAGCAGGGAGATAGATACCTTGATAGTTGTTGTAATCGTTGCAGTCACCCTTGTTCTTGTACAGGGTCACAATCTTTGCATCAATCATATCATAGAACACTGCCCCCTCCCTCCAGTGGAGACAGAGAAGTTTGTGTAAGTGCTGCAGGAGTGCTCGTTTCTGGTGCCGGATGAGTTCAGGTGGTATAGCTTTGCCCATGGTAATCGAATCAATATCTCTGTGAAGCTCCTCCACTGTGGGGTTTGGTATCCAGTTCCTCCATGACAGGTGGGCTTTCTATGGTGTTTAGGGATTCCTTGGTGACAGTGTTCTCCCCACAGTACAACTAAAGATAGTATTTCAGTCATTTCTCCAACTGTTTAATGCAGTCAATGATGGCCTCCCCTAACTTTTTTCTCAATGGAGCTTTTTTTTGCTGATGGACCTTTTGCAGTTTTGATCTGATCATACACACCCCTAGTAATCCCAGCATTGAAGGACTTTGGATATCCTGGCAAAGTTGTAACTAGTGATCGTTGGCACAGCACTTAGCAATCTGTTGGACCTTACTTCTAGCAGTTCGTAGCACATCCAGAATCTTCTTGCTTGGATCTCTTATAATTAATGAGAGTGGATTGCTTGGGTACAATGACAGGGTAATTACAATATTAGCCTCAGGCCAGTCAGTGTTTTACTGCTCTTGCTTCCCATATTTTGAGAGCGCTGATATTAGTTACCTTAAGTTCTTCACTCTTATTATCCCTTTGGTTAACCTCTATTTTTGGTATATAATTTATGTCCTCTCCTGTGAAGTCAGACACAAAATATTTGTTCAAAGTCTCTGCCATTTCCTCATTTCCCATGATAATTTCTCCTGTTTCTGCCTCTAAGAGACCCATGTTTCCTTTAGATAATCTCCTCCTTTTGACATACTCATAAAAACTCTTACAATCTCTTTTTTTAATATTAATGGCTAATTTACTCCCATATCATTTTTTCTCCCTTATAGCAACTTTTGGTTACTATTTACTGATTTCTAAAATATTCCCAATCCTCAGACTTACTACCATTCTTTTTAGTCTAATACTATTCTTAAATTCCATAGGAAGCATGGATGAATCGTTATCGCTGAATTTTTGTTAATGGAATTTATGTTTGTTGAACTTTTTCAATTGTTTCTCTAAAGGTCTCCCACTGTTTATTTATTGCCATACATTTTAGTCTATTTACCCAATCAACCTTAGCCTCCCTAGCAAAGCTGGAGTCAATGGGAATCAGGGGGAAAATATCTACTGGTTAGAGTCATACCTAGCATAAAGGAAGATGGTTGTGCTTATTGGAGGTCAATCATCTCAGTTCTAGGACATCAGTTCTAGGACATCACTGCACAAGTTCCTCAGGGTAGTGTCCTTGGCCCTATCACCTTCAGCTGCTTCATCAATGACCTTCCTTCCATTAAAAGGTCAGAAGTGGGGATGTTGGCTGATGATTGCACAATGTTCAACACCATTCGCGACTCCTCAGATACTGAAGCAGTTCTTGTCCAAATGCAGCTAGACCTGGGCAATATCCAGGCTTGGGCTAACAAGTGGCAAGTAACATTCATACCACACAAGTGCCAGGCAATGACCATCTCTAACAAAAGGGAATCTAACCATTGCCCCTTGACATTCAATGGTATTACCATTGCTGGGAGTTACCATTGTCCAGAAACTGAACTGTACTGTCATAAAAATACTGTAGCTACAAGAGCAGGTCAGAGGCTATGAATCCTGTGACAAGTAACTTGCCTCCTGACTCCCCAAAGCCTGTCCACCGTCCACAAGGCACAAGTCAGGAGTGTGATGGAATAATCTCCACTTGCCTGGATGAGTGCAGCTCCAACAACACTCAAGGAGCTTGACACCATCCAGAACAAAGCAGCCTGTTTGATTGGCACCCCATCTACAAACATTCACTGCCTCCATTGCCGATGCACATTGGCAGCACTGCAGGAATACGCCAAGCTTCCTTAGACAGCACCTTCCAAACCCAGACCACTACCATCTAGAAGGACAAGGGCAGTTGACACATGGAGGAGAACTTCCATGCTGTGGTGTTCCCAAGTCACTCACCATCCTGACTTGGAAATATTTCGCTATTTCTTCACTGTTGCTGGGTCAAAATCCTGGAACTCCTTTCCTACCTAACAGCACTGTGGGTGTACCTACAACACGTGGACTGCAGTGGTTCAAGAAGACAGCTCACTTTTACAAGGGTAATTAGGGATGGGCAATAACTGCTGGCCTAGCCAACAATGCCCACATCCCATGAATGAATAAAAAAAAACCTTTTCCTCTCATACCTGCATAGCTGGCTTGCTTCAAGCTTATGATTCTTGTTTGGGACTCGAATATGACACTTGCAAAATTAACATGGAATTCAATTATATTTTGATCATTCTTTTCCCCAGAGGAAGTTGACTATGAGATTACTAACAAAACCTACTTCATTGTGCAGTACTATATCTAAAATAATTTTATCCCTAGTTGGTTTCACAACATATTGGGCTGAATATTATGGCAGGTCCTTATTACTCATCCTCACCTCCCACCCATTAGAAACATCAGTTGCAAACCTACTGACTTTAGCAAAGGCTGTTCTGTGGTATGAAGCTGTGCTGGCTTTAACAAGCTGAGTGTGGGACTTGTGCCCCTCATTGGAAGTCTTGCCCTCGTGAGCTGTTGGCCAATCAGATTTTGGAGCCCAGGTGGGGAGGCACAATGTGGGGTACAGGGTACAGCCTACAGCCTTAGTGGCGGGGGTGGGGGGGGGAGGGGGTGGGGGTTCCCCCCAATGTGCATTTGCACCCCCAAATGATGCATCCCCCCTTCCTTCCCACCCTTTTACTAACTGTAGTGAAAAAATGGCCTTCCTACTCTTGCCTGCCTTCCACTGCAAAGCGTAGTAAAGGGCCATTAATTGGTCACTTAAGGGCCCCAATAAACCAAAGGGCAGGCAGGCTAGTAGCACCTTCCCCCTCCGTATTGTGGGAATGGGTAGGGGGTGGGTGGAAATGCAGTGGGCTATATTTTATGTGACCCCTGTGCTGAAAACACCAGTGGGGGCCCCAGTGGGGGCCTGTAAAATCCAGCCCATTGTTCCAGGAAATTCTCATGAAGGCATTCTACTCATTTTCTACACTACTTCTGCCAATCTGATCTGTCCAGTCGAGATGAAGATTAAAGTTCCCTACAATTATTACATTGCCTTTGTCAAAAGCTCCAATTACTTCTTATTTACTGTTCTATTCAATGGTATAACTTGTATTTGAGGGCCTATAACTCCCAGCAGATTAATCCTATCACCACCTATACTGATTCTATTTCCTGATCTTCTGAGCCAAGATCCTTTCTCACTACTATGTTAATGTCATCCTTTATGATCAGTGGTACTCCTTTTTCATTCTGTCTTTTTGAAATGTTATATACCCTGGGGGCAGCATTTTCCCATCACCAAGTGGGGAGGTGAGGCCCAGGGCCCACTTACTGACGTAAAATGACGCATGGTGATCGCTGAACTGTCAAAGGCCTATTAAGGCCTGTTTAAAACAATTAAATGAGCTGCCCGTCCAACCTCAAGGTTGGCGGGCAGGTGAAGAGCCCAGGCGGCCTTCACATATTTCATGGAACCTCATCCATGGGAGGGATGAGGTTTCATGAAGTGTTCAAAAAAAAATCAGTAAAATTTTTTCCAAAATGTCACATGAGGGGCCAAGTTTCAAAAATTTAAAAGTCTTTTATTTAAAAGTTTAACACTGAAACAAATCTCCCTGAGGTACCTCCGTTCCTCAGGGAGATTGCTGAGCTCTTTCACACACATGCGCGAAAGAGTGCAGGGAACCACTCAGGAAATTCCTCCCCCCAACTGCCCGCACAGGGAGCGCACAGCGTTTCTGGTCGAGTGTTATGATGGGCGGGCCTTAATTGGCTCGCTCACGTAAAATAGCAGCACGGACCCAACTGGGTTTGCGCCCGCCCCCGCACAACACCCCCCCCGCCACCCCCCCCAAGCCTCTGATGGAGGGAAACTTCTGGCCTGGAATATTTACTTCCCAAACTTGGTCATCTTGTAACATAGATGTGGCATAAACAGATGCTACACATCAATTTAAGAATCCTTCTGAATATCCAAAAAGTTGACTTAGTCTAATTTCTCCCCAGTAAATTGCCATAGGATATTTTGTACCCAATTATAAATTGGTGTCAAATGTCATTTTGCTTGAAGAGTAGGAGCTGTGAACACCAAGATCCCTTTCACTCTACTGTATATGAACTGAATTTTGAACTTTTTTTTTACAAAGCTGGTCAAGCGAGCAATAAACTGAAAACCACAACTAGATGATTCTTAACCTACTGAATGAACAGAAATAACATATTGCTTCGATGATGGGGCTAAAATAATCAAGCCGTTGCTTCTATTGTCTGCTTTCCAAAATATGTCTGGCTCCTATAAAGCACACCAATTGGGCACACATTAATTGTGCCAAAGTAGTTTAGACTTTGAGATTTGTCCTCCGCTAATGAAAGCTAAATATCAAAATTTTAGACGTGGGCTGTCTTTCACGAAGACCATATTTTATTTGTTATGATGTCAAATCATCCATGGCCATGTTCAATTTTTAATTAATTCATCAAAATGCTTGCAATAGTTCCAAAAAAAAATGAAAGGCAAGAGTTTGCTTACGGATCGGAGGTGTACTTTTTGATGTTAGCTACAGCCAACCCTCGACACTGTATGACTTGGATCTGGAATTCTTTTTTTGCTTCTTCATAGTGCAATTTAAATTGTACAGCTCCCTGAATTGGAATATCTCCAAAATCTCCAGCATCACTGTATAGGCTCTGCAAACTGCCACTCAGCTAGAACAATATAAGAAGAAAAATCAAAATTTTATTCTAAACATGAAATCCCAGAATAACAAACCACTAATACAATCACTCTAAGGTACAAAGAAGATATTACAAAGGATCACGGAATTCTAAAATTATTAAATAGCCTGCTTATTGATTTGTATAGCTGTTTAGCAGTAAAACCAGAATGATCAACAATTCATATTGCTTCTTTATAAATGTCTTTTCTGAAGTTAGAAGGCAAACAAGGCATATTTTGCCAATGGAATTAAATATATATTTTTGTCATTTGATCTCAGGATGTGGGCAACACTGGCAATACTGTATTTATTGTCCATCTGCATCTACCCTGAAAATGTGTTACTCTGCTCTCATGATGGTTCTCCCCATTTTGATCTTAGAAAACTGCTCTAGACTTTAACCCAGAGATGATGAAGGAATGATGATATATGTCCAAATAAAATGTGACCTGGAGGATAACTTGGCAATGAGGGCATTTCCTTAACCTTTCTGCTCTTGTTCATCCTGGTAAGTGAGGCTACAGTTCAAGGAGGTGGGAGGGTAGATATTACACGGGAGCAATGAAGCAAACTGCTTTGTCCTGCATATTTTTGAGCAGTATTGTGACTTTGTTTATCAGGTAAGTATCAGTATTCCATCAACTTTTTCCCCTTTCTAGTAGCCTTGATGTTGATTTGGCTGGTCCATTTCAATATATGGTCAGTAAGTCTCCTGTAAAGCCATGTTAATATCCCATTGCTAGCTGTCTTGGCAACTGAGTTGCTCAATAGACCATTTCAGAAGATATTAAGAGTCAATAATGCAATTTGAATTAATGTGGAATACAGGCCAAAATGATTTGCAGTGTATTAGATATAAGTGAACTAACTGGATTTTGCAACAATCAACAGCTTCCTTGTTCATGTGTTTCTGATGCCAGCAAATAAATGACCACCCTTTAGAAAGGCCAGCCTTCATTTAGTCAAAGCACCCTTGCCTCTGGTATAGAAGAAACTTTGGTACTTAACCTAGACTGACACTTCAATGCAGCTCCGAGGGCATGTTGCACTGTTGTTGGTGCTCCCTTTCAGATAAGATGTAAAACTGAGGCCTCAACAGTCTGCTCAAATGAACATAGAATCTCCTATGAAATTGTTTAAAGAAGAGCAGAAAAGAGGTGTCCTGACAAACATTGAATCCTTATCCAACACTATTAAAACAGTACATGGTCATTTATCTCACTGCTCTTAGTGGTACTTCATATTGTTTGACTATTACAACATTTACCCTTCTAAAATATTTGATTGACTTTGAAACACTTTAGCACATCATAAAAATGTGATAAGTAATATATCAATGTAAGTTCTTCCTATTTAGTTGCACAACATTGTGGAATTTGAACCTATAACATATATTTACTGGCCCAGTACTATAATCACAATACCATTATTAAATTCCAAACATGCTCATTGTATTAATGAATATCTATTTATATAGCAACATGCTAGTTTTTTTTGCAACTACTGTATGGCTTTTGACAGCAGTAGAATTGAAATTTCTAAAAATTTATCATATGGAATAAAGTACCAGTACCTTACAAAATGCAAGCACAGACATCAAACATTCACATTTCTTCCTTAGCTTCCTTTTACAAGTCCCCATAGAGACTGGGTGTTTCAAGGCTGTGAAAGCTGCTGCTTTCAGCCTCCACAACAACCATCCCACAGCCCCCACCCTCCCAAGCACCACCTTTCCTGTGAGGCTGATTGGAGGTGGGGTGGGGTTAAAAACACTGCTTGTTCTGTTGGTGTTTATGTGTGATTTTGTTTTCTCCCCTCCCATTCACTCTTCCCCTTGCTCTGTTCTGTTTAAAAAGCTGTTCATCTGTGTTCTTCGAGTTTTGGCAAAGGGTCTGTACATCCATACGTGCAACTTATTAACTTCTATGTTGCCTCCACAGTTGTTGTTTGACTTGCGGAGGCTCCAGCATTTTCTCGTTTTCCTTCTTGTTCTGTTGGTTCAGTGCTGCCTCATACTGGTTGTATTCAGTAGAGTGGCAACAGCAATATCCAGTTTTTCAGTCCCTATCAACTAGGGGCGCAATTTTCCAAGCCTGCTGGCAGCGGCCTTTGGCATGTGTGGCAAATATGGTGCAAACTGCTTCACGACGACATGAAGGCAGGTCGTGATCGTCTGCTCAGCCCGCCAATGGTGGACCGTGTTTCCCACCGTCGGTCGGCGGGGAGCTAATTGTAATACATTAGCATATATTTAAAAGGCCATCCGGCCAGGCTTTTGGAACTCCGCCGGATTGTCCATCTACATTGGCGGGAAAGCACGCTGACGTGTTTCACAACAGCACGCAGGCGACGTGCACTTGGCGGCCTTTACTTTGGGGGGAACTGAGGTGAGTGAGCAGCAGCGTTCTCCACAGCTCGCCCATTGTTTACAGGCCTCAGGGGCGCCGGGGGGCAGGGGAAACTGATGCCTGGCCTCGGAGGCGACTGCTGAGGGAAGGGGGTGTCTGGGGTGAAGTGCTGGCCAGACTCAGAGGTGTCTGTTGCCAGTGTTGGGGGGATTGGGGGGGGAGGGGGGGGTGGGGGGGGGATGTCAAGTGCCGCCCTGGCGCTGCATCCCGCACACAGGCTATCAAGGTGGGGTCAGGGTAAGCGAGGGAAGTGACCACACATTAGGGACACCTGTATAAACTAACCATGCCTCTGCAATTGAGAGGGATCAGGCTCAGCCACAGTGATACGATTGGGGTTGGGCTCCTAGCCTGCCCACCCATGCAAGCAACGCGGTGGCACCAAAGGGCTCCATACCTTACCCCCAACCCTCCCTGCCACCCCACCCCCCTGGCACAGACATCAAGACCACCGCCACTTTATTGGACCGCGGAGCAGTTGGACTGCGCACGTTGTACAATCTCCTCACCAATGCTGGCCATGTAGCAGTCACTGCTGGAGGTGCTCACAGCCCCTTGCAATCTCAGCAACTCGTTTTGGACCAGTGTGCCCCATGTCACAGGTTGTCAGGGCAGCCATGCAGCGCACTCATCTCTAGCCATCTGAGGGGTGACCAGTACTCTCCAGGAAGCATTAAGGAGTGGTCACACAGGATCAGGAAAGGTGCTAGGTACAGCCATGATAACCACGTCTCTCTCTCTTTCATGCTGCAGGAGGACCACGTCAGGATCATGGATCCTGGTGACCTAGCTGTATGCCTGTTGGCCTACAGGGACTGTAGAATTTGGAGGAGAGAGCGACTGAGGCCCCTGGCTGTGCAAAGGCAGGAGCAGCAACCTCATGAAGAGGCAGCAGGGGCTCCTGCACACACTACCCAGGAGCGACAGCGAGCCGTGGTTAGTCGGCACCTAGTGACACCCAGGGTCTATAGATACTGTCTGCCATTTCTGAAGATGACTGAGAGCCAGTGTCGCTGACGACTGCGCATGTCTTGGGACCTGGTAGCTCACATCTGCCACTTACTGCAGGACTTGGTACCAAGGGGACATGGAGGGCATCTACTGCCAATGGCTGTGGAAGTGACTGCGGCGCTCGATTTCTACGCCAATGGCTCCTTTTAGGGCTCCACAGGTGACCTCTATGGGATTTCACAATCCCATTTCACAAATGCATCCATGAGGTCATGGATGCCATCTTCTCCATGGCACACAGCTTTGTACGTTTTGCCCAGGATTGGGACAGCCAGGATGCAAGGGCCATTGGATTCACCCTGATCTTGGGATTCCCACAGGTGCAGGGTGCAATTGACTGCACTCAGGTGGCGTTCAGGTTTCCATTGCTACACTCGGTGGACTACATCAACTGCAAGGGCTTCCGCTCACTGAATATGCAGCTGGTATGCGACCACCAGAAACACATCCTGCAGGTATGTGCACGGTTTCCAGCAAGTGTGCACGACGCCTACACCCTGAGTCGCTCGCAGATCCCTGAAGTCTTCCAGGGTCCACAGAGGCTGCAGGGATGGCTCCTTGGGGACAAGGGCTAACTGCAGAGAACGTGGCTGATGACACCCGTGCGGCGGCCTCAGACTGCAGCAGAGCGATGCTATAATGAGGCTCATGCAGCTGCTCGCAACTTTTTGGAGCAGACCATCGAGATGCTGAAGATGTGGTTCTGGTGCCTGGACTGGTCTGTAGGAGCCCTGCAATACAGTCCTCAGAGAGTGTCACGCATCGTCGTCATCTGCTGCGCCCTTTACAACCTGGTGCTGCAACCAGGACAAGATCTGGCTGAGGACGAGATGGAGGAGCTGGAGGTATCCTTGGGTGAAGACGATGCTATGGGGATGAGGGTGAGGGGCTCCTCGGTGCTGACAATTATGGGGATGGGGCTCTCACACTGGCTAGGCGAGGCAGGGGCGCTCATGAGACCCTCATAGCTGCCAGATTTGTTGAGAATGATGGCGACATGCAGTGTGGTGACTCCATAGATACTCACATCACAGTTATGAATGTTTGCCTCCAGTCTGGCTTATGGCAGCACGAATACCCTCTGAGAGAATGCTCCTGTCATGGAGATACAGTGGAGGCTCAAATAGTCGCTCAATTGCAGGAGGATGAGGATGACATGGAGCGAGGGCACTCCATAGATCTTCACACGGCCTCTGAGAATGTCTGACTCCTGTCTGACTGAGGGTAGCTGACTTGCACTCCATGATCAGGGCCATCTCAGAGACGCAGCCATGAAACTTTAGACACATCTGATTCTACGTCCACCTTCAGCACCTCAGCCCTTCAGGAGCTGGTGCACAGAATCATTGGTCACGTGATGCACTGACCACCGCTGCCACCTCCTCCCAAGCTGGGTTGGTGACTTTACTGCCCATCCTGCAGCCAAAGCGGGGGTAGACTACTTCCACGGCATCCAGCAGTCGCCCGAGGGGGGCTGCAGTCTTTTTTCCTTTGCTGACTATGTCTCCCAGGCAGTGGTGGTGAGCTAGTGGCAATGATCACTTTGTTGGCGGCTGCCTTTTAAAGATGGAAGCTGGTGTGATGCAACAGTGGGATGATGGCGGGCGGGCAAATGAGAGCCCGCCTGCCATGGAAATGGTGCGTTTTGCGGGAGTGAATAAATAATGAGGCGGGCTGCAGACAATACAGCGTGAAAACCCACCATTTTTGTCAGCGGGTAGGAATCCATTTTACCTGCCTGCTATTGCACTTAGTGCAATTCTGGGGAAATTCCACCCTAAGAGTGTGCCTCATTCAAAACTGTTTTACTGAATTCTCTAACAGCGCATTTAATTGACTAGTAATTAAAAAATAATTCATTCGTACAGTGCCTTATTACATTGAAATGCTACAAAGTACCTTACAGAATAAAATACTTTTAGACTGTTGCAATGTAGGCAAACTAATTAAACACAACATGTTATTTAAAGGAATTAAGGATTAGAGATGGCAAGATGCATGGTAATGGAATTACTTTTTCTATTGTTACCGTACTTGCTGTTTCGATATTTATGTTTTTGATTCAATGGTAGCACTCTTGCAATTTGAGTCAGAAGGTTGGGGGTTCAAGACCTACTCCAGGACCCGACCACATAATCTAGGCCAAGGCATGAATGTTTTTAATCCATTCCTAGGGTGGGTGTGAATGGAAAGGTCAGCATTTATTGCTCAACCCTAACTGCCCTCAAGATGGTAATGGTCACCTGCCTTCTTGAACTACTGTAGTCCCTATGGTATAGATATTCACAGTGCTATTAGGGATGCATTCCATGTAGCATTGAGAAAGTGTTGCATTGTCTTTCATATGAGATATTAAACCAAGTTGCTGTCTGTCTTCTTGACTGGATGTAAAAGATCCCACAATAGCATTTGTAAACCAGGGAGCCTGCAGAGTGTTTTGGTTAATATTTCCATCCCAGTCACCACAAACAGATCAACTAGTCACTCATCTTATTTACACCTTGATCTATGCACAGCTTACCCAATGCATTAAATTACCAAAATGTATATTCTTCAGGGAGAATGATGAAGGGGTTCATTGAGATGGAAATAAGAAAACACAGAAACATTTTAAGAAGTTGATCAGAGGGCTCAAAAAGTTGGAAGAATCAAAATTCTGTCAGGATCATAGCCCTTAAACCTCCAGGGAAATACAAATTGGACCATTGAAGCCCTTTGTGCTTCAAAATTCAAAACTCACCACTTCAAAAATTTAATTTTTATGTGCATCAGTATTTTTTTCCCTTATAGTGAAATATTGGATAAAGGTATAGCTGACATTATGGCAAGTTCATGTCCAACTGCATTCCCATTGTGACTATTTTTGCATGTCATAAGCTTTCTTCTTCAAATGCTGATTTACTTGCTTTGCAGATCCAACCATTTCTAATGTTTATAAGCTTCAGATTTCTTGCATTCACAGTTTTGCTGTTTATCTCATAAATTAGTAATCAAATTACAATACAAAGTAGTCTTGCTTGGCAGCAACACAAAGTTTGTTGTGTAAGCTCAACATTAGGACCAACCTGAGTGAAGGAGGGCGCAACTCCTTCCTCCATGGGGGCTCATGTTAATTTGATTTTGATTAACTCTTAACATACATTTCAATTTTACCATCCATGTGAAGCATGGATGGTTGCAGTGCGATTGTGATAATTATGGCATTTTAGTATTCAATCAAACAACTGGCCCTTATGCAAAATCTGCATACTTGCCTTAATAAAAATAACCATATAGCCTGTTTAATTTTAATATAGTATGAAAGCACCTGAATGTATTCGCAGCTTGACTCACCTTGCAAGATTGCAGATTTGAACCAACATACACATCTGTCTGCTTCAGGATGTCTGACCCAAAGCTAGATTCAGATGTTAAATCATCAAAATAATCATATTCTTCATTTTGTGGATCATTCTAACAAGAGAACAATAATTAGAACAAATCAGTAAGTCTATTGACATTTTTATGATACAAGAAAGCCTAACATTAATTTTTCACACAAGATGGATTTTATATACATTAATAAAAAAAATGTTCTGTACACATCAATAATAAAACAAATGTTCAACCCCAAACCAACGAGGGGCTTTCCATTTACTGTGCAAGAATGGGATATGAACAGAGCATAGAACTTTTAAGACAAACATGACCTTTTTGACATACACCACATGAGGGGATGCATTATTTGTTGTTGGCGCCATCCCAGAGCTATAATTTATTCTTCAAGCAATGCAATATTTTCAGGAGCAAATTAATATTTTTCATATTTATACAGTAGTATTGGACTACCATTGATTTCTTATGATGCATGGCAAGGTGAAATAGTTCATATTCTTCGAAAACTTACTGATGGCAAAGTAGAAACTGAGACTTCACTGGGAGTTGATAGTGAGGAGGGTTTATTTGTTTTGACACTGAAGTCTGAAGAATCGTTACTAGGCACTGAAATTAGGAATAGAATATTTAACAGTTAATCATATAAATCCAGTTTAGCCTCAAGTACTTATTAGTCAAATACTTGTTGTAGATACTTAGAGTTAGAGGCAGAATAAAGCTTTCCCTATTTTATCATTTTAAATCTAACCACAAAAGATTATTTCCTATTGCATTATTTCTTCCTTCTTCAAATAAACCATGAATATCCGAAGTCTCAACAAAACTCATCAGCAGCAGCATATTTCCAAAGGAAAAGGAAATCAACATATTATTGTAATAATCCCATCGCCACCACCACAACTGAAGATACTGCTGATCAATACATTGATGAAGCTGAAGGGATGAGGAACTTCAGTTATGAAGATAGATTGGAGAAATTGGGACTGCTATTCTTGGAAAAAAGAAGGCTGAGAGGAGATTTAGAAGTATTCAAAATCAGGTCAGAATAGATAGGAAGAGACTTCTCCCACTCATGAAAGGATCAAGAATGAGAGGGCACAGGTTTAAAGTAATTGGCTAAAGAAGCAAAAACAAAATGATGAAAACTTGCTCACAGAGCAAATGGTTAAGATCTGGAATGCACTTCTATAGGCAGGTTCAATCGAAGCATTCAAAAGGAAATTAGACTGTATCAGAAAAAGAAGAATGTGGATGGTTACATGGAGAAGGTGGGAGAATGGCATTAAGTGAATTGCTCATCCAGAGAGCTGGTGCAGACACAATGGGCCAAATGGCTGCCTTCTACACTGTAACAACTCTGTGATCCTGTGATATCTAATCAGGCAATTCTAGCCATGTTCTCTTGTGTACTGCCTAGCCTACACAGAGTTCAGTGCTGAAAAGTATGTGCATGGTGCAGTAATTCATGGAATGCTAAGGATTTATTAGTCAAATACTTTGTTGTAGATACTTAGAGTTAGGGACAGCATAAAGCTTCCCCTATTTTGCGGTAATTCATGGAATTCTAAAGACTCCTATGGCAGCTGTAGCACTTCTATGAGGCCTTGGCAAGAAGGTAATTGTGGGGCACTGTAGCACTGTTTTTTAAACTCCAATCTTCTATCATTGCACAATATCCGTGGGAAGACGGCATTTATTAACCTGCCTTCGCTTTGCTTCTCAATGTTAAGAAAGCATTCAACTTCATGGAATAGAGCTATTTATTTCAAAACTCGTGACATTTAGCCTTGTCTTTATCAAACAGCAAGTTATGTGGTATGCAATGTAATGGTTATTATTCATTATGCCATTCTCAGGCGCTTTCTTAACACTCTCGGGATAAGCCTATTCACTTTATTGTTTTTTTGTATTTAACTCACTTGCAAAGGCATACTTAGTAAAGCAGTAGATAAGCTCCACTTTGGTAATCCACATAAGTTAATGCTCTTTGTGGAAGATTTAATGTTAACCAAAGCTATTCCAGAAACCCTTAACCTAGTTGACTCCTTTTGCTCTTTCATTAAAAACAAAATAAAAGGGAGAAAAGCTGACATCATCATTGTCATCAAGATATTTCATTGAAACCCAAAAGTGAATGTATGAATTATTAATAATAGTTATAATTAAAATCAATTATCAGAACTTTTCAGTTCGACACTTGATCCCATAACAAAACTATTGACTTCAGTTGAAAGGTAAATTGGGTGAGTGCATAATGGTGGCTGATCTGTTACTGCTTGTTTTGCAATTCAACTGCAGCAGGGGTGCATCTCCTGAGTACATTATCTATTGATTTTTTTCAATGCTATTTAAAAGGAGGGATAATGGGCCTGGTTAATAGTTTCAAAGCTGTATATATTTGAGACTCTCTAGAATTTCCCAGAGTGTATTTTTTTACATTTATTTTTGGGATGTGGGAGATGCTATCAAGGCTGCATTTACTGTCCTTCCCTAATTGTCCTGAAAAGGGGATAGTGGGCCTTTTACCTGCTGTCCTGGTGGTAATGGTATTTCCATTTTGGTGTTAGTGTTGAATTCCAGAATCTTGACCTAATGAAATGTTCAAATTGACATGGTGAGTAACTTGGAGGTGAGAGTATTCCTTTTTGCTGGTCTAGTTCTTCTCATCAGCAAAGAATGCAGGGCTGGGGGTGCCGTTAAAATAAGCTTGGAAAGTTGTTGTTGTTTGTTCCTATAGATAGTACATATTGCAGCTACAGTGTGCCATTGGTAGTGCTGTGGATGTTCAAGAAGGCAGTTCACCACCACTTTCTCAAGGACAGTTAGGGATGGGCAATAAATGCTGGCTCAGCCAGCGAAGCCCACATCCCATGAATGAAGTTTTTAAAAAGCTGAATCAAGTGACAGGGGTGTTGATCAATAACACAATTCTATCTTGAAAGGCATTGAGCTTCTTGAATCTTGAGCTGCAGACATCAGGCGAATGGTAAGCATTCCATCATGCTCCTAACAAGCCTTGTAGGTGGACGAGAAGCTTTGAGGGCTTAGCAAGTAAGTCTGTTGTCATAGGATGTGCAGCATCTGTCCTGCTTTTGAAGCAATTCTTGTGTAGATATTGCTGCTCCAGCAATGCAGTAGCATTTCCCAAATATTTTTGAAATTCGCTGTTATGAGCATCTCAATGTACATGATTATTTTGTGAATGTAAAAATATATAAAGTTTGGAAAACCAACAGCAAAGGAAAACAAAAGTGATGCGTCTGGATCATACCACAAGAACAACTGAATTGATGACAGAATCCAACAAGGCAAAAATTGGGGCCAGGGCTTATTTAACTCTAGCTGTGAATTCTGTACATTTTTTTTCTTTAGGGCATTTAGTCTTCATATCTCTTTTAACCTGAAGGAAAATTAGGAAAAATGGACATTTCATTCCATTTCATTCTCTCAATTTTCCCAAATGCCTTGTGCACTTTCTATAGCATCATTATCCTTTTGGGAGCATGATGCTCAAAATTGTATACAGTGTTCAAAACTGCTGAATTATATAGATTTGACCTTTTGGCTAATTTTCTAGCATGCTGACAGATTTATTAATGGTCATTTCTTGTTGCAAAGTCATTTTTTCAGACTGATCTACAGTTATCTCAAATAATTTCTTCCATTTTTATGGCACCATCATTCATCCTGCCAATCACAGTCATTTTTTAAAACAGTAAATGTCCTTCTGCAATCATAAACTTTGAGCCACTCGAGATCCTTCTGAATAACCCTTACAGATGCAATGCAATTTGTCATCTCCTACCTTTTTGGTTCGTCAGCAGTACTAGTCATGTTTTTAATTTCTTCATCTAGGTTGTTTACGTAGATTTGAAACAGCACTAGACCTCAGGCTGAGCTCTCAGAAACTCCAGTAATAACTTCCGCCCAATTTGAAGAACTTTCATTGACTATACAGATGCTGCAGTGGAATGATGTAATAAAAAGTCAAAGAAAAAGTGGTGATAGCTTCTGAAGTATGAGGGCTGATTAATCTATGCTCATCTTTTTATCCATTCTGGGGCTCTGAAAATATTTTAAATCAAGCTGCATAATTTGCTGCCATGTCCCCAATGCCAGAAGAGTTTGTCAAGTTGTTTTATGGTTTCTTCATTGCAGTAGAAAAAAAAATCCTTTAATAATAACAGCAGCCAAGTAAATTGCTATTTAGAAAGTATATAATCCACCACATGGTCTGAATGAACAGCTGTCAGTTAAAACATTCTCAATCCTTCAACAGGGCTTTAATGCACAAATGCAATTATCTGACAATACAGTTACACTGGAAGGCTTGTAACTCATTTCAAATTTCATTAAGGTTACCAAAAGAATCAGCAGAACATAAGAATTAAATAATCTCCAAGGTTTGCGATGATAACCTTAAAACTATTAAGCCAGTCCCAGCTGTATTCTTGATTGGTGAAAAATGGAATTGAACAATTTTTCGGCAGTACAGAAAGTTTGGGAAATAAGAGTTTTAATGTCGCAAATGTTCTAAAAGAAAATATTTCTATAGAAACTAAATTGTTACTTAACAATTAAGGTACAATCCAAAGAGATTGGCTTAGTAGACTAATCAGAAAAATTAAATTACATTACCTAAGCTAAAATTGGCTGTCTGGGCTTCATCATCCATAGCTACCTTCTGGCATTGTAATTAAGTAACTACCCTGATGGAACTGCTGTGTACTTCCATAATTTGCATATTTTTTTCTTTCTAATTCTGGAATAAGTTCTACAGATCTGAGGCTTGCTACGTTAAACTCAGTCTATTGACAACAATCCCAGAGCACAGACTCCCGACCAGAATTCCACTCTGTCATCCTTTGTTCTACAGGAATGAGTCCCAGTCCATAGAATACCTCCTAATGGGAAGATAAGGGAGTGCATGAACATACAAAGGACAGGATAGGACTAGCTGAACCTGTCATGGTGTAATTTCATTATACCATAATTTCCATTTAGCTTATCTTCCACCCAGCTATCAAATAAAAACCTAGAAGAGGCAAAAAAAGAGAAAAAATATGTCGGCCTGTTTAGAAAAATTTTCTGCCATGAATCTACACTTAATACATATGCTACAGCATAAATGCCGACATAAACCAGTTGGGCTGAATGGCCTGTTTCTGTGCTGTAGATTCTACATAGTTCTGTGTAACTGGTTCTACAAGTTGATGACGCTGAAAATAATCAGTAGCCCCTAACAACTAAATTAGTCTTAGGCTTATGTAACCTCAGCTTCAGATCCTTACTAATATGTCTAGTTCAAACAACCAATACACATGGACTGAGTCTGAATCTTCCTTTATTTTAAAGGCATCAATCAAATACCCTCAAAGTCTATGCTATTCTAGTTAAAAATCCTTAGGGCTCTTTTTTATTATTCATTTTAAGGTTATGAATATTGCCAGCACAGCAGACATCTATTACCCATCCCGAGTTGCCTTGGGCAGGATGTTGTGGGCTGCCTTGTATGACTGAAGCAGTTTCATACAATTAAGGAACTTTCCAGGCCACTTCAAGGGTCAGTTAAAAGTCAGCCAGGTTACTATGGGATTAGAATCACACACAGGTCAGCATGGATAAAAACAGCAGATTTCCTTCCCTAAAGGATGCTGGGTTTTTAAAACAATCCGAAAGATTCAAGGGGCTGAATTTGGCCCTTGACGGGCGGGCGGGCAGCTGACCGCCGCCGCCGAAATGGGCCGCGCCACCATTTTGCGCAGGTGGGCCAATTAAGGCCCACCCAGCAGGTTTGCGACTCCCGTGTACAATGGGAAAATCGAATCAGCGGCGGGCGTGTTCAGACCGCTGGTTCCAATGGGGATCCCGCAATCTGTATGAAGAGCAGCCAGGCAGCCTCCTTGAGGCAGTTCACCATAGCCACTCATAGGGAAGGACATGATTTGAGGGAGGAGGAGGAGGGGGGCAGGCTGCAGGATAAGCCAGCAGGGGGCCACTGTGCCCCTCGCTTCTCCTCCAGAGGATGGGAGGAGGAGGGCCTCCCACATCACCAGGCAGGCGTGGCAGGAGGTGATGGAGCTGTAAGCTCCCATGACGATGTGCGGCACACAGGTACACAGTGCCGCAAACGGTTCAATGATTTGTTGCGCTCGGGAAGGGTGAGTACCATGTCGGCCTTGGCCATTTGACCAAGCAGGTAGCCTTAGCCTTTGAGCCCCCCACTCCCCGTCCCCCACGTCTTAGTGTTGTTACTACACTGGGCATTTGGCACACGCTGGGTGGGCAAACAGATAGTGACCATGCTTACATCACCCTTAGTGGTTGAGGAGAAGGTGGGTTCTCCCCGCAGCATATGTTGGTGTTTGTCACATTTGAGTAGTCTGAGGGCAACCTGCAGGGGAGGCAGCTAGAAACATACTCAGAACTCCAACACATGTCTTATTGATGGTGATGAGATGGTGGAAGGAGAGCCTCGAGGTGTCGTGGCCAAGAGCCATCTGCTGGCCTCGGCGCTGAATCTAGTTGCGCCTCCTTGCCATGGGCGCTAAGACCCGTGTGTTATTCAAAGTGATGGATGCCGAATGTGTCCAAGGTGGCCGTTGGGGGAGTGGGTTGGGACCAGCCATACTATCTTCTGGGGACTGATCACCAGTAGTGTGGACAGGAGCCACTGGAGGCCTCAGATGGGCCACTGTGGTTGGGGTGCGGCGTGCGCGTGCAGAGTACATGAGCGAGCAGCCCCAATAAATGCTCTTCTCTGTTCTGCAGGCAAAAACTGAGAGCAATATGAAGGAGCGCCACCAGACTTGTTGGTGGGCACGCTGTGTTGCAGCACCTCACCACTTATGAGGAGCAGGCCATGGAGCTGGGGAGGAGGCAGGCGGCCAGGTCAACAGGTGTTGGCGAGGCTGGAGTGCAGCAGCCAGGTATTTGAGGGCCACAGTCCCATCCACTCTGTCTCCCTACCATGCAAACACTGATGATTGTTGTAATCGTTAATGCAGCTACACTGCTCATTCACAGACTGATACAGTCAGACGTGTGGGTCATACACAAAGGTCCCTCGGCCCCTTGAGGATGTGCGTCTCTAGCACCTTGCAAAGTTGCCTTATCCAATTTCTGACCACTATCCCCATGGCCTAACATGCCATGGCATCGCTGCTGCACATCCAAAGACTTATTACATCTTAGAAGGGTTTGTACCTCCACCACCCTTTCAGCCAGTGTGTCCCACATTACTCAGTCCAAAAGGTCCTCAGCATCTCACCTATCAATCTCATGGCGCTCAACTTAAATAAATGCCACCACATTACTCATCCCTGCACCAAGGAGAAATGTTGCCTTCTGTCCACCCATTCTATGCCCCTCATAATGGTATGAAGGTCAATAATGTGACCTGTCAATCTCCTGTGCTCCACGGCAAATGTCACAAGTTTATGCAATGTTTCCTCATCACTCCAACTCTCCAGGCCAGCATGCATCCAGGTCAGGAACCTCTGCACTCTCCCCACTCCAATGCCATCCCTCCCATGAAGCGCAGGTCACAACTGAACACAGAAGTGTAGATGTGGCCTCAACAGCATTTTCTGCACTTACAACATGACCTCCCTTTTCCTACGTTCTATTCCTTGGCTAATGAAGGCACGTCTGGCTTCGACCTTGTTAAATGCCTTATGTTCCTGTTCTGCTACCTTAACGGGTCTGCCCAGCAAGGTCCCTGTAATTATCGTGTCTTCCCATGGTCCTACCATTACTCATGTATTCCCATACCTTGCTTGTCTTGCCCAAGTGCTTAACCGAACACTTATCCACATAACATTCCATGTGGCATTCCTTAGGCCATCTGACCAGCCTGTCTGTATGCACGTGTAATGTTTGGGCCTCCTCTTAACTATTTACCACCCCACCAATGTTCATCTCCTTAGGCTCTTGAAGGGTGAGCGACTTATGAGGCAGGTGAGGGAAAGGAATGAATGGTGTTACTGACTGAACGCTAGCTGATGCACTGTCCTCATTGTTAATTTCAGCATCACCACCGCATGGCCGCCCCCAACATGTCTGTAGCCCCCCCTCCACACCTGAGGGCCAAGATTTGCAACTTGCGTCACATCATTTCAGCCAGCCAGGCACCAGCACAGTGACAAAACATGTCAGTGGGGAATATAACATCGGTTAGTGTCCTGGGGCACAGTGGAGAGGGCACTTCACAATCTCTGGAGGAGATGGCATGGACAGAGAGTGCCAATGGCGCCAGCAGCCGGAGGACTGCAGGGGACCAGGCACATGCTGAGTCCGACAGTGATGATGAGCCTCTGGAGATGTCGACAATGCAGGAGCTGCAGGACAAGCGGCAGGATGCGTGGGAGCATCTGACAGGGTTGCATGAGGGTGTGCTTCACTTGGTCTCTGTGATGGAGGTGTCCAGGTTGCGCGTCAGTGAAGGCATGAACCTCAGGACAGACCTTCAGGCTTCCTCCACTGAGAGATTGGCAAGTCTCATGGAGAGGGGCTTCAGTCGGATTGAGACTCTTCTGATTGGGTTATGCTCTGACCTGCAATCCCTCACAGGGGGAATGGCCACAGGTGGTCATTCCCAATGTGGGAGATGTTCTGGACACCAAGTGTCCCAGCTCGGTGCCCATGCATCTGCGGTGAGCAGGGAGGTGCAATGTGACCTCATGTTGGCGTAGTAGCTGCCTGACGTCGCTGCGGGCTCCTCTCAGGGCGCTCTGGATGAGGGCAGCAGCTCCTCCGTCCCTCTGCCAGTGACCGTTGCATCTGTTGAGGCTGTGATAACTGGGGAGGTGCCAGTTCTGGAACTAGCCACTCCCTCCCAGGCGGGGCCAACACAGGCTCCACCGGCCAGAGGATGCACGCCAAGGTCATCGACGCCAACAGGACAGCAGAGCCAGCACTCCGAGCGATGGGGCAGCACCTAGACGTAACACCCACAAACGTAAGCATGAGGCACGTTAGGCACTCCCCGGGTATGTCACTGGTGATTTTGTGTTGGCATTAGATTAGGGAAAATATACTTATGGATGTCCGAGTGATGTTTGTGTTTTATTTTGGACTAAATAAAGTCCACTTTTCTGACCATGGCTAAGGGTGTTTCCTTTGTGCTGCATTTGTATGTTTCACAGACATATCATGAGTGTTTGAGTGGACATTGATGTTTCTGTACTAAACCCTTAGTTGCAGCTGATGGGGTGGAAGATATAGCACCTAAATGCCACATGTGGAAGCACCAGGCAATGCTGGTCCTGCAGATCCATGTGTGTGGAGCTAGCTGAAGGTTCGTTGGATTAAATGGTCCTGGGTGTCCCTGCCTCCTTGGTGTAGTAGCGGGTCAGTGTACTGCCCCTCATCATCGTCCTGTGCTTCCTCATCCTCTGTGCCACTGCTGGATTCATCATGTGCAGCCTCATCCAGTGCGTCAAAGTCTTCATCGTCAACTGCATCCCCCCTTTCCAGCGCAAGATTGTGCAGAGTGCAGCATGCTACCACTATCAGAGAGACACGAACTGGGGGGTACTGGAGTGCGCCCCCTGAGTGGTCCAAGCAACGGAAGCGCATCTTGAGAAGACCGATGGCTCTCTCCACTACAGCCCTTGTGGCTCCTATTGTAGCACTGCTCAACTTCTGTTCATGGATGGCAGAGAGGCGTCATGAGCCACCTTCTGAGGGGATAGCCCTTGTCACCCACCAGCCAACCATCAAGCCGAGCCAGAGCACTGAAGAGCCCCGGCACCTGGGAGTGTCTGAGGATGTAGGCATCGTGGGAGCTGCCTGGGTACCTTGCACAGACTCGCAGAATCTGCATCCTGTGATCACACACAATCTGCCTGTTCATGGAGTGGAAGCCCTTCCTGTTGACGAAGGCACCGGGCTCACCTGCTGGCGCCTTGATGGCCACATGTGTGCAGTCTATTGCATCCTGGACACGGGGGAAGCCAGCAATGGCTGTGAAGCCTGACTTGCCCGCCACAGTGGAAGTAGATGAAGGTCAATGTCCGTCTGAACAGAGCGTCTGTAACCTGCTTGACACAAGTGTGGACAGCTGATTGGGAGACACCGCAAAGATCACCCACCGAGCCCTGGAAGAAGCCAGATGCATAGAAGTGGAGGCAACTGTGAGCTTCAGAGCCACTGGCATGGGGTGTCCACCCACACAGTTAGGGGAGATCTCAGGGCCAATCACCTGACAGATAGAGTTGACTGTTTCCCTTGAGAGACAGAGCCTCCTTCGGCACTGCGCCTCAGTTATTTTGAGGTAGCTGCTTTGCCGCCTGTATACTCTTGCAGCAGGATAGTGGCGTCTTCTGCGGCCCCTTCCACCTTGAACAACCTCTTGGCTCTGCACCCCATGTGCCTGCGCCTGGCCTGCCAAAGGTGGCTCCCCTGGAGGCTGATTGTCCACTCCTGGCCTCCTCCTTATTCTATCCCTCCCTTCCTCCTCAGAGGAGCTGCCTCCACAAGAGAGGTCAGAACCAATACCCAGGCTAAATGGAGGCCTCTGGAAAGCTGCAGGCCCAATAAAGATTACTGTCTGCCGACTGGTGAGCTGAAGCTTCAAAGTACAGAGAAAGCTATTGGAAATCTATCTGAACTGCTAACAATCTCACAGGCAAGTTTAAAACACTTTCTGCATTAAATACTTCAGAAAAAACATTAACAACCCCTCTGAGCCCACATATCCTGCCCATGGATGAGGTTTGTTCAAAAATCACTTACCTGCCTGCCCGTTGGGCCCATGTGCCAAGGCGAAGATCGCACTGTCTCCTCAAAATCGGCGTCGATTGCTGAGTTCAGGGCCTTAACAAGGCCTTTAATTAATAGCGGGCGTGTGTCACACTGCATAGCGCACCTGCCCACCTAAATATTGCAATGCCGCACACTGACGTCGGGACGATCACGCGACATTTTAAGCGCTGACATGTGGGCTCTGCCACCCGCGTGTCAGCCAGAAAATTCAGCCAAAGGCCTCAGTTAACACTTTTTATTTAAACTGAAATTAAATTCTCAAATAGGGGTTTGATCCCACGTTCTCTCGTTTACTAGTCCAGTAATGTGACCACCACATTAGTCAGAACCTATTATATTCCTAATGTGATAAGCTGCATTGGTGAAATCTATGGGAAGAATTTTCGGGTCGGTGAATGGGGGTGGGGCCCGATGTCACCACACGTCATTTAGATTGTCAGTTCAGCCAAAATGTCAAAGGCCCATTAAGGCCTGTTAAAAACTAATTGAACTAATAAAATGAGCTGCCCGTCCAACCTTAAGGATGGCGGGCAGGCGAAGAACCCAGGCGGCCTTTGCATTTTTCATGGAGCCTCATCCACGGGCGGGCTGAGGTTTCATGAAGTGTTTAAAAATTCAATAAAAATGTTTTTAAAAATTCATTGGCATGTCCCAGCACATGTGACACAGTCACATGAGGGGACATGTTTTAAAATTTTTTAATTTCTTTATTTAGATTTTTAAAACTTAAACTAATCTCCCTGAGGCTCATGCACGAAAGAGTGCAAGACTCAGGGAATTCCTCCCCTCGCCCGCACAGGGAGCGCTCAGCGCTTCCGGATGCCCGTCACGCTGGGCAGGCCTTAATTGACTCGCCCACGCAAAATGACGGCACGGCCCCATCAGGGGCATCAATCAGTTCCTGCCCCCGCACAACCACGCCCCCCGCCCCCGACGGAGGGATATTTCTCTCCTATGTCTCTAGTTGGCAAAGGCAGAGGTGGGCATGAGAGATAATGACATAAATATGTAAATCTGTAAAGAGATTAATGTACAATATAAATTATTAAACAAAGTTTCTCACTCTCTATCATTTGAGGCTGTATTCTCAGGAATCCTGCAAAAACAAGGAAATCAATTAGAAAGGCTAGCCACTTTGGACATTCAGATTCTCTTTCATTTTATTTCTGTAGAAAAATGCAAGTTGTCACTTGCTCCAGACTGGCCATCCACCAGCAGGCTGTTATTGGAGTAGTGATATACAAGCATAGAAAAGTGTGAACAAATGGGTTAGGAGCAGGAGTAGGCCGCTCGGCCCTTGGTGCCTGCTCCACCATTGAATAAGATCATGGTTGATGTAAGCACACAAGATGATCTGGAGCTTTTTTTTTCATTAATTTACGGGATGTGAGCGTCACTGGCTAGGCCAACATTTATTGCCCATCCCTAATTACCCTCGAGAAGGTCGGGGTGAGCTGCCTTCTTAAACTGCTGCAATCCCCGAGGTGTAGGTACACCCACAGTGCTGTTAAGGAGGGAGTTCCAGGATTTTGACCTAGTGACAGTGAAGGAACAGTGATGTATTTCCATGTCAGGATATTGAGTGGCTTGGAGGGGAACTTCCAGGTGGTCCGGTTCCGATCTATCTGCTGCCCTTGTCCTTCCAGATGATAGTGGTCATGGGTTTGGATGGTGCTGCCTAAGGAGCCTTGGTGAGTTTCCGCAGTGCATCTTGTAGATGGTACACACTGCTCTACTGTGCATTGGTGGTGGAGGGAGTGAATGTTTGTGGATGGGGTGCCAATCAAGTGAGCTGCTTTGTCCTGGACAGTGTCAAGCTTCCTGAGTGTTTTTGGAGCTGCACTCATCCAGGCTAGTGGAGAGTATTCTATCACACTCCTGACTTGTGCCTTATAGATGGTGGACAGGCTTTGGGAAGTCAGGAGGTGAGTTACTCATCATACGATTCCAAGCCTCTGACCAGTTCTTATTGCCACAGTATTTATATGACTAGTCCAGTTCAGCTTCTGGTTAATAGTACCCTCAGGATATTGATAGTGGGGATTCAGCAATGGTAATTCCATTGAATGTCAAGGGGGAATGGTTAGATGATTCTCCCTTATTGGAAATGGTCATTGCCTGGCACTTGTGTGGCATGAATGTTACTTGCCACTTCTCAGCCCAAGCCTGGATATTGTTCAGGTCTTGCTGCATTTGGACATGGTCTTCTTCAGTATTTGAGTAGTCGTGAATGGTGCTGAACATTGTGCAATCGTCAGTGAACATCCCACTTCTGACCTTTTGATGGGAGGAAGGTCATTGATGAAGCAGTTGAAGATGGTTGGGCCTCGGACACTATCCCAAGGAACTCATGCAATAATGTCCTGGAACTGAGATGATTGACCTCCAACAACCAGAACCATCTTCCTTTGTGCTACGTATGATTCCAACCGGCAGAGAGTTTTCCCCCCAATTACCATTGAATCCAGTTTTACTAGGGCTCCTTGATGCCACACATGGTCAAATGCTGTCTTGATGTCACTTGATGAGAGGCAGTCACTTTCATCTCACCTTTGTGGTTCAGTTCTTTTGTCTATGTTTGAACCAATGTAATGAGGTCAGAATCTGAGTGACCCTGGTAGAACCCAAACTGAGCATCAGTGAGCAGGTTATTGCTAAGCAAGTGCCTCTTGATAGCACTGTTGATGACCCCTTCCATCATTTTGTTGATGATCGAAAGTAGACTGATGGGGTGGTAATTGGCTGGGTTGGATTTGTCCTGCTTTTTATGTACATGCATAACCTGGGCAATTTTCCACTTTGCCAAATAGATGCCAGTGTTGTAAGTGTACTGTAGCTGTATTGTAGCTTGGATAGGGGCACATTAAGTTCTGGAGCACAAGTCTTCAGTACTATTATTGGAATATTATCAGGGCCCATAGCCTTTGCAGTATCCAGTGCCTTCAGCCGTTTCTTGGTAACTTGAATCAAATTGGCTGAAGACTGACATCTGTGATTCTGGGGACCTCTGAAAGAGGCCAAGATGGATCAATCACTCGGTCTTTCTGGCTGGAGATTGTTGCAAATGCTTCAGCCTTATCTTTTGCACTGATGTGTTGGGCTCCTCCATCATTGAGGATGGGGATATTTGTGGAGCTACCAGTGGAGGAAGCTTCAAGGTACAAAAATGCAACTTATATTTCACTGATGCCTCTTTCTGCAAATTTTAAATAGGATTATTGTCTTAGGTAGTGGGACCAGTCTCTAGAATTAAACAATAAGTCATTGCTTTTGATTCATATGGTGAAATTTTGTGGGCCTTCCCGCATATTCCCACTCTATCCTTAGTGGCAATGTGCTAGATGGGACTGAAATTAAACTGGGAGCCAGCTATGTCAGTCCTGGTCTTTTGTCAGTGTTTCCAAGATGGACAGAACCTTTCTCCACCCCAAAAGAGAGCATTGGCGTAAATAAAGTAAAGACCAGAGTGGAGACTGTCTATGTCAGGAGTTACTGCATCTCTAGCATGAGGCAAGACAGATCTGCAGAGATAGGCCTGGGCAGTCTCCCAAAGTGGGCTCCAACTGCATTTGAGACCTTGATCGTGGTCTGGAGTTTCAAAGAAATGACTGAACTATTTTTTTTGAAAAAAAATTCAAATGGTATACTTTTCTAATTTCATGGGGTGGTAGTTAGGCTGTGTGTGTGTGTGTATGGGAGGGGCAGGGAATGGGGTGTCGTTGGTTTGGTCCACTACCTTCAAATAGCAGCAAATATTTGAAAGGACTAACACTGAGATCAAGTGTGTGGTTTGTTAAGCACTATAATCAGTTAAACTGATTAAACTATTGTAGGTTCATATCAGACAATCATCTGATTGGCTGGGAACAACAGCAGTTTCAATCCAAAGTTATAATTCTTTCCAGGCGTATGGAAGGAATGATTGAAGGAAAGGAAACATATTTGCAACCAAGCCAGATATTGAGGTTGGGCAGACAGAAATAAATAAATTTAGGTTTAATCTATTTTAAAGCTGTTTTACACTTCTAACATTATCACAAAAGCATGTTTAAAAGATGGATACCTCTCTTCTATGTATCAGAAATATTATTTTAAACCATTGCCTAAATTTACTCCTAAGGTATAAAAATGCAACACTATTTTCAGATTTTTATTGTTGCAGCACAATCATTCACATCCTAATTTCTTTGAAATGTAGAAAATTGATTCAAAGTCTTCTGTAGAGACGCGTGACCTCAGGTGCCTTTGTTAGCAGCAGAGAAGCTTCCAACAGGCCATATTAGGCAGGTTAAATGTCAACACCAAACTCAACTTGCATTTATAAAGCGCCTTTAACATAGCAAAATGCCCCAAGATACTACACAAGAACATTATAAAACAAAATTTGAAACCAAACTACATAAGAATATATTAGGGCAGATTGGTCCTAAGGTCCTAAAGGAGGAAAGAAAGGTAAGAGAGGTGAAGATGTTTAGGGAAGGAATTCCTGAGCGTAGGGCCTAGGCAGCTGATGGCATAGCCACCAGTGGTGGAGAAATTACATTTGGTGTTGCTCAAGAGGCCAAAATTAGAGGAGTACAAATATCTCAGAGGGTTGCGAAGCTGCAAGAGATTAGAGAGATAGAGAGGTGCAAGGCCAAGGAGGAATTTAAAAATGGATGAGAATATTAAAATCAAGATATTCCTTAACTGGGAGCCAATGTGGGTCAGGGGGCACGAGGGTAATGCGTGAACAGGACTTGGTACGAGCTTGGATGCAGGCAGCAGACATTTAAGTTTATGCAGGGTAGAATGTTGGCTAGCGAGGAGGGCTTTGGAAATTTCACATCTAGATGTAGCAAAGGCATGGATGAGGGTTTCAGCTGGAGATGCGCTGAGACAGAGATTGAGTCAGGTTACAGAGATGAAAGTGGGTAGTTTGAGTGATAAATGGACATTTGGTCAGAAGGTCATGTCGGGATTAAATATGGCAATAAGTTTGCAAACAATTTAGTTTAGCCTCAGACACTGGGCAAGGAGAGGAATGGAATCAGTGGCAAGGAAATTGAGGTTGTAGCACTGACCAAAGACATCTGCTTGCATCTTCCCAATGTTCAGTTGGAGTAAATTCTTGCCCATTGTTGGACAAGCAATCTGACTATATAAAGACAGTGGAGGAATCAAGAGAAGTAATGGTGTCAGCTCAGAAATGACAAAATTCATCAACTTCAGCATATGATTGGTGGATTTGCATGTCTGTTAATATTAATCACTGTGGTTTTCATATGACCATTTCAAGATTTGGAACACTAGGAGGGAATCCCAGGCAAAAGGAAATGGATTTTAGTCCGTACATTGTAGAATAAGGGTTTGGCACATGAAGGGTTTATGTGGGACTGAGTACAGCACCGCCCACACAGTGATGTAAGAGGATACATGACCCACATCCAAGGGTCAGTGTAGTATTAGACAGAGCCGTGTATAGAAGCAAGCATGGAGACAACTCCGAGCTTGGACCTTGACCATACCTACGTATATAGTTTCTAGTAGTTAATAAATACTTACTGTTGAACTACCTAAGAATATGAATACCTTAATAAGACCTACCAAACTATGTCCATCACCTTAGAACATGGTGGCAGCAAATGGAACAATTCAAAATCTCGCAGAAACTTCAAAAGAAAATTAAAATCCTAGGAAACTGAAGAAAAATCAAAGAAGCATTCTGACCTGAAGACAAGCTCAAGAAGCAAAGATGCAGAAGGAAATCACCCAAGAAAAGCTCCAAAGAAAGGCTTGGAAGCTGAAGGCAGAAATTAAATTCCTCACTGTAGCAGAAGACTCTATTGAATCCCATGGGAATCTAGCTTCAATACCTAGAATATGCAGAGTCAGCAGACCTAGCAGGGGGGAGCCAAAAATGTAAAATTCCTGGACAACACACATCCTGAAAAAAGTTAAATACTGCCGTGGTCAGAAATTACCATTTAAATAGCACTCCAAGAAACCCAATTCTCAAACACATGGCAGCCAAGTTCACTCCAAACAAAGAAAGAAATAATAATTAATTATAAATTAATCGCGACTGAGTAGCAGCTTTAAAAACCCAGCAAAAGCCAGGTTTCAACCCTTCCAAACCTGAGAACATTGCATTAAAGTGGGGAAGACTCTAACCAGTTAATCCAGGCAGCCATTGTTGAAAAAAATTTAAACGCCAAGATCGCGAATGCCATTACTGCGGAAACCTGCCAAAGCAGGCAATTGCGGGAAAACTCTTTGTGAAGAAGCATATGGTGGCACCATTTTTGATTTTTGGAAACCTCTTAAAGCTGAAGCTGCAATTTAAAATTTTAACCATGGAGTAGAAATCCACACTTCCAGATTAATTTGGACTCATCCAAGGCCCAGATCAATCACAAAGTTGGGGCTCTGGAGAAAGAGAATTCTTAGATGCATGATTGCTTCATGTTTGGATAAAAAGACAGAAGCTGATTAAGTTAACACTGCTTTATTCAGTAGGCCCAGTGGCTGACAATATAAGGACAAGGAATCAAATAATCATCTGCAAAATTTGAGAAGTAACAAAATCCTTGAAAAGACTAAACTTAATAAATGTGTCCAGCAGCCAGGAGGGCCTGTCAACTCCTTCATCACTGATCTATACAGGATGGCTGAATGCTGTGATCACAGTGATCTGAAACCTGAGATAATCAGGGATAGAATAGTTGTAGGAGTGGCAGATGATGCACTTTCAAGCATGCTTCAAGCCAAGGAACATCCAACCCTTGAGAAGGCCATCCAGATTGTTGGGCTGGTTTCACCCAAGCGGGCTTGAAGGTGAGCGGAAAATTTCGCTACAGCTCTCAAAGTAAAGCATTTAAATATCTCGTTAAGCAATTAACTGCCATTTTAACCCAGGATTCTGGATTTACCAGACAGTGAATCTAACTCCTGAGCTGTATAGAACTCACAATGATCACCAAGGTGGGAGCGTAGAGAGGAGAGCTACTTCAGCGAAATTGACAGGCTGGAAAGCCTTTGGTCAATGAAATTGTCCAGGTAAGAGGCTACTGCTCACAGCATGCTTGCCAACTTTTTGGAAGTCATTTTATCTCTCCTGCACTTCACACTTCACTAAACCTCAGCTGCATTTCCCTGTTGCCAGCCTTCACCATGACATGGGAGTAGCTTATGTAGCTCTTCCTTGCATCTCTGATGAACAACAAGAGAAGCCACACGCCAACAGCAACACAGCTGCCTCCAATTCAACCACAGGCCACTCCACAGGACAGCAGGATGGTCACAGAGATCCAGTTCCAAGGAGGTGAGACCTCCAACACAGGGACTACAGGCAGACAGTCAGGTCTCCTCATGTGAGAACGAGATCCTTGGGAGGCTTGGGTTTTCACAGCAGCTTGCTGACACTTGCAGCTTCCTGGCACAAGAACTCCTGCACAGTGGGTCTGGTGGGCACATATTTCCAATGGCTGTTAAGGTGCCTGTCACTGGAGGGCACCCCCTGGGTCTCTGCCTTTCCACTAGGTTGTGTGCTCTATTTCCTTGCAATTATCAATGGCTTGTGTGGGTAGCAGAGAAGGACAACATTTACAGAGGGTGACTGAGGCCTGGGTGGGAGAGAGCAGTAGAATGAAAGTGTTGGCTGTTCAAATGGGGATGTAAGGTACCTGCAGAAAGAAGGGAATGAGTGAAGTTGCAAGAGCCGTAGGTCTGAGGAGTTCTGCGCAGGAGGATACTGGGCAAGTCAGAGTGTGAGACCAGAAAATGTTCTACCATTCACCTGTCCCACCCTCTTGAAGTCCTGGATCCTCCTGGGTAAATGCCTCAAGGACGGGGGGGACCATACTTCAACTGTTGACATCCTTAGTCACTTCCATGCATGCCTGCTTGGTTGGAGAGTTTGCCTTCTTTCTCCCAAACCAAAAGGTGGGGAACTCACCTCACTGCAGCCCGTCATTCCCAGATCAGGACCTCCTGGTAAGAGTGAGAGAATGGGGTAACAGTCTTCCCAGGTCTTCTCCCCATTGGTTGCTGCAGCCTCAAAGATCCATGCCCAGTTGACCCACTTTAACACATGTCAGGGCCTCATTATATAAAGTTAGATATTGGAAAGGACAAGTGTGAAAATCCACAAAATCTAGTGAATGGCGAGTTTTTGTGATGGAAATTAGGGTGGAAATTGATTTCTCCGGGTATCCACCTTGCTGAAACTTGGGCCAGAATTTTCAGGTCGGTGAGTGGGGGCGGGCCCTGCTCGCTGACACGTAAAATGATGCGTGGGGACGTCTGATGCGTGTCATTCAGATCTTCAGTTCAGCCGGTGTGCACCAGCGTCGGCTGCGCGCCCACCAAACTGTCAAAAGCCTATTAAGGCCATTTAAATATCAATTAAACTAATTGATGGAGCTGCCCGTCCAGCCGTAAGGTTGGCAGGCAGGTGAAGAGCCCAGGCGGCCTTCGCATTTATCATGAAATCTCATCCACGGGCGGAATGAGGTTTCATGAAGTGTTTATAAATTGAATGAAAGTTTTTATTAGAGTTCACTGACATGTCCCAGCTCATTTGACACTGCCACACGAGGGGACGTCTTAAAAATTTTATTTTTTCTTTTGTTTGATATTTTAAAATTTTAATAATCTCCCCGAGGCAGCTCTGTGCCTCAGGGAAATTTCTGCGCTCTTTCGCACACTTGCACGAAATAGCACAGGCCCCGACTCAGCCTACTCCTCCTGCCGGCACAGGGAGCACTTAGCGCTTCCAGGTGCCCGTTACACTGGGGGGGCCTTAATTGGCCTGTCCACATAAAATGGCGGCGTCCAGTCAATCGCGGACAGTGATCGGCTGCACACCCACCCACGACCGCTCCCGTCCAACCTCCCCCACCAATGGGGAGAAAATTCTCCCCTTGGTTTCTCAGGTATCTACCCTGCTGGAACTTGGTTTCTCAGATTTCCAGAAGGAACTGGATGGATTGCTGTCTCTTGGATAATTTGGAAACAATTCAGTTCATGCCTGACAACTTCTTATCATTGAAAAGTGTCTCACAATTTCACAGATGACATCCATTTATAGTTACAAATTTCCTGAGTCAAATAACTATAGCTTTAAGTGATCTGTTTGCAACCTCTGACCTTACATTATGAGAATAAACTCTCGGTGCTACACATTAATAGAAAACTTCACTATTAGTGGGTTTGAACATTACTATATTGTGTCTTAAGGTGGTAGAATTCAGGCTTGCATCCACATAGAAATCCAAATACATGCTAACCCAAAACATATACTATAACTGGATTAACCGGTGAGAGAATAATGATTGGAAAGGGTTTGGTATTAAGGTATCCTTGCCACCTATCTCCCACTACTCAGGAGGGTAATGCTGCATGAATAAGGGAAATGTAAGAGGATGAGAGAACCTTTAGAATGGGACTAAAATATTTATTAAAAACTAGTCTAGCCTGGGATGTTATATGGTAATCAGAAATGTTTAAATGGCTACTGATAGTAGAAAAGAAACATGATGAAAATACTTGTTTTCTTGCCACAGATAGAATCTGGCAATCCATCCACAGAAATCTCTCAGGGCTCATTAAATTATGTGCTATTTCATATTTTCTTTTCTTTTATATGATAATTATTTCTTTCCCACAGAGAACAATGTATTTAATGATCCTATCACAATGCCTCTTAATTAGAGTTTATTTTAAAAATTAGTTTTGGCCATATAAGTTATGCATATATACTTCAATCAGATGCACACATTCAAGATTCTGCTATATTTATTTCAATAAGCAGCAATGACCCTCCTAACCTGGATTTCTCCAGGAAATCTTTTCAGTGCCCTGTCCCCAGGGCCATAACATTTGCAAGATATGGCAGTTCAAATAAATCAGTTTGATATTAGCCTTAGTCTACTTGATAGAACTCATTTACATTATCTTACAGATGTTTCACTAAATCCAATTCTCCTTCCTGCTTGCATTTAATCTATATTTACACTTAACACACAGCACAATGATGGATATCCCTATTAAGCAGAATACTAATCTAGAGGGAACTTTTGCTTGAGCATCATTCCATTTAGTTTCTAATCAAAACCTACAGGCCATTTTAAAAAAATAATTCATGGGATGAGCTAGGCCAGCATTTATTGCCCATCCCTAATTGCCCTTGATAAGGTGGTGGTGAGCTGCCTTCTTGAACCGCTGTAATCCATGTGGTGTTAGGGCAGGAGTTCCATTATTTTGACTCAGTGACAGTGAAGGAATGGCGATATGTTTCCAAGTCAGGATGGTGAATGGCTTGGAGGGGAACTTCCAGGTGTTCCCGTTTGCCTGCTGCCCTTGGCCTTCTAGATGGTAGTGGTCATGGGTTTGGAAGGTGTCGTCGAAGGAACATTGAATATGCTTTTAGAAATTCTAGCAATTACTGTGGTAATTCTGACTTTCCACAATTGTGCAAATTGGGTGATAGTGAATCAGCTTCAAGTGTTATAACTCTACCAATTTTTATTCTTTTTTTTAATCCTTTCGTGAAACGTGGGTGTCACTGGCTAGGCCAGCATTTATTGTCCAACCCTAATTGCCCTTGAGAAGGTGGTGGTGAGCTGCTTTCTTGAACTGCTGGAGTCCATATGGTGTAGGTACACCCACAGTGCTGTTAGGAAGGGAGTTCTAGGATTTTGACCCAGCAGCAATGAGAGAATGGCGATTCCATTGACTTCATTGGAAATGTAAAGCAGGCAGGCTGCCAATTCATTATCACCTGCTTTACACAATTGCACAAAGTTAAAGGCCTGAATTTTTGCTTCTAGAGCAGGAGCACAGAGTCAGGACAATCCCTGGCTCCACAAACCCAACTTGGGAAAAATACCCTGGAACTTCGGATTTTCATTCCGGGCATGGATTTTATGGGAGTTCAGGCAGGGGATTCCGGAAACAGTGTAGAGGTGGACTGGGGTGGAAGATCTGCCTTGGTGCACCGGCACTTTGTCACAACAATGAAAAAAAAAAGCAAAACACAACCCTTTAGCCCTCACACCCCTTCATGCCCCATCCATGCCAACCCATGCCACCTTATGCCCTTACCCCCATGGTCCCATACCCTCCATGCCAACCTATGCCCCTCTTCCCACATCCAATAGCCCTTCAAACCTTACATGCCAACCTATACCCCTATGTGCACCCATAGCCCTTTATAGCCCCTGTGCCAACTTTGTGCCAACTCACGACAACCCATGTCCACCCCCCCATACACCAACCTTTGCAGCTACCATTCCAATTCACCCAGTTAGATATGTGGGCAGACAGCAGGACACATGCAGAGATTAAATAAAGTTCTTCTACATCTATTGATGAATTAGCAACTGCAAAAAAATACCCATCAAGGAAACCCATTCACTGTATTTAACTTCCTTTAATCCCTTATAAAAACAAGCATTGGAATTCATAGTCCCACTTCAGAAGTTTATAACCACTTGGAGCTGACAATCAAACTGAACTGACAAACACCCCACTATGATAACGAAAAATTGTGAAATCAGTCATGCAGCACTAATCCTGTAATGATAGGCCTCAGGCTTATGTTAACACAGAGTAAAACAAGCACTGATTTTTTTAAAAAACATTGCAGAGAGTTTTTTCAAATATTTAAAGGGCAAGAGTTTTAAATGCCTTGACTGCACCTTTTGGCAGCCCCTCATAACAACCCCTCTCAACAGTTCCAATATGCTCAACAGTTCCAAAGAGTTTATGCACGCTTTACGCAGTTATGTCAATTTGCAACAATCCCAAAGGGCAGATTACCTCTCCCAAATGTCATCTGACCTACCCTAAATTTGCCCTAAGGGTACCTTATCTTTCCAGAAGGGTACTCTACCTCTCCAAAGAATTCTGGCAGTTTCAGACCTTCTCCTACCAGGTCTAAAGTGCACAAGTCGTGTCTTGAACATTTCACTAGCAAAAATTAGATCAGCCTGAGGCAGCTACCGAGCAGTTGCTTCCATGAATCACAGATGTGCAACTTAAAACCCACCCCCATGTGAAAATTGTAGGTGCTAGGTTCAGAGGCTGGGCTTCCAGATTAGGGCCACCACAGCCATTTTCGTAAAGATGGAAAGCCTCCCCGTCTTTCTGAAAATTCAGGCCAAAATTATCCTAATCTGTGCACTTTTCACTGGCATTTCCAATAAAGTTGGAAACTACAGCTCAGCTACATTAACCAGACCCACTTTTAAAGTAAATTCTATTCACAATTTTTCATTATGATGACATTCAAAGAAGTACAGATTAAAGAAAATGGAAATATTCTAAAAGCAAAATGGAAATGGAAAATGTTGGTGTTTTACAACATTCAGCGTCTGAAAAGAGAAAAGGGAGGCTAGCAATTCAGCTGTGCAGTCCTTCATTAAATCTGATTTGACAAAACCCACACTCAAACTATTAACCTATCTTTTCTCAATTTGGATAGTGATCAATATTTCCAGCATTATCTATTTTCTCTACCCCAGAGGGCTGTGAAACCTCAATCATTGGCCTACTCCTGTTCCAATGTTCCTAACATGTTGGTGAAAGACGATCAGCATTGAGAGGTTCTTACTTGGGGATGGGAGAACAGCTCGATGTTAATGTTTTACTTTGAAGACAGTCAAACAGAAGTCATGCGATGTTGGGACTTGATGCAAATAATACCTGAGATTTTATGGAATCTCAAGGAACATATTGAGAGGCAGGAGGACCAAACAAATTGGGTGGGATGGTGGGGAGTGGTGTGCCCATCATTCATTACTGCCACTGGCATTTTATCAGCAGCAGGGAAGGTAAGCAGATGGCTCCCCCACCCAGTGGCCAATTATGGGCCCCTTCCCACTGCTGCTGCAATTTTACTAACAGCAGGTGGGCCCTCCACCACGTGACAAGACCGCCAGGTTTATCCTGGCAGCCTCTCTGCAGGCTCCAAGGACAACCCCTCCACCACTCCCAGTGGGAAGGTTGTGTGGTGTTCATGGCAACAATCCCCTTCCCTCAGTAACCACAACACCTCCCACCCCACCCTCCCCACCACCTTTTTAAAAATTCTTTCACAGGATGTGGGCATCGCTGGCTATGCCAGCATTTTTATTGCCCATTCCTAATTACCCTTGAGAAGATGATGGTGAGTTTCCTTCTTGAACCGCTTCAGTCCACGAGTTCTAGGTACACCCACAGTGCTGTTAGGGAGGGAGTTCCAGCGACGATAGGTTAATAGTTTGAGTGTGGGTTTTGTCAAATCAGATTTAATGAAGGACTGCACAGCTGAATTGCTAGCCTCCCTTTTCTCTTTTCAGACGCTGAATGTTGTAAAACACCAACATTTTCCATTTCCATTTTGCTTTTAGAATATTTCCATTTCCATTTGAACCAGCGACGGTGAAGGAACAACAATAAAGTTCTATGTCAGGATGGTGTGTGGTTGGAGGGAAACCTGCAGGTGGTTGTGTTCCTATGCATCTGCTGCCTTCTAGGTGGTAGAGGTCATGAGTTTGGAAGGTGCTGTCGAAGGAGCCTCGGTGAGTTTCTTCAGTGCATTTTGTAGATGGTTCACACTGCTGCCACTGTGCGTCAGTGGTGGAGGGAGTGGATGTTGAAGGTAGTGAATGGGGTGCCAATCAAGTGGGCTGCTTTGTCCCGGATAGCGTCGAGCTTCTTGAGTGTTGTGGGAGCTGGACTCATCCAGGCAAGTGGGGAGTATTCCATCACACTCCTGACTTGTGTCTTGTAGATGGTAGACAGGCTTTGGGGAGTCAGGAGGCGAGTTACTTCCTGCAGAATTCCCAGTCTCTGACCTGCTCTTGTAGCCACAGTATTTATATGGTTGGTCCAGTTCGGTTTCTGGTCAACAATAACCCCTGGGATGTTGATAATGGGGGATCCAGCAATGGCAATGGCCTTGAATATTAAGGGGAGAGAGTTGGTCTCTCTTGTTGGAGATGGTCATTGCCTGGCACTTATGTGGTGCAAATATTACTTGCCACTTATCAGCCCAAGCCTGAATGCTGCCCAGGTCTTGCTACATTTGGACATTGACTGCTTCAGTAACTGAGGAGTCATGAATGGTGCTGAAAATTGCATAATCAGCAGCAAACATACTGACCTTATGATGGAAGGAAGGTCATTGATGAAGCAGCTGAAGATGGTTGGGCCAAGGACACTACCCTGAGGAACTCCTGCTGTGATGTCCTGGAGCTGAGATGATTGACTTCCAAAAACCACAACCATCTTCCTTTTGGCTAGGTATGACTCCAATCAGTGGAGAGTTTTCCCTTGATTCCCATTGCCTCCAGTTAGCTAGGTGATTTTGCTCCTTGATATATCACTCTCACTTCATCTCACCTCTTGAGTTCAGCTCTTTTGTCCATGTTTGGACCAAGGTTATAATGAAGTCAGGGGCTGAGTTGCACAAACGGGGGCCTATCACCGGGACCTATCTGATTGGCCCTGGTGAATCCGATCCCACTTACCTAGTGGTGTCCATGACGTTGCACCAGGTCTGATGCAGTTCCAGCAGTGGCCAGTGCTCCCCGTAGCACTGCTGGTGTTGAAGAGTTGCTGGCCCTCTGATTGGCCGACAGCTCTTGAGGTCAGGATTTTGTCCCTTAAAGAAATGGGAGGCCAGACACCAGGCAATTAATTGCTGGATGCACATAAAATCCGGTCAGGGCTCCTGGAAGCAGGTGAGGCAGGATTTCCCTCGAATTTCTGGTTGGCGAACCAGGCCACCGCGAATTTGTAAAATCCCAGCCTGTCTGTCTGACCAGTGGATTTACTAATCATTTTTACCATATAGACTATGATCTCTTCCCTTTTGTCTGAATGATATGAAATATGCTGAGTGAAAGGAATTTGGGGGGTGGAATTTAAAAGCAAAAAAAAAGTTAAATAATTACATTTGTAATATTTTCCAATCCCTGCACTAGTCACCCATCTAGCTTCTTTGAGGGCAAACTATATCAGATTTAGACAGTTTTGTGATGTGAATTTAAGCTTATAGAAGCTGGGCCAAAACTGTCTAAATTCAATTCACATAGGACCTCTATAGGAAACTTCCATCTAATCAGTCTCATCTGGATTCAGACCTACACGCAAAAGCACAATGTTCAAAGCCAGTATGCCAGCCAAATACCAAAAGCAATTTAAATGTTAATTAGGATTCCATGTAGCTGAATCAGGTGTTTATTCCAATGATGTAGCTTGGAGCTCCGAGAATATGATGACACAGAATGGTGGGTGTAATTTAACCCCCCCCCCGCCCCCCCCACCAACCCCACTCTGAGTTCCAAATTTCAGCTAAACTCAAAAGAAGGGGCCTGGCCTCCATGTGGGAAAAAAAAAATCCAAGTAGACTCAATTCAGTGCTTTACTTGTTCCCAACAGCAGGCTAGTGTTGCTTTAAAGAACGGTCACAGATCTGAAACGTTAACTCCCTTTCTCCCTCCACAGATGCTGCAAGACTTGCTGGGCAGAATCTTCGGCTTGGTGAGCAGGGGCAGGGCCCGCTTGCCGAGGCATAAAATGACGCGCGGCGACGTTGGGATGGGGTTTCATGAACGTTTTTAAAGTGTTTTTAAAAATTTTAATAAAATTAATGGACATGGCCCAGCTCATGTGACAGTTTCACATGAGGAGACATGCTCTTAAATTTTTTTTTTACCTATACTCAATGTTTTACAAGTGAAAGTAATTTCCCTGAGGCAGCTCTGGGCATCAAGGAGATTTCTGCACTCTTCCATGTGCATGCACGAAAGAGTGCACTCCCCAACTCAGGCAAAACCCCCCCTACCATACCAAACCACCACCACCCCCCCAACCCCTACTCCCTACGCAGGGAGCGCTCAATGCTTCCGGGTGCGTATCATGCTGGATGGGCCTTAATTGGCCCGCCCACGTAAGATGGCGGTGCCCGGCTGATCGGGGGTGCGCCCGCACACGCTCGCCCCCTCACAACTTCCCCTGACAGGGAGAAAATTCTCCCCATTAAGTTTTTTCAAGCCTTTCCTATTTTTATTTCAAATTCCTAGCTTTCACAGTATTTTTGCTTTGGTGTTGCCCTGGTATTGGAAGAGCTTGGGAACTGAAGGTGATGCAAAAAAAAAAATGGAGAAGCCAGAAAGGAGAAAAATAAAAACAAACAGCTGAAAAGACATTTTTTCCAGTTTTCTCCAAGTGAAATGGAGCACAATTGTAAAAACTTAGTCCCTGCTGAAAAGGTGAGACCTGAAGCAGGCCAGAAACCCTTTGGATTCTTCAGCGGGTTTTGCTGAGGCTTTTTAGCTAGGCCATGACGTGGGTTGGATATGTCAAAGGAAGGATTTTCTAGTTAAATGGACCATGGCATGCATTATAAGGGTTCACCAGTATTAAGATTTTTGAGACTGCAGTACCCACAGGAATGGAAGGAAACTATTTGAAAAAAGGGGATTCAAATAAATGTTTTCAAATATTTATTTTTTAATTTTGATATATATTTTTTCCCAGCTATTTTTTCATTATTATTATTTTATAAATTTATTTCCATTTTTATTCATTGTTTTATCCCCACCTATTTCGATTTTTTTCCCACAACGTGCCCTCCCCCCACCCCACACCCACCAGGGCCATCAGTCACTTGCTCATCCTGCTTTCTACTCTTCATGTCACCATCAGCCCCTCCGTTAGCCAGTACCACCACCATCAACACCCCTTCGACCTTTTGTTTATGACATCTTTTGCAATCTCTCCTTTGCCTCCACCTATCGCTGGCCTTCTGTCCAGCTTCACCTGTTCCACCCCACCTTAAACAGTATATATTTCACCATATTTTTACTTCTCTTTAGTTCTGAAGAAGGGTCAAACGGACTCAAAATGTTAACTCTGTCCTTCTATCCACAGATGCTGTCAGACCTGAGTTTTTCCAGCACTTATTGTATTTGTTTCAAACCCCACACTCTAATTTCCTAAGCATTCTCCTGCACAGCATTCCTCAGAACAACACACCCTGCAACTCCATTCATTCTTCTCTCTCCTGACACCTCCTTATATACCCGTTGGAACAGCCAACACTCACACTCACCATCAACCTACTCACGTGCCCTTGCATATTGTTATGACACAGCAGTTGGTAAAGTTTCTTATTTAAAATTCCAGGGGGAAACTTTAAACAACTGAAGTGATATGTTTTGAGTTGCAATTCTAAATTCAGAAATAAGACCACCAGTTCTCGACAGGTTTTTACATCAAACCACAGGATAAATTGATTAATTTACATGAATTAAACATATACACATGGCTACAAATTACTACTATCATAACTTTTTAACAAATTCCTGAACTAATCTCCACTAAAGCAACAACAACACATAGGGCAGAATTTCTCCCCCCCCACCACCCCCACCCCCAACACCCCCCGTTGGGGGGGGAAGTTGAAGAGCAGGAGCGTGGAGACGCACTTCCGATTGGTGCCCCCAATCGGGGGAGCCCCGCCATTTTACGTGGGCAGGCCAATTAAGGCCCGCCTGGCGCACTCATCTCCCTGTGGCAAAGTGCTGCCTCAGGGAGATCGACTGTACATTAAAAAATATTAAAAATAGAAAGAAAAAAATTCCCTGACATATCCCCTCATGTGACACTGTCACATAAGTTGGGACATGTGCATAACTTTTAAAATCACTTTAATTAAATTTTTTAAAACCTACATGAAATCTCATCCCGCCCATGGATGAGGTTTCATGCTTTTTCTAATGCCAGCCAGGGCTCCTGGCCTGCTCACCAACCTTAAGGTTGGATGGGCAGGCCCATTAATTACTTTAATGACTGTCAATGGCCTCAATTGGCCATTGACAGATTGGTGGGTGCACAGCTGATTTTGCTGAGTCTCACCTATCTGAAAATTTAAATTGGGCACAGTGACATCGGGAGTTCCGCCTGACATCACCGCGTGTCATTTTATGTGTCGGCGAGCGGGCCCCATTCCCCGCTCGCTGACAGGAAAATCCAGGCTAAAGACTTTAAGCAGAAACCAGGCAAAGCATTTTCACCTTACAAATTCAAAATGAGATTCATTTCACTTTGGTTCCTTGGCAGACAGTTGTAAGCTTACAGCAGCCTTGATGTTACATTGCCTCTGCCCCCACACACAAAACGGCTTTGTGTTATACCCAGCACTTCTCTTTGAATGTAAATTCTCATTGTATCATCAGGCCCTTTGAAGTCCACCTCATCTAACAATAAAACCCCTTTCACAGTACCAATTTTATTAGTATTATTAGTGTTATTTAACCCCCAGTTGTTGAATGCTCTATTCAACAAACTGCAAATGTCCTCTACCTCTGTATTTACATCTCAAAACTAATATACTTCATAGCATCCAGACTGGATGGCTTTAATCCACTTAACACACACACAGACACACCCACAGACTAAACCCCTATTTTAAAACAAAATAATTTCCAATATCATTCTATACATTAATAGCCTCATGACACATACCTATACCTTACAGTCACCTGCCACAAATGTTGTCCTTTACTGCTATCCACATGAACCATCAGTAACAAACAAGTTCTTTGCCTTCTCTCCTTTCAGAGGAAGAGAGCACACAAAAATTAGGAAGAGACAGAGACCTCAAGGCAGGAAGGGCCTGGGTCTCCTGTGACAGGCACTTGACAGCAATGTATGCCTACTTGGCCCATTGGTAGGAGGTCTTGTTCCAGGAGGCTGCAGATATCAACAGTGACCTGCCATGAAAACTTGAGCCTCCTCAGACTTTGGTGCTCATACATGACTGGAGTGTTGATTCTCTGTCTGTAGACCTTGTGTTCATGCTTTGTTTCCTTTTGGCTTGATATCTGTGTCCGTCCCCTCTGTCCTGTGGAGTGGCTTGTGCCTGAGGAGAAGGCAGCTAGTGCTGCTCCTGCTATTGTTAGTGTTGGTGTTGGTGCTCCTCTTGTTCTTAAGAGGTGCAAGGTGGAGCTTCATAAACTACTCCCATACTGTGCTGAAAGCTGGCAGCACAGCTGAAGGTGAGTGAAGAGTAAGACAGGTAAAGTTACTTCCAAGAAATTGGCAATCATCTGTGAAGCACTGAAATCACTCTCTGAGCAGGTGTGCTATGAGCAGCAGCATCTCATCTGGCCTTGGCTGTAGCCCTTCATTTTCACTACTCAAAGCCTTCTCAGCCTGTCAGTTTCACTGAAGAAGCTCTCCCCACTATACTTTCACCTCAGTGACCCTGGCAAGTTCCAAATAGCCTGAAAAACAATTCCACTGGCTGTTAAATCCAGATTCCTTGGGTAAGACAGAACTTAATTGTTAATTTTTAATATTTAAGTGCCTTACCCAACAACTTCACAGAGACTCCTTGCTCATCTTCAAACCCATTCAGGTAAAACCCGGAAGAGGGGAGGATGATGTTACACTCCCAATCAATGTGAATTTTAGGGGGTTTAACTCCCTGCATTCACCTCCATATCCATCTCTCCTTTCCTGTAAAAATTCCACCCGAGTTCTCAGGAACAATAGCCATCATTCCTCTCAGTTCAAATAGACACTCTTTATTATAAAGCTAGACATTGAGTGTTGAAGGCTAACTGACTGTGAAAGGTATCATAATTGAGGATAATCCTATTCTCACCCAGCATAGGCATGTACCTGCCTTTCGTCTTCCATAAACCTAATCTCAATCAAAACTATGCCATCCATATCTGAGTTTGCACCAAGTCACGTTCATCTACTCAAAAGAAAAATACCACAAATGCTGGAAATCTGAAATAAAAACAAAAATTCTTAGAAATACTCAGCAAGTCAGGTAGCATCTGTAGAAACAGAGTCATCCCAAACACTTCTCCCGTCCCAATGGCAAGCAGAGTGGATGCAACCCCTGACCTTTTACCCACTCCCTTCTCACCATCCAAGGCCCCAAACACATTTTCCAATTGAAATAGTGATTTACTTGTACTTCTTTCAATGTAGTATACCATATTGGCTGTTCACGTTGTAGTCTCCCTGTATTGGGGAGACTAAATGTAGACTCAGTGACCGCTTTGCAGAACACCCCCATTCAGTCTGCAAGGATGACCTCGAACTTCCTGAAGCTTGTCATTTTAATACTTTACCTTGCTCCCACTCTGACATTTCTGTCCTTGGCCTGCTACAGTGTTCCATTGAAACTCAAGGAACTACACCTCATCTTTTGTCTGTACTCAACGTTGAGTTCAAACCTTTAGATCATAACTTCTTACTCCATCTTGTTCTGTGGGCAGGATTTTCTGCCTGTCGGGTGGGTGGGCCCGACGCAATCTCCGGCGGGTGGGAGGCGATCTCCGCCAGCAAAACAGGCCGCACCGCCATTTTACGTGGACGGGCCAATTAAGGCGTCCGGTGGGAAGCGCTATGCGCTTCCTGTGCATGCGGGGGGATTCCCTAAAAGCGAGTGCATGTTCTTTTGCGCATGTGCAGCCTCAGGGAGATCGTTTCCACTTTAAAAAATATTAAAAATAGAAAAAAAGTTCCCTAACGTATCTCTCTCATGTGACAACGTCACATGAGATGGAACATGATCATAATACACAATAACTTTATTAAAATTTTTAAAACCCTGCATGAAATCTCATCCTGTCACTGGATGAGGTTTCATGTTTTCTCTATTGCCCGCCAGGGCTCCTGGCCTGCTCGCCAACCTTAAGGTTGAACAGGCAGGTCCTTTAATTGCTTAACTGATCCTGTCAATGGCCTCAATTGGCCATTGACAGGTCGGTGGGCCTGCAACTGATTTTGCTGCGCCCCCACCATCCTGAAAATTTAAATGGGGCAGGATGACGTCAGGGGTTCCACCCGATATCATCCCATGTCATTTTATGTGTCGGCGAGCGGGTCCTGCCCCCTGCTTGCCAATGGCAAAATTCTGCCCTGTGTGTTTTTTTGTTGGTTTTTTTCTTTATCCCTTTATGTGCATTCAGGTGGCTGCTATGTAGTACATTGGAACATACGTATTAGGAGCTGGAGTAGGCCACTTGGTCTCTCGAGCCTGCTCTGCCATTCAATACGATCATGGCTGATCTGATTGGAACTTTAATTCCACATTCCCACTTACCCCACTAAGCTTTCACCCCCTTGTTAATCAAGAATCTATCTAGCTCTGCCTTAAAAATATTCAAAGACTTTGCTTCTGCCACCTTGAGGAAGAGAGTTTCAAAGACACACAATCCTCAGAAAAAAATTCTCATCTCTTTCGTAAATGGCTGACCACTTATTTTTAAACAGTGACTATTAGTAGTCATTCATGCTTCATTTGGACACAATCATTGTTCCTTTATGCCCATTACCACTCTCTTTGGCTTTTGCATCATGAAATCTTTTGTTATTTAATGTCCCCTGCTCTCCATCCTATCACAGACCTTCCCTTTTGCTTTTTCTGCTGCCCACCACCCCCCCCACCACCCCCCCACCCACCCCCTGCACCCCTTCCACTGGCTTAAAAATTCTTACATTTCTATCTTTCTTCAGTTCTGATGAAAGGTCATCGTCCTGAAATGTTAACCCTGGTTCATAGTCACCTATTATTCACTTTCCTTGCTGACATACATTGGGTCTTATTCTCCCAACACTTCATGGTTAAATCCTTCCGTAGCTTTTCCCCTCCCTACTTTTGTACACTTTCCAGTATCATCATCTTCCAAACTTTACATTCTTCTGGCTCTAGCCACTGTTGCATCGCCCATCCCTTTGTTCCATTATTGGCAACCATGCCTTCAGCCTCTTCAAGCCGAAAACTTGGAACTCTCTAAACACGTTTTGACAAAGCTTTTGGACACTGTTTCTAATATCTCCTTTGGTTGGACATGTAGGTTTTCCTTATGCCTCTGGGAAGTGCCTTGGCATGTTTTTCGATGTTATAAACAAGTTTAAATGGAAGCTGTTGTCATTTGAATTTTAGTGGATAATGTGTCCATGTTCAGACCGCCTTATTTCGAGGTCTTGGAATCTAAACTTTGAAAGAACCTTTTAGACAGGCTTTAACCATCAATGTCACTGACTCATACCAAAAGGTATAAATTCCTCTGCTATCAATGCATAGCTAGGGCTTATGTGTGTTGTTACAACTTGTTGAAAACTTTGCTGACAAAATTATAGCGCTAAACATCTTGAGAATTCAACAGGCCCTTGACTGATGTTGGCTGTACTAATTACTTCCTTTGTCTGACACATTTCTCCCATTCATTACATCTTATGATGTCAGTTCAATATTGTATAACTTCTGTAATTAAATAAAGGATATGATAAGTTTTCACAAAGGTAGTTTGTATGGTGAGCTGATAATTAGTGTCTTATACAAGTTCAACATAACCTCCTTGCTCTTATACTCTATGCCCCTTTTAATAAGGCCTAAGATACTGTATGCTTTATTAATTGCTCTCTCAACCTGTCCTGCCACCTTTAATGACTTATGCAAATATACACCCAGGTCTCTCTGTTCCTGCACCCACTTTAGAGTTGTACCCTTTAATTTATACTGTTTCTCCATTTTCTTCCCACCAAAATGTATCACCTCACATTTCTCCACATTGAACTTCATCTGCCATCTATCTGCCATGGTAAACTCCACTACAAACCTTCCTCCAGCCCGAAAAACAACCATTAACCATTACTCTCTGTTTCACTTAGCTAATTTTCTATCCATGTTGCTACAGTCCCATTTCATCCGTGGGCTATAACTTTTCTCACAAGTCTGTTGTGTGGCACTGTATCAGTGCCTTTTGGAAATCGATGTACACCAAATCAACAGTATTGTCCCCATCACCTTCACTGTTACTTCTTCGAAAACCTCCAACAAGTTAGTTAAACACGACGGTCCCTTAAGAAATCTGTAATTAACCTACATTTGTCCATGTAATTATTAATTCTGTTCCAAATTAGAGTTTCTAGAAATTTCCCCACCACCAAAGTTAAGCTGATTCGTCTATAGTTACTGGGCTTATCTTCACCCCCTTTTTTGAACACGGGTGTAACATTTGCAATTTTCCGGTCCTCTGGCACATCCTGAGTCTAAGGAAGATGGAAAGATTATGGCCACCGTCTCTGCAATTTCCACTCACTTTCCTCAGTATCCTTGGATGCATCTCATCTGGTCCCAGTGCCTTGTCCACTTTAAGTATAGACAGCCTATTCAATATCTCCTCCTTATCAATTTTAAACCCTTCTGGTGACTGAATTTCCTCCTCTTTCACTATGGCCTGGGTAACATCTTCTTCTTTGGTAAAGACAGATGCAAAATATTCACTTAAAACCTCAGCCATGCCCCCTGCCTCCCTATTTAAATCCCTCTTTTGGTCCTTAATTGGCCCTACTCCCCCTTTGACCATTCTTTTACTATTTATATGTTTATAGAACACTTTGAGATTCCCTTTCATGTTAGCTGCCAGCCTCTTTTCATATTCCTGCTTCCCTTATTTGCCTTTTCCCCCCTCCTCTGAACCTTCTCTATTCAGCCTGGTTCTCAATTTTATTTTTTACCAGACACCTGTCGTAAGCACACTTTTTCTTCTTTACCTTAATTTCTATCTTCCTTCTCATGGAAAGAACTCTGGATTTGTTTGTCAAAACCTTCACCTTTTGCAGGAATATACCTTAACTGTGCCTGAAACATCTCTTCTTTGAAGGTAGCCCATTGTTCAGCTACTGTTTTTCCTGCCAACCTTTGGCTCCAATTTATTCAGCCCAGGTTCATTCTTAATCCATTGAATTTGTCATTCCCCAAGTAAATTATTCTTACTCTGGATTGTTCATTGTCCCTTTCCATGGTCATCCTAAAATCTAATGATACAATGATCCCCTAAGTCTACAACTGACACTTGATCTACTTGGCCCACCTCATTCCCAAAAACCAGGTCTAGTAGTGTCTCCTTTCTCAGTTTTTCAACAAGGTTACCTCTATATTAAATCCAAGAATAAACAGTAATGATAAATAAGTGAAGCAACTGATATCCAAATAGATCTAGCAATCTCTCTGGTGAGAACTTCACCTCAACTGCAACCAATTTCAGGCTTCTTGATTAGAGATTTCCAGTGTGGTGCTGGAGTGATGTCATCAGGCTGTCCAATCAGCCAATCACATTGAAGGATTTTTATAGACACCTAACCAGAAAACTAATGGCAGAAAATAAAATCACAAAACAAAAATAAATACTTCTAACTAAGGATTAGAACATAAACATGGGACGAAGGTAGAAGGTAAAATATTCTGAAAACACTTCTTTCAAAAAAAATTTTAAAACAGTAATTCAAAAAACCTAATTAATCATTCAACAGCACCACATGAATAGAAAATTACTATTTCAAGAACAAATCTGTTCATCAAATTTTATTAGTCATATTACCATTATAAATCCATTTAAACCAGATTGAACAAGGTGCAACTTTCTTTGGGGTTTCTAATGGTGATGTGGAGGCGTGAAAGATGAAATTCTCACTTATTGCAGTGATTGCCAGCTTGGGAGGTGGGGCGAGGGGGATGCCAAGGGGGTGCACAGTGCACAGTCAAAGCCCTGAGTAACAGATTGCAACTTCAAGATTTTGGTGCTAATCTGCACATTTCTGACACCCTGAAGTTATTGCCAGTTTCGGGGGAAGGTAAAATGGAAAACATGGACAGTATCTCACCAAACCTTCCCCAACCCTGGCCCTCCACAAAATGCAGGCCATTGTGGGAAGCAACTTATGTTCTCCCACCAGTGGGTTTGCAGGTGGGAGGGGCCGGTTAAATTTTTCAGATGTCCTTCCCACCAGGCTTGCACCTGCCCTGACCTCTCCGCAATTTTACAGTGGTAAAGGCGAGGCCTCATCTGGCTGGCCCTATTCTGAGAAAATTGGAACAATAAATGAAGAAGAATTTAACTTGTTTCCATTGGAGAGAATAAACTGTTAAGGGCATTCTCCGATTCTTCAAGGTAAATGCAAATGGTTATCTAGAAAGAAAGGATTTATATTTATAAAGTGCCACATCATATTTCTCAGAAATGTCTGTAAACACTTCATAGTCACTGAATTACATGTGAAGGACAATGATTGTTAGTACATAGGCAACTGTGGCAACCATTTTGTACTTACTCAGATTCCAATAAGAGCAATGAGATAAATGTTCTTCTGCTTTTTAGATGAGATTTGAAGAAGGGATGTTGTTGTATACAAGGAAAGCTACTTACTTTTGATGGTGTCACTGGCTCTATAAGGTCCTGAGCCTTTTGGCTCAGAAGTGAGTAGACCGAAAATAAAACAATTGCAAAATGAACAAACTTCTGCCAAGATTTGAAAAGAAAAAAATACCCCCCTGAGCAGTGGATAAGTGAAACAGGCCGCCACAAAATCAGTTACTGGTAGGAAGATTAACGTCAATAAAAAGAGCTGTATTGCCATTTAGCTAGTAAAGGCACTGAAGTTTGCTGAGTCAAGTATAGACAGAGGTGATGTGGGAATAATGGACTGAATTAAGGATTGGGAGTCTAAACCAGATAGATATTTTGAGTTTTTCCTTTATAGCCTTTGATGGCATGGAATCATGGGGCTGAATTTTCCCCCAGCGCCATTTTATGTGGGTGGGCCAATTAAGGCCCACCCTGCGTGACATCCTCACAGAAGCACTATACGTTCCCTGTGCGGATGGGGAAGGGAAATCTCAAAATGGAGAGTGTGCTCTTTCGTGCATGCACACGAAACAGCACACTCATCTCCCTGAGGCTAAGTGCAGCCTCAGGGAGATCAGCTCAAAATGTTAAAAACCTAAAGTTAGAAAAGTAAAATTTCCCTAACATGTCCCCTCATGTGACAATGTCACATGAGTTGGGACATGTCCATAATATTTACAAAATCTTTATTAAAAATGTTAAATACCTACATGAATTAAGGTTAGACGGGCAGATCCTTCAATTACTTAATTGACTCTGTCAATGGCCTCAATTGGCCATTAACAGATTGGTGGGCGCACAGCTGATTCTGCTGCGCCCCCGCCTTCCTGAAAATTTAAATGGGGCGCGGTGATGTCGGGAGCTCCTCCCCACCCCCCCCCCCCCCCCCCCCCACCGACCCCCCCCCCTCCGATATCACCGTGTGTCATTTACGCATTGGCGAGCGGGCCCTGTCCCTGCTCGCCGACACGTAAAATCCTGCCCATGGAGAAGATTTCCCAAATGTGCCCTCAGAAGGTTAAACAAGTCAAATTGACTCCATGGTGCATGGTTAAAGGAAAGAAAGGAATGAATTGCCTTTTCTCATTGTTGCTATAAGAAATTGGTGTTTTTTATTTAAAAAAAAATAGATAGGATAGAAACTATAAATCCGGAACACAAGTTTAGCCATTGTATTACACTTTCGGGATTTTGTTTAAATTGTTGACGTTTATACATTGTAGTGAAATTGTAAGAGCAACACAGAAAAGAAAGATACAACTGAATAATCAGAAATTTATTTTGCCTATAAGTAACAAACAGCTGTTGTGGTTTATCTCACTATAGTAACCACTGGTTCTGATCCAGTATAATTAGAAAGCAATAAAGCCCAAAACTTATTTCTAATCTGTCCTTGAGTCCTTCAGAATCTATACAGGCTTCAAGTGAGCTTTTAATGGTCTGAAGTATAACAGACAACTGTTACTCTACCGAATGCAACAGGAATGCACAATGCCCTTGGTGAAATTGCGAAATGTAAGTTTAACCACCTTTTGCACTGAAAGACATTTTCCTGTTTTCAAAATTCCATCCACATTTTCTTTCACAACATAACTGAAAACAAAAAGCTTTCAAAACTAAAGGGTACAGGGTAGAATTCCAGAAATTTGCAAAACAAAAAGATTACTGTTAATGCACAGGATTTGTGGAATGTTCGATTTTGGGGAATTGGTTACAAACAGTGCTGCTTCAAGAAATGCCAGGAAATGTTTTCTTTTCTGAAGTGGGCTATTTTCAATCGTTGTTTTAGATGTGCTAATGAGTTCGTTGGAACTTAATGTATTCATATAAAAAAATCTGTTTACTTAGAATGTTATTTTGTTAGAAATTAAAACAAATATTTAATCAGTTGTAGTAATAAACCATTTAACAATTCTCAAATAACAAATTGAGCTATTTTATAAGTATAAATGTTTACAAACAGTGGTTAATTCAAGCACAAATTGGGCAACTGGCTTAACAGAAATGAAGAAAATCCTACTGTTCCCATGAGACACTTGCAGACACAGAATCAGTGTGTTGCAAAAATGAGTTGGGTATGTCCCCAGTTTTCTAAACCTCTTGCCAAATAGGCTGTTTACATTCATAAACTTTTATTAAATTTGATTTGGAAAACTATTATTGAATTTATATTCTTGGTCATGTTTGGAATGTCAATAAATTCAGTTAATATATATTGGTCCATTACTAAAAGAGAGGGCAGCAGCTGCAGTGTGGCTGACAGGAAGTGGATCCAAAGCATAAAGTATTTCAATGTCTTTCTGCAGTCTGGCAAGGTGACTAAGGTGCAAAGTCAACCTGTCAACCCTGAGGGCCTTAAAGGGATGACACCCTCTGAGCAGGACAGCTTGTTGGCAGAGAATAGTACATCAAGGGGATGTGCGCCCTGTGCCAAACCTTAGCCAAGGGAAGGGATCATGGGTCAAAATCCTGGAACTCCTTCCTTAACAGCACTGTGGGTGTACCTACAACACATGGACTGCAACAGTTCAGGAGGGCAGCTCACCACTACCTTCTCAAGGGCAATTAGGGATGGGCAACAAATGCTAGCCTAGCTGGTGATGCCCACATCCCATGATTGAATAAAAAAAAGTTTTCTAGGGAGGATGCTAATGTAAACCTTGGGCCAGGGCAATGAAAGGATCATCACTATGGAACTGTGGATCATGATGTGCAAATTAGAAGGTTAACTGTAAATGAACTCTTTATCCTCACATTGCAGGAGAAAAGATCATACTATGCCCGCAAGAAGGCTTGTTCGGGGTGGGAGAGGCCAATCTGGCAATACTGAAGTCCATGGAGGAGACGACTTTTGACATTGGAAGGGAGGCCATGGTGTAGGCAGTAGCTGACAGTGACATTGGTGTGGGACAGAGAGATCTCTGGGTGGCCCAGGCATACCACCAGGTCATCTCTATCCTCTGACATGGCGGCACATTCTTCCCCATGGACCTCCTCCAGGTCCATTCCTCTCTGAATGGCCATTTTGTGCGAAGCACAACAGACCACAAAAGTTGTGGGAATTCCTTGAAGGGGCTGTACCCGAGGCTGCCCCACATCGGTCAAGGTACTGGAACCACCTCTTCAGAAGGCTGATGGCCTATTCCCTGCTGGCCCTTATGTTGAGATGTTAGTGGCTATGCCTCTCCTGTGCCTCAGTTGTGTGGTTTTGCACTGAGGTCAGCAGCAGCCTCTTTACCGGACACTCCTTGGCGCCAGGAGCCAGCCACAGAGGTTATGTGGCGGATTGAATAGCTGCAGCATCTCAACTGCCTCAGGATGAACCATGATAGCTGCCAGGAAACCTCACACACACCTGAAGGAGACACTTATGATGGTTATACATCAGCTACACATTTAATGAATAGAAGCCCTTCCAGTTGATGAATGATCCAGTCTGAGACAACGGGACTTTGGTGGCCAAATGGGTTCGGTTGATCACACCCTTGCAATCGGGTGAACTCTGCCATTGAGTCCCTCTTGTACCTGACTGACTGAATAAATGCAGTGAAGTCTGATATGCCCTCACAAAAAGTACATATGTCACTGGTGATGTGCAGCAGCAACAGGTTGCTGACTGAGATGCCACAAGGGTCAGTTGCTGACTTCTGAAATGAGCCTGAAGCTACAAAGTTCAATGTCATTGTCAGCTTGACACATTCTAGCATAGGGTGTCCCCTGTACCTTGTGGCTCATTCTCCAGAAGAGCACACAATTCAGCCACCATCTGCCTAGAGAGGTGAAGCCGTTTGCAGCTCTATGCTCAGGAAGCTGATCCTCTGACAGTACACTCAATTTTGTGGGTGTCTCCAATTCACACTCTTAGTCAGCACTCCCAAACATACAATTCTGCTTAGGCGATGGCAGGTCAGTGGCTATGAATGAGCTCCTGGTTATTAATTTTCCTTTTTATAAAAAGGCTGCCTTTTCAGTCAAGGGGCTCCTGCTGTGAAGGCTGGTTCACCTGCTTGGACAGAGTGCTGTCACAGCATGAGGCCTGTGAGCTTTTGATAAAATAGCTAATCTTAGGGTGACCACTGAGACCTCAAGAATAACAGACACATTTGCCAACCCCATACATGCACTTATGCATTTTATTTTAAAATGAATTAATAACTATTGATTCAAACATTTTGTTCAAACAAGTGAGAACATAAAGAACTTGTCTTAGAATGAGCTGAATTTGGGGAGCTTGTACATTTTCAGCTTATAATGAACATTTGGAGGAGCTAAAGCAGGCTAAAAAATTCAAGTGATGCTTTTAATCAGGAACTGTGTGTATAACTGTAGAGATTGCCTAGTAACCCAATCCATTTTATGGTAAGCAATTTCCAGGTTGAGAATTAAGGCACAGATATAGAGGGAATTTTTACTCCTAATGGCAGCTACTTGAGAGCAGTGTACATTAGTGTGGCTCAATGCTTATGTTAATCAAGCGATGTAGCGACATAGCGGTCCGGACTTTGTCACAATGGAGGGCCTCTGTCAGGAACCGTCCAGCTGTCAAGAAAATGTTAAGGAGCTGTCCATATGTCAAAGCTATCGAGAAAAGCGAAACCTGTAGAAGTCGCCCAGGAAGTGTCAAAGCTGTCAAGAAACTGCCCAAGGATACTAGGTGAGTTGGCATGGAGTGGGTAGGGCAAAGGGTAGTGGGAGCATGGGTTGGCACTAAGTTGGCTTGGGGGTATAGGGAAATAGGGTTAGTCGAGGGGCATTAAGTTAGCATCGGGATATGGAGGAAATGGGGCGAGTAGAGGGTAACTAAGTTGGCATAGGGATGGGTTGGCATGGATGGGGCATAGGGAATGTGTGTTGGGGGTGTGAGGGCTGGGGGGATGTTTCTTGTTTATTTATTTATTTGTTTAAACACAGTGCAGGGGCACAGAGGCCTTGCACCCAACCCGCCTCCACACCCGGCAGCCAGCAGATTTGTTCCAGTGTCGCCCGCCCCAGCTTCTGTTTCAGTCTACTCCCCACCCTAAATGAAAATCCCATCTGTGGGCAGCCAATTTTAAAGGTGGGGCTCGCTGGTCCAAGAAACCCCCTTCTCGGCAAACACAACCGGGGGACAAAAACCCGGGCCAGCATGAGGGCATCATAAGGACGCACATACGGATAGGCCCGTTGGAACTTTGTGGGGCCGCTACAATGTCCCTGGACCCATCTTTCGCAGACATAAATAGGACCGATAATTTCAATTTTAAATGTTTTCCTGGAGGCTGGGCACTTCAAAGTAAAAATATTAGACAACAAGGTTCAAATTGGGGATCGATAAGTTGGAGTAGATTTTCATTTTGGTGCAAAATTTTAAAGTGGCATTGCAGATAAGAGATACGTTATAGAAGCCTCACGATTTTCATTTCCAAGTGGAAACACACTATACAATATATATCTGCAGTCTGGGCAAACTAAAATTAGATGTTTTTTTCCTAATTTAAACAGGTTTCATATCCAAGCATTTGGGATAAGTGTTGATCCTGTATTAAAAAAAAAATCAAGGCCCAAATATCCTGATATGGGGAGAGGCCTCTGAATCAACTTATGTCACTGATGCACCTTGGGACCCTGAGAAATTCCTGACAGTGCTGGTTTTATCCTGCTTAGACTGCTCCAACGACAGTGGAATCAGAAGTTTATATCCATTGGGATATGGGCTGTTTGGTACAAATTTGGTTTATACGCGGATTTACTTAGACCTTTTCAGAGCTGGTATAAAACCAGCATAACTCCAAATAAATCAGCTAGAGTGTTAAAGCACAATGGCAACCCTCCCCGACCGCAATGTACACCACTGTCCATCTCAGCAACATTCACCCCATCCTCCTGACAATGTTCACCCCGGCTCCTGGCAATGTTCCACAGCACCCCCTACCCAGTCCTGGCAATGTTCACCCCCAATCCTGGCAATGACCTCCCCTCTTCTGGCAGTGTTCAACCAACCCCGCCATGCCTTCCCCCTCCTTCTCCCCCTCCCGGCATTGTTCGACCCCCATTCCAGCAACATTCACCCCTTCCCCTGGACAATGTTCATCCACGTGCACCCACACCCCTCCTCCCCCAACACCCACTTCCCCAACCCACCTCTGACCCCAGACAGTGCTCACTCCCTCCTGCACCCACTCTCCCAATTCACCTTCTGGAATTACTGGCTCCTGTGCAGCCAATGTCAGAAGAGTTAGCATTGTCAGGGAATGCGGGAGGAGGGGAGGGGGTTAAATTTGTCTGGTGGGGGTGGGGGGGTAGTTTGCAGTGAGGCGGGTGTTAGCACTTTCAGCAAGGGAAAGTTCAACAGTGTTGACAGCTCCACTTAAGACATGTAAGTCAATGAACTGAAGCCTGACGTTAAGGGGTGTATCTCCAGTTCAACGCAAGGAAAGGGAGCATGGCTGTACTGGAATTATGCTTGACAACTGGCCACCTGACTCTGTTCGTCGCAGCATCCCTGCAGGAGCCAGCATCAGAAAGTGCAAAGACTCCAACGTAAAACAATAATTTGCCCATTTAAGTTGCTGTCAGTATCAGGCACACCATCTCTGACAGTAACTGGAAGATCTGGACTTATGTTGAAGCAACGAAGAGGTCTCCAAGGTTTTAAAAACTCACGTGTATTACTCTAATAATATACAGGCTTGTTTTCATATTGTTACTATAAGAAGTAAATAAATAACTTGGGTGATTATCAATCTACAATAATTTAACAGGTAGGGAAGTCAAAAGTGTCAAGAAAAGTAAACACACCATACTAGAGGTGGAATCTTGTGCTGGTGATAGGGATCATAGCCGCAGCTGGACAGCCAGCAAGATCTCCATGTCACCACTTTCCAGGAAGGCCGACTGGTAGTGCCTGCCAATCAACAGTTGACAGGCCAGCAGTGGGCCTTTCCCAGGATCAGGACACTGGGCACTAAAGCCCCACCCACCAAGAGTCACCTGCCAATCAGAGGTCATCAGCTCTTTTGAACAGCAGTGCTCTTGGGAAGAGGGTGGCTGCTGCCAGAACAACAGGCACTGTCTGTCTTTGAACAAGGGACACCTCCCCACCCCACCCCCCTCAGGAGCTGGCAAGCAAACACGAGCTGCGTGACGAGTCCCCTCACCCACTACTGGGTTAATATCTGCAGCGGTGGGATGAAGCCCTAAAGTAGGCATTAATTGACCACTTAAGGGTTTCAATTGGCAGTGTGGTGGGAAAGCTATCCACGGGCCTTCCTGCCACAGACTTAATCGAGGTGGAAGTGGTGAAGTCACAGGGTTCCCACCCGCCTGATTAAATGCCACCGATCGCCAAAATCGCCACAGGGGAGGGCACAAGATTCCACCCCAAAAGTCACAGGGAATGTCATTTATGATTTTGGTTAGCGCCGTTTCGCTGTACTAGTAGGAACTCAGACAAAGTATGGGATTTCCCGGCCCCTCCATGGTGGGTTTCCCCGCGGCAGATGTGGCGAGCCATACAATTCTCCATTGACTTCAGCGGGACTGGAAGATCCCGCCGGCAGGAGGGGCTGGAAAATCCCACCCAAAGTGTTTGAGGAGAGATAGACACAGATCAATTTCCTCCCTTTTCACTGGTTTCTAACTCAATTTACTATCCTGCCCTTAACCCCATACTTCAGATGTGACGGACTGTATGCCAGACAATGAATGGAAAAAGGGGAAAGGTTGTGCAAGGAAGCAGAAATAAGGTGTTTTTTTTATTTCAAGGATAAGAGAATAAAGTGAAGATCAAATGTGTCTCCAACAAGAACAAAGATGGCAAAGTTAAATGGTTATAAGGAATGCAGAGAATACTAAATATTGAAAGCAAAAGTTTGCTGCAGGAAAACAAATGATGGATGGAGGCTCTGATCTTTTTTGAGAATGGAACTCTTAAGATCTTCACAAACTGTGCACAAAGTTACCTTGTGGCTAGATTGTGTAGTTAACGTATAGTGACAAGTTTACATATACAAAACCAATTAGAAACGTGGACTAGAAATGTAGATTTAAAAAGGCTCCTACAAAAAAGTCACAAAACTGTAGCAACAAGAAGTCAAGTAAGGGTGATGCGCGACTGAAAGTTTTGAACAGGATATAAATAGATATTGTCGTTTAATCAGTCTCATTTATAATATCTTAGTCACCGACTGCTGGCATTATATTAACAATTACCCCTCTTTAAAACAAGGGCACGTATCCAAATACAATATGTAGAAAATTTCAGAGTATGTGGGAATGATTTTCAAACTATAATCAAATCATGGTTCGGACTGGTTAGAGACCAGTTAATCTCTTCTTTGGTTTATCACTGTTTAATGACTGGATTTGAACCAATTGATTAGATTGGAGCCTTGTACTTACTCCTGGAAATCCATTATTTTTTTAAATAATGGTTGGATAAGGTTAAATACTATTTAACATTACTGGACAACTAATTCAAAGAAGAGTTCATTACGCTAGTAATGAGAGATGGAATGTGTTTACAAAACCTATATTAAAAAGTAAGTAATTGACATTTAAAAAAATCATTTAAAACCTTTAAGCACAGTAGTCAATGTATTTTCCAAATGGGCACATTTTTTCCTGGACATTTCTAATGGTTATGAGCAAGTAGATTTATAGAAATGTAATTTATTAAAATGAAATTAATGTATAAATCATTTTGTAATATTCTGAAGTAGAAATGCTTCTTCAATTCCTCAAAGACTATAACATTTTTATTATGCTAATGAATTATTGCTTTAAAAAAATCAAATCAAAAGAAAGCTAAGTAGGACACAGTTTCTGATCTGCAAAAGCAAATATCCTTCTTTTCAAATTACAAAGTAGCCCAAAGTCAGATATAGCCTGCACTTCTCATTTCAGTTTGTGCCTCTCTTGGGAACAGAACTGACTTAAGTCTGCCTGCCTGCTTGTTTTATCTTCTCTGAAGTGCCCTCATTACCTTGCTCTAACCCATGCAGCACAGAGTCAGACAGGAATAAAGCAGCTTAACAAGTTGAATTTGGCTTTAGTCTTCCAACAGCACAATCAGTATCTTTCAAAAACCTCAATGAATTCTTTGCTGTATTTCCAAGTGTTTTATTTTATCATTAAAGGTCTTAATATTGCTGGACATCTTCTGACCAAGTTAAATCATCGATTATGCATAAATTTAAAGCACCAATATGTTCACGTGGTAGATCACTGATTAGCAAATCACTGGATAGTGGATCACAGATGTGCAAGGCATGATATCGTACTCAACATTTGTTTACAGTTGATCCAGAAATCATCTGATGGGATTTTTCTGCTTGAAAACAGCATAATCTCTGATCATATGTACGTATTTGTAGGATCTGTGCACATAAAACACCAATGAAACCACTGGAATGTTGAAATTACAAGAACCGTTATAACTGATGTGCCAAAGATTCACATATCAATGCAAAAATACTTTAATCGTTGGAATTTCAAAAAGTATTTTTTTAAATTTAATATAGGAACTCGGGAGATATGATGGTACATTCACTTAGTACCTTAGGAATTTACATTCAATTTATGATTTGCAATGATGCATTCAGAAGCAAACCGTGTCCTACTTTTAAACTCTTAATACCAAAGACCAATTATTTGCAGATGACTTCCTTTAAGATGCAAGCAGGGAACTCTTGCATGCTTTTAGAATGTCATGACAATACAAACATTATCAGTCAGGAGCATCTTCAAATATTAATATGGATAAATATAATCTATACCTGCTTGCATTTTTCAAACTTTGATTCTTAAAATTGTCACTTGGCTTTTCAATTTTTACGTATGTAATTTTCCTATTTAATTTGCATCATTTGGTGTGAAATTATTAGATTTCTGAATATTAAGCTCTATGTCTAATTACTTTGAAATCCACGCCAAGATCTCAGAATCACAGAATCACACAGTGCAGAAGAGGCCCTTCGGCCCATCGAGTCTGCACCGACACGTGAGAAACACCTGAGCTACCTACCTAATCCCACTTACCAGCACTTGGCCCATAGCCTTCCCTCAATCAATAATCTTTTTCCTCATCGTATATAACTGAAAACATGAAGAATGCAGTTTCCCACCAGATCTCAGTCCTTCACATATTTGTGTTGGTTGTTGGAGACCAAACATCCCCAAGTCATCACTGCAGGAGTTCCTCAAGGTAGTGTCCAAGGCCCAACCAGCTTCAGCTGCTTCATCAATGACCTTCCTTCAATCATAAGGTCAGAAGTGAGGATGTTCGCTGATGATTGCACAATGTTCAGCACCATTCACAATTCCTCAGATACTGAAGCAGTTTATGTTCAAATGCACAATATCCAGGCTTGGGCAGACAAGTGGAAAGCTACATTAACACCACACAAATACCAGCCAATTTCCATTCCCAACAAGAGAGAACCTGATTATTCCCCATTGACATTTAATGGCATTACCATCACTGCATCCCCCACTATTAACATCCTGGGGGTCACCATTGACCAGAAACTTAACTGGACCAGCCATATAAATATTATGGCTACAAGAGTAAGTCAGAGGCTAGGAATCCTGTGGCAAGTAATTCATCTCCCAACTCCCCAAAGCTTGTCCACCATCCATAGAGCACAAGTCAGGAAGGAATGTGATAGAATGTTCTCCAATAGCCAGGACAAATGCAGCTCCATCAACACTCAATAAACTCTACACAATCCAGGATAAAGCAGCCTGCTTGATCAGCACCCCATCCACCACCTTAAACATTCACTCCCTCCACCAGCACTGCACAGTGGTAGCAGTATGATGCAGTGCAACAACTCACCAAGCTTCCTTCAACAGCACCTCCCAAACCTGTGACCTCTACCACCTTGAAGGACAGGGGGCAGAGGGCACATGGGAATACCATTGCTTGCAAGTTCCCCCCAAAGTCACACACACTGACTTGGAACTTCACTGTGGCTGGGTCAAATTCCCTTCCCAACAGCACTGTGGGTGTACCTACACATGATGGACTGCAGTGGTTCAAGGGGGCTCACCGCAACTTCTCAAGGATAATTAGGGATAAGCAACAAATGTTGGCCTCGTCAGTGGTGCCCACATCCCATGAATGAATTAAACACGTGATGTGAGAAAAGCTTTTTCACACAATGAGTGGTTGGGTATGGAATGCACTGCCTGGAAGTATGGTGGAGACTGGTCCAATCGAGGCATTCAAGAGGACATTAGGTGACTATTTGAATAAAAACAATATGCAAGGGTACGGAGAAAAGACAGAGTAATGGCACTAGGTCATAATGCTTATTTGGAGAGCAGGTGCAGACATGATGGGCCGAATGGCCTCCCTCTGTGCTGTTAAGATTCTGGCCAACATCTTCCCCCCATTGTGGGAGAAGAGCGGGAGCAGGTGTGGGCAGGCGGGCCTCTGACTGGGGGCGCACCAACATTTTACTTGGGCAGGCCAAATAATGTCCACCCAGAGTGACGTCTGCCAGGAAGTGCTATGCGCTCCCTGTGCGGGTGGCGGGGGGGATGCCCTCAGCCAGGAATGTGCTCTTACACATACATGCGCACGACAGAGTACACAGGTCTCCCTGAGGCAAAGTTCTGCCTCAGGGAGATCGGCTCAGGTTTAAAACTTTAAATATAAAGGTTTAAAAAATTTCCCCGCCATGTCCCCTCATGTGACACTGTCACATGAGTGGGGACATGTCCATAACTTTTATTGAAACCTTTTATAAACATTTAAAGACCCTCATGAAACCTCATCCCACCCGTGGATGAGGTTTCAAGCTTTTTCTGAGGCCCGCCTGGGCTCCCAGCCTGACCGCCAACTGTAATGTTGGACGGGCAGGTCCACTAATGAGGTTAGTTAGTTTTTTAATGGCCTTAATAGGCCATTGACAGTTCGGAAGGGACACAGCCAATCCGGTTGCGTGCCTGCCGAACTGAAAATCCAAATGACGCAGGGTGACATCAGGACGCACGCCCGACATATACCCACATCATTTTACGCATCAGGCCCCGCCCCCGCTTGCCTACCGGAGAAACCTGTCCTCTGATTCTGTGGGAAAAAAAAATCACTCCTTCAGTACTGCAATGCCATGTCACCCTGCTTTATGTGCTCAAGTCTTGAAATGAACTGAACAACAGGAATGAGAGAACGGTAGGATATATGTGCTGCTACTATTGGTCCAAATCCAGTAGCTCCAGTTCAGCTTACATCTAAATGACCTGTGCTCGCACTGCTTGGTTCTTGCACAGCTAGAATGTTAAATTATCCAGTTTAGGAGAAAATTTGTGTGCTTGGACACATGCAGGTATGGAGCTGTCTTCCAAGAGTTACAAATGAACGTGGGCAAAATGAAGTCAGCAGAAAGAAAAATTAGGTAGTTGTGTATACATTGCCAATCTGCTACTGCACATTTTCCATCTCCCAATAGTTTAAAGTAGTTTGTAAATATTTCCAGAGCAGGGAGTAGAAAATCCCTTTGCTGGACTTTATGGGGCAATGGTGGCATTGCCCACCAGCCAGATAAGTTGGAGGCAGCCCTGCTCTGCCAAACCTGGCAGCCATGATGGGAATTTCTAGCTCTCAGGCAGTTAGTTGCTTGAAATCACAGCTTCTGCCACAATGAGGCAGAATATCCACTCCCCCAAGAGCTGCTGGCCAATCAGAAGATCAACAGCTCTCCAGTCCCATCAGTGCAACAAGAGCAGCAGCCATTGCTGGGGAGCCTGTTGCAGCAATGATCAAGAAGGCCCAGTGTTCAGGTGAGGTCAGAAGTTGCCAGGGCCAATCAGGAGGGACCACCATCCACCCCCTTCCCCAAGCTCACAGGGAGGCAAGTTTTATAGGTTTTACATGGCGAGGTGCCCATCCAGCTGGAAGAGGCACTTAAGTGGTCATTAATTGGCCAGTTTAGGGCCTCAATTGCCCTACCACCTTCCCTGTTGCTGGCAAAATGCCAGTGGTGGTGGGAAGGCAAAGTGCACAGCATCCACTACAATCCCACCCAATTCCCAAATCCCCTCACCTCCCAGCCCACTCCCAGGGAAGAGGGGATGTGTGTAAAATTATCGTCTGCTCTCTAAATTTAGGTTAGATAGGCTTACAAAGTGTTTACAGAGTGCAAATGAGCACATTATAAACCAGATAGCAGTGCATTCCAGAGGTGTCATGTCAACGTTTTGTAAAAATACCCTATTTATGGATTCTTACTTCATTTTGTAAAAAAGAATGAACCTGGCTTTGGATTTACACTACTAGTTTAATGTCAGTGTAGATTTAAAATCACTTCATACCAATGCCAAACTTACAACACACATGCACCTGTAGACACAAGTTGTGGAGCTTTGTTTACAGTTGGAAAGATGTTAGCAGAACGTCCTCAAATAATTAAAAGGAGAGGGAAAAAATCCATAATTTTATTTGCAAATTATCTGCAAAAGAAACAAGGCATTTCTCTATGGATCAGCTACTCACTGCATAAAGTTGCTGATTCACTTTAGTTAAGCCTGATTTAGTCCAAAATCTCAGTGCAGGGAGACGAGGAGAATTTTTTTTCTCTCAGAGAATCGTTAGTCTATGGAATTCTCTTCCCCAGAAAGCAGCGGAGGCTGGGTCATTGAGTTTATTTAAGGCAGAGTTAGACAGATTTTTGATAGACAAGGGAGTCAAGGATTATGGGGGCTGACAGGAAAGTGGAGTTGAGACCACAACCAGATCAGCCATGTTCTTATCGAATGGCAGAGCAGGCTCAAAGGGCTGAATAGCCTGTTCCTGCACCTAAGTCCTATGCTCCTATATACTATGTCTAGTGTCTCAATCATCACCCAACTAGCATGATGATGGCAACACCTCATCTCCTACAGCACCATTTCTCACAATGGTCCGGAGAAGTGCAGAGTAGAGCTCAGATGTTCAGCTGTACTAGACCACTTTTAATCATCTGACAATCTAGTCAGAGAACAACATTGATATTAATAGGGAATAGGTTCCTAATATGGCCTTTTGTATATTGAGGGTGAGGGCGAATGGTGTTGAGGTAGTGGGGGGCAGAGACAAAAATTAGTAAGGAAACTAAAAGAGTAAACTGTAATCCTAACGAGTAATTATAAAAGTAATATTTATCATTTGTATCTTGCATCTAATGAGCATATAGCTACATAAGGAGCTGTGAGCTAAGAAAGTGGTCTGATTATGCTCAGAGTCCCTGCTGGTAGAGGGTTAATCAGGACATTTACAATTGTAAAGGCAAGGAATGTTACAAAAACACCTCTCGTCAAAGAGGAAAGGGGAGACATTATTGGAGTATTTTTTGGGCAAATGTAGTTTGGAAATTGCAAAATCACCATATTGAATTTGAGGGAAACAGACTGCTATTGAGCCTTGTGTAAGATACTTTTGTATTTTATGAAAGCAATTCATCAGGTACTATCAATTTACATGACACCATGCGCTTTGTTTATAAAAATGATGAATTGTTCAGGAAGACTCCTTACCATAATGACCCTAACCCTTCAAATGTCAATTTGTTAAAAATTTCATCAAACCTGATCCTCAACCTGAACCTAACTTGCAATAAATTGGGGCTCATCCCTAGTTTCTCCAACATTATTTGCAGGTCAAAACAATTACCTCCAGATTATTTCATCTTAGTTACAGAGCAACAGAGTCAAAACTGAATACTGTAGGACATAGAATTTGCACACATTACACAAAGGATGAGAATGATTTCAACATCAATAATTAAAGATGAAGAAAAACGTGTAAAGATTAGATTTAATTTCCTTGAGAAAAAGGTCAAGTTTCACCACTTTAGTGTTTTAATGGAGACCATCTGACTTGACAATTACTGTGTTCAAACGCAGAATGAGAACAAGTATTATAATCAGAGTATCACAGAATGTTTTATCAATGGAAAAGGTATAACCGGCATTTCCATTTCATCAGCAAGAGAAATCAGTGCTGGGAAATGGAATCTTTTCTAATGGAGCTTGGGTGATGCTGTCAAATCAGAAAGTCTCTTCTAACCTGCACAGTTTTCCCTTCGTCTCCAGGAGATTGTATCACAAGTGCACACAAGTGGGATCACAATGAGTACATAATGCAGAAACACTTAAATGTTTAAAATAATTAGATTCAAGGTTAGACTATGTCTTTTGCTTTTTAATTTCTCTCCTTATTTTTATTCATATGCTTCGTGTGTTTCTTTGCATCTCACTGCAATGTCTCAAATCCTTGCCTTCAAGGTTGAATTAACTACCTGTTCTCTAAATATCGCTGTCTCACTCTGAAAATGATCATAACAGAAACTTGGCAAACATCTCTTAAAAACAGTCAGAAAGAATAGGCCTGTAAAACTTCAATATCAATGGCTTTTAATCTCTAATTCTCCTAAAACACAGGTTATTCAATTAAGTAGAACAATTTCTTTATGTCTGTCAAGATTGAATCTTATGCCTCCTCCCGTGGCAAGTTTGGAGTTTGGTGATGGGGGTGCATTTAATCAGGCAACAAGCTGGCGGGTGGGGACCCTGCCTCTTTCCCACCTCCACCGCAGTAAGTCCATGGCAGGAAGACCCATGGATGGCCTTCCTGACCTGTCACCAATTGATTCCCTTATGTGGGCAATTAATGCCCATTCAAGGGCGGCATCCCACCACCACTGGTATTGATCCAGCAGCAGGTAGGGGAGCACAACAAGCAAACCCATGTAGTGTTGCTTGTGGGCTCCCAGTGGTGGGGGGTTGGGGTTGGGGGATTCAATGTCACTCAGTGTCTGATCAAGGGACACAACATGAGGAAGTGGGGAGTCTGCTGAGAGCTATCCTCCTGCACTTATTGCCAGCTAGCCTCCCCAACAACCTCCGCCTCATGACTGTCTCCTGCCAGCACACTCTGGCCTGGGATCCAGCGACATTCCAAGGCCTCATGTGGTGTCATACTGGCAGCAGCCACTGCCTCCCCAGTGGCACTGCCATTCAACACAGCTGCCAGCCAATCTCGGTGGGTGGGACTTCCACCCCCAGGGTCCTTGATCCAGGGCAAGGCCCACACTGGCCAGTCAACTGCCCGAGTGGAACAGGATGGGGCGAGCCTTCCTGGAGAGAGGTAATGTGGGGCTCTCGCTGGCTCTCCAGTTTCCTCTAGATTCTGCTCTTGGTCTAACTAAGATGACCCAGTGACATTGTACATAAACATCAGTGTGAGAAAAACTTCCCAAACAGCATGTTGAACTTATTGTCAATAACACTGAATTCATTAACACTGATCATTTAAATCAGCTTTTAATCATTTTCCATGTTAAATCCCAAGATTTTTTTCAGGTAGTGAATCAGTAAAACTTATTTTCTCTCAAATTTAAATAGAAAAAAAATCTCACAATTACTCATGAATTTCTTAGATCTGGAGATGCATCTATATTGTGTAAATAACATCAATGTACATGTTGTAGGCACTATACTAACATCACAAAGACCATTCTCACATGTCTCTAGACTTTTACAGCAAATGGTCAAAGAAAGATTATGTAATTTGGAATTTTTTGTTTAAAAGGGGACCGAGAGACCCTTGAAATTCTGTTGCATGGAATATGTATTTTATACTGCTGTAAACATCAGAATTTCACTTTTCGTTACGTATGGAGCAAGGTCAGTGATGCATTAGCACAGTTAGCACACTGCTAGTCTCCTGAAAACTCTTATCATCAATCAAAGGCTGATTTGTGTCACACACCTAAATTGTTTATCCAAAACAAGATTGCAGCTGTTTCAGTATGCATAACTTCCATCAATGCTGCTTTCCTACCATTGGAAGAGCAGGTAAGTAGCTGGAGCCAGAAAAATAAATTTGGTTCGGTTAAAGAATGCCTCAATTTTAAAATTCTCATTCTTGTTTTCAAACCCCTCCATGACCTCCCCGTCTCCCTATTTTTGTAATCTCCTCCAGCCCCACAGCCTTCCCCTCCTCTAATGCTGGCCTCTTGAGCATCCCTAATTTTAATCGTTCCACCACTGGCCGCCATCCCTTCTGCCTGGGCCCTGTGCTCTGGAATTCCCTCCCCAAACCTCTTTGCCTCGCTCCTCCTTTAAAATAGTACCTTAAAACCTACCTCTTTGATCAAGCTTTTGGCTGTCTATCCTAATATTGCCTTATGCGGCTCTGTGTGAAATCTTCAATTTACAAAGCTCCTGTGTAGCACATTGGGATGTTTTAAGTACGTTAAGGCACTGTACAATACATGTTGATGTTGTTATAACTCAACCGGGTGTCTGGTAGAATAAAGCACGTTGGAACTTGGATGCAGTAGCCCCCACCTAAGATAGATTTCTCACTCAGCATTGCAAGCATTAGCATCTCCACCTACCCTCTTACAAGGACACTCAGAGGGGAGTGGCAACATCTAAGGCAGGGAAGCAGTTTCAATCTCTGAAGAATCATTCTCTTTTGAGGGGTTGAGAGAGGCTGGAAAGGGGAAAGGTTAGACATCACACTGTATGACAAGTGGGTGCTAGATTTTCTGACATAATAAGAGAAATGGACATCCGAGATGAGCCAAGTTGACCTGGGGCCCACACTGGCATCATGTGGGTCAGTGCTGATGGGTATCCACCAATAGAACAGGGGCCCATGGGTTTTTGACCAGATTCTTCAATTTCACCCGTTTCTCACTTAGTGCTTTAAAAATAGCTTAAAGGAAATTATGGACCTTATCTTCTTGAGGTGTGTCTGTAAAAGAAGACTGTTGTCTGAGCACTGACGGTTGTCAGTTACAGCTGCCCAAAGCGTTGTGTTGTGTGTCAATACTTATGGAAGCTGTTGAGACATACAAACATATAAACATGGAGCAGGAGTAGGCCACTCGGCCCCTCAAGCCTGCTCTGCCATTCATTAAGATCATGGATGATCTGATTATAACCTCCCGGTAACCCCAATAACCTTTCATCCCCTTGTTAATCAAGAATCTATCCAGCTCTGTCTTAAAAATATTCAAAGACTCTACTTCCACTGCCTTTTGAGGAAGAGAGTTCCAAAGACTCACGACCCTCAAAGAAAAAAATTCTCCTCATCTCTGTCTTAATGAGTGACCCCTTATTTTTAAACAATGACCCCTAGTTCTATTTTCTCCCACAAGAGGAAACATCCTCTCCAAATCCATTCTATCAAAGCCCCTCAGGTTCTTAAAGGTTTTGATCAAGTCACCTCTCACTCTTCTAAACTCCAGTGGACACAAGCCTAACCTGACCAACCTTTCCTCATAAGACAACCCACCCATTCCTGATAAAAGTAAAATACTGCAGATACTGGAAATCTGAAACAAAAACAAAAGTAGCTGGAAAAACTCATCAGGTCTGACAGCATCTGTGGAAAGGAAGACAGAGTTAATGTTTCAAGTCCATATGACTCTTCATCAGAACTCATTCCTGATATTAGTCCACTAAACCTTTGCTTCCAAAGCATTTAGATGTTTCCCAAATAAGGAGACCAATACTGTCCATGATACTCCAGATGTGTTCTCACCAGTGTCCTGTACAACTGAAGCATAACCTCCCTATTTTTGTACTCAATCCCCCTCACAATAAACGATAACATTCTAGTAGTTTTCCTAATTACTTGCTGTACCTGCATACTAATCTTTTGTGATTCATGCACTAGGACAAACAGATTCCTCTGAATCTTAGAGTTCTGTAATCTCTCACTGTTTAGATAATAAGCTTCTTTTTTTGTTCTTCCTGCTAAAATAGACAATTTCACACTTGACATTATACTCCATTTGCCAGAGCTTTGCCCATTCACTTAATGTCACTTTGTAGCCTCTTTACGTCCTCTTCACAATTTACTTCCCTACCTATCTTTGTGTCATCAGCAAATTTAGCAACCACACTGAATGGTCCTTTCATCCAAGTCTTGAGGCCCCAGCACTGATCCCTGTGGCACACCGCTCATTACGTCCCGCCAGCCAGAAAAAGACCCATTTATGGCTACCCTCTGTTTCCATTCTCCCATCCATACCAATATATTACCCCCTCCACCATGAGCTTTTATTTTCCGCAATAATCTTTCATGTGGCACCTTATCAAATGCCTTCTGGAAATCTAAGTACAGTACATCCACCGGTTCCCCTTTATCCACAGCACATCTGATACCTTCAAAGACCGCCAATAAAATGGTTAAACATGATTTCCTTTTTACAAAACCATGTGACTCTGCTTGATTGCCTTGAATTTTCCTAAATGTCCTGCTATAACATGTTTAAAAATAACTTCTAACATTTTCACTGTAACAGATGTTTAGTGACCTGGCCTATAGTTTCCTGATCTCTGTCTCCCTCCCTTTCTGAATAAAGGAGTTACATTTGCTATTTTCCAATCTAATGGGGCTTTCCCTGAATCTAGGGAATTTTGAAAATTAAAATCAATGCATCAACTATTTCACTAGCCACCTTTTTCAAGGCCCTAGGATGAAGTTCATCCAGTCCTGGGGATTTATCAGCCACAGCCCCAACAATTTGTTCAATACCACTTCTCTGGTGATTGTAATTTTCCTGAGTTCCTTTCTCCCTTCCATTTACTGATTTACAGCTACTTTTGGGATGTTATTTATATCCTCAATAGTAAAGACCAATGCAAAAGATCTGTTCAATTCATCTGCTAGCTCCTTATTTCCCATTATTAAATCCCCAGGCTCCCTTTCTATCGGACCAACTCACTTTGTTAACTCATAGAAGAAAATTTATAGGTGTACTCAGCATGTGACAACTCCGCAATCATCTCCTGTGGAAACCCCCCACAACCCCCATGCCAATGGTGCCACCAGGGTGGATGTGTCACTTAAGAATGGAGAGTAGTTTCACAGATCCGCTATAACACAAATCACTTGCCATGTTCAGGATATCACTGAGACAGCAGCCTTATGTATATTAGTTCCAGAAACTGTTAAAACAGCAAACCACTTGTCACAAGAGTGAGACACAGAATTGGTGTTGTTCTGAATCTGACTAGTGTGAGTGTGTAGCAAGGTTTACACTGACAGCAGAAGCCACATAATGACCAGAGTAATGAAATCCTCAAGGGATAAAAGAAGTAAAACAATGGGCTGAATATTCAGGCCTCTCCTTACCAATGTCAGGGCTGGAGGTGAGAGGGGACTTGAAAATACCAACCCCAGCCAACATTTCAGTTTTAGGACACCACTCCTGGCACCAGCAATGATAAAGAGGCCAGGACAGAGATCCTGCTCCCCTCTCCATTGAGAGTAATTATAAGTTCAAAGTTATTAAGAGTTTGCTGGAGCGGGAGGCTGAAATATTTAAAAGGGCGCATGGGTTTCAGAAGGCGTCTGTTGTAAATCTGAAGGGAAGAGGGTACAGATTGGGGAGCCAGTCATGGCTGCCCCAGAAAATCATCCCACCCCCTTAGAGGGTCAGCAGGGCAAAGGGGGATACAGCATTTGCCACTGCATAGGTGGAAGGGAGAGTAGGCACTCGACATTGAATAGGGTCATCATGCCCTGACATCGCAAGGGCAGTAGAGCAGGGAGAAAGGCTGCAACTCACAATTGGGTGGGCCAACCTGTCCAAAAAGGCAGCAGCAGCAGGCAATGGGGGCACCACGTTCAGATCTTCAGCCCAGTGGTGACGATGGGAAACTTCCTTCACAGGAAAGGTGGAGCAGGAGATCAAGGGAGAGGACAGAAGGGCAGGAGAGCAAAAAACGGCCATACCTTCAACACAGGATCAACTGCCAAAGATGGAACTACTTGCAGATGATGAAAGCCAGTGCAACAGGAAACTAACTCTCCAGGTAGATGGGCACAAACATCTGTGCCCTTGTCACAGAAGACCGCACACTTCAGAGCACTTGTTGCCATGCCCACTCAGTAGCCATCAAAGTCACTGTGACCTTGAACTTCTCCATTTCTGTCTCCATCCGAGAATTAGCTGCAGACCTCAGTGGCATCTCACAAAGCGGCTGCACACACCTGCATGTCGCAGGTCATCATTAACCTGTTTACGATGGCAGGCCCATAATTCATTTCACAAAAGATGTGGCTTCAAAAGTACAGAGCGCATCGGCAGCAAAATCCATCACTGGATTCCCACAGGTTCAGGGCAACAATGATTATACCCATGTGCCCATCAAGGCACCCAGTGACTGTCCAATCAGAGCCATCAACAGGGAATGGCTTCCACTCCCTCAACATTCAACTGATCTGCGACCATGACAAGAGTTTCCTCTATGCGTGTGTGCTCATTTTCTTGGCAGCTGCCATGACTCCTTCACCCTGAGGCAGTCCAGGTTGTCTTAGGTCTTCACTCTAGCCCCAAAGTGCTTGGACGGATACCAGGAGACAAGGGATAATCCTTGAAGACATGGCTACTTATCCCTCTACCAGAGCCTGAGACAGAGGCACAGAGTTGATATAACTAATAACACCTGCTCACAAGGACAACCAATGAGCTGGCTTCTGAAGATGTGATTCCAGTACCAGGACCAGTCAGGTGGTGCCCTCCAATACCCTCTTTCAAGGGTCTCGGCCACTTTGGTGGTCAGCTGTGCTCTCCATCATGGCCCTCCAGGGAGATGTGGACAATGAGGCCATGGAAGGAGATGGCTCAACCAGGAAGGAGCAGGAGCAGAAGGTGAGAAAGGAAGAGGAGGTGGAGGGAGATGACCCTGAATAGAGACGTACCCTACTGCATGGCAAGTTGTCCTCCTCCACCACTCCCTCATGGCCTCCAACATTAGATCCAGGTCAGCATCGATGAAGCCAGGGGCAGCCCTGCCCTATGGTCAAGGCCTTCAGTTCTCCTGGGTTAAAATCCTGGGACTCCCTCCCTTATAGCGCAGTGGGTGTGTCTACATGGACTGCAGCGGTTCAAGAAGGCAGCTCACCACCACCTCCTAAAGGACAATTATGAATGGGCAATAAATTCTGACCTAGTCAACGATGCCCACATCCCATGAATGAATGAAAAGAAAGATATTTTGCTTCCCTCCAATTCTGTGGAAGGTTTTGGCGCAATTGGCAGATTTCTTCCTTAAGACAACCAGCAGCCTCAGTGATGGCTGCCATTTGGTGTCTAGTTCAGCCCCACACTTCATCATACCCACCTCCATTCTCACCCTCACTGGTTCTAAGTGGACCAAAAATCTGTCTCCTTACCAAATAAGAGATTCCCCATGCGAAAATCTGAACTTCAATCAGCTTCCCACTGCAGACAGGTTTGACCCCAAAATAAATCTGGCTCCTGTTTTCTGCCTCTTTGGTGAAAATTTAGCTCAATACATGTGCATGGTTCTAATGCTGGAAGTATGTAAAAAAAAATCTCCTTTTGTGTGCCGAAACCAGGGATCTGCCACACCTCCAATAAAATGATAGTGCTGAAGTGGGAGCAGCTCTGAGGAAATTCCAATCCAAAATTGCAGCAAAAATGCCACAAGGGAGACAAAATGAAAAATTCTGAAACACCACCTGTAGCTGCTAATGTTTTATAAACTGTTTGACGTGTTAAGCATCTGTTATTGAAGAGAAAGAAACAATATGTTCTTCGTAAGGAATAAGGTTTGGGTCATCACTGTGAGAAATGTGTTTACACTTATATAATGTGTGTCAAAACTAGACAGCAATATTAGGTTGATTAGATATTACATGTTATCATTTGAATTCTTTGTAAGACAATGAATTAAATTACTACTGTATTTTAAAAGCTGTTTGATTTTATGCACGATATGATCTGTACTAATAAAATAACAATTCCTTAGTACCATATCTGCTCATTGTGTTTCAACTCACTGACACAAGGCATCAAGACTTTCAAGCACTGTCCTCTTAACCTTACAATCTTGAATGACTGAATGGTTGCTTAAAAACTATCAGGTTTTTATGGTAGAAAGAAATAGTCTGCTGCCAGCAGAACTGTAATGACTGACATACAGAGACATACTCAATTTCTGAAGGGCAATTTTTTCCTCTTCTGTATGTTTTTGTTAAATATTGAAATTTTGACAGGTATAGTGATTCTGACCTGGAGGCACAGCAAGCATATATAAGTCTAAAGAGATAAATGGAATGTTGAAATTTCACAATGTTATACTGAGTAAGGATGTTAATAAAACCTCTCGCCCCTTTTCTGGAGTATTCAACTTTTATTAAATAAATCTCAAATCCTTAGTGGTTTTGACAGGTAAACTATTTTGTTCTGTGTTGGCCACCAGCTCAGTTGTACAAATATCAGTAACACAAGACAAACTGCCTGAAGATGCAATCTCAGTCAGTCATAGCCTTTCAAGGTCATGTTTTACTTCTGTTTGTCCAGAGTTTTCAATGAAGGTGACCTAGTATTTGTCATGCTTTTCTCTCCATTTTAAAACTAGAATATCTTCACTGAAAATAGTAAAATAAACCTTCTGCTTTACTCTCAGTATAAATGACCAAAAACAAAGGCAGAACAATCAAACATTGGTTTAGGTTATGCCAAATGTTAAATCGTGATGTAGGTAAAACTACATACACCGCAAGAAATGCTTTTTCTTCAACCAGTTTTGGAGCAAGTGGGATTTATGGAGGGAAGAGGATAAGAATCTAGCAGGATGAATATTTAATGTAGGTGAGTCTGGAGATGATCAAGTTATTTAATAAGGACTGTGATAGTGCAGGGGACATCAAGTTATTTAATAAGGACTGTGATAGTGCAGGGGACAAGGTAGCGGGCCATGTTGCAGAGGTAAGTTGTCTTGTAATGGATAGGATCTAATGTTCAGCTTAGAGTCAAAAAGATCCCCATATTGCAAGCTGTCTGCTTCAACCTGAGACACTGACCTGTAAGTGAATCAGTGACAAGGCAGCAAAAATGATGACAGGACCAAAACAATAGCTTCAGCCTTTCCAATGTTAAGTTGGTAGAAGTTGGTACTCATCTAAAACTTGGGGCAGGATTTTCCCTGCAGGCTTCAGGAGTCCAGTGTGGGGTTCAAATGGGGATCTGAAGGCCCAACTGTTTGGAAAACAGTTACTCAGTTGAGAATTTCCCCCAATTGGCCAGTTAATTGCCCGAGAGTGGGTTCATCATCCAATTAAGGATGGTGAGTAGGCTCACAAACTGGACAGCCAATAGGAGACCCTCCAGCTTGAAAACAGCAGTAGGCTGCTATCCCAGGAAAATAAGAGACAGGGATCCCCAACATTTTGAAATGTAAAATAAAAAATAGATCAGGCAGCCGGGCCTGATTCCAGGGAGCAGGGAACCGCTCCACAGTGCTGCTTTCGGCCGCAGCAAAAACCAGGCTGGTAGAGGGCCTCTAAGTTTGTCTGGAGCACTACCCCAACTCCACCCCACCCCCAGCCACCAGGTCTGTCACTGGGAGACAACATCAAGGCAGCTGCACTGCCCCCTGCTCTCCCCACCCTCCCACCGGCAGAGACCTGGTAGCCAACTGAAAAATCCCAGTTGGCCTCTGCCACAAACAGGGAAATTTGGCTACCCCTGCTGGCCATCCCCCACCTTCCACTTCCCATCACTTCTTATGGAAAATGTCTGGGGGCCAGGCTGGTGCTAGGGAACTTGAATGCCAGGCAGCAATATTATTTTTAACATCCACTTTAATGCTTATAAGCCTAGCAGGGCTTGAAATCCCGGCCCTTGGTGTCAGAGAGCTAGTACAAAAGCAGTCAATTGATTGAGGAAAGCGGGAAAGAGGTAGAGCTTAAAATTATCAGGGTACATGTATGCAGCATATTTCAATAATGTTGCACATGCAAGGCTGTTTAAAAGTTAGATGTTAATAAAGAGTTATTTGAAAGAGAAGTTAGGGGAATGATACTGAGTGGAAATGATGAATGTACTGTCTTGGGATTAATGCAGACCCTTACTGTTTCTGACCTAGATGTACAGTCTTGCTCAAGATGGTCAGTTAAGGACTTTCAAGAAGCTTTATGTCATTGCAAAATATACCTTTTCTTCAAACAGGGTTGATGAGGTACTGCTGTTGCTTTGGGGATTGATGAGGGTAATGTTTTTGATTTGGTGTACATGGACTTCCAAAAGGCATTTGATAGAAGTGCTGCACAACAGACTGGCGAGCAAAGTTAGAGCTCATGGGAAAAAAAGGGATGGCAGCAACATGGATACAGAATTGACTGAGTGACAGGAAACAGCTGGTAGTGGTTAATGGATGTTTTTCAGACTGGAGGAAAGTGGATTTCCCCAAGGGTCGGTGTTAGGGCTCCTGATGTTCCTGATAAATATTAGTGACCTAGATTTTGGTGTACAGTCCACAGTTTCAAAATCTGAGGATGATATAAAATTTGGAAGTATTGTGAACTATAAAGAGGATAGTGCATTACTCCAAAAAGGACATAGCCAGGTTGTCAGAATGGTAAATGAAATTTAATGCAGAGGTGTGTGAAGCGATTCATTTTGGTAGGAAAAACACAGAAATAAAATAAAACAGAGTATACAATTCTAAAAGGGATGTAGGAGCAGAAGGACCTGAATGTATAGGTGCATAAATCATTGAAGGTGGCAGGATAGGCTGAGAGTGCGATTAACAAAGCATACAACATCTTAAGCTTTATTAATGGTGGCACAGAGTACAAAAGCAAGGAAGATATGTTAAATTTGTACAGAACCACTGGTTCAGCCTCAACTGCAGTATTGCAGCCACAACTTTAGGAAGGATGTGAAAACATTTAGAGAGGGTGCAGAAAAGATTCACAAGAGTGGTTCCAGGGATGAGGAATTTCAGCCATGAAGACAGATTGTAGAAGTTGGGACTGTTTTCCTTGGAGAAAAAGAAGGCAGAGAGGAGATTTGTTAGAGGTATTCAAAATCATGAGGGGTCTGGACAGGGAATTTTCTGGGCTCCTCCATCCTGCCTCCATCCTGGCAGTGTCCACCTGCCTTTCATACTGAGAAGATGGGCACAGACTGGAGATGGGTCCACTGGCTCCAAAGGCAGGATTGAGATGGGCAAATGCCAATACAAGTAGGTTAGAAGGCCCACCTTTGTCTGCTGGGTCATCAGCCCAGTTCTCAACATGGTTGTTAGGCCCCCTTAGCCCTCACCGCTCAACACCCTCACCCCTCAATCCTCACCCACATGCCATGCATCATCATTATATTAAATGCCCCATCCATAACAAACATGCCCTCTCCATACATCTCCATGCATCCTCCATACACCCTTGACATTCATATAGCTCATGCCCCCTCCACACACCCCATGCGCCTTCCATACCACCAATGTCCCTTCTAAGATACCATGCATTCTCCATTCCCACTATTCCAGTATCCACTACATAGAGGCCATACATCATAGGAGCCCTATAATAATGACACTGGAAGGCTTTGTAATGTTCATAAAACTATCAAAGTGACCAAATATCCATTCTAAATCCACTTTGAAAGAAACATAATTCCATTGCACAGCTGTGACACAAAGGCTCTGAATAATTGAATGCATTTAAACCTTTGAAGCAGACTAAACATCTGACTAACCAGCTTTGTTTTATTGACAGTTTTATGAGCTTGTAATGACTTTATATTTCTTTCAAGTTGTTTCTCCATGCCTTTTATGTTTATTTGGACATGATTAAGAGGTGTTATGGGGATTAAAGCTTTTTTTTTAAATGGGGGTTTCAATTATTGTGTTTGACTGACAGTTTTCTGAGCTGCTGAGAGAATTATGGACAGAATTTTACATTCCCCTACTAGTGGGTTTGCAGGTTGGGAGCTGTGGTCAAATTCCTTGGATGACCTTCCCACCTGGCTCCTGCTCACCCAACCTCTCCACAATTGAGGCCTTTAAGTGGCCAATTAGTGACCACTTAAAGACCATTTTCCACACAGCCTGGTGGGGTGGGGGGGGTGGGGTTGGGGGGGCAAGGTCTAGCCCAGCAGGTGCTCCCACCCATCATCTCCATCAAACCTCTCACCCTCCCTCTGCCCAACCCCTCGGGTCCCACTTCCCCAATCCGCCCTGTGACCTCCACGCTTACTTAGCACTGGACTCACAGGACTTACACTCTGGGCACTGCTTGCAGTCCTAGTTCCTGTCCACTGCAGCATCTTCCACTACTGGGATGAGAGAGCTGTTGGCTAATCAGAATGAACAGCTTCTCTCTGAGGTAGGACTTCCTCCAGAGGTGAAAGGCGGAAGTCCCATCTCCAGCCATTTAACGCTCATTGGAGCACTAAATGGCTGTGGGGCAGCCCGTATCAGTGGGGATGCAGGTGATGCCAACTCTTTGGATGGCAGGAATGGAAACCCCACCATCCTAAAAATCCTGGCCTTTGTTTCTTTGAAGTCATTTATGAATGGATATTTGTTTATCTTGATAGTTTTATGAGCATTTAAAGCCTTTCCATTGTTATTATAAGGCTCATGAGTTCTACCCAAGGTGAATACTGGAAGTGTTTTTCAAAGGCTGAACAGATCTCTGGACTTTAAATCGATCTGAAGATGAAAGCAGTGTCCAAATGACACATTAAAGTCAGTTTCTCAATTATGTTGAATGCAAAAGAACCCTTTATGCGCTAGATAAAGTACTGTAATACATGTGAACACTTACACAATGTTGGTCAATTTAGAGGTCACTTAAATTTTAAGAACAAAGCCCTGTTATCAATCATTGCATTAAAACATACTTACATTATTGTACACTGACTAAATATGACATATGAGGTTGGCAACACCTTTTAAAATTATTGAACCATGTCCCCTGCAAGAGCCAGCCCAAAACCATCAAAATTGCAGTCTGAAATGCTCACTCCCACAATGGATTAGGCAAAGGCAGGATTGCTGAGTGCGGGCTCGCTATCCACACCATTATACCGGAACCATAAAAAATCCCACAAGATGGTAATGGGGGCGGGAATCCCATAATTGGGTCCCGCCCACTCTTTTTAAATCTGCCCCCGCTTCTGACACTGATGGAGTCATGACAATCCGGGCCACAATCTCTGGGTTACCAATCCAGCAGGATAACCACCAGGCTACTGTTCCCTCAATGCTTCAAAACAGAGGGGAGAGGGAATAGAATCTGATGAAATAGCCAAAGTGTTGCATTTGCAAGTGGATAAAACTATGGCAAAAAAATTCAATGTATTAACTTTTAAATGTCACTATGCGGTGTGAATGGGAAAGTAATGGCCTAAAAGTGCATTGTGTGACCTTGGTCATTAACTGCTTAAATGCAGGCAATAATACTCCATTTAAATGGAGCTATGTGGCAAAGTACATATTTTCATTACCTAATTTTACTGTCTAAGAGTTAGCTAGCTTTGGTTTATTGCACTATGGTTTTATTTATTTATGCAAATATTGTATTCAATAAATTATCCATGCCCTTTATGTTTTAATCAACTGTCAATTGCATTTGCCATATTCAAAGTTGTCAATAATTTCTAACCTTTCAAAAAATACAACCTTGCCTATCCCCAGGTTGTGTTTCCCTCACTGCTCATGCATTAATTAAATTTAATTACTCATTATTTTTTGCATACTGTCTGATATGCCTGTCAGAAGCAGAGATAATTTCACTATCTCTTCTCACATAACACACAAAATCAATGCATCCATCATTCCAGCCCATCAAATTTTCTGACTATAAGTAAATTCTACTTTAATCATTTTGATATCAGAGCAAAAATAACTGCAAACCTCAGTATAAGATAGAAATCCAAGAATTATTTGTGTTTTGGCAGCACAATCTTTGTGGCTTTCTAACTTGAGACATCTGTTAAGAGTGAAGTCTTAGTTTGTATTCAACAGTTGACATATGTAAAAGTATGTTGGCCAAGTTGATATTTGCGATGATACACCTGCTAAGAACTGCTGAGCAATTTAAGAAAGCAATCCAAATTTGCCTTTGCAAACCAGGGCTTGAGCACAGAAATCAAGGCTGCCACTCCAATGCAGGGAGAGCTGCATTGTAGGAGTGCCACCTTTCTGATGAGACAAAGCCTCCTTTACATACTCGGGTGGGTGTGCAAGATCCCATTATATTATTTTGAAGAAGGGGAAGGGGAGTTATCCCATGTACCCTGGCCATTATTTATCCCTCAATCAACATGACCTAAAAAAACACATATTCTCTGGTCATAATCACATTGCTGGAGTTTGCTATTGTACTTTGGCTGCACTATTTCCTACATTACATCAGTGACTGCACTTCAAGAGCACTTGATTGACTACAAAGCACTTTGAGATGTCTTTCAAGTCTTTCTTTCTTTTCTAAATAGTCTCTTTTTGAAAGTTATTTGTGATCTGCTCTCCTAATATCAGGTAGACTGAAAAGCCCAGTGATGGATGTTAGTGTTTGAGCACATTTTGCTTATGAGCTGGTGGAATGTGAATTTACACCTAATATTCCGAAGGCAGCTTCTTAAACTGTTTCAGCAAAGATGCCAAAGAACGACAATCCACTTATGTGGAGATACATGTTTATTTGAGGGTGAAGGGTTGGGGGGGGTGGGCGAAAGGAGGCTACCAACTAGTTAATAAATCTCTTTCATACACTTAACTAGGAATTAGCTGTGAATTGAAGTGTCATATATGAAAATCTGGCAATAGGCTTTCTTAAGTTTGGAAATAATGGGTGAAATTTTCTAAGCCCACTGGCGAGCATGATAGGTGGCATGCACAGAAAATACGTCACGATGGTGTGAAGACAGGTCGCAATCTTCTGCTCAGCCTGCCAACGGTGGGACGTGTTTCCCGCCATCGGTCGGTGGGGAGCTAATTGTAATACATTAGCGTATAATTAAAAGACCATCTCGCCAGGCTCTTGGAGCCCCGCCAGATTGTCCATCCACGTGGACGGGAAAGCACACTGACATGTTTCACAACAGCACGCAGGCAACATGCACTTGGCGGCCTTTACTTTGGGGGAACTGAGGTGAGTGAACAGCAGTGTTCTCCACAGCTCACCCATTATTTATAGGCCTCGGGGCGCCGAGGAGCGGAGGCAACTGATGCCTGGCCTCAGAGGCAACTGCTAAGGAGGGAAGAGGGATGTCAAGTGCTACCCTGGTGCTGCATCCCACGCATAGGCAATTGAGGTGGGGGGGCAAGGTAAGCGAGGGAAGTGGCCATGCATTAGAGACACCTGTATAAACTGACCATGCCTCTGCAAATAAGACAGATTAGGAACAGCCACAATGACATGATTGGGGTCAAGGTCCTAGCCTGCCTGCCCATGCAAGCAATGTGGAGGCACCAAAGGGCCACCAAGCACTCCATCCCTTACCCTGACCCCACGACCATCCCCCCCCACCCCCACCCCCGGCACAGACTTTGAGCCCACCACCACTTTATTGGGCCACGGAGCAGTTGGATTACACACGTTGTACAACCTCCTCACCAACACTGGCCATGTAGCAGTCACTGCTGGAGGCACACACAACCCCTTGTAATCTCAGCATCTTGGTTTGGACCAGTGTCAAACATGTCACAGGTTGACAGGGCAGCCATGCAGCGCACTCATCTGTGGCCATCCAAGGGGTGACCAGCACTCTCCAGGAAGCATTAAGGGGCAGTCACACAGGGCCAGGAAAGGTGCCAAGTACAGCCATGAAAACCACATTACTCTCTCTCGTGTTACAGGAGGACCGCGTCAGGGTCATGGATCCTGGTGACGTAGCTGTATGCCTGATGGCCTACAGGGACTGTAGAAGACGGAGGAGAGAGTGACTGAGGCACCTGGCACACCAGCAACCTCATGAAGGAGCATGCAGGAGCAGCAACATCATGAAGAAGGAGCAACAGGGGCTCCTGCACACACTGCCCATGAGCGACAGCGAACCATGGTTAGTCGGCGCCTAGCAACACCCAGAGTCTATAGATAGAAACATAGAAACATAGAAAATAGGAGCAGGAGTAGGCCATTTAGCCCTTCAAGCCTGCTCTGCTATGATCATCATGATCATGGCTGATCATCCAACTCGATAGCCTGCTCCCACTTTTTCCTCATATCCTTTGATCCCTTTCGACCCAAGAGCTATATCTAACTCCTTCTTGAAAACATACAATGTTTTGGCCTCAACTACTTTCTGTAGTAGTGAATTCCACAAAATCACTACTCTCCGGGTGAAGAAATTTCTCCTTATCTCAGTCCTAAGTGGTCTGCCCCATATCCTCAGACCATGACTTCCTGGTTCTGGACTCCCCCACCATTGAGAACGTCCTTCCTGCATCAAGAACAAAAACAAAAATACCTGGAAAAACTCAGCAGGTCTGACAGCATCTGTGGAGAGGATACAGTTGACATTTCGAGGCCATATGACCCTTCATCAGAACTAAGACATATAGAAATGAGATGAAATATAAGCTGTTAGAAGGGGATTGGGACAGTTTAGTCTACTGCATTCCTGCTCCCAATGCGGTTTCCTCTACGTTGGGGAGACCAAACGCAGACTGGATGACCGCTTTGCAGAACACCTTCGGTCTGTCCACAAGCATTACCCAGAGCTCCCTGTCGCTTGCCATTTTAACACACCACCCTGCTCTCATGTCCATCCTTGGCCTGCTGCAATGTTCCAGTGAAGCTCAACGCAAACTGGAGGAACAGCACCTCATCTTCTGACTTGGTTCTTTACAGCCTTCTGGCCTTAATATTGAGTTCAACAATTTTAGATCATGAACTCTCTCCTCCATCCCCACCCCCTTTCCGATCCCCCTTTTTCCAAAAATTTATAATTTTTTTACAACTATAATTTTTTCTTTTCCCTCCTATTTTTCAATTTATTTTGATCTATTGTTTTATCTCCACCTTTTAGCCCATTTTGATCCCTTCCCCCCACCCCACCCGCACTAGGGCCATCTGCCACTAGCTTGTCCTGCTTGCTTCCCTTAATGTCCCCATTTGCACATCCTTTTGATAATATCACCACTGTAAACACCCCTTTGTCCTTTTGTCTGTGACATCTTTGGCCGTCTCTGCTTATATTTCATCTCATTTCTATATGTCTTAGTTCTGATTAAGGGTTATATGGATTCGAAACATCAACTGTATCCCTCTCTCACAGATGCTGTCAGACCTGCTGAGATTTTCCAGGTATTTTTGTTTTTGTTCTAGATTTCCATCATCTGCAGTATTTTGCTTTTATCTTGCTGCATCCACCCTGTCTAGTCCTGTTAGAATTTCTTCTGAACTCCATCGAATATAATCCTAACTGACTCAATCTCTCCTCATTATCAGTCTTGCCATCCCAGGAATCAGCCTGGTAAATCTTCACTGCACTCCCTCTATAGCAAGGACATCCTTCCTCAGATAAAGAGACCAAAACTGCACACAATATTCCAGGTGTGGTCTCACCAAGGACCTGTGTAATTGCAGCAAGGCATCCCTGTTCCTGTACTCGAATTCTCTCACTATGAAGGCCAACATACCATTTGCCTTCTTCACCGCCTGCTGCACCTGCTTACTGACTGGCGTATGAGGATACCCAGATCATGTTGCACATTCCCCTCTCTCAATTTATAGCCACTCAGATAATAATCTGCTTTCCTGTTTTTGCTACCAAAGTGGATAACCTCACACTTACCCACATTATACTGCATCTGCCATGCATTTGCCCAATCACGCAGCTTGTCCAAATCACACTGAAGCATCTCTGCATCCTCCTCACAGCTCATCCTCCCACCCAGCTTTGTGTCTTCTGCAAATTTGGCAATATTACACTTAGTTCCCTCATCTAAATCATTAATATACCTTGTGAATAGCTGGGGTCCCAGCACCATTCCCTGCGGTACCCCACTAGTCACTGCCTGCCATTCGGAAAAAGACCCATTTATTCCTACTCTTTGTTTCCTGTCTGCCAACCAGTTTTCTATCTATCTCAATACACTACCCCCAATCCCATGAGCTCTAATTTTATACACTAATCTCTTATGTGGGACTTTGTCAAAAGCCTTCTGAAAGATGCCGCCTGCCATTCCTGCAGGTGACTGAGAACCAGTATCGCCAACGACTGCACATGAACTCTATCGGCTGTTTGGCAAATGTGCCTGAGAAAGCAAGGGGAGATAATTAGTGCATGGCAGTGGCCTGTTAGACAGGACACATCACTCATGCCATGGGTGTCTGATGGATGTTGCACTGCTGGATCCTCACTTGGTAGAGCAGCGCCGACCTCACCATCAGCAGAGGACCGGTTCTGGTCATTTCCGGCCAGCTGGATGGCTCTGTTTTCGAATTCTGTCAGAACCTTGAATTCCGGCATCCTCCCACCTGTCTGTAACCTTTCCCTCTTGTTGTAGCCAGCTTGTCCTGCATGGATAGAGATGGGGAGAGTGCATTGGGACTCCTGCCAGGCCAGATGATAAGTATGCCTGGCCTGCATGGGTGGTAAATGGTCCTATTGACGGGATGAGGGCAATGATGGTGTGTGTGAAAGAGTGAATGGTGATGTCCCTTGCACTGGCAGTGAGTGAGGACACTGTGGATGTGCTATGGATTTGTGAGTGAGAGAGTTTGGAGTGATGAAAAGAGTGACTTACCCTGGCAGAACAGAGGAGATCATTCATCCTTTTGCGGCACTGGATGGCTGTCCTCCTCTGTAGGGCGTTCGCACTGACCACCGCTGCCACCACCTCCCAAGCCAGTTGATGACATTGCTACCCATCCTGCAACCAGAGTGGGGGTAGGGCACATCCCTGCGGGCCTCCACAGCATCTAGGAGTCACTCAAGGGAACCATCGTTGAAGTGGGGGGCTGCAGTCTTTTTGCCTTTGCTGGTCATGTCTCCTAGGAAGAGGTGGTGAGCTGATGGCGATGAGCGCTTTTCTGGCCCGCCTGCCATGGAAACGGCGTGTTTCACGGGAGTGAAGATATAATGAGGCGAGCTCGGGAAGATACAGCGTGAAAATCCGCCATTTTCATCGCCATGCAGGACTCCATTTTACCCACCCACTACTGCACTTAGTGCAATTCTGGGAAAATTCCGCCCAACATATGCTTCAGCAACAATCAAAAAAAGAAATTAGCCAATAGAAAGGAGAAGCAGTATATGCCCCAAAACTTCCAAAATAAAATTTCGGAGTGCCACAACTGAGCGCCGTGATTCTCAATCTGATCACCTGTAGGGCGTGACTTCATGCCTGCTTGGAGTTATCAGCTGAACCTTCACCCTATCCAGCTAAATTCTTCAAGCTTTGTAACAAGGTGAGTTGCTATATTAGATATAGGCCCGGAACGTGCTGTTGTATTGACAAATAAATTGTCTTTGCTAGTCATCATGACTCCACTGAAGCTGACCGCAACTTCGGAGTCTGCACATGTGCAGAATAACACAGAGATCCAAAAGTTTCTATCAGTAATTTCACAATCCTTCAGAGGGTGTGCTGTTGAAAAGCCCCCAGAGAGAAATCCCTGAACAATCAGTGAATTGACGAAAACTTCAAACTTCCATTTTTACGCTGTTAGTTTTGCTGTATGAACCCTTTAAAAAATTACACTTGTTGAATAAGGCGTAACCAGTTTTTAAATGGTGTATTAACTTCATAATTACTCTCACTAGCCCAGAAAAGATAATCTTACATTTGTGGAATGTCAAATTTCTCCAATACAATAAAAAAATCCACATAGTTTGAAAATAATTTGAAAAGTTTGTTTAGAATTATTTTAGCATCCATCTTAATCCAATCATAATCATGGATTTCATTCTTGGTAAAATTTAAACTAAAAGTGAATGGACATAATGGTTTTAATTTTCAGGTTTGTAGAAATCTGTTGGGAATACTTCAATGTGCTTCCCTATTTAATGACATCACTGTTGCTGCACGCTTGAAAATCCCTTGTATGGGCAGCAGATTCAAACTGCCATTGCGATAGGAGAAATCAATGCCCGAGAGATTGCTAGATCTTTGTGGACAGCAACTGTTCTGTTGAAGGGTCATGAGGACTCGAAACGTCAACTCTTTTCTTCTCCGCTGATGCTGCCAGACCTGCTGAGTTTTTCCGGGTAATTCTGTTTTTGTTTTGGATTTCCAGCATCCGCAGTTTTTTGTTTTTATCTCTGAATGCCATTACTTCATTGCTGGCTGCATAATCCAGTCTATGGGTTTCTACAACTGCATTGTGTAGTGGATAGGTTCAACAATTTCCTGAACCCGATTATGTATATTACGTCAATAATTGAGAGACTCTGTGGAAAGCAATAGGGAGAATTTTCTCCCTGTCGGGCAGACCGGTTGGGAGCGGGCGCAGGCAAGCATGGAGCCACCCGCAATCGGCTGTGTGCTGCCATTTTAGGTGGGCAAACCAATTAAGGCCCACCCAGCATGACACGCACCTGGAAGCGCCATGCGCCCCCTGTGTGGATGGAGGGGAGGGGTGGAGGGAGAGTTGGTGCCTGCGCTCTTTCGCTGCCTCAGGGAGATTAATCTTATTATGAAATATTGAAGAAAAAATAAAATTATTCAGATATGTCCCCTCATGTGACAGTGTCACATGAGCTGGGACATGTTTATGAATTTTGATAAAACTTTTTATGTCATTAATAAATCCTTCATGAAACCTCATCCCACCCATGGATGAAGTTTCATGAAAAATGCAAAGGCTGCCTGGGCTCTTCATCTGCCCGCCAACCTTAAGGTTGGATGGGCAGCTCATTTAATTGAGTACTTTGATTAGTTTATTAATGGACTTAAAAGGCCAGTTCGGCGGGCATGCAGCTGACGCTGGTGCATGCCCACTGAACTAAAGGTCGGAATGATGCGTGGTGACGTCAGAACACACACCCAATGTCACCGCGCATCATTTTACACGTCAGTGTGAGGTGCTCACCTCCGCACGCCAAACAAAAGATCCTGCCCAATGAGACAACAGTATGCTGTAAACAAAACACTCTTGGTTGAAACTAAAAATCTTGGCTTTTCTTTGATGATATTAAGAACCAGAAACAATCATGATTCAATTGGTCTACAGGTGTATTTTTAAGCAACAAATCTGATCTACTGATAACATGCTATGCCTGAGGTATCTCCCCTAGAGCCTCATTTTCCAGATGATTTAGAATTCCTGAAAGCCTTCAGCACTCCCAAATCAAGCAGGAAGTCATATTTCACCTTTAATCTCTAATTTGACTATCAACTTTAAAATGATAGAAATATGAACTCTTTTATCATAGTTCAATATTAAGCTTTGGGTGAAAAAATAATTTTTGTAATCTGAACCATATTATGTAGTTTAATAGTGGTTCAGGAATATATTGAGACCAGAAAAAAAATACTCCCTATTACAGGCCTTTCATATAATTTTAACCGGTGCTTCCTTATTCACATAAATAAATTTTCCTCAAATTAAAGAAACAGTCTCTTAAAGAGCATTTACTATCAATACTTCGTTATGAATTTCAGTTTAAGACACCAAATACTTCCAAACATAAGAGTTGTATGTTTTTTAATGAGGACAAGAGTTATCACTAAACCCTCCCAATACCTTGGGTGTTCTTTTAAAATGTAAATGTTACTTTATCAAATTACAGTGCTACTAAATGAAGGAACTTTCAGGATAATAGGCCTGAACTCAATTTGACTGCTCTGGTGGACTCCCGCTGCAAGTGTGGCAGGATCCATCAGACTGTTTGCAAGCTCAATCCAGATAAGACACCTTAAACTGAGTTTCCAGGATGGTTTTGTGGAGGTAGAGTTCCTGCCTGTTCATTAAGGCCATTGCCCTCAGGAAGGAGAGGGAGAACTTCCTAAGTTGTGACCATCTTGACCCTCAGTTGGGACCCAACGTGCAATAGGAATAGGAAGGCCTGGTCTCACCAGGACTTGCTCAATCACAATGGAAGTGGGACCAGTTGGGGTCCAACTTGGTATGAAAGCAAAAAAACGCGGATGCTGGAAATCTGAAATAAAAACTGAAAATGCTAGAAAATCTCAGCAGGTCTGGCAGCATCTGTGGAGCAAGAAACAGAGTTAACATTTCAAGCCTAATATGAATCTTCTTCAGATCCAAATTGGATCAGGGTCAGGGTCTTGAAGATAAGGAGGCCGATAAGTGTGTGAAGGATAGACATGACCTGCTTTGTTAGAGGACTGCTTGTATATCCAGATAGTTCTTCCAGGGAAGAGCGAACCTATCACACTGCCTGGGTAGCCACTGGAGGAATTTCCCAGGTCATTTCTACTGAGGTACAACAGATATACCTGCACACTGCAGAAGGCCTGAACTTGCCCATCCCACTCATGGACAACAAAAACCTCAGTGGTTGAGCTCTACAGTGGGCACAAGACTGCCAGGATTGCCCCCCTATGAAATTAACAGGCTGTACTGTTTTTAAACACTACCTTTGAAGCACTCAGCGCCATGGCTGGTTTGTCACATACACTTACAAAAGCATGGAAAAATGTAGATTCTACATATTTTACACGAAGAGTTGGGAAAATGAATGGGAGAAATGAAAAGTTTATGAACTTCAACTTGAGAAAATATGGTTCTGTACGGGTACAGTGTTGTACTTTGTAAAACAAGCAGGAATGTTTCAAGGATTCAGTCATTTGATTCTTGTGAAGTCATACTTCACCTCAACGTTTGGCTAGTAAAATCTCATTTGAACTGGTCTGTTTGCTGGACTCAAACTACAGCTTAAGTTTGACAGTTTTTCACTTGAGCTATGGCTGAGGGCTATAAAGTTTTATACCACATATAATGATTTGAGCTTTGGCTGATCTTTGGGTAGCACCAACTGTTCAAATAACTGAACACTTGCCTGATTGCTACAAGCCACAAGGTGAAAACTCCTCCCTTTCTGGCAGTTTCGAGTTCTCGAAGTCAATGTCCTGATAGGAATTCAAAGTGGTAGCAAATGTTGCAAAGAACTTTAGAACACTTCAGAAGTAAACAGGTATTCTCTATAAAAGCATCTACAACCTACTTCTACACAAAAAAGTTTCATTTTTAAAACATTTCGGATAAGAGTCAAAGCATCATCAAAAACTCCCCAGCTTAGGTTTAGAGCATGAATCAGATCCATTGGAAGCTGATTCCAAAGACAGAAATAATCATTCCAGTTCTATTTTAGAGTAGGCCTTTTAGATATCCAAACAATGGCTATATTACTTTTCAATAATTGCACAGATTTTTGAAAATTCCACAACAGTCTTCACAAGCTTAGTGTATCTTAGCTTTAAAAACATAGTTATTCACATTGCATTATGTAAGTTCATATTGAAACAACTCTAACAACATATTTTAAGATACAACTGGAAACAAATCACCCAGATAAACCTTCAAATTATCTAAATATAAAAACAAAAAACTGCAGATGCTGGAAATCCAAAACAAAAACAGAATTACCTGGAAAAACTCAGCAGGTCTGGCAAGGACAGACATGTGGGCAAGAGAGCAGGGTGGAGTGTTAAAATGGCAAGCGACATGGAGGTCTGGGTAATGTTTGCGAAGGTGTTCTGCAAAGCGGTCGCCCTGCATGTCTGTCCTTGGCTTGCTGCATTGTTCCAGTGAAGCTCAACGCAAACTGGAGGAACAGCACCTCATCTTCCGACTAGGCACTTTACAGCCTTCCGGACTGAGTATTGAATTCAACAACTTTAGATCTTGAACTCCCTCCTCCATCCCCACCCCCTTTCCGTTTCTTCTCCCTCCCTTTTGTTTTTTCCAATAATTTATATAGATTTTTCTTTTCCCACCTATTTCCATTATTTTTAAATCTATACCTTTTATGCCCTGTTAGTCCTATTTCACCCCACCCCACTAGTGCTGTACTTTGCATGGCCTGCCATCCATTCTTAATTAGCACATTCTTTTAGATAATATCACCACCTTCAACACCTCTTTGTTCTTTTGTCTGTGACATCTTTTGATTATCTGCTCCTATCACTGTTTGTTTGTCCCTACAACCACACCCTCCCACTTCTCTCCACCCCACCTTAAACCAGCTTATATTTTACCCCTCTCCTATTTTTACTCAGTTCCGTTGAAGGGTCATGAGGACTCGAAACGTCAACTTTGTTCTTCTCCCCGATGCCGCCAGACCTGCTGAGTTTTTCCAGGTAATTCTGTTTTTGCTTCAAATTATCTATTAGCAGCTAATTGTTTCAATGGAATTCCAATATTTTCACTTACTTTTAGTACAGTCATTCACTGAATCTCAGAATAACTTCAAATAGGCCCATCATTCAGTTAGAGGACAAGTTATCAAGATACTGCCTCAATGAAAGGAGGGAGATTTTGAGGCCTCCTGCCCAGTGGAAATCGAGTGATACCAGTGTGAAAGTCATGGGATAGAACTTACCATCAGGTTTCTGCTGTCAATGTGGCCATCACCATTTGCATGGGTTCTCAGAATAAGCAGCCACAGGAGCAAGAAAACATCAATGTAGATATTTTAGATTGAGGACCTACAATGTGAATGGAACTGCTTTGCATTTTAGGATTCAAATACATGAAGTGTGGACAGCAGAAACTCTGCCTGGTAACAGCTGGCCTTCCAGTTGAAAAGCAGCATAAAGATAAGTCCACAGATATTCTGTGAGATCAGGAGGAACAGGAGTTCTCCTCTAGCCTTCATAAAAGTAACTTGGGCTGCTGCTACTGCTGTGGTGCTTGGTTGGACTCTCCCACTCCCCCAAGAATGGCCTCCCCTGCCTACCTACCTGTGGGCCCAGATGCCAACCAAGACACTCCAATATAACAGAAGCCCAGAGGTGCAGGCTGCCCTGGTATACTGCTCCATGCATGCCAGCTCTAGATTAATGAGGCCTTGGTCATCCCACTCCCAAATGATTGTGTGTGTACCAGGTCTCTCATAACACTGGAACCACTGCCAGCCCACCACATCTGCTACTTTCTCATTGTCCCCTTTGCCGTTCTGTTTCTACACCGTTGGTCCACTTCAAAGCCAGTCCCTGCCACTCACACTGCACGATCATGAATACCCTTTCCGGCCCACTTGCTGCAACTATCTATCACCATGGCAGAATACTGAAGTCAGAAACAACAATGCTCCTCTGCTGATTGAATATTGGCAGTGCTCACCCCACCGTACTACTCTCTGCCTCTATTTTTTCTGTGATTGTTTAATGGCAACTCTCTGTCCCCAAGTATTTTCAGTCAGAACTCTGGCAGTTCTTAAGGTTGCTGGCAAAAAATATTTGCTCTCTCCCTGCCACTCCTTCTGTTCTCTGCCCATATTCCCTCTCACCCACTTCTCTCTCTTCCCCATCTTCCACCAAATCCTCGCCTCACCTCTCATCCACTTCCACCCTTTTCTGTCCTCTCTCTCTTCTACCCAACACCTCTATCCTTCCCTTCCTCTATCCTCATCCATCTCCTTCTCTCCTCTTTCCCTCCCTCTCCCAAGTTTTCTGAAAACTGACTTGTAGTGGCTTGAGATGTGTTAAACTACTATTCAGTTTTAAAAGTGGAAACAAAATAGCAACTGCCAAAATAAGCAAGAAAAGGGACTTTCATGTTTCATCAGAAATAAGTTAAATGCCTTTAGACAACTAAATTACAGCGTACCGTGGGAGTTTCTCTGTGGCGCCTCTGAGTTTTCTCTCCAACTCAGTGATGGGAAATGGTCCTGTTCAGTTGTTCTTTTGTCAGTCAAAAACTGATCTACCTCTGGTTCGTTTTCATATCTTTGAGCTGGAGCTGAAGACAATGAGAAGAATTTGCTGGCATTACTGTCTTCTTGCTGTGACATGGCTTTTTTTGTACCCATTTTCAATGCTTCGTCAGCTTTCTGCCTTTCAACCATATTTGCCGGAGGCTTGTTTTTCATTGTAGCAGAGAACCTCACTTGTTTGCCACCCATCTCCAACCTTGTGTTGCCATCAGAATCCTCAGCTTGTGGTGGCACTGCTATGTCTTCTGTGGACCGAATTAGGGTCCATTTGGATAGGTTTTCTGACTCAGTGGAGCTAGTACTTGGACTGCGCTTTAAAATGCCTTTTCTTTTTGAATGCTCATTCTCTCCTCTTCCTAATGTAAGATTTGGTATGTCATTGTTATATTCTCCTGGCTTCTTGATATGGCTAGATGTGTTGTTCATTAAACTTAGAGGTCTATCTGGCTCAGAACTTTGGTCCAAGATATTGTGTATCTGTTGACCTTTTCCCTTTGATTGGTTGAGCTTTGTATTGGCTGCAAATGATTTTAAATCTGAAGGTCTTGAAGAAAACAAACTATCTATGTCAGATGATTCGCTCACGATACTTTCATTAACTGGATTTTGCACTGCTGCTATGTTTGATTTTATGGCACTTTCAGCACCATCTTTTTGTGGCTTTTTAGCACCCTGCAGAATTTCTGACAGCAATGTTGATGAATTTCTTGAAGATAGGTTCTTCCACCTCTCATCAGCGTTAAACATGTTGTTGTTTTCCTTTGAATTGGAGGGTATTTCTGCACTTGACACAGATAGTCCCTTAATATGGTCATTGTTCTCTGTGGGTTCTTGTGTAGTTTCTGCATCGCTGTGAAGCACCCCTGGATCATGACTGTCAAGTGCAGCTATCGGACTGTGCTTAAAATAACGGACGTGTTCAGAAATATCTGGCCTTCTAGATGGTTTGGTCTCCACTGGGGAAAATCCAGGTTGGTCACAATCTGTTTGTATGTCTAGATCGGTGGGAATTTTTCGAGGACTCTGCCAAATTAGATCCTCCCCTGGTGTCCTGAACTTTTCTTGTTCGGCCAATTGTAATTGTTGACTAATAGTGTAATCAGAATATGGATTTATTTCAGATATTGGTACATCTACTGCTGTAATGGATGAGTCCATGTTGGACAGAAGTATCTCATTGCTTGGAGATGTAGATTCATCATGATCCTCATGATCCTCAGTATGTCCTTTCATGTATGGTTTGATGTCATCTTCTGTGAAGATGTAATTAAGGCTATATGAGAAAAAGTCATGGTTCATAATATTCTACGGGTAATGAGCATCTGTTACAATGATATTAAGAAAAGCTTTCTGAGTATGTTTAAATTGAAACTGAAAGACACAAAATCTGGAAGGAGATAAACAACAGTGTCAGCTGAATCTGTCATATTAACCTAATAAAAGGTTGATACTGAGTCAGGAATTCCTTCCTTTTCTCTACTCACCCACCTGTTTTTGCCAGGCAAGTAGGGCTAAAACAACCTCCTTGTTTTTAAACTGTAGAAGAATATGCTTACTCACTCTTTCGTTACACACACATGCAATTGGAATTTCTTTTAGAATCCTTCAACAGGCACTTCACAAAAGTTTTGTTTTTGGAACTTCAAATAAATTATATATACTTAATTGTCTTGATCCACCATTTTAGTTACTTCTTCAAAAATTGAATCAGGTTTAACATTCTGAAGTTTTTAGTTATCTTTGGTCAGCGCCGTATATCTTAGATGATCATATATAGGATTACAAATGATGTTTTCATTAATTCCCCTGCCACAGAGACTAAACTTACTGGCCTATCACTTACAGAATGTGATTTTAATTCCTTTTTAAATAAGGGCACTACATGTGATTTTCATTCATCATCTGACTACTGAAAATATTCTCCCTTCAATAATTTCAGTGCACCAGGATAAATTGAATCTAGAATTACCTGGGAAAACTCAGCGGGTCTGGCAGCATCGGCGGAGAAGAAAAGAGTTGACGTTTCGAGTCCTCATGACTCTTCGAGAGAACCGTTCTGTTGAAGGGTCATGAGGACTCGTAACGTCAACTCTTTTCTTCTCTGCTGATGTTTTTCCAGGTTTTTGTTTTGGATTTCCAGTATCCGCAGATTTTTGTTTTTATAAATTGAATCTAGTCCTTTCTTCTTGAAGCCCTTTTAATTTAGTTTGCTCCATCATAAGATTTGCAAGTTTTTTGAGCCTTAGTCTTATCTGTTGTGCAAGGGCAGGGCTCACAATTATATACATTTCAGATGTAGTAAGATTTTCTGTCCACATTTCTAGTAACTACAGGCTTCTACAATCCACTTCTCCAGACTAATATTCTCCAATAATATCGTTGATTCTTCTGTTTGTCAATTCTGGTTTGAATGAGCACAATGTATCACTGTAAACCATTCTGGATGTTTCCATTCATGTCTGGTCAGTTGACTAGATCTTTAGCCTTTCCTTTGCCTAATTGCCTGCTGAGGTGTCTTAAAGATTTTTCCATCGAGTCTAATACCATTTTCTACAGCCAGTTCATCTCATGGACATAAGTATTCTTTAATACCAGTGGATGTAACCAACCTGGTTTGTGACCATCTGACTTTATGACCACAAGCAGATTTTGCACCATAATCCTTCTGGAGTTTTTTCTTATATGCGTAAGTTTCTATTGGCCCAAACTTTTCAGTCAGCAATGATATGTAACCTAATGAATAATGTGTCAACCTGTAAAATGATCCCTTTCTATGTGACAAAATGTCCTGGTGTTGAAATTTTGTGATCTGTCGTTTTGTTTCTTGGAAAGGTTAGATCACAGTTGATGTCCCATCTGAAGAATGCAATTTCTTTCATTTCCCTACATAGTCTTGGAGCACATTACATGCAAGAGATTTTGGTCATCCCTCTTTTAATATATTCTTCTTTAGCTATCTATCTACCTATCCATTTTTACCTATGGGCCACAGTGAGCATCACGGGCCACTGTTATATATTAAAATCACGATACAAATGTAAATTGTTTTTGTTGTAATAGTAGTTCCTGTGGCTTGAGCAACAGTATTATGTGTAAAGAAGTAGTCTTACTGATCATTATCCCTATAACCCAATCATTATTATCTAACATTGCCCCTACTGACACAAAGAACTAGGCCTGAACTTTTACTTTAGGTGCAATTGGCAATCTGGGCACCAATTATGCCCAAAATTGTATTCATTTTGAGAAGTCCTTTGTCCCACGGCCTTCTGCTCACTCATTTGCATATTGCTGAATGTAAAATCTGCTGTGAAGCAGTACCATTTGACACCATTTTAAAATGCAATTGAGAGGAAAAAAATTTGCTTTAAAAATACACAATATATTTAAGAACGTTAACTTGGTGCAGTTTTATTATCAAAGATGAAAATCAGTTTATCACAAAAGCAAGCATTTTTAATCAGAGTATCAAGTTCCCTATCTTTTGCAACCAGATTTCAACTAACAGGCGTGACTTATAAAAAAACTATTCAGAGCCATTTATAAGTTAAATTGGTAACAGTAGTCAGTTTCAAAGTAAATTTTTAAAAAGTCAAAAACTTTTAAAATATGCCTATTAATATCTTTCAGCCTAAAAGAAACCTTTTTTGGACCCTCCTCAAAAACTAACCAACAGGCTTAGCAGAAATTCCAAATAGAGGTGTGGCCAATTTTATAGGTAGGGCCAACTTCTACTTGACGTTTCTAAACCAGTGCAAAAAAATTCGATTTGTGTTGGATGTAATTTGTCCTTGAAACTCCTTGATCTTTTGTACTTGTTTGGGCAATTTTGGATGAACTGTGCAGAAAATGTATACAGGTAATTTGGAGATGCTTCCTGTTGGTCATGACTATTTTATTGTTTATCATTTTCTATCAGTGTCTGTACCCTTTTGTAGAATTGCATTCAAATGCAAAATTACTATTTGTCCTCACGCAGCATGGGATATTTAGCACTTATGGCTAGTCAAGTCTCCCTACTCTATGGTAGTTATTGTCATGCTATCATGTTAACTGAGCTTGATATTTGTTAGGTAATGAACTAACTCTGGAAAAAAAATAGCAGAACTCAAGTCAACTCAACTTTGATGTCAAGCATCTATGCACTTCAAAGGACTTGGAGAGAAGAGTAGAGAAGACCCGGCCACAACCTTTCCATCCCATTTAACTATCAAAATTGAGTCATGAGATTAGAGATTGGCTATTCATTTGTACAAGAAGGGAACAAGGATAAATTGGGTAACTACAAACCTGCATATCTAACATCAGGGTGAACTGTTTGAATTTATAATTTATGTTATTATGTCAGACCATTTAAAAATGCATAGGTTAATGAAGAAGAGACAGAGTGGATTTACAAAAACCAAGTCACGTTTGCAAATTTTTTTTGGATTAGCGATTGATTAGATAGAAAAAGGGAATACAAGTTGTGTACTATATATGGGCTTTCAGAAGTTTTTTTGATAAAATGTCTCACATGAGGTTTGTTAGAAACATTCAGGGAGATGGTAAAAGACGAGTTCAAACTGTGTAAGTATAAAGTTCATTGTTAAACAGGTTACAAGGATCAGGGTAAATGTGAGAAAAGTTAGGTGCAACGTACTCCAGGGGTGGGTGCTGGGCCCATTTTTGTTTTAGACATTTTGGATTTGGGCATAGTGAGCAGAAACTAAATCATTGTTGGCTAACAATGAATAGGACTATAAAAGATAGGAGAGTAGAGGATGCAGTCTCATGCAGTCTAATTTGCTGAATATAGGATATTGAAAATTAAGTGGGCAAAGACACTATTATCCAGCAAAAAAAAATCAACAAAAATCCCTCAGACATGAATGTTTGATAAAAAGAAGTGGTGGGCTGATGTTTATGGCAAGATCACAAATTCTTCAAGATCAAAGAGAATGAGAACTATTTTGTTTATATGGAATTGGAACAATTCCCAATCCCAAAAACCACACCAACATAAAGATTCTGACAAGAAATTACAGACTGTCTTTTGGAAAAGATGTGAATGATCCTTGTCAGACGAAATAATTTATCTTTCATGAAATTAACTTTGTTCTCATCACGATATGATAATCACTGCTGGGGAATCGAAACATTTCCACTTATGGCATCTAACATCAAGGTCAAAGTCATCCAAGTTGGGCACAATGCAAGTTAAAGTGCCTCAGGGCATGCTAATCTCAGCCTCAGAAAAATTCCCTGCAGTAACAGAGTGACATTTCCACTTCTACACCTCAAAATCTAATGATATCTGGAAAAAACTAGCTATTTAGTGCTAATTAATGCTGAGTTACATAGTTTTATGCTAGAGGCCTCAGAAACAAGCATTGTCTTGATATTCCACAGTGAAATCCAACAGATAATCCAAACAATTTACAACAGCCAAAAAACACTATAGGAAAAATTTTTGCCCCATCGGAGATGTTGGACGGGGGCGGGCGCAAACACAATTGGCTCCCCTGATTGGGGCCGTGCCGCCATTGTACATGGGTGGGCCTTAACCGCCCAGAAGCACTGTGCGCTCCCTGTGCGGGTGGGGCGGATTCTGAGAGTCGTTTTCTGCGGTCTTTCGCGCATGCGCGCAGAAGAGCACAGAAATCTCCCTGAGGCATGGTGGCGCCTCAGGGAGATTAGTTTGACATGTGTAAATTGAAATAAAGGAGAAAAAACTTTTAAACCATGTTCCCTCATTTGACACTGTTATATGAGCTGGGACATGTCAAAGAATTAATGTAAAAATTTTTATTAGATTTTAAAACACTTCATGAAACCTCATCCTGCCCGTGGATGAGGTTTCATGAAGAATGCGAAGACCGCCTGGGCTCTTCGCCCACCCACCAACCTTAAGGTTGGACGGGCAGCTCATTTAATTGAGCTAGTTAGGTTTTAATTGGCCTTAATAGGCCATTTAATAGGCCTTTGACAGTTCGGTGGGTGTCGAAAATCTAAATGACAGTGCGGTGACATTGGGACACCCGCCTGATGTCACCACGCGTCATTTTACGCGTCTGCTCACCGACCAGAGAATTCAGCCCTATGATAGACACAGGAACAGAAAGGAAGGGCGCACTAACAATGTAAACCACATACGAGTGAATGTTAAACAATATGAAAGTATTGAGGCTTAGTATTAAGTTCCCAAGCCTTGTTAAATTTATTGTAGACAGTAGGTGAAGAAAGAGAGCAGAAGTCAATTCTTAGTCAATTTTAGATTTGTTTTAGATTTAGATTTATGAGGTTTTACAAATGTATAGCTCCTAACTCTACACCCACTACCACTGTCAATAAGTGTCTCATCACATGTGCAGAAATCATTATCTGATGGGTTCCACCCACTTGTAGACATTTAGTTTTAATTTATATAATTAACAAGCCTTGTTTGAAAAATAAAGGAAGACTGTTCAAATAAAGACTTGGGAGCACCAGAGACTGAAACTTCAGAAATATAAACACAAATGATCAAAAAAATTGAAAGTTATGAAATAGGACACCCTGGACACCCAACCTCAACAGGAATTACACAAATGCTAGCCTAGCGGGCCCTCATATGAACAGATCAAGATAACTTTTTCAACTTTTGCTTCAAAAAGAACCCAATAAACAATGAATCCTGACAAGCTCTGAATAGACAGTCACCCAAAAACAACAATGCACAAATGATAAGGAATTTAAAACCTAAATGAAAATGCTTACAAGAGAAAGAGAAACCATGGAAAGAAATTGGAAAAGGTACAAAATCAAATGCTTCAGATGAACTGCCACAAAATATTATCGAGCAACTTCATCAACACAAACTACCTGGTGCTTGCTCTCACCAATCTAGCATTAGCAATTTCTGGCTTACATTTACAGTATACTTTCAAATGAAAAGTATCATTAAACAATACCAAATGAAATGGGGAAACAGCCCACACCCTGAGACTTAAAGGCTGAATTTTCCAATTCACATTGAAGAACCATGCTTATAGCCGCACATATCAAAATTTAATGGGCATGCTCCCCTCAATTTTCTGTCCATTAGTACTAAGGGACAGAACATTGTCAGTAGCTTAGTAATTATTTCTTGATTTTCTGGCCAGTGAATGAGGCTCTCTGACAGCAGCAAGGGCTCGGGAAATCATCTCTTGAAGATAAGTGATATTTAAATATTCCACTGAATGAGAGAAAAATACATAAACCAATAACAATTCTAGGGTTGTCAGAAAAATCAGCATACAGCAGAATGGATTATGAATGCTCATTACACAAAGAGCACCTGGGATGATGAAATTGCTTGTACTGCTGGACACTGCAGTTATTTGCCTGATTCCATAACTAGAGAGAACTAGCTCCTAGTCCTAGAGTGGTATTTTACAGTCCCCCGCCAATGGGTTTAAAGGTGTGTGGGCTCACGAAATGCAGTCCATGGCCTGCCCATTGCCTATCTACCCATCCCCAACATGTCTCCCATTTTAGGGGGGCAGTGAAGGCATCATGCGGCCTGCCTGCCCTTGCACCTATTGAGACAATAAGTGACCCCTTAAGTGTCTCATTCAACCCCCGCCACTATTTCACCCACAGCAGGGGAAGGCCCATGGCAAGTGGGTAGCCCAGCAGCCTTACTTTAACTGCAAAGGCTGGTACTGGGCAAGGGTGATATGCCACCTTTAAGAGTCCCATGCCCATTGGAGGCACCACCCTAGCTCATACCCACCTTATCCCTCACACTCTGGCCTCTCAAACCGGCTCCCCAACACCCTCACCCCTTCACTGGGGGCTGCCAGCTTGGCCCCATTGATATTACCTTCATTCCAGCCTCCATTTGCTCCTCTTGTTCAGGGATTGCCTGTAGTCCCAGCAGTGCCCACTGCTCAAATCTGGCACTGCTGAGGCCACAGAGCTAACAGCCATCCGATTGACTGGCAGCTCTCCAAAGTAGGAATTCTTCTTCAGATGCGGGAAAGATGCCCTGAGCCAGTTAACACCTTGCTGAACGTCAAATGGATAGCACTAGGTAATACCATTTATCATGTTTATCATATTAAACATGCTTTAAAATCATTCAAAGAAATTACAAATATGCCTGGAAACCTCTTTTCCTCAACAATGATTTCACCCCAACCTAACTCTTTCCCTTTCCCCATTGGCTCAGTGAGTACACTTTCTCCATTGTTCCATAATGTGTTTCAAGACATGACCCTGGTTACGGAAAGGCTATCAAAATGCAATTCAGTGTTTATTTTATTATTGTATATTCCATTCTCTTCAATCACTTGCTAAACTAAATATCTATCCAGTCTTTTGTAACTATTTCAACAATAGTTACATCCATTGCCTGCTAGAGTGTTTATTCCACAAATTCACCATTCTATTTAAAGGCTACTCACTTTTTAATCTTCTTCGTTTGACTCTCTTCTTCACAACTTTTATCAAAATGTAACAATTCTATTTTTCCTAAATCAGCAAAAAATTGCTCAATATATTATCGCAGGAGCTACCATAATGGCTTCATGTAATTACACTTCAACCAGCAGAATGTGGTTGTTTAGCGATAAACAAGCTCCAATGAGAATTGGAATAATAGACTTTGTAACTAGAATCTAAAGCTAATTTGAAGCTTACATATCTGACAACCAGGCAACAATTGACTTTCAGTCAAATCTGTCTTTGCATTGACCTACTTGAGATTTGTATTTCACAGAGCCAGTTTAAATTATACCTAATATACCAGATTGCAACTCAATCGAATTATTGTAGCAATAAGAGCCATGTTTTCCTATGTGTGCATCATTTCACATAGAAGTAAACATGTGGAGCAATTGCAGAGAAAAAGGCACTTTCTTGTCTGTTTTTGCCACTGCTCTGAGTCTTTCCCATACCAAAATCTATTTGAAAATTAGACAAAATAACTGCTTTTTGAGGACCATTGAGGTCTGGTTAATGTTCAGACTTGAAAAGCCCTACCAGAATTGCGCAGGGGCAATAAAAATAAAAGTTCAGTTGCCAGCATCTTGTTGCATAGGGATCAATTCTCTACACATGATAATGGCAACTCCCAGAAGCATCTTTATAATTATAAAGTTATAGTTATTATAGTATACTATAAAGTATATCCTATTATAAAGAGTTTTAGTAACCCTTCACCATTTCCTGACCACTGTCCTTCATAAAAGGGTGACTCCTGGTTGACACAGAGAATGCTCTGCAGTTCAATCACTCTTCTACTTATGATTAACATTATAGGGAATGATTCCATAAACTAGGCGAGCAAATCTTTGGATATTGTATTTTAATGGATAGAAAATAGTGGACTGCATATCCATGATTTCATAATTTGGAAACCGTTTACATGTCAATCTGAGCTGGGAAAACAGAATTATGGAATTATTCTTTATTTCTGATAGAACAATTATATTTTGGCATGTATTCATGGTCTAGAAATTCGGGCATGTCCATTGTTGAACACACAGGATTCCTGTCCTGTGCCTGAATAGTGAGGCTGATGATGCCACCAATGTTGGGCCTTGGGCCTCATTATAATGGAGCCCGCAAGCCCTCAGGTGAAGAGGAGTGCCAAATCAGGCTGTTGCAATCTTTGTGTAGGGCCTCAGGTAAGTGGCATTAGGATTGGTGGAAATCCTTTGGACAGGGAGAAGGTGGGGCACATTGAGGTTGGGGGGCGGGTGAGTGGTTATTTGAGTAGGGGGCAGGAATGGTGATGATTGTGAGGTGTTGGGAAGGCAGTGATCAGGGTGAGCTGGAGTGTATCTCTGATCAGATGAGTTGGCAGAGAACTGAGTTTTTGTTGAATGTGGGGTCAAGTAAATGTGAAAAAACTTACCTTGTAGGTCTCAGGTGGTGTAATGGCCTGGTTTTACTGAGGCCTTAGGGCAAACCAATCTAGAAAGTGGGGGCCTAAAACATATGTTAGGCCTCTTATTTGCATATGCAAAGAGCCTAATGTCTGTTTGAGGCAGGAGCCTGGATACCTATATTTTCTTATCCCAGTATGGCAGGCTGTGCTTAGCTGGAAAGGTTTGTGCACTTCCTGGCCAGCATACTGGGTGTTTAATATTCCAGTTAACCTTCATTGACCAATTTAAATGTGCATATTTTTTGTGAGCAGTGTTGTCAACATAGTGGTCCCATAATGGCCAGTTACTGTAACCTTATATTGCAACTAACAAAATAAAAACTCCAATTTTATCAATTTTAAATATTCATCCCAATGATTCCACCATTCAATAAGTGGCAGCGCATCCTAATCCCAGAATTATTATATTCTGCAGGGCCACACATTACCTTTAATAAACAGCAAAGAAGGACATGATTTTTTTAGAATCATTCTGTGCCTTGATACAAAACTTAATCAATAAAAACAATTATTGAAATCTGTCCACAATCTCCTTGGGGAACACGGGAACACAAACAATAGGGGTAGGAGTAGGCCATAGGGCCCATCAAGCTTGCCTCGCCATTCAATATGATCATGACTTAACTTGGGTTTCACTTCCACTTTCCCGCTCATGTCCCATAATCAATAATTCCCTGAGACACCAAAAATCTGTATTGTCCAGCCTTAGATGTATCCAATGATGGAGCCTCTGGAGTGCAGAAGTCCAAAGATTCACAACATTTTGAGTGAAGTAATTTCTCCTTTTCACAGTCCAAATGATCAGCCCCTTATGCTGAGACTGTGCCCCCATGATTTCAATTCCCCAGGCAATGGACACTATTCTTCAGTGTCTACCCTATCAAGCCCCTTCACAATTTTGGCGATTTCAATGAGAATGCCTCTCATTCTTCTAAACCCCAGAAAATATAAACCCAATTTACTTAGCCTCTTATCATAGGACAAACCCCTCATTCCAGGGACCAATTTAATGAACATTCACTATACTGCCTCCATTGCAATTATATTGGGCAGAATTTTGCCCTTGATGGGCGGGCGGGCCCCACGGCTCGGCGGCAGGCGGGCAGCCGATTGCCGCTGCCGAAGTGGTCCCCGCTGCTATTTTGAGTGGGTGGGCCAATTAAGGCCCAGCCAGCCGGCCGCCCGAAGGGAAGCGCTATGCGCTTCCTGTGCAGGTGGGGAGGGGGGGGACTTCCCCAACTGTCAAATTGCACTCGAGTGCACAGCTCCCTGAGACTAAGTGCTGAGACTAAGTGCTGTCTCAGGGAGAGCGCTGAAAGTTTTATAAACTTAAAAAATAGAAAAATAAAAAAATTATTAACATGACCCCCTCATGGGACATTTAATAAATGTCACATAAAGTTTATTAAAGTTTTTTAAAACAGACATGAAACCTCATCCCGCCAGTGGATGAGGTTTCATGTTTTTTCTATTCCCCGCTGGGGCTCCTGGCCTGCCCGCCAGCCTTAAGGTTGGATGGGCAGGGCCTTTAGTTGGCTTAATTATCCTGTCAATGGCCTCCATTGGCTGATTTTGCTGTCCCCCCACCTTCAAAAAGATAGTATTGCAAGCAATGTCAAGGTATATATTCCCTTGGAGGAGAAAGGTAGGACAAATAAATCTAGAATACCCTGGATGGCGAGAGAAATAGAGGTGAAGATGAAAAGGAAAAAGTGCGCACATGACAGATGCCAGGTGAAATTACAATGAGAATCAGGCTGAATGTAGAAGGGCCAGAGGGGAAGTGAAAAAACTAATCAGAAAAGCAAGGAGAGCATGAAAAGGGACTAGCAGCTAACATAAAAGGGAATCCCAAGGTCATCTATAAGCATGTAAATAATAAAAGGGTGGTAAAAGAAAGAAAGGGTAGGTCCAATTAGGAATAAAAGTGGAGACTTGCATGTGGAGGCAGGAGAAGAAGTGGAGGTATTAAACGAGCACTTTGCATTTATCTTTACAAAGGAAGGGGATGCTACCCTGGCTGAGGTGAGAGAGGAGGTAACTAGTACACTCAAGGAATTTACAAATGAGAAGGAAGAGGTATTAGAAAGGCTATCTTTAATTAAAATTGATGAGGTACCAGGATCGGATGAGGTGCATCCAAGGATAATCAGGGATGTGAGAGTGGAAACTTCAGAGGCACTGGTGATAATCATCCAGTCTTCCTTAGACACAGGGGTGGTGCTGGAGGACTGGAGAATTGCAAATGTTACACCCTTGTTCAATAAGAGGTGCAAAGATAATGCCGGCAACTACAGGCCAGACAATTTGACTTTGGTGATCGGGAAGCTTCTGGAAACGATAGTTCAGGACAAAATCAATAGTCACTTAGACAGTTGTAGGATAATTGAGGAAAAGCAGCATGGATTCAGTAAGGGAAAATCATGTTTAACTAGCTTGTTGGAGCTTTTTGAGGAGGTAACAGAAAAAGTTGATAAGGGAACACTGTTGATGTGGTGTCTATGGATTTTCAAAAGGTATTTGATACAGTGCCATACAATATACTTGTGAGCAAATTTTTAGCTCATGGAATAAAAGGGAGAGAAGGCACTTAGATAAGAAATTGGCTGAGTGACAGGAAACAGAGATAAATGGTTGTTTTTCAGATTGGAGGAAGGTCTGTAGTGGAGTTCCTCAGTGTTGGGACCCTTGCTCTTCTTGATATATATTAATGAAGGTGGCTGGGGTCTCGAACAAACTTCCTGAAAGGGTGGTGGAGACAAGTTCAAACAAGGTATTCAAAAGGGAATTGGATGGCTATCTGAAAAGAGAATGTGCAAGAGTACGGGGATAAGGCAGAGGAGTGGGATGGGTAGAATGCTCTTTCAGTGAGCCAATGGGATGAATGGCCTCTTTCTGCCCTGTAAAGATTCTGTGATTCAGTGAAATAGATGTAAGTGGGTAATGATTTTCTGAAGACCACTATTTAACTCAATGTGCAGTGACCATACTTTATAGCTACCTTTTAAGCTAGTGCTGTTTTAGTGTCTGGATTCTGGGAAACCAGAATTACTATGTTAAATCCTGCCAACTATATTACTAACTTGGTTCCCCAGTATTGATGAATAGTGGACCCATATAAAACTGGATAGAGGGCCGGATGCCAGTTCATGGAGCCTTGTCTTACAAAATTGAAACTAGAAACAGTGTCAGTATAAAAATGGCTTATGGTTTAAAAATACCTAGAAAAATAAATTTTCTGCCTGAGAAATTATGATTAGTTCCACAGCTAGAAAATTTTTGATATTGGGCCTCATTAGGTAAATAGGTAGTGTTCAAAGAATGAATATATGGAGTGGTTATGGGAATAAGTTAATGAGCTCAGATATTTCTCTTTCATATTGTTTGTAAAACTTTTTTCAAACTTGCACAGCATTAATGACTTGCACAGAAACATTCAAGCAAAGAAATTCAACGCTTCTTAAATTTGTCTCTCAAAATAGCTGCATAAATGTTGAGTACCTTTCCATGTCCTTGCTTCATCTTTCGGTTTATATCTGTTTACTGTTGCCTATATTTGAGGAAAATATTGAGGAAAAAAATTAAATCAGAATCCAATCTGCACAAAATGATTTCACCATTTGCATCTGCAATAACTCTTTTAGCTATTTAAATTTGCAACTGTTATTGCTTTTGCAGTCCACTATCAGTTCCAGTATGTCGTATTTATAAATTGAAAATCAGCCAACCTTTAATCCCTGTGTAGCTAGACTGACCAAGGCACAGCCTCTGCAGTAACATTCAGACAATGTTTCCAAGGGAATGAACGGATGAGAGCACCCAAATTTAAACAAGGAACATGTACCTATTAAAATACTCCAGTATAACGTACTTGCTCTTGATTATTAATCTCAGAATTCAGCTGTATACATAAATTTTAAAAATCCACAGGGGTTCTCTGAATCTTCACTTTCCCTGGAGTTTCCAACATAAATTTAATTTCTTTCTAAATTATATATAAGGCTATCTTGTCATCAACTACTAGGTGCGTACAGATATTTCAAAGCTTATTTTGGTTGAGGATAATACAAACACAAAGACTAGTTTTAACTCTCAATTCCCATAGATTCATTGAGTACCCAATTTCAACTGTGCTGTCATAGGAAGGCACATGGTTTCTCTGGAGGGAAGGAATCACCTCAGGCTGCTGTCATACACATTTTAGCAGCTGGTTTACAAGAATTTACTAGCAGGAATATGGGAGCAAGTCACGTTGGCATCCTCTCAGCCAGGGTATTATAAATAGACTCGGCAGCATTTATTTTTAACTACAGCTAAATAGGTCAGGAACCCAATTCTAACCTGAAGCTGAGATTGAGACATCGTCGCATTTGCCTGTGGTTTGGATTCTGCTTCTTCTAACAGCCTGTTTAAAGAAAGTCAGAGTGATAGTAACATTAAAGGGAATTTCAGTCCTAAAGTGATCAAAAAGTAAAAATATATAAATTTTGAATAATAACCATAATATTATTACTGAATGAATTAAACAGTATCCCTTTACTTCTGGAATCAGGGTTTGAATCCCAATCCATGCTGATAGGATGAAATTGTTTTCTCTTTTAACCAGTCCGGCACAGAGCAAATTTCAAAAGTTTCAATGGAGGGGGAAGAGGTGAGGGGATAACTTTTCCCCTTTTTCCTCACCTCAAAGTTGTTCGCAACAAGATATACTTTTTAGAAGGAGTGTTTTAAACCTTTTGATTGTTGTGATTTTAAAGGATAAACACAAACAGGCTTTCTGATAAATTTAAATTGAAAGGATAAATGTTTATTTACACAACACCCAAAAGCAACAAAACACTCACTTTCTCAAACACACAGATAGATACGTAGAAGAAAAGAGGAGTTCTACAGATGACATGTGCACTTAGATTATTGACAGCATACCAAGAGAAAAAAAATCACAAGTCCATAATCAGTACTTTAAGATGAAAACGTTGCAAGCCTGAAGACAAATGAAGGTTGAAAGTTTCTGGGTTTTCATACAAAGTTGTGGCCAGCCTTCTGTGGAGAAGAAATATACTATTGTAGGTGAAATCAAATTAGCACTTCTCTTCAATGCTTGAGCTGACTGACTGTTTAGGTGGGTTCTGTTCTTCTTGCTGGGTGGTGGTCCCCTCTGTGCTGCATACCCCAGACTGACCTGTTCTGGCCTGTCCTTGGAAAAATAAGATTTACTGTCTCAAGCCAGGTTTCAATCACGTGACTACAGAATCAATACTTTCATTGCGCATACAATGAATCGATGTCAAAAGCATTGCAACACAATGGGGAATGAATGGTGGCCGTTCACACTTGCTTATGATAAAATAGTTTCTACAAACCTCTCTCTGTTAGGTTTCTGGAGTTTGCAGACACCAAGGGTCGAATTTTCTGGCTGATGTGTGGGTGGCGGAACCCGCACGTCAGCGCTTAAAATGTGGCGCACTGACGTCGCGTGAGCGTCCTGACGTCAGTGCGCGGCATCGCGATATTTAGGTTGGTGGGTGCGTGGCATCGCGATATTTAGGTTGGTGGGTGCGCTATGCAACACGACATGTGCCCACCATTAATTTAAGGCCTTGTTAAGGCCATTAAGTCAGCAATTGACGAGGATTTTGAGGGGCCTGTGCGAACTTCGGCTCAGCGCACGGGCCCAATGGGCAGGCAGGTAAATGATTGTTTAACAAACCTCATTAAGTGGCGGGATGAGGTTTGATATCGGAATTATAAAATTGTAATAAAGTTTTTGTTTATTTCATTAACGTGTCCCATCCCGTGTGACATTTTCACATGAGGGGGACATGTTAATGATTTTTTTTATTGTTCTATTTTTAATCTTTCACAACCTTTCAGCAATCTCCTTGAGACACCACTTAGCCTCAGGGAGATGTGCACTCTTTCGTGCACATACGCGAAAGAGCGCACTCTCGCAGTTGGGGAATCCCCCCTCCCGCCCACACAGGAAGCGCATAGCGCTTCCTGTCGGGCGACACGCTGGGCAGGCCTTAATTGGCTTGCCCACTTAAAATGGCTGCGGGGCCCATTTTGGCAGCAGCAATTAACTGCCTGCCCTACGCCAAGTAGGTCCAGCCCGCCTGCCCATCAAGGGCAAAATTCAGCCCCAAGGCTAGGGCGAGCATTGTAATTGAGCTTCTGTAGCTATCCAGACAATAGGAGCTATAATTTCCACAAGTGATCTTGCATCCTGAATGTCTTTTCAAGGGAGTGTCCTCCATGTGGACATTTACATTTTAATGACTTTTCAGAAATAGGAGTTAACTCCAGTCTGTATAGAAATCGCAAAAAGTCACCCGACCTCCTGGATCAATTCACTTTGGGTCAAGGTGAATTGTCCTTATTCCATGCTATTTCTTAAAAAAGTAAAAACTATCAATTGTCTTCATACATTGATGGGCATGGCGTGAGTGTGACACAACCCAGTTTCCAAATGAGCACAGGCTTACAGAATTAAACTGTTCATAATTTGTCAATAATAATATGGTTGGTAATCCAAGACACTGAGATTATGGTCCCAAGTCATTGTATTTCCTGACAAATTTGTCCCACATCTGGCATGGAAGTTGATTTCCACACAGCAGGACTTAGTGGCATACGGCCACCAACCAGTTGTGCCTTCTGCTGTGATTTCCTTGGGGGACAGGAGTGGATGGGTGTTGCAATTTGCCCCTTTATATCTGACAATATTAATGGCAGAGCAACCCATGGGATGACATTTTCCATCATAATTCCTGCTGCTGCCTTCCTCAAGGTACTTGCTGTATGCTAGCAAGTGACAGATGTGCAGTACCACCTATGATAGATGTCAGACCCAGAAGAGTTTTACTAGCTGAATGAGAATTTCTTCTCTATGAAGCCAATTTTATAATTTCTACTGGTCTTCAGACAGACATACCAGTTTTGTCCACTACTAACTCACCCGAATCATATTCTACTAATAGCGCCTTCCATTTATTGCCACCCCCACCCCCAAAATGGCTTCCTGCCAGGACCGTTCAAATTGGCTGACCCCAGAAAATCCACTGGGGTCAGTCAATTTGACATGGGGCTTGATGGAGATTCTGCTTCACTGCTATGACAGAATGGGCTTTTGGGAGATATCTATACTTTTCACATCGCACCTTATGTTTTAGAATCAATGCTTTTTCTTTTTTTTATTCATTCTTGGGATTTTTTATTCATTCTTGGGATGTGGGCTTTGCTGGCTGGGCCAGCATTTATTGCCCATCCCTAGTTGCCCTTGAGAAAGTGGTGGTGAGCTGCCTTCTTGAACTGCTGCAGTCTATGTGGTGTAGGTACACCCACAATGCTGTTAGGAAGGGAGTTCCAGGATTTTGACCCAGCGACAGTGAAGGAACGGTGATATATTTCCAAGTCAGAATGGTGAGTGACTTGGAGGGGAACTTCCAGGTGGTGGTGTTCCCATTTTTCTGCTGTCCTTATCATTCTAGATGGTAGTGGTCATGGGTTTGGAAGGTGCTAAGGAGCCTTGGTGAATTCCTGCAGTGCATCTTGTAGACGGTACACACTGCTGCTACTGTGCATTGGTGGTGGAGGGAGTGAATGTTTGTGGATGTGGTGCCAATCAAGCAGACCGCTTTGTCCTGGATGGTGTCAAGCTTCTTCAGTGTTGTGGGAGCTGCACTCATCCAGGCAAGTGGGGAGTATTCCATCACACTCCTGACTTGTATCTTGTAGATGGTGGACAGACTTTGAGGAGTCAGGTACTTGTAGACAAGTAAAAGCAGAAGAGGATGACGTTTCATTTATGTGTACAGTGCAATATATATGGGAGAAAAGCACAGAAGTTGCAAGAGAAGTACGGAAAAAAATGATCTTAAAGAAGTTATTTTCCTTGCCCTCCCCCCATCCCCACCGCCACCCCCAACATTCTCTCGATTAAAGTTGTTGCTGCAGTCCCAAAAAGTGCAACTTTAAGTGAAGGCAAAATACAGCGGAAGCTGTAAATCTGAAATAAAAACAAAAAAATGTTGGAAAATCTCAGCAGATCTGACAGCATCCATGGAGAAAAACAGAGTTAACATCTTGAGTCTGCATAACTTCTTCACAGCTTTAAGTGAAATGACTTTAGCAAATCACATTTTCCCATCCCACCCATTGTAAAAGCTGTCTTTAGGTTCTGTTGGACCTTTCTATACAGAAAAAAATATTAAAACATTATACCCTGTAAGTTGAAATACTTTATATTGCTAAATTCCCAAATTGGTAAATGAAATTACTTTTAAAATGAAATAAAATCAATTAAAAAATATAAACAAAATGGTAACTTTCTACTTCCCTCCTGGTCGCTGCTGATCCTATTCACCCGTCCATCCTGATTCCAAAACCTTCCACTCACCACACATCCCACTCTTTGACCATCTTGGTTGCTGCAGACTATTCCTCTCGTCTACCTTCCTGTTCTCAGCCTCTCTCGCTCCGTAACCCACCCTTTTGCCACTGACCTTCCAACTTGTGGCAGCTACCACTCCATGACCCACACTCTTGCTGATCCTTCCCCTCGCCAAACCTCCCACTCCCCAACTCTTCCATTCACTGCTTCTCTCTCTCCAGCTGTGGTGATGGTCTGCACTTCAAACTACAGCCATTTCTAAAAAAAATGCATCAAATGTGTTGTTGTTGATGACGTTGTTAGCTGATATGACCTCGCCTTTTAATGCCACACAGTTTAATCATTGTACATAGGGGCATTTTGATGTCAAACTGAAGTGTTGCTGATGAGAGAATTTTATAGATTGGAAAATTTACACCTCCAGGTCAGAACAAACCAGAATAAAATCATAGTCTTTCTTTTTAAAAAAAAATTTCTGATTCTTTCAAATGTGATTCCTGTCATTCTGCCACCCTTTCATTCATATAACAAATTTGTCAAGCCTGGTCATTTATATGAATTGTTGTCACACTTCTGATGCAGTCTCACTTCCTGCAGGGCCTTGTGCCAAGAAGCAGTGCAGGAACATAGGCAGAGCTCGGGAGTCTTCTTGTCGGGAAGACTGCAAATGAAAGTGCAGGTCACTTTCCCAGATCTGCTTCAACTTGCTGTATGACCCCCTCAGATCATCTGGTTTAAGGTGGCCGCAGAACCATATCCTGATTCTTGGATTCTTCAGGGCCCCCTCAAAATAGGTGCCCTTCTGTTGATGAGAAATAAAAATGAAATGGGAGGGCTGGGAACGCCACCCCCCCCCAGCCTCATTTCCCAGTATTCCCTGTTTGTGCAGGCCCTGGGCCACCTCTCTGGAAATGCCCTAGAAATCCCATCATGATTACACGGACAGAGACCCCATTACTTCTCCTCTCCACTGTAACTGGGAACTGGACAATTCCCAAGCTCTCTAGCGAGCTGTATCAGGGACTGTTGGGCTTAAATTTGTTAGAAAGCAAAGAAATAAGGGAGATTCTGAGTGGATCAAGCTTCTTCACGAGTAAGAATGCTGGGTTAATTATTAAGCTAAATAATAATAATTTAAAAAGACAGAAAAATATTGCAATATATTGCTTCACAAATGTATTTTGTCTAAATGCACAGCTTTTCTTCTAATATGATAAACTCTTAAAAATGTGGCTTGAAATTTGAATATTAGCAGATCAGTTTAATGTGTTTGTGCGAAATTCCTTTCTCCACTTTTTCAGGAAAGTGCTAAGGAAATAAACAGATCAATGCCTGCACTCAAAACATGCAGAAAGAGGTTGGAGTATTGCTGAAGTGGTTTGTTATGAAAATCTAGGAAAATCAATAAGAAAATGAACTAAGGACAAGAAAGAAACATAGGGCAGAATTTTATGTCCTGCAGGCGGGTGCGTGCCATACCTGATTGGGCATAAAATCGCGAGAGAAGAGGCTGGGCAAGCACCCTGATGACATCGCGCACTCACACAATATTTCGCTCGGCGGGCGCAGACAAAAGTTTGAAGCATGCCTGCCAACAATTAAGAGGGAAATTAAGCCCATTAATGGCGCAATTGTCCCAAATTTTTCATGACCCGTCCAACCTTACAGTTGGCAGATGGGCCAATTGGCCAGGTAGACTTTGAATTTTTCATCAAATCAAGGGCAGGATGAAATTTCTGTTATGAAATAAAACAAGAAGATATATTTGTGGCCAGCATTTTTATTGGCTATATTTTCAGGTGATTGATTGTGATGCATGGACTTTTCTTCAGCTTTTAAAACCTTTATTTGCTGATTTGCAGGTCTGCAGCTCCGAGGCAGCTGTCTGCCTTCAGGGAGCTCTCTCGCAGTGCTCATCGTGATGACATCATAGCCCACCCTCTTCCCGCCCCCACCCCGGCAGCACTGAGCGTTGCTCACTGGCTGGCCATTAACTGATGAAATTGCATTTGGGGCCGATCATGGTCAACGGTCCGTTTCTCGATTGCTCCCAGGCTGGCCAAAGGTAAAATTCAGGCCATAAATTTCTTCATCCTGAGGAAACAATTTCCTCCATTCCTCTAACTCCGGAAATGAAAATGCTTTACCATCTCAGTATTCATTTGCAATATAAGCATTATGCATTTCTCTAAATATTTCCTACCTTTTATCTGACTTGAAGGCTTCAGGCTCTGAAGAAATATCTTGATATCGAGGGCTTGGGCTGAGAAACACATTTGCATTGTTTGATGCCTTCACTGCAACATCCTGAACCACTGCGTATGAGAAATAAACAGTCAATCCTGAACATCAAATTTCTTATGCTGGGCACTACGCCCAAATTGATTAGATGTGCTCAACTACGCAAAACAGATTTGCTAAAAGGTAAGTGGCAGTCAAAAAAATGCAATTGAAAAGCAATAATAATATGGAATCAATATCCAATGATCAGACAGTGCAAAGGACACTGATAATTGTTTGGGATCATTTCCCATTTGGATTTATCTTCATTCCAAAATGAGATTTGTCTATATGCATGCATCTTAGAAGCACCTATTAGTGATCACAATCAGAATTTTATTTGATCAGAATTTCATTAAGCTCAGCATTACCCTAGGACAAGATTATAACAAGATTTTTTTTTGCAAATTTAGGCTTTTATAATGAGATTAAAATTCTAAATGTGATTATAGAAAATTGTCTGCACAGATGTCAGAACTGATACTCCACTGGCCCAAAGATATAGTTGATAAGCAAAGTGGAGAACTGAACCACACAGACAAGAAAGATTACATATTAATCCTTGGTCTGTGTTGATACCTGACAGGGCAAGAGTAATTGGCACTACAATTAGCTTAATTCTACAATTCTAGGAAGGGGAAAAACTGAGCAGGTTTATTCCTTCTGATCGACATTCCTTCACTCCTGCTGCCAGAACATGAAGGTGAGTATCTCATGCGAGGTTAGGATGAAGTTTGGCTGCAATGCCACTATGATACAATAGCCCATTGGCATTGCTTTCAGGATGAAGTTGTAAATGTGCAGTCCTAGTGTGGAGCCTTACCCATAGTGAGCATGTACTGGGATTATAATTGGCATGTTCCTCATGATCTCCCATCCATTAATATAAATGCTTGTGACTCCACACTTGGATCAAGCATCTGGAAAACCATTCCTTGAATGTCTACAGCAACAACAACTACAAAATTACAAAAAAGACTTGCAGTTACATGGCGCCTTTCATAACCACCAGACACCTCAAAGGACTGAGCAGCCAATGAAAAAGCAGCAGAGGATTTGGACACAGCAAGCTCCCACAAACAGCAATGCGATAATGAACATATAAGCTGTTTGTGTGATATTGACCTCCCACCAAGGTCATCAATTATATAGTGGCTTCAACATAACCTGCTGTCCCAGATTGAAAATCTGATGTCCAGGCAGCCATTTTTTTAAAAATTGGGCTCGTGGAGCCAGGAATTATCCCAACTCTGTGCATTTGATTCACGGACAAAAATCCAGGCCATTATCAGACAAAAATGAGCACTTAGACAAAACAGGAGATATTAGGAAGGTTGGGGGTGAGCCCTTAAGAAGGTAAGTGGAGAAAGCAGTGTGTCCAGTGTGGTTGAAAGCGCAACTAAAAATGATGGGTGAAGGGAGAGTTCACATAATGTGGCCAAGATACCTCAGAAGTGTCAGCATCTTCAGAATTGTAATATAGCATGAGTCAATAACTTCAGGGAGGAAAGTAAATTGGAAAACAAAAAATTTTCTAGGAAGACTTACCTGGTATCTTCTTTTTTTTGTTAAATGAATTCTTCAGCATGTCTATTCCACTGGAAATGTCTCCAAAGCGCTTTGATTTAACTTCAGCAAACCATTCACCCGTCATCACCTTCAACTTGGTTGCATCAAAACTGGTTCCCTTCAGTTTCCTGCACAAGAAGTTTCATTTTAAAAAAAACTGATTTTTTTTCTACTTTTCCACTTCAGGATTTTATAACACCAGAATAAAAACAGAGAATGCTGGAAATATTCAGCAGGTCAGGCATTCAGGTCTATGACCTTTCATCAGAATTGGGGAAAGTTAGAAATGTAACAATTTTTCAGCAAGTGAAAGAGGGGAGAGTGGGGGAAAGAACAAAATGAAAAGTGTGGAGGGCAAGAGAAATTTCATGGTGCAATGTCAAAGGCGGTGGTCGGGACAAGTAAAGCAGAAGACATGCCTAGCGGTTGTGTGAATGGCAGGACCGTGAATAGCTGCCATTCGAAATGTTGTCTCCAGCAGTCTGTAAAGTGCTCAGTTGAAGGATCTGTTGCTGTTACTCAAGCTTGCATTAAATTTCATTAGAACACTGCAGGAGGCCAAGGACAAAAAGGTCAAAGTGGAAGCGAGATGGAGAATTAAAATGACAGGTGGCCAGAGGCTCAGGGTCACACTTGTGGACTGAACAAAGGTGTTTTGTCACCCCAGTGTTGAGATCACAGTGTGAGCAGCTGGTACGTTTGAACAATTAATTCGCTGTTTCACCAGAAAGGGGTGATGGGGGGCCTTGGAAAATGAGAAGGGTGGAGGTAAAGGGTAGGTGTTGCACCTCCTGCTTTTGCATGGAAAGGTGCCATAGGAAGGGAAGAAGGTGTTGGGGGTGATTGAGGAGTGGACCAGCATACTGCAAAGGGAATGGTCCCTTTGGAATGCTCAAAGGGGAGGGGGAGATGTGTTTGGTGATGACATCACACTAGATGTGGCAGAAATAGCAGAAGATGGTCAGTTAAACACGAAGGCCGATGGGGTGAAAAGTGAGGCCAAGAGGAAGCCAATCATGGTTCTGAGAGGGAGGGAAAGATACAAAAGCAGAAGAAGTACAAGAAATAGAACAGACACGGTTGAGGGCCCTGACATCCATGACCCAGCAAGTGAAGGAATGTTGATATATTTCCAAGTCAGGATGGTGTGTGGCTTGGAGTGAAACTTCCAGGTGGTGATCTGCCCATGCATCTGCTGCCCTTGTCCTTCCAGATGGTAGTGGTCGTGAATTTGGAAGGTGCTGTCGGAGGAGCTATGTTGAGTTCCTGCAGTGCATCTTGTAGGTGGCACGCACTGCTGCCAGTGTGTGTCGGTGGTGGAGGGATTGAATATTTGTGGATGGGGTGTCAATCAAGTGGGCTGCTTTGTCTTGGACAGCGTTGAACTCCGTGAATGTTGTTGGCACTGGATATATCAGAAGTGCTGGAATGAAAGGCTGTATTGTCAAAACAGATGTAACAGGGTCAGGGAAATGGGGAGATTAGAACTGTGCCCTTACAGAGAGTGAAGTGTGAGGAAGTATAGTCAAGATAACTGAGGCAGCGGGCTTATACTAAATATTGTTTGATAGTCTATCCCCAGAAATGGAGAGAGAGAAAAATCAAGGAAGGGAAGTGAAGAGTCAGAGGTAGCAAGAAAAGGTTGTGCAATTTGGAAGCAAAGATTTCCTTCACTGTTTTTTTTTCCCTGGTCCTTGTTTCTCTCATTTCTTTTTCTTTGCTTTCAGATGGCAGATATTCAGGATCCTACCATCCACACCTCCTCTGGACACATCTTTTGTTTCTTTACTTGTCTCATTGCCATTCCCTTTGACCTTGTACCATGAAACTATTTGCTATTTATTGTCTATCGCCCTCAGGCCTATTACAGGCCTTCTAATTTATTCTTATTCCACTCATTCCTCCCTTTCACTTGCTCAAAAGTTGTTACATTTCTAACTTTTTACACCTTGGATGAAAGGGCACAGATCAGAAATATTGAATTGAATTTAATGCAGCCTATCACAGTGAGAAATGTGGCATGCCGGTCTACTTCATTATGGAAGAGGCCCCGCGTCAGTGGTAGCAAAACCTCTCCTGATTAAATCGGAGGGCGGAAGGGGCCGAAGTGAGATTCTTGGTCACCAGTGACAGGATGTCAATTGAGCTCATTAATGACCCAATTGATACCCATTATCCATGAGCCCACTGAAATTCAGTGGCGGCCCAGGGATTAAATGAGGGCCTCATGGCTTTCCCACACCCTCTGAAGGCCGCCCAGCAAACCCTATCAGGTTTGTTAGCAGCCTCCGGTAACGGGAGTCCCTCATTGTCAGCCACTCTGTGCCCAATCGAGGGACCCAACATCGGGAAGGGTGAAAGCCATTTCCTTATCCCCTTTCAGCTGCGACCCCCATCTTGCAATCCCCATTCCGCCTTTAGTCTGGGGTCCCATGGTGAGGAGAAATTTCTTCACCCAGAGAGTGGTGAGCCTGTGGAATTCATTACCACAGAATGTAGTTGAGACCAAAACATTGTATGCTTTCAAGAAGGAGTTAGATATCACTCTTAGGGTGAAAGGGATCAAAGGATATGGGGAGAAAACGGGAGCAGGCTATTGAGTTGGATGATCAGCCATGACCATAATGAATAACAGAGCAGGTTCGAAGGGCCAGATGGCCTACTCCTGCTCCGAGTTTCTATGTTTCTATCCTGGACCTCTGGTGGATGCATTGCCACCAGCTGCCATTGCTCATGCTAGTGCTGGAGGCAATGGGGAGCTGCTGGTCTCTGATTGGCCAGCAGCTCTCGAACAACATGACTTGCAGCACTGGGGACCTCAATCACAAGGAAGACCTGATGGTGGCCCTTAAGCGCCTGAAAGGGATCAGATTCTATCGGGCCTCCCCCACAGAACTCCAATCATTGAGTGAGACTCCTGTTGGCCCAACAAAATCCTGGCCTTTAGGACTGTTTCACGTTCCACAGATGATGCCAGAACTGCTGAGTATTTCCAGCATTTTATGTTTTATTTGTGACTACCAGCAAGGTATCCTCCGAATAGTTGCAATCATTTGAACAAAAGCATGTATGGACTCCTCCTATCTGCACCACTCATGATTTATGAATGAGTTAAGGAAGCAGCAATGGCAGACCTGATTTACACAAATGTGGTGTTTGGATTCTAACAACATCTCTCATTTGAGTATTTATAGGCACCGATTTTTCTGACAGGACTGCTGACTGCCTAAACCAAGACACACCTCGAGTTTCTTTTCAACCAGCTGAAAAACCGAGCTTGTTGGAAGCCTTATACCTGCTCAACTATATCTGAAAACAATTATTAAATATTAGATATAAATAAAGAGAAGGGTTTGATATTTTCCACTCATTCAAATAGTGAGATTTTGAAATTACATTGATGCATGGAATAACTTAGGCTCACACTGGGACATTAAAGAAGCAGCAAATAGTTCAGTAAGTTGGAGTCATACCTAGCACAAAGGAAGATGGTTGTGGTTGTTGAAGGTCAATCATCTCAGTTCCAGGACATCACTGCAGGAGTTCCTCGGGGTAGTGTCCTAGGTCCAGCAACATTCAGTTGCTTCACCAATGATCTTCCTTCCACCATAAATTCAGAAGTGGGGATGTTCACTGATGTTTGCACAACGTTCAGCACCATTCCTGACTCCTCAGATACTGAAGCAGTCCATGTCCAAGTGCAGCAAGACCTGGACAACATCCAGGCTTGGACTAACAAGTGGCAAGTAACATTCACACCTCAAAAGTGCCAGGCAATGACCATCCCAACAAAAGAGAATCTAACTATCGCCCCTTGACATTCAATGACATTACCATCACTGAATCCCCCACTATCAACATCTGGAGGTTACCATTGACTAGAAACTGAACTGGACTAGCCACATAAACACTGTGGCCACAAGAGCAGGTCAGGGGCTAGGAATCCTGTGGTGAGTAACTCACCTCCTGACTCCCCAAAGCCTGTCCACCATCCACAAGGCACGAGTCAGGAGTGTGATGGAAAACTCTCTACTTGCCTGGATGAGTGCAGCTCCAACAACACTTAAGAAGCTTGACACCAACCAGGACAAAGCTATCTGCTTGACTGTTTGTGGAAGGGGTGCCATTCACTCCCTGTACCATTGACGAACAGTAGCAGCAGTGTGTACCATCTACAAGATGCACTGCAGAAATTCACCAAGGCTCCTTAGGCAGCACCTTGCAAACCCACGACCACCACCATCTGGAAGGACAAGGGCAACAGACACGTGGGAGCACCATCACCTGGAAGCTCCGCTCCAAGCCACTCCCATCCTGACTTGGAAATGTATCGCCGTTCTTTCACTGTCGCTGGATCAAAATCCTGGAACTCCCTCCCGAACAGCACTGTGGGTGTACCTGCACCACAGCGGCTCTGATGGTTCAGGAAAGTAGTTGACCACTGCCTTCTTGAGGGCAATTAGGGATGGGCAATAAATGTTGGCCTAGCCAGCAACACCTACATCCCATAAATGAATTTAAAAAAGGACCCAGTTATTATTTTCATAACAGAGTGTGAGAGTTTTTTGAAATACGTTAGAGTTCAAAGTAAATAGGAATTGAGTGAAGGAAGAAGATCACTAATAATGCCCTCAAGCTGGAACCACTATTGTTCCAATTAAAATTTTACTAATTTTCCCAGTGCTCAACCTTTCAGGTTGAAGATTCTACTTTTCTTGACAGGTGGAGAATTTATGGTTGAAAAATTTTAGGCTTTTTTATGGTTTAAAAGCAGGGCATCTCAAAGCAAAGCAATAAAATGACCTCAGCGCACTGAACAGCATTGCTTTTGTTATCTGTATGTATAGAAAAAGCATGAAATGTGGATCTCCTCAAAAAGGGTTGTTAAATTTCCATTTACAGACTTAAAAAGTGTCCAGTCAGCATAGCAGTGTGAAAAGAATTTTCTCTGAACATAGCAGCAGACCAAGAAAATAGTTTCCTGACTGGAAATTATATTTGTCGGATTTTCTTGGGATAAGTCAAATTTTAGTTTTCAATGGGATTTATGTTTATGTTTCAATGGTTCACACTTGAACTACAGATGAGATACTGGGGTCTGTTGGTACATTTGCAACCATAACCTAAGACATTATCTTCTGAAAAGGAGAGTTCAGAGAGGAACATACAGAGGTGAACAAGTCGCATCATTCGAAGCACCTTCAGCCACAAACTTGATTCAATAATTTCTGAGGAACTTTTACCAGTCAATAAGGCCCCTTTAAATATATTTTAATAAACGTAAGCTTAAGCAACACAATTTGGTGTGAATCTCCCCTCTTGTTATAATAAGCCTGAGGCGAGGCAGAATATTAATGACTAACAATCAAAATTTCTCATAAAGATCATTGTTAAATGTCTCCAAATACCATTTGAATAGCACATCTTTCATTCTTGATTGCTATTTAACGAGCAGTCGATTTAATAACCATTCCATGTATATTGCAGAAACCTCCCCAGGTTTTAAAATGGAATTCTTCAAATTGCTAGTAGATATTGTTTTACTGTGCTTGCTACAGCAAAGTATGACCATTTCAATAAGTTAGTACAACCACTCCCATCCCATTATCTGACAGATTTTCAAAAAGAGAGAGCAAGAAATCAAAAAGAGGAACTGTAAAATATTTTTTATTTTGGAATTGATCCTTGAATTAGAAGGTAAATGAGGTTTTTCTACCATTTGCATTTCAGTGCAGTTTTGTGAAGTAAAATTCACTTAAATTGAAAGGAAACCAACCTCCAAATTTTCAACTCATAAGCTATAAATTCTTTATGATAAAAACTCAAGTATTTGCAAGGATGCCAATGTATTGCACATAAAGAAGGAGCAGAGACCCACTCACTCAGTTTTCCAGAACCGCTTCACCTAATTCAAGGTCACGGGGAGTCAGACCCTATCCCAACAGGCAATGGGCACTAGGTGGGGTACACCCAGGAAGGGACGCCAGTCCATCACAGAACACACACTCACACGCATACACACTGAGGGGCAATTTACAGTAGCCAATCCACCCAACCAACATGTCTTTGGACAGGAGGAGGAAGCTGGAATACCCTGAGGAAATCCACGCCGACACAGGGAGAACATGGAAACTCCGCACAGACACCTGAGGTCAGGATCAAACCCGGGTCCCTGGAGCTGTGAGGCAGCAACACTAACCACTTTGCCCAGAGCATAAACCCAATTCTCACAAAAGTTTTTTGAAAACATATTTGAGAAAACTAATTAGCAGCAATTCTGTTACATTGTGACTTATCATTGTCACCAATCTGCCCCTAACAACCATCATACACCTTACAATAACCTTACCGCAATGTCTTGCCACTAAAGGATGTGCTGCAAATAAAACTACTTATTTTAAAAGCTTTGCAAGCAAAAACTAAAGTTAGAATGTGAATACCAGACATTTGTGGTAGGATATTGAAGGGAATGAGTGCAAATTGCAGGGGCACTAGCCATAATCTTTCAGTCTTCCCTAGACTCAGCGGAGGTGCCAGAGGACTGGAAAATTGCAAACATTACACTCGTTCAAAAAACTGTTGTAGGAACATGGATACAAAGTGCCTGAGTAATACAAAACAGACAGTAATGGTCAATGGATATTGTTCAGGCTGGAGGAAGGTTTGTGGTGGAGTTCCCCAGAGGTCAGTAATGGGACCCTTGTTTTTCCTGACATATATTAATGATCTTGATCTTGGTGTACAGGGCACAATTTCAAAGTTTGCAGATGATACAAAATGTGGAAGCATTGTAAACTGTGAGGAAGATAGTGTAGAAATTCAAAAGACAAGTTGGTGGAGTGGGCAGACAGGTGGCAGATGAACTTCAATGCAGAGAAGTGTGAGGTGATGCATTTTGATAGGAGGAACATGGACAGACAATATAAAATAAGGAGTATAATTCTGAAGGGGGTGCAGGAGCAGAGGGACTTGGGTGTATATGTGCATAGATCATTGAAGGTGGCCGGACAGGTGGAGAGAGCAATTAACAGAGCATACAGTATCCTGGGCTTTATTGATAGGGGCATAGAGTATAAGAGCAAGGAGGTTATGCTGAATTTACATAGGACATGAGTTAGACCTCAGCTGGAGTATTGTGTATAGCTCTGGGTGCCACACTATAGGAAGGTTGTGAAAGAATTGGAGAGAGTGCAGAAAAGGTTTACAAGAATGGTTCCAGGGTCGAGAAACTTCAGTTACATGGATAAATTAGAGGCATTGGGACTGTTCTCCTCGGAGAAGAGAAGGCCAAAAGATTTGATAGAGGTGTTAAAAGTCATGAGGGGGCTGGACAGAGTAGATAGGGAGAAATGTTCCCGCTCATAAAAAGGATCGAGAATGAGTGGGCACAGATTTAAAATGGTTTGCAAAAGAAGCAAATGTGATGTGAGAAAACATTTTTTCACACAGCGAGTGATTTGGGTTTGGAATGCATTGCCTGGAAGTGTAGCGGAGGCAGCTTCAATCAAGGCATTTAAGAGGGCATTAGATGATTATTAGAACAGAGACAATGTATAGGGGTATGGGGAAAAGGCAGGAAAATGGTACTGGATCATAATGCTCATTTGGAGAGCTGGTGCAAACACAATAGGCCAAATGGCCTCCTTCTCTGCCATAACAATTCTTTGATTCTGTGAATTCATCTCGGCATAACCAGCGCTACTTCATGAGGGCGCAACTGAGAAGCAAAGGAAAGAACCTGTATTTATGAAACTCCTTTAATGACCACGAAGTGCTTTATAGTAAAGTGCTTTAAAAGTGGTTACTGCTGTAATATTAGGGCCTTCGTTGTAATTAAATATGTAGGTTACAAGTGCTGTTGATTAGCAACTCATCTAATGACAGAGTGAGAGAATTAGACATCCCGGTCTTCATGTAGCCTGCACATCATAAATGGGGGGGTACATTTTGGCTATAGACAACTTGCATTCAATTCAACTTACAGAATCAGCAGGCAAAGGAGAAGTTCAAAGCAACCCCTGTGTTTTCAGATGCTGTATTTGAGATCTTGGTCAAGAAGTTGGACAGGAGGAGGGTCATCCTCTTCCCATCAGACTCCTTGGCTTTAAACCCCCTTCATAACAGCACTGTGGGTGTACCTACACCATATGGGCTGCAGTGGTTCAAGAAGGGAGCTCACCACCACCACCTTCTCAAGGGCAACTAGGGATGGGTAGTAAATGCTGGCCCAGACAGCGAAGCCCACATCCCATGAATGAATTTTTTAAAATCCCATTTCAGTTGCACTGAAGCAGACAGGTGAGTAAGAAAGCTTGAAGAACTTTTGGAAGAGTAGGAAAAAAAAGCTCAAGAAACCGAGTGAGTAAATATATTTGCATCTTTTGGGAGCTGTACTGTTCTACAAAGCCTACAGTATGATGTATAATCAAACTCAGCTGTAGTGGTACCAAATAAGCTGCCATTCCCACTCGAAGGATAGCAGCTTGGGCAAAGGTAGCAAGGCTACCAGTAATCATGGACCCACATGTTATCATGAAGTACTGGCTTCAGGAACAAAGAGAGAATAAATGAGAAAACTGGTGAAAAGAGGAATGTTATTTATTCAAAGAAACAATGGGCTGAATTTTACAAGTCACCAGCAGATAGGAGAACAAAAAGAGTGGGGGGGGGTGGCCATAAATTAGAGTGCTATGCCATCAGCAGCATACCCGCCACCAGCCCATCCCTGGCACAATTTTGGGGGCAATGGGGGAAGTGTTGGGTGAGCCACCTGCCACCATGGCCCAAATGAGGCCCACTTAAGTGCCTCATCCCACCACCACCCGAATTTAAGGGGTGGTGGAAGAAGTGTGCACCCAACAGATAGCCAGCAGGTTTCAACCTGCGGGCTGATGGTCATTCAAAGAGGGGGTGCCTCCTTCCCAGGCCCCCTGTGCAAGAGACCCACCTCCCCATCCCACAGCTTTACCTCCCTGCATCCAATCTCCCACCCCCCACAATCCTGTTCAATATGCCCCCCACACCTCTTGACTAGGCCTGCCAACTTGGTCCAGCTGACGTACCTGAGGTTGGGGGCATCCTTGGTTTGTCTTCCTCCCAGACCCCCTGCAAGGTGGGCAGTGGCCACTCATCCTGGTGTGGTGCAGAGCTGCTGGCCTCCAACTGGCTGGGATCTCTATGAGGTGAGACTTTCTCCTGGAGATGGATAGAAGTCCCACCTGAAAATAATTCAATGCCGTCGCCCAAAAAATTAAAGTAGGGTGAGTTGGCCCAGTGGAAGTGGGCTCACTCTCAAAATTTACACTGGGTTGTGGGGACCCTGCCCTCAGTGTATAGTCCAGCCCTATGAAATAAACATACACAGGCAACAAAATGCAACATAGAGAAGCAAGAGACTGCAGGACTTTAAGCAGTTTGTATTACTTAAAATGAATTTGAATATTTGATCATCAAGCTGAGCATCTGTTGCAGCTTTTAATCTTCTATTCCTTTTTCATGACTCATTAAAGCACAGCCCAAACCCCACGGGGTAACTTCAGCCTATTTAATCATTTCATCCAACTCATTATGAATTTTAATCAACTTTCAGAATCTTTCATTTCTTTACCAATTTGAATTATTTCTAAAGAAGATGCAGCATTTAAAAGTTCAACTGCAGTGTGATGTAAGTTTAATGTATCATCATAAGTTTGGGGTAGAGTTTTCTCGCAAAGTTGAGTCTGGGCTTTTGAGTCATAAGCAAATAAAGCAAGAAGCCTGAGGATCCCATTCGATATACGGCACAGAAACAGGCCATTGGCCCACTTAGTCCGTGTTTATGCTCCACTTGAGCCTCCTCCCATCTTTGTCCTCTAAATCTACCATCGTAATCATTTAACTTCCACTTAAATGCATCTATACTATTCACTTCAATGACTCCCTGTGGTAGTGAGTTCCACAGTCTCACTACTCTTTCCGGTGAAGAAGTTTCTTCCGAATTTCCTAATGAATTTCTTGGTGACTATCTTATATTAATGGCTTCTAGTTATGCTCTTCCCCTCGAGAGGAAACATTCTCTCTGCATCCACTATATCAAAACCTTTCAAACTGTTAAAGACCACTATTAAGTCACCCCGGCCTTCTTTTTTTCAAGAGATCTCAGAAAATCAGCAGAAGGTAGATCTTGGGCCACATCTATGTATTTAGCATGAGCATTGGCACTTGTTGCATCACTATAGGCAGCTCGCCCAACAAGAAAACTCCATTTCAGGCTGTCTGCCTCATCGGCAGTGATAGCTTGAGGGTGGGAATGGGGAGCGGTTGCTGCAGGTACGTGGGGATGAACAGAAGCAGGGGCAATCTCCAGGATGTGATTTGGTACAGCATGGTTCTGGCTCACAAAAATGTGTTTTTTAAATTAATTTTTACATGTAGCTTGCCTATAGTTGGCAGCTGTAGGATATAAAGAATCTAGGACCTGCCCTGCTCATTGGCATCTAAGGTACAGGAATCCTTTAGAACCCTAATTGACACTCTCAAGGGGCCCATCACCTGTTTCAGGCTGCTGCCCAGGACGACAAATTTAGCAGTGCTACTAATGTCAGTGCAAATTGGAGGCAGGCCATCCAACTGTTAATTTGCTATGCTTTGTGCCCCTTGTATGCTCATAGCACATACCAATTTCTATCCCATTAAGTTTTAACAAAACTGTTGTATGGTGTTGGATACCATTCAGGAGATCTTAATGAAGAGTGGTTTTTTTTTCCTTCTGCCCTCTGCTTCCAATTCTGCTATGGAGCTTCTCTCAGGCAATCTTCCTCTGCGTCTTCACTTCAGGTACTTTCGGTCACATCAGAATGCTGCTCCTTTCATTTCCCAGCTCTTCAATTTCTGCTCCAGCTTCTCTGAGGTTCTGAGTTTTTCCAAGAGCTACAACCATGTTGTAGGATCTTGGATACAGTTCAGTAGGTCTTAATGAAGTCTTTGTAGTCTTAACTAGGTTAATTGTATGTATTTATTTACTACAACAACTATGTACGCATATACAGTAAAGGATTCAAGCTAGGAGCTGTCTCCATGCTTGCTTGTGCACATGGCTCTGTCCAACACTAGGCTGACCCCTAGGTGTGAGTCATGTGTTCTCTTACATCACTGTGTGAGCAGTATTCAATCCCACATTAGCCCTGTGTGTGCCAGATCCTTATCCTACAAAAACTGAAGCCAATTGCTTGCATGTCACAATACTGCATTGCGTTTGGCAAGTTAACATCAATTTAAAAAATTGAAGAATTGCAATAGCACCTAGATTTATAGAACTTGTGGAAGGCATCCAAGTGTGATAGGAAAAAAGTCCTTCTTTGGTAAGTATTCAATGAATCTCTGCCTGCTCGAGCCTATCATTCCAGAGCGGATGACATCAAAAGCACATAAATATTTTCAATTTGGCAAGTAACCCTGAGTGTAAGGCAAGTTGAAGAGATGAACATTTCCTTTCTTTGTAAATTTCCAACAATCAATGAATTACTTTTAGTATCCACCTCCCCCACAGTATTGATTACAAAAAGAATGGAAGCTACAAGCCAAGGAGAGGAGTAGATTTTCAAAAATGTTTCTAGATTGCTTCTTTCCTTCATGTAGCACATAACAACAGGACACAAATAATTCACTATCTAGTCTTTAGTAACGATCCAGGAATGGTAAATAAAGTCAAAATAAAATATAGCCTAATATATCATTAAAACAAAAATGTTCATGAAGGTTTGAGGAAAACCATAATGACAGAGAAACATTGAGGCAGAAATTTTAACCTCAAAAAATGTCCAGGTTTAGGTCGGGTGGGACGTTAAAGTGTTAAAAATTTGAATCCTGACCCCAGCCTACTCACTTCCAGTTTTAACAGGGATGGGCAGGAATGCTGATGGCAGTAAGCCTGGTTTAAGGAGGCGAGCTGGCACTTTGAGTAAGAGCCTCATTTTAATGCACGATTTTGAATTTAACCTTGGACGACCGGGTTACCCAAGCCTTGGAAAACCTGGCAACTAAACCCAGGCTAAACTTTTAGGTGTAGGAGGTAAGTCCCTGTCCAATTACTTGCTGGATGCAGCATTATTGCATTGATAAACATCGGAAACAGGCACCTACTGCCCGCGACCCTTCAGTTCTCACCTCTACTTTTCCCATGAGGGCCCCAACCCCATCTCCAGGCATCCATCCTCTCCTCCTCGGTATCCAATTAATCACGGAACTGTAGATCGACACCCCCGCCCCCTACCCCACCAACAGCCCCTCCCCCCCCCCCACCTCACAAACACCTCAGGATCCTGGGTTTGACTTCCCCCCAGAATCAAAGACCCAAGACACTAGGATCAGCACCCCACCCCACCCTATTGCCCTCCAGGGCTTCGACTTATTTGGTCCTGGGGTCTCCTCTGGGCTGCACCCAGGCTAACCAGAAGCCAAGCCTGTTAATCAGGCTGCCTGCCAGACGGGGAACCTGTCAGTAACATCACACGCACACCATGGATTTAAAACACCACATTCTCCAGGAAAAATCCGACCTCCAGGTTCCCTGCATTGTACTGACTCCCCACACCACTCATCCCACATGCTCCCCCAACACAGCTCCTGGCAGGTCAGCTAAATTAAATTCCATTTAATCGAAAAAGACCAATGTAATACGATTTTAAAACATTAATTCGAACACAATTGTGGTGGCCAAGAATAGAAAAGGATGGTGTATTTAAGAATGCTGATGCATCATCCTTGAAATACATTTTGGCTCAGTTAAAAAAGATTAAGTGGTATCAAGCTAAGTATGGATAAAGAGAGAAATATTCAAGACAAGATCTTAAAAGGCTCTTGAAACATATAAAATCCTTAAGAGGTTTGACAGGGAAGATGTTGAGAAAATGTTTCCCCTGGCTGGGGAATCCAGAACATAGGATCAAGGGGTGCAATGCTGTGTCCTTCCCCATGGTCAGTTTGGTGATGGGTGGGGATGTAATCAGGCAGGAGGGTGGCAAATGGGGACCCGGCTGCCTTCCTGTCTCCACCCTGATTAAAGCCGAGGGTGGGATTAAGCCCCAAGAACAGCCTTCCCTCACCACTGCCAAATAAGGCCTTTAAGTGAGTAATTACTGCCCACTTATGGGTCTCATCCCACTGCAGCTGGTATTAATCCAGTGGCTGGCAGGGGGGGGGGCACACCACACAGAGGACATGACAAGTAAATCCTGGGGTGGGATACTGAAAACTACCCTTCTGCCCTTGCTTCCAATCCCCTCCCTCCTCCCCCGCAAGTCCCTTCCTGTCATCACATACCATATGCCTGGGTCCCTTCTCTATCCGAGACCTCAGGTGGGTGCAGAATCAGCAGCTGTCACCCCTAGCACAACTGATTTCAGAAGAGCTGCTGGCCTCTGATTGGCTGGCAGCTCTCAGTGGGCCGGGCTTCTGCCGGGGTTCCTGGTCTTAGGGGAAGGCCTGCAGCTGAGTGACACAAGATAGGACAGGCCTTCCTGAAAAGAGCTGTTGTTGGTGTCTCATCAGCTCTCTAGCTGGTGGCTGAGACTTCCATCACCTCCATAAGATTCCGCCAAAGGTATCAGAATTAAGAGTTGGTCATTTAAGACTGAGATGAGGAGAAACATTTTTACCACATGGCATATTAGATCCTGCTCATGTTTTTCAGCCAATAAACAGGTGTTGTGCTATTAAATTTCTAGGTCTAGGTTTTCAGGAACAGCAGAGGCAAAGCTAAACAGAATACAAATATCAACTGATGATAATGAAGGTCGTTATTAAGGTCAGACATTCTTAAAGGGAACTAAGTTTTCTTTATCATCAGAACATGAGAATGAAAGAAAAATTGACTGACATTTTGCAAAGTCACTGAACTCAAGAGAGATTCATGAAAATTGGAAAGTGGCTAAAAATTCAATTGTTTAAAAAAAGGGCCAGGGATATATTTGGAACTATAAATAGTTAGCTTTAAAATTTAATCCAGGTAAAACCTTGGAAATATCAGCAAGCCAGTAGGTCAGCATTTGAAAATACATAAATTGTTTTTTGAAAATAATAGTCATGTTCAACAAGATTAATGTGATTGGTCATTGTTGGCTGTCCTTAGATTCAAGGATGATGTCTACTTAGGGTTGCAAGTCTCTTGTCATGAGTATTCATGTGACTGAACAGGCCAATTTTCAACCCACATACATGGGGCAGAACATCTCATGAGGTAGTGGGGTCCGGAGTGCAGGATTTGCTTCCTTTTCTTTCCTTCTCTGCCACCACTTTGCTTCATCATTAAGATGTTGGGACTCAAAAGCACAAAGCAGCTTGATGAACAATTCATTGCCATTCTCAACGATTGGTAACAAGCTCCTCCCAATCAATAAGGTTAATGCTGCCGCACTTCAAGGAGAGCTTCAGAGTGTCTTTGAAACATTTTATTTGTCCTCCCCTGGAATGTTTGCCATTTAAGAACCGAGAGAGCAGGACCTGGCAGAGAAGATAGTCTTCAGCCATCTGTCTACAGTGGCTGGGATTTTCTGGCTCCGCCATGGCAGGACCTGCCGCAGAAGATTTGGCAGCCCAGCCAAAAGTCCATTGACTTTCGGTGGGACCAGACAAGCAAGCAGGGGGCGGGGCTGGAAAATCCCACCCAATGTCCAATCCAGAGTTGATTTTACAGGGGTTTTGCCTGAATACTATGACCCCTGCAAGTTCCAGACTGGAGTCAAGTAAGGCTGTGTGATAGCCCCCATAAACCCCCATACTATTTACAATCTACCTGACTATTGCTATCCACCTCAAAGATCAGCTGCTCTCTGGTGTCAGTATTAAATACTGTCTGGATAGAAAACTCTTTAATGTTGCTTGTTTGCCTCAATGCCAAAACTAAACTGACCACCATAGATAGACATGATCTACTGTTTAATGCAATTAATATTATATAGAGACCAATCACTTTCTGTTATGGTAACAATGTGCTTATATAAGATAACCTTCCAAGATAAGTGTACACAAATGCAACTCATCCCAAAATATAATACATACATACATTGTAAAAAATAGAAAATACATACAACTATAATTCAATGAATGTATAATTAAGTGGAAAACAAACCAGGAGGAATTAATTTCAATGACAAGAGAAAGAGAAATTTATTTAGTGAGCCCTACTTCCAGAAAGTACACTCTTTCCTAATTGAACAAGTTGTAAATTTATATGGGATAAGTGGTACTCTATTGTTCTTAGAATTTGATAAACCTTTTGACAAGATTCCACATCAAAAATTAACTAGAATGCCTAATTAACTGGTAATGATCCTAAACAAATAATTAACTTAAGTTAACAAAAAATAACAACTTGTATTTACTTTGCACATTTAACATAGAAAAATATCCCAAGGCACTTCACATGCATAATCAGACAAAAATTGGCACCCAGCCAAATAACATGAATAAAATCTGGGTCAGATAGGTAGGTTTTAAGCAGGATCTTTTAAAAAACAAGAAATCAGAGAGAACCAGTATGAGTTTGTAAAGGGTAGGTCATGCCTAATGAATCTGGTTGATTTTTTTTTGAAGTGGTGACTCACGTAGTGGACAGTGGAATGTCTATGGAAGGTCCTTATATGGACTCCTTGAAGATATTTGATAAACTTCCTCTTAAGAGAAACAAAAACAGAATTACCTGGAAAAACTCAGCAGGTCTGGCAGCAGCTGTGGAGAAGAAAAGATTTGACGTTTCGAGTCCTCATGACCCTTCAACAGAACTGAGGACTTCAACTTTACCCAACAGTCTCCTCTTAAGAGACTGTTAGGTAAAGTTGAAGTCCATGTAATTGAAAGCAAATTATAGGCCTGGTTAAGAAGTTGGCTGAGTGGTAAGTGACAGTGAGTAGGTGTAATGGGCAGGTTCTCTAATTGGCAGATGTGACTAGTGATGTCCCACAAGGATCTGTGTTGGGACATCAACTATTCACCATGTTTATTAATAACTTAGCTGATGGGATAGAAAGCCACATACCCCAATTTTCCAATGACAGAATGATAGGCAGCACTTTAAGCAGTTTAGATGGCAACTTAAAATTACAAAGAGATATTAATGGATTAATGGAGAAAACTCTAGCAAAAATATTTCTCTGTAGGTAAGTGTGAGGTCAACCACGTTGAACCTTAAAAAAAGATATAGCAGGGTGCTCCCTACATGATGAAAAGCTAGAAACAGTGGAGGTCCAAAGAGACTTGGGGCTCCATGTACACAGATCATTGAAATATCATGGACCGATACAGAGAACAAAAAAATCAAAAGGCAAATGGAATGTTGGTCTTATTTATTAAGAGGATGAGAAGACAATGGGTTAGTAGTCATGCTGCAGCTACACAAAGTCCTGGTTAGTTCACAGCTGGAGTAGTGTCAGCAGCCCTGGGCATCACACCTTAGAAAGGATATATTGGCCTTGTAGAGATTACAGCATAGATTTCCCAGAATGATACTTGGTCTCCAAGGACTAAATTAGGAGGAGAGATTAACCAAACAAGGGTCATATTCCCTGGAATTTAGAAGGTAAAGGGGTGATTTAATTGAATTTATCAAGATATTAGGAGAAACAGATAGAGTGGATAGAAAGAAACTGTTTCTGCTGGTTGGGGATTCTTAAGCCAGGGGGGCCAAATCTGCGCTACCAAGGTCAGTAGCTCAAGTAGCAAAATTTTCTGAATCACCGGACTGTCTCGGCAAAAATATTCCCAAATGTCATGGTTGTTGCTTCTGGGAGGAGGGTGTGGGATAGAGCCGGACCCGCCGACCCCAGAAGCAGAGCATAATTGGTCATAAAGGCGAGCGGACAGGTGCCAAGTCAGGCTGGTTAGAAAGCCTGCCTCAGTTCTCTGTGACTTTGTCCCAGTTGTCTTATAATATTTTAGGCCCACGAGCCCTCTCACCCACACCCCTATGGCCCCTTATGGTGAGGCGAGAGTGATTACCATTGACATCAAGGCAGTATTTGACCAAGTGTGGCATCAAGGAGCCCGAGCAAAACTGGAGTCATTGGGAATCAGGGGGAAAACTCTGCTGGTTAGAGTCATGCCTAGCACAAAAGAAGATGGTTGCAGTTGTTGGAGGTCAATCATCTCAGCTCCAGGGCTTCACTGCAGGAGTTCTTCAGGGTAGTGTCCTAGGCCCAACCATCTTCAGCTGCTTCATCAATGATCTTCCATCCATCATAAAGTCATAAGTGGGGATGTTTACTGATGATTGCACAATGTTCAGCACCATTCACGACTCCTCAGATACTGAAGAAGTCGATGTCTAAATGCAGCAAGACCTGGACAGAATCCAAGCATGGGCTGACAAGTGGTAAGTAACATTCGCACCACACAAGTGACAAGAGAGAATCTAACCATCGCCCCTTGACATTCAATAGCATTACCATCACTGAATCCCCCACTATCAACAACCTGGGGGTTACCATTCACCAGAAACTGAACTGGAATAGCCACATAAATACTGTGGCTACAAGAGCAGGTCAGAGGCTAGGAATCCTGTGGTGAGTAACTTACTTCCTGATTCCCCAAAGCCTGCCACTATCCAAAAGGCAAAAGTCAGGAGTGTGATAGAATATTGTCCACTTGCCTGGATGAGTGCAGCTCCAACAATATTCAAGAAGCTTTATACCATCTAGGACAATACAGGCCACTTGATTGGCATCTCATCCACAAATATTTATTCCCTCCACCACCGACGCACTGTGGCAGCAGTGTGCACCATCTACAAAATGCGCTGCAGAAACTCAACAAGCTGACTTTGACTGCACCTTCCAAACACACGACCACTACCACCTAGAAGGACAAGGGCAGCAAACAGGTGGAACACCATTACATGGAAGTTTCCCTCCAAGCCACTTACCATCCTGACTTGGAAATATATTGCCGTTCCTTCACTGTCACTGGGTCAAAATCCTAGAACGCTCTCCCTAACAGAATTGTGGGTGTACCTACACCAAATGGAGTGTAGTGGTACAAGAAGGCAGCTCACCACCACTTTCTCAAGGGCAACTAGGATTGGGCAATAAATGCTGGCCTAGCCAACAATGCTCGCACCCTGTGAACAAATGAAAAAAAAATGCCCTATATGCCAACTCATGCATCCCACAACCCCCATGGCCATTTATACCTCCATGCCAACTCATGACAATTCACTCAACATCTATCCCAGGCAGAACTCAGCAGCCACGTGAAAATGAAATGAAACAATGTCCAAAAAATCCAATACAGATTTCACTATACATGCCTAACATTAAAAAAACAACACCCATTCAGGGGAGCCGATTCAAAACTTCTTTTTGAAACATATCCCCAACTCTTAATCTCTTGTTAAAACAAACTTCTCTTCATTCCCATATCAAAGAAAGCTAATTCTTTAATAGGCTCTTTAACCTTTCAATCAAACTGTGAACTCAGAAGACACCTGCTGAGATAATTGTAGCTTTTGTAAATCAGCCAACGAATAATAAAGAGTCCTTAGGGAAATATCGATAAAAGACTATTAAAACTGAGAGAACAGGGATTTTTAAAAAACTATTTGACACTGGCAGCCTTTCTTTTCAATATTAAAGGGCTGAGGATTTAAATAACTCCAGAACATAACAGTTCTATGTCATTTACATCTACCCCATAAGTTTGTAAATGTGACACAGCAGGTTAAAACCTTGCAAAATCCAAAATGCAGTCTTATTTGGATCACCTTGCTAAGTTCAGTGGCAGAATATAAAGCGTGGTGGGCAAGCTCACGCCCGACCCAACTGAGCGTAAAATGACACGCGATGACATCGGGCGAGCAACCCAGCATCATCGCACTATCCGGCGATATTACGCTCGGCAGATGCACACCAGAGTCGGCAGTGCACCCGGCGGCAATTCAAAGGCCATTAAAAAGGTAATTAAGTTCAAATTTATGCTGCCCTTACAGTTGGCAGGCAGGCAGGCAAAAAGGCCAAGCGGCCTTGCACTTTTTAGGAAACCTATTCCTCAGGCGGGATGAGGCTTCCTAAAGCAATAATAAAAATCAAATAAAAATTTTACACAAAGGACATGTTTTGTAACATTTTTCTGTTCTATATTAATTTTTTCAATATCTTCTTCATCTATCTGAGTCATGGAGCTGCCTCAGGGAGAATATTCAGCATTCTTTTGCATGAGGCCTCCTCGCATTCCCTCCACCCTCTCTACACAGGCAGCACTCAGTGCTGCCGCTCTCATTTCACGCTGAGCGGGCCTTAATTGGCTCACCAGCGTGAAATCGCGGTGCGCTGTTGATCACGGTCAACTTCCTGACTGGCCCCTCCGATCCCACGTGGCAAGGGAAAATTTCTGCCTCAGGTTTCCCACCTGTGTGAATCACACCCTGCTCCCTTTCCCCTCCCGGCAAAAATTGGATCTGTAGGAAATGGGGCCAGGACTTCCATAGCTGGATTCCTCCTGGCTTTTTTGAAGGTCCGCGGAGTCTTCCCAACTCTGTGGAAATCCAAGCCTTGGAGTCAGACCTTTCAGGAGTGAAATTAGTAAGCACTTTGTCAGGAAGATATAATAATTCTCATAATGTTATTGGAACTTATTGTAAAATAGTGGTATCTGTGTCTATGTGTGGCTGTGTGTGTGAGACTTAATTGGATTAAAGGTCTGAAGGCTTTAATGTATTAGAAGAGTAGCTAAGGTTGAAACGTTAAATAGGTAAACATAGAGGTAAAGGGAACATTTGCATTTTAAATAAACCAGACTAGATTGTTTCCAAAAGAGGGAGTGAAATGTGTCACCTGGCCAGGTGAAGTGTCACCTGGCCAGGTGAAGTGTCACCTGACCAGGTGAAGTTTACTTGTAAAATTTAGTACCATGACAGATTTTTATTATCAGAAACGTAAAGTCCAAACACATAGTAAAACAATGGGAATTTGCATTCAAAGGGGAAAATATGTAAAAATGAGTGGAGGCTGTGTGTAAGGATAGGCATTTTAGGATCTAACGAGCGTGAAAGGCTTTCAGTATCTATGCCTCAAACTGCTGTTTTCAAAAAACTGAAGTTAAGAAAACTCACTTTGAATGCCATTGATTCAGGGTATTGTGTGTTACATTGCCTGGGTCTTTTAAAATCTATGTGTCTTACTGTTGCAAAAGTGTAACTGAGAGTCTGATTAAGTAGGGGATTTAGAAGTTATTATAGCAGCAATTTTTAGACATATGTATGTGCTTAAAAATCATTTTTCTTGTTAAAAAAACATTTAATCTAGTTTTGTAAAAACCTATAATACTTGGTGGTCTTGCTACAATTGAATTCAAGGCACTCATCTCAAAATTTATACAAATTGCAAAACAAGTTATGGCAGTTGTTTAAAGTTTTCCTCTGGGATTTGAACAACTCAGCATTTACCATCGGTTGTGCCATAACAACTTCTACACACAAAGGGTGAAAGAGGTTTGGAACTCTCCTCACAAATGGCAACTGAAGCTAGATCAATTGTAAATCTTAAATCTGAGATTGAGAAGATTTTTGTTAATAAATGAACTTAAAAGATATAGTGCAAAGGTGAGAATATGGGATTGAGTTGCAGATCATCCATGATCTCATACAATGGCAGAACTGGGGCTAAATGGCCTACCCATGTTCTTAGAAGAGAAAATAGAGCTATAGAACTTGGAGAATGAAGCTCCAGAATCGAGGGCCTCAGCAGCTGACGGCTCAACCACCAAGGATGAAACAAAAGTTAGGCCGGAGTTGGAGGAGCGCAGAGATCTCAGAGGATTTTAGGGCTGGAGGAAATTGCAGAGATAGGGAGGGAGGAGTGAGTCCATGGAAGGATCTGAACATGAGGATGAGGACTTTAAATTGGAACTGGTAGGGAATCAAATGCCAGGGCTAATGGGTGATTTGGGGTTGGGTACAGGTTATAGCACAACAGCTGAGGTTGTACACTCTCAGTTCAACCAAGACACTGACTAGAAAGGGGACTTGAATGGTTTGAGAGAGGGTGGTGTTTATGAGGAGGCAGCCAAAGACCATTGTTCTGCCCATTGTTTAATTGGAGAAAATTGCAGCTCATTCATGACTAGATGCTGGAAAAACAGGTTGACAACCTGTATAGGGGATGAGAGTGGTGGTGAAGCGATAGAGTTGAATGGCATCAGAACACCTGCAGAAGTAAAAACTATAGTCCCAATATTTGTGGGAGGAAGTGAAGGCTTGTGTTTCTCATGGTAGGGTTGTGATTGGAGGGGGTAGGGGGGCCAGGAACAGAGGTCCTGCAAAATTTTACAGCAAGGCCTAATTATCATTTTTGCACCATTTCCTACCCAGCCAGCTGCCAAGTGGGAAAGCCAGTGAGAGAAGATCACAATGGTGGACTATTGGGACAATCCTTTACAACCACAAACATCACAGATTGTTGCGGGGTGAGTTGGTATGGAGCCAGTATTGGGAGAAATGACAGTGTTGGCGAGAAGGTGGGGCCAACAATCAGAATGGAGCCCAAGCTCAGTGGACATGCTTGAGAGAAAATTGAGATCATACTAGGATTAATGACCAAGGTGAGAGACAAAGGGGTTTACTGGAGAAAAGAGCATTAAAGTTAGAAGAGATAGAACGATTGAGCAGATCAACAGCACAGAGGTAGCATAGCAAGTGGAGGGCCAAAGGAAGTACAGAAGTTATAAATTGAAATTCTCAAACTGAGAAAGGATTATGAGCAGACCCTTGCAATTTTAAATGATTGGCCAGCAAATTTTATCAAAATAGAATTCCAAATTATGAGAAACTTAAAGATATTTGAATCTTTTAAGTAACTGAAAGAGGCATGAAATTCCTTCTAACAATACATCAATACATCTAGCAAAAAGTCAGCATGAGTGTAAAACAGGGAACAATCAATTTTCTAAAATTAACAGAAGGAATTACACTGTTGTGGCCAGTAGATGGCAGACAGGATTAAATGTGCATACAAAGAGTCACTCGACTGTACAGAACAGGAATATTGCTAGAAAAAGAGATGTAGTGTCAAAGCTTTTTGTCTTGTACTCATCAAGGTAGACACAAGAATGCCAAATTTCACAGGGAGCAACAATTTATACTGCATGAGAGAAGAGTGCTGATTGGTTGGCAAGTTGGCTCTGATTGTTTGAGGCTTTGCCATGGAGAATGCACCAGTGAGCTATTGTCTTCTATACTTTTGTTTAATTCAATAAGGGCGCAATGCCAGGATATATTCCTTTTGCCCACAGAGGACAGGTTTAAACTGTTGCTCCCTTTGAAATTTGGAATTCCGAAGTCTGTCCTAATTAATGCAAGACAAAAAGCTCCAACAACACATCTCTTTTTTCAGCAATACAAAATGTGAATATGTGCAAAATAATTAGGTTGGGAGCATGAACCAAACAAGGCTGTATGTGTTAAATAGAATAGTCGCAGAATTCCTTACCCTTGAGTCTTTGAAGATAGAATCCTCATCACAATGCTTAGCAAATTTCATTGCCTTCAGTCTTCACCACAATCTCTGTCACCTGGTTACCGACTCCATCCCTCTCTCTGGCAGCAGTCTGAGGCTCAACCAGACCTTGGTGTCGTATTTGACAGCAAAACACATTTTCACCCACATATCCGCACCATCTCCATAACATCACCCAATTTCACCTTTGCTGCAGCTCATCTGCTGCCAGAACCCTCAGTCATGCCTTTGTTACCTCTAAGCCTGACTATTCCAATACCCTCCTGGCTGGTCTCCTGCATTCTACCCTGCATAAATTTGAAGTCATCCAAAACTCTGCTGCCACATCAAACCCCATTCATCCATCGTCCTGTGTTCACTGACCTACATTGACTCCCAGTCAAGCAATGCCTCAGTTTTAAAATTCTCTTCCTTGTTTTCAAATCCTGCCATGGCCTCACCCCTCCCCATCTCTGTAATCTCCTCCAACTCCATAATCCTCAAAGATCATCTAATTCTGGTTGCTTCAATATCCCTGATTTTAATTGCTCTACTATTGGTGGTTGTGCCTTCAGATGCCTAGGCTCTAGGCTCTGGAATACCCTCCCCAAACCTCACTACCTCTCTTTCCTTCTTTAAAATGCTCATTTGAAATTACCTCTTTGACTGGTCATCTGTCCTCATAGCCCCTTATGTGGCCCATTGTCAAATTTTGCTTCATAAAGCTCCTGTGAAATGTTTTGTTACGTTAAAGATGCTGTATAAATAAAAGTTGTGGTTTTTGGCTATTGCAAGATTAGAATTAATTACACATGTAATTATACTTGTGTATATACATGTGTACATACATATACACCAGAATGCTAACTGGGCTGGAGGGTCTGAGCTATGAAGAAAGATTGGATAGGCTGGGGTTGTTTTCCTTGGAGTAGCGAAAGTTAAGAGGGGACCTGAGAGAGGTGTGTAAGATTATGAGGAGCATAGATAGGGTGGATAGGAAGGCAATTTTTCCATTAGTAGAGGGCTCAATAACCAGGGAACATAGATTTAAGGTAAGAGATAGAAGGCTAAGAGGGGAGTTGAGGAGAAATTCTCTCACCCAGACGGTGGTGGGAGTCTGGAACTCACTGCCTGAAAGGATGGTTGAGTCAGAAACTATAGTAACAATAAGGAAGTATTTAGATATTCACTTGCGTTGCCATAGCCTCCAGGGCTATGGGCCAAGTGCTGGAAAATGGGATTAGTGTTGGCAGATCTTTGCTGACCAGCACAGACATGATGGGCTGAATAGCCTTGTGCTATAAACGTCTATGAGTCTGTGTGGTATGACGTGACAAATGATGTGTGCCAGGCAGATCAAATCCACAAGGAAAACTTGGCCATTCTATCACAACTGTTTTGCAATTTGTATTAATTACAAGATTTGTGCACTGAATTCAGAAGTAATGAGTTCATTAACACCTTTAGAGATTTTAGAAATTAAAACATTTATTAACAAAAGCAAAGATTTCAAGCACATACATAAGATTACAGTTAATTAAAGTATAACAAACCTCAAAGTTCCTAATTAACTTGACTCCCAACTAAAGGCACCCTGTTTAAGGCAACAGTCCAAAATGGATTTTAAATTTAAATAGGCAACCCAGCAAGGTTCCCACAGCATCCACACAACAGTGGAATTACCAAGGTTTTTCTCCAACTTTGGTTACTGGACACAGCAGACTTCTGCAAAAGTGGCTGGAGACTTTTTCCCAAGGCTGTTTTACACGGTCATTTTCGATCTTACATGGCCCCCCAACTTAGCCTTCCATCGTCCTTTATATATATTTCTCTCTCTCTAATCCGTAAATTCTATTGTTCTATATGTCTTTGGACATTCACTTTTCCCATAATATAAAAATCTTTCATGTTGACAATATGATCAGTACCTTTGGGAAAAATAAACATACTGCTTGACCTTGCTTATCTTGTTAGTTGTAAACATCCTATCATCCCTTTGAAACCTAAACAGTCCCTTCTTCACTTATTTAAAAATGCAAATTTCCTTCACACCTTACATGCTACCCTCTTCCATGTTTACTCATTAGCATTTCAAATGCCTTTTATACCTAACTTCCTTTGATAATTTCAACCTTGCAGCCCACCTGACTCCAATTCAATTAAATCACACAGGCAAAACCATACACATGCACACGCAGAAACCTACTTTACAATAAACCACAATAATTATGAAAAACACAATAGATTCATGACACATGCACTGTCTTGAAAATTATGAATTTTCACAATATAAATACTATTTTTGAATTATTTACGCCAAAAGATGGAAGGCCTGGAATTATAAATCTTACCATGCGGCCTGGTGGAAAACTGACAATTACATTGAATCATGCTAGCAATTGATTAAACTATAAAATACATGTAACTGATTGCTAACTACAGACATTATCACAAATTTACTGAACTAGATCATAATGATCAAGTTTTTTTGATGCACATTGTAGTCCAAGCGCTAAGTATACCAGTAAACCCCAGCTTCTGCTTTCTCAGTATGGTGCACACCCACTGTATGCCCCTGATGGCACACACGTTTGTCTTTGGTATAGATCAAGGGTCATCCCCTGACACCAGAAGTTCGGCTGGGATTATTCCATTGGGCACATCTTGAATAATCATGGATTTCTGGAGCTGTCATTTCTAAACTTCAATCCATGTTCAGGGAACTTTCAGATTTTTGTTGAAAAAAAAAATCTGCAGAATAATGAAAGCCATTTGACACAATAGGGTGTGATTATTTGAATGACCATGTGCAGGCAGTCCAGACCAATAAAATTATAAAGCTTTTTATTGCAATATTGTATACTTATAGTATTAGTAGAAAGATTCAATGATAAACCAATAACAATGGCGGCTGTCTGACTCAAGATCAGGTCGGTGGCATTCATGAGTTATTTGCTCCCTTCACCCTCACTCAACTCTTCCCCGCCCCCCCCGCACCCCCCCCCCCCCCCCCCCCCCCCCCCAACACTTATAACATAAATTCAATATTTGGGGAATTACCATCAATGGCCAACTCTTATGTCCTAGCTAGCATCAGCTTCATTCACCCCAGGTTCTTGCTGAGGAGATCATTTATTACAAGCTGTTAGATTTCAATACAAAAGGATTTAGTGCACAACCAGTTTTAAATGCAAAATAAATACTATATTACCATATATTCTCATTAATGGAGTGATACTCTTTTTTTGGTTAGAAATTTCCTTTGTAAACAAATGGGCCAGGAATTTTAGGTGAAGGGAAAAGTAATGGCATTCACTGCTGACCTCAAAGAAAGCTGCCCACAAAAGTTTAGTGGTCTCCGTGGTCTGCTTTTCCCCTTTCCTGATGATACCTCAAGGAGGTCTCCTGACATGCTGCAGCAGTGATATCAGCAGGCAGGGTAAGCAGCCAATCACACTGAAGTATTGACACACAGAAAGCCAGGAAATTAAAGTACTGAATTCCTCCATTTATAAGTCAAAATTTCAGACAGTGAAATAAATTATTATAATTGGATTAAGATAGAGACTAAAATAAACTAGTTTTTAAAAATGTGGTTTTTTTAATCATAATGGAGAAATTTGACATTCCACAAATATAAAATCTACTCTTCAGGCCCAGTGAAAGTGTTTAGCAGTAATTATGAAGTTAGTATGCAGTTAAAAACCCAGTTACATGTCTCTCAACAACATGCAACTTTTTCAAGGGTTTTTACAACAAGACCAACAATGTTAGAATGGAAGTTCTCATCAATTTGTAGATCTATTGCAGCCTGGGCATCCTCAACAGTGCACCATCTGGAGAAGTGTAGTATCATTGACAGCAACTTCTGGATTTCCTCGTTTTTCTGTACAATTGCAAAATTGCTGTCAGCTTCAGTGGAGAAATGATAGCGAATGCTGCCAACTTCCAGGCTATCATATATAGTGGAATAAGAATAATTAAGAATTTTAGTTAATGAATACCCATACAGAATATTGTTTAGTGCATAGAACTTAACTCTGCTGTAATAACTCTGAGGGTAGAAATTCATCTCGGGTGCTAATACAAAATGGATGGTATCAGATCAGCTGCCCATTATACGCAGTACCTGATATTCAGTTCCATTGCAATTAATGGATTTAAATACCAGATACTGTGTATAACAGCTGATCAGATACCATCCAAGACAAATGTCTACCTCCTGATATCTAATAGCTGTTAGTAAAACATCATTTTGCAAATCCACCACTGCATCTTTTCCATTAAACTGTAAAGTAGAAAAAAAATGGAGCACACAATGGTATAGTAAAGGAATCCTTTGGTGAATTTGAAACACCTGAACTATAAGCACTAAACCTGCAAAATACTCAGAATAATTAGATGCAAGAGCGGAGGATCTCCTGTAATGCACCAATGTTCCAGTTACCCTCCAACTTATGCATGCTCTCTAATGTATCACAGATTAATGAATAAAGATAATTGTTTCTTTATGATTGTTTTGTCACAATATGTTAGATTCAAAGACTGATACATGTCAAAACCTACATGTTCCACTACTGATTTAAATGATGTTGCAAACCATAGTACAATCTTATAAGTTTCTCTCTTCCCGTTAGCTGTTATTTGCTCTTTTCACAGTCACTCTTCTCAGCCTAGTTCAAGACATTTTCTTTTCTTATAAACTACATAATCACCAGTAATTAGGAACACTAAATTCCAGGACTGCTATCAATTGGTCCAAGCAAATGACATTTCTGAAGCCATAAATTTGTATGCAAACATTGTACATGATTAAGCTACAGAACCACTGCCAATGTCCTTCTGTTTCCCTCCTGATAAAGTGATTGTTTACTTTGCTTCGAAATCCTTTTATAATCAAACTCATTTACATTTTTATTTTAAACTTCACTGCAAAACCTGTCAAACTCATTTGTAATACATTAGCAATGTATTTGTTGTGCTTTAAAACAGATGAAAAATTGCCGTTAAGAATCAAAACTATTTAAAAAGCATTAAATTGGGCTCATAGATATAAAATAACCAATAATAATAATATTTATGAGGTTTGAGGACAACAGTGCATCATTTTTTTGCATAAATAACACTTTTGCAAAGAAAATAACACAACAGGGTAAGGATAATAAGATTTCTTTTGATCCATAAATATGACAAAACCATTTAATAAGGCATTTCCATCACATAAAGTTCTGTGCAACTTTCTATTTGTTATTGAGTTAGGTTCAACTGTATGCCTTTTACTGTGTGCCTTTTGGCACAAAGGAGAAGGCTTAAATGCCAGGGCAGGGTTATGAAAAGCTATTCACAAGCCTACAATGACAAGTCAAAAGAAAGGTTAAGGTCAGACATGTTTGTTTAAGTGAAACATTTGTAGGCGTGTAGTAGGGGTGTGTAGGTTGTTTGAGAAGTGAGAGTCAACAATGGAGTAGCTAAGTAAATATACAGCCAGTTGTAGGGATTTCACAACTATGGAGGCGTTCAGCATTGTCTCTATAAACAGCTGAGCTAGTTAGCATCTGTACCTACAAGTACTGGCCTTGGTTTAATCAGGGAATACAAGTAGCCAAGTTTGAATAATGCAACAGAACATTGCAAGATTAAGAAAAATGAACTGGCTTAGTACAACTACAACTGATCAAGGAGTACCATCACTTCTTTATCATTCTCATCTAAGTAGCAACTTCCCTTAAAGAGATATGCTACCTTGACATTTTGCCACTTTTTAACCGCTTACACAGCAACAGCAACCTACAAAGGTCAGAAAGCTGACAAACAAACGCCCAAAAAATACACGTCAAAAAATATAACTGAAAAATCTGCCCTGAATGAAGGTTGGTGGCTGAAACCACTGCTTCAAGGTGCCTTAATTTAAATGTATGTTTATGACATTAGATTTCAGGAAGGGGAGTTTCCGTGGAGATTCTCCCCATCATTTGCTATACCTTTGACAGAAGAATAACAGAAATCCAAAAAATATGGTGCAGATAGTGAAAACATATACTGGACAAAGAAAAATATCCAGGGCTACAGGGGAAGAGTGCAGAAGTGAAATTAATTTGATATCTTTTTTGAAGAGCCAAATGGTCTTCTTCTTTGCTGCATGATTTACACCGTCTTCTCCAGATTTCCACCACCTTTCTGTCAAAGTTATTACAGACAACCACATCACCAGCTCTATCACTACCTTCCCCCAAGCGCCCCCCCCCCCCACATTTCTAACAATGCTTTGGATTCATTTTCTGCAATGCAGTTAGTTTTTCCATGAATACTGAATATCAATGGCCGCTAAAATGGTATAGGGATAGGTATAGAGGAAGCATTTCTGTAGGATGCACTTGATGTTCCTCAAACTTCAGAAACACTGGAGAAATTATGTAAATAAGCTATTTATTTACTGTATTCACTTCTACCAATGCGACCTCCTTTTTATTGGAGAGAATAAAGCAGATTTGATGATAGCTGCTGAACATCTCAATCCAGTCCATAAATGAGACTATGTCAGAGCTTCCAGTTGCTTGCCATTTTAATTTACCATCCCATTCTACTCTGACCTGTCATCATACTCCTACATATTTCCAATGAAGCTCAGGAAACAGCAGATTTTTTTCTGAATAAGCACTTTACAGATTTTCCAGATTCAACACGGAGTTCAACAATTTCATATCATAACAACTTGCAGATTCTGGCTATGACTCGGCTGTTGACATTCACAGCTCTTCTGCACACACCTTTTGTTTCTTGTCCCATTACCACCTGGCACTATCATCCTTTTTGTCTTTTAAATCATCACTGCTTTCCACACTATAACAGTTCCTCTTAGAAACATACAAACTAGGAGTAGGAGAATGCCATTCAGCCCTTTGAGCCTGCTCTGCCATTCATTATGATCATGGCTGATCATCCAACCCAATAGCCTGCTCCTGCATTCTCCCCATACCCTTCGATCCCTTTTGCCCCAAGAGCTATATCTAACTCCTTCTTGAAAGCATACAATATTTTGGTCTCAACTACTTTCTGTGGTAACGAATTCCACAGGCTCACCACTCTCTGGGTGAAGAAATTTCTCGTCATCTCAGTCCTAAATGGTCTACCCCATATCCTCAGACTGTGACCCCTGGTTCTGGACTGCCCCACCATTGGGAACATCCATCCTGCATCTACCTTGTCTAGTCCTGTTAGAATTTTATAGGTTTCTATGAGATACCCCCTCATTCTTCTGAACTCCAACGAATATAATCCTAACTGACTCAATCTCTCTTCATATGTCAGTCCCGCCATCCCAGGAATCAGTCAGGTAAACCTTCGTTGCACTCCCTCCATAGCAAGTACATCCTTCCTCAGATAAGGAGACCAAAACTGCACACAATATTCCAGGTGTGGTCTCACCAAGGCCCTGACCAATTGCAGCAAGACATCCCTGCTTCTATACTCGAATCCTCTTGCTATGAAGGCCAACATACCATTTGCCTTCTTTACCGCCTGCTGCACCTGCATGCTTACCTTCACCGACTGGTGTACGAGGACACCCAGGTCTTGTTGCACATTCCCCTCTCTCAATTTATAGCCATTCAGATAATAATCTGCCTTCCTGTTTTTGCTACCAAAATGGATAACCTCACATTTATCCACATTATACTGCATCTGCCATGCATTTGCTCACTCACTCAGCTTGTCCAAATCACACTGAAACATCTCTGCTTCCACCTCATAGCTCACCCTCCAACCCAGCTTTGTGTCATCTACAAATTTGGAGATATTACATTTAATTCCCTCATCCAGTTTTCTATCCAACTCAATACACTACCCCCAATCCCATGCGCTTTAATTTTACATGCCAATCTTTTATGTGGGACTTTGTAGATCCAGTAGATTTGTCAAGAATGATTTCCTTTTCATAAGTCCATGCTGACTGTCCGATTCTGCCACTGTTTTCCATGTGCTCAGCTATTAAATCTTTTATAATGGACTATAGGATTTCCCCCACTATTGACATCAGGCTGACTGGTCTATAATTCCCTGTTTTCTCTCTGGCTCCCTTTTTAAATAGCGGGGTTACATTAGTTACCCTGCAATCTGTAGGAACTGTTCCAGAGTCTATAAAATCCCGGAAGATGACCACCAATGTATCCACTATTTCTACGGCCACTTCCTTAAGTACTCTGGGATGTAGATTATCAGGCCCCGGGGATTTATCGGCCTTCAATCCCATCAATTTCCCCAACACCGTTTCCCTACTAATGCTGATTTCTTTCAGTTCCTCCCTCTCACTAAACCGTGTCTTTCCCAACATTTCTGGAATGTTATTAGTGTCCTCCTTTGTGAAGACAGAACTAAAGTATGTATTTAGTCGGTCAGCCATTTCGTTATTCCCCATTATAAATTCCCGAGTTTCTGAATGTAAAGGACCTACATTTCTCTTCACCAATCTTTTTCTCTTCACATACCTATAGAAACTTTTACAGTCAGTTTTTGTGTTCCCTGCAAGCTTACTCTCATACTCTATTTTCCCCTTCTTAATCAATCCCTTGGTCCTCCTTTGCTGAATTCTAAACTGCTCCCAATCCTCAGGTCTGTTGTTTTTTCTCACCAATTTGTATACCACTTCCTTGCATATAATACTATCTCTAATTTCCCTTGTAGTCCATGGTTTGGCCACCTTTCCTGTTTTACTTTTGCGCCAGACAGGAATAAACAATTATTGCAGTTCGTCAATGTGCTCTTTGAATGTTTGCCATTGCCTATCCACCGTCCTCCCTTTAAGTAACATTTCCCAATCCATCATAGCCAACTCGCGCCTCATACCATCGTAGTTTCCTTTATTAAGATTCAGGACCCAAGTCTCAGAATTAACTACGTTACTCTCCATCTTGATGAAGAATTCTATCATATTATGGTTGCTCATCCCCAAGGGGCCTCACACAACTAGATTGGCAATTATTCCTTTCTCATTACACAATACCCAGTCTAGAATGGCCTGTCCTCATGTTGGTTCCTCAATATATTGGTCCAGAAAAATACCCCATATACACTCCAGGAATTCCTCCTCCACAGTATTGTTACTAATTTGATTTGCTCAATCTATATGCATGTTAAAGTCACCCATAATTATAGATGTTCCTTTATTACATGCGTCTCCAATTTCCTGTTTAATGCCATTCCCAACATCACCACTACAGTTTGGAGGCCTATATACAACCGCCACTAACATTTTTTGCCCCTTAGTGTTCCTCAGTTCTACCCACAAAGATTCCACATTGTCGGAGCTAATATATATTGCGTTAATTTCCTCTTTAACCAGCAATGCAACTCCACTGCCTTTTCCTTTTTGTCTGTCCTTCCTAAATACTGAATACCCCTGGATGTTCAGTTCCTATCACTGGTCATCCTGCAGCCATGTCTCCATAATCCCAAATATATCATCTATTTGCGTGGTTAATGCATCCACTTTATTGCGAATGCTCCTCGCATTAAGGCACAAAACCTTAAGGCTTGTCATTTTAACATTACTTGTCCCCTTCTCACTATTTTTCACTGAGGCCCTGTTTGATTATTGCCCTTGTTTTCTTTATCACTTTTCTTATTCCTCTTTCTGTCTTTTGTTCTTGTCTTTGATTCCCCTTCCCCTGACTCCTTACATAGGTTCCCATCCCCCTGCCATTTTAGTTTAGACCCTCCTCAACCACTCGGTTGTTCTTTCACCCCCTCTCCTTTTTTCTGCCTCTGCACTTGCTGAAAACCTGATATATCTGCAACATTTACTAGTTCTGATGAAAGGTCACAACCTGAGACATAAACTGTTTTCTCTCTCCACAGATGCTGCCAGACCGACTGAACATTTCCAGCATTTTCTGTGTGTATCTGATGAGAATGAAATGTGAGAATTTAGAGTGCTGAGAGGCAGGTCCAGAAGGGCAATGTTATGGGTAAGTGGAACTTGTGTAGGATACAGGCAACAGACCTTTGCTAGAGCTTTTACAGGGCAAAAAGGGAGGACAGCCAGGAAACATTTGGATTAAATAAGTCTGGAGGGTCAAAATGGTTTCAGTGGTGGATGAGCTCAGGTGAGGTGGGTGATGGAAATTGGTGATGTTACGGAAGTACCATGTTTGTGAGAGATGTTGTATGCTCTGTTTATGGTCAAACCGGTTGTGAACAGTCTGGTTCAGTCTGAGGCAATGGCCACAGAAGGCAGCGGTGAGTGTACCCAAGTCTGTTGCAGGGGCTAAAATTAAGGGCTTCAGTCTTCCCATTTTTAGCCACAGGAAACATGGCTTATGCAAAGCTGGATTTCAGACTAACAGCACAAAGGCTTTCAAGCGTTCAAGTATGATAGCGGAGCAGTATAGTGAGTGTCATCAGAGTACACATGGAAGATGACCCCAATTTTACTTATGATATCACCAAGGGGCAGCACACACAATGAGGAATTGGAGGTGGTTGTGGAAAGGGATGCCATTGTTGGAGACTCAGGCCAGAAATAAATAGATAAGAATGGAACTGTGAGGGCGGTCCCACCAAGAAAGGAGAGGCAGTGGGGGATTGATGTTATCGACGGCAGCAGTGGCTGCAGAGAACACAAGGGGGAAGGGGAGGATAATGCACTATGGTTGCAGTCCTCTAACTCAATTAATCTGTGCCTGCATGAATTTACATTGTTAGAGATCGCACTTCTATCTAAGTGAGAGCTAATACTAAAGCATAAAATCAACAAACATAAGTCATCCACAACAGCAAACAATAGGTGTTATCCCTTTCAGCAGCAATTTCAAAACAAGGTCAATGTAAAATCTCAATGGACGCTGGTTATCATTCTGCTCTTAATAAGTATAATGAATCAATTTATCTACAGTTGGCTGTAAACATAAGACCTGGCAATCTTAATCTGTGTCTCTAACTGTTAACTGTTTGCACATAAACAACCAGTCAACCAGACTGATAAAGATTTCAGTTTTCAAACATCAGTTTATGTAAGGCAAATATTTCACCCATGGACTAATAATTCAATTTCCACAAACTCCATGGGCTGGATGTATATGCCGCCACCCAGCATCTTTTTGGGGAGGGCGGTGGAAAATGTGTAAAATAGGTCAGGCAGCTAGCCCACCACCTTTCCACCCACCCCCGAGCCAAACCCCTATAATATGCTAGGTGGTCGGCAGCTGAAATCTGCAGCCTGCCCGCCATATGTAAATAAATAATTAACTAGAAATCTATTAGGCTTGTGAGCAAGTCCATTGACCTGGATAATATGCTGCCCACATCACAATACCACTGGCATAGGCAGGTGGGCGGGAGTGGGCAGGCCATTTTCCCCACCCCCCAAAATGTCAACTCCACCCCCTTCCTTCTATGCCACCTGCCCACCTAAACCCATCCCACCCCACCCCTCCCCTCTCCCTGGGCTCCAGGATCCCTGCCCATCCTAAAACTCCTGGAGTTACTTTTCTGGGCAGCCATCCTTATTTTTTGTGCTCTTTCTTGCAGTTCAAGCAGTGCCCACGACTGAGCTCTGGTGCTGCTGGCCAGTCTGATTCACCAACAGCTTCCAAGGGCAAGGCTTCTCACCTTGAAGGGCAGAAGTCCCACTCTTAACCATCTTATCCTGTCTGCAGCCTGTTATGGCTGTGGGATGGGCTTCTGGCTGACTTTCCTACCAGGGCCGGCGAGCAATCAGACCCCCTCACTCCCATTAAATGCAGCCTCATTGCTGTATAATAGCTCAAATCCATGAGCAGCGTTTCCACCCCACCATTCATTGAGTCAGTGAGGAACAGATCCTTGCGATGCTAGCTGTCCTGCCCCATAAAATTCTGTCCCATACCTCTCAAAATCTCTCAGCTCCTGCATAGAGCTCATGTCCCACGAGACCAAAGAATTAGTGTGACTTGACTTCCAAGCTGACCGCGAAATTAGGGTATTTTAACCCCCAAATGATGGGTGGGATGAGGGCAGGTGGAAAGATAGAGATGTTAAAATCTTTAAACACGCCTTTAAACTGACCACTGCCAGTTTTAATGGAAGTGGTTTCAGGAGGGTGTGGGCGACAATCTGCTCTCAGGAGGTGTGTTGGTCACTGAATCTTTAAAGGAGGCTTAGTGCCTCTTTTATGACATTTTTTTGTAAATTTTAACACAAGAATGCTTGGATTCTTGGGCCTTTGGAATCCCAACTGATAAATGGAGGCAAGAAGGACTACATCAATGTGTATGTCCCTTTACTGCACTGCTTGAGGGCCAGGAAGAGCAAGGGTGTTTTCCCCAGGCCCAACAAGCTTAACTCCAGATGAATGGACTTTTGAAATCAATCAAATCAAGCACCCCTGTAGTTTGAGTGAACATGGCATCCAGTCCCTGGTTGTTTTCTCAGTCTTGCAGGTTTCCCATCCAAAAATCCTCCTGCCACACCCTGCCTTCTTCCAAAATTCCTGTTGGAAATGTACAGCTTTTCACATAATGTTCAAAAAGATTAAGCCTTCCTTTGGATAGGGTCATATCATATAGAATGATTTCATTGTCAAAGACACCATTGTTGGCAATCAAACTTCATTGGGCATAATGCACCATTTAGAAATGGTAAATAACGTGGCTGTCACCATGTGCTATGAAATTCACAACATTCTCTCTTCAACAAAAAAGAGAACCTAACCACCTCCCCTTGACATTCAACAACATTACCATTACTGAATCCCCTACCATCAACATGCTGGTGGTCACAATTGACCAGAAACTGGACCAGCTATATAAATACTGTAGCCAACAGAGCAAGCTAGAAGCTGGACATTCTGTGGTGAGGAACTCCCCTCCTGACTCTCCAAAGCCTGTCCGCCATCTAAAGGCACAAGGCAGGAGCATGACAGAATACTCACCACTTGCCTGGATGAGTGCAGCTCCAACAGCAATCAAGATGCTCAACACCATCCAGGACAAAGCAGCCTGCATCTCATCCACCACCATAAACATTTACTCCCACCACCACCAGCGTACAGCAGTGCATACTGAAGACTGCACTGCAGAAACACACCAAGCATCTTTCAACAGCATCTACCAAACCATTAAACTCTACCACCTGGAAGGACAAAGGTGGCAGACCCATGGAAACATCATCATCTGTAAGTACCCCTCCAAGACACACCACGGTGCCTTGGAACTATGTACTGAATTTTATGCCCCCCATCCCAACCCCAAAGGTTGGCAGACAGTGTGGGGCCATAAAATCAGGCACAATGCAATTGGCATTGCTATTGGTGCTCAACCACCCACCTACCAGGTCCTGCATGCACCACAATTTTATGTGCCACAGGGAGGCATCAGGCAGCCCTCACCCATTGGTCAATTTAGACCCTTAATTGGCTCTTCTCACTCCTGCCACAATTTTTCTAAAATAGCTGGAGGCCATCGAGAAGTGTGAAACCTAGAAACTTTCACTGCTTGGGCTGGTGGTGAGCAATTGGGGGGAATTATGTCTTTTACAGGTCTCTGGACCTATCGGAGGCCCCTTTCCCAAGGTCCTCCTCCCCTTGTTTCCTCTCCCCCACTACCCTGTCCAATTCAGCACCCCATCCCCATCGCATTTACTTCAGTGTCCGGCACCAGCAAATCACCGGTGCAGTCCCTGTGGTGTAGGTACACTCACAGTGCTGCTAGGGAGGGAGTTCCAGGATTTTGACCCAGCGACAGTGAAGGAACGACAATATATTTCCAAGTCAGGATGGTGAGTGGCTTGGAGGGGAAGTTCCAGGTAGTGGTGTTCCCATGTATCTGCTGCCCTTGTCCTTCTAGATGGTAGAGGTTGTGGGTTTGGAAGTTGCTGCCTAAGGGAGAGTCCTGGTGAGTTTCCACAGTACATCTTGCAGATGGTACATACTGCTGCCACTGTGCATCGGTGGAGTGAATGTTTGTGGCTGGGATGCCAATGAAGTGGGCTGCTTTGTCTTGGATGGTGTCAAACCTCTTGAGTATACTTGGAGCTGCACTCATCCAGGCAAGTGGAGAGTTTTCCATCTCAGTCCTGACTTGTGCCTTGCAGATGTTAGGCAGTGTTTGGAGAGTCAGGTGGTGAGTTACTCACCACAGGATTCCTAGCCTCTGATCTGCTCTTGTAACCACAGTAGTTATATGGTTAGTCCAGTTCAATTTCTGGTCAATGCTAACCCCCCAGGATGTTGATAGTTGAGGATTCAGTGAAGGTGATGCCATTGAATGTCAAGGGGCAATGGTTAGATCTTCTCTTGCTGGAGATGATCATTGCCTGGCACTTAAGTGGCACAAATGTTACTTTCCACTTGTAAGCCCAAGCCTGGATATTGTCCAGGTTTTGCCGTATTTGGAAATGGACTGCTTTGGTATCTGACGAATCAGAAATGTTGCTGAACATTGCATAATATGCAGTGAACAACCCCACTTCTGACCTTAGGATGGAAGGAAGGTCATTGATGAAGCAGCTGAAGATGGTTGTGCCTAGGACACAACCTGAGGAACACCTGCAGTGATATCCTGGAGCTGAGATGACTGACCTCCAACAAGTACAACCATCTTCCTTTGTGCTAGGTATGAGTCCAACCAGCAGAGAGCTTTCCCATGATTCCCGCTGAATCCAGTTTTGCTTGGGCTCCTTGATGCCACACTTGGTCAAATGCTGCCTTGATGTCAAGGGCAGTCATTCTCACCTCACAAGTTCAGCTCTTTTGTCCATGTTTGAACCAAGGCTGTAATGAGGTCAGGAGCTGAGTGGCCCTGGCGGAACTCAAACTGAGCATCAGTGAGCAGGCTATTGCTAAACAAGTGCCACTTGATAGTGAGTTGACGTAATAGTGAGTTGACAATCCCTTCCATCACTTTACTGATGATCGAAAGTAGACTGATGGGGTGGTAATTGGGTGGGTTGGATTTACCCTGTTTTTTTATGTACAGGGCAATTTTCCACATTGCCGGGTAGATATCAGTGTTGTAGCTATACCGGAACAGCTTGGCTAGGGGTACGGCAAGTTCTGGAGCACAAGCCTTCAGCACTATTGCTTGAATATTGTCAGGGCCCATAGCCTTTGCAGTGTCTGGTGGCTTCAGCAGTTTGTTGATATCACGTGGAGTGAATCGAATCAGCTGGAAACTGACATCTGTGATGCTGGGGACCTCTGGAGGATGCCGAGAGGGATCATCCACTCGGCACTTCTGACACTTATGCCAGGCCATGAGGTTACAGATTGTGGTTGAGTACAATTCTGCTGCTGCTGATGGCCCACAAAGCCTCATAGATGCTCAGTTTTGAGTTACTAGATCTGTTCAAAAATCTATCCCATTTAGCATGGTGGTAGTACCACACAACATGATGGAAGACAGGACTTTGTTTCCACAAGGACTGTGCGATGGTCCTGCAGATACTGTCGTGGACAGATGTATCTGGGCAGGCAAGGATGAGGCCAAATATGCTTTTCCCTCTTCTTCATTCTCTCAGCATCTATTGCAGACCCAGTCTAGCAGTTATGTCCTTTAGGATTCAGCCAGCTTGGTCTGTCATGGTGCTACCAAGCCACTCTTGATGATGGATGTTGAGGGTTCCCAGGGCAACTCCGCCCCAACTGTATTCCACTGTGCTGCCACCTCTGCGACAGCCCTTTCAATTTTGGCACAAGCCTCCAGTTATTACAGTTGTCATTTCCAGTGCCTAGGTCAATGCCAGGTAGTCTGTCCAGTTCCATTCCATTTACTGTGAACCTTGAGTCACATGTAGGCCAGACTAGGTATCCCTATAGTGAACCAGATGGGTTTTTACAACAACCAACAATGTTTCCTGGTTATTGTTAGCTTCAGATTTTTATTGAATTTGAGGTGGGATTTGAACCTGGGTCTCTGGATTACCAGCCCCATGACAATACCACTACACCACCACCTCCCCCATACTTGAGTGAGTTCACAACACCATGACCCTTCTTAAGTCTGACCCAAATTTATTTGGTAGACTCTGCATCTTCCATGATGAGTGACCCAAGAGAACAGAAAGTATCAACCTGTTCAAGCTGAATTCTGTCAATCAGAATCTTGTAGACTTTTCCACCCATCCCCATCACCCTTGTCTTGTTGACCTTGATCAGGAGACTGTATTTCTGGTTAACTTGATCAAGTCAATCCACCAACTCCTGTCACTTCTCCACCGAATTGGCAAGCAGAATAATGTCATTAGCATATCAAAGATTCAAAACTCACCGTCTGCCAATCGTTATTCCACCTTTGTATCCATCAAGTGTCTCTCTCTCATAGCTGTTTCTGTGAGGATGTTGAAGAAATATAGTGAGAGGAAATTCTGAGGGGATGCCAGCAACTCTGACCCTCGCTCATTGCTGACGACAAAACTTGGCTAGCAAGTTGATTAAATGCAGTGGGTATCCCATGTCTAACATTGTCATCCAGAGTTTCTTGTGTGAAACCAAATCAAAAGCCTTCTCAAAATCAATGAAGCACATGTATATTGGTTGCTGATGTTCTTGGACTTTGCTCATTATGCTTCTAAGATTAGTGACTTGAACTCCGGTTCCTCTTCCAAGGCGAAATCCAGCTTGCTCATCCGCAATTGCACTGTCTTTTTCTGGATCCATTCCAGAATGATCTTGAGCAAGATTTTCCTAGCATGGAGATCAAAGCAATTGTTCTGTAATTTGTGCACTGTTTCATGCCACCTTTCTTTGGGAGAGGGATAAAGATAGAATCAGTCCAGTCTTCCGGTCAATCGCCTGTCTCCCATAGTGCCACAAATATTCTATACATCTTATTTTCAAATGCTATAACATGTACAAGAAAACTACTACCAATGGTTCAACAGAAACAATCAAAACAGAAAATACTCTGCTGGTCAGGCAGTTTTTGCATCGAGAACAGATGACATAACGTCTTGATTTACAGACTTGCCCGTCATCTCTACAGATGTTGTCTGATCTGCTGTGTGCTTGCAGCATTTTCTTGCTGTATTATGATTAGTTTTGCCTCAAGGGCAGACAGTATTAGTTCTTTATGAATGGACTAAAGAAAAGACATTGAAGTGCAATAGTTCCATACTTCTCTAAAGACTGTGCTGACATCACTACAACTCTAATCCTTACTTCTGATTGGCAAAATTAACTAAAACCTTAAAGAGTGCACAATACATGCATAGATCAAAATCCCTTCACAAAGACTATTCAATTTCTAATTAATACTACACTAAACTTAGACCATTACAATTGAAAACTTATATAAATTCTATTAGTTTCAGGGATTAAGCTGTGCTGGAAAGCAGTGGCAGTTTTAAGTGCTATCGGTTTACTTTTGGGAATTCTAATCTTCCCTGTGCAGAGGTATGCACATGACCAGCTCCAAACCTAATTACAGAGATCCAGTAAACTGATTTACACAGTTTTGCTCTCATCAGCTTACATGAAAAGATGCCAATGTGCTTTTTATTCATACTTTTAAAAAGCAAATGAATATCAATTGCAATAAATCATGGGAGATTGCTGATTTTATTTGGCGCAGCAGTCATTAGCAATCTCTCTGAATTGAAAATGTTTGTCAGGGTATCTAAGCCCAATGATTTATTCTTTTGAGGTGCTATTGCATCATGGAGAAAAAAATCAATAGGTTTCACAAACAGTAAATATTCAAACTTCTTGTCCGCTTTCCTGTCTCAAATTCATACGTAAAACATTTAAATAAAGGTTAGTCAAATTAACCTATTACTTTATTAATGTTTTCATGTTAAGAGTTTAAAACATGCAAAAGTGAAGCAGCTTAGAATTTTGCACTGAATAATTAAGTTGGCAAATTTAACAGGGATTTGCCTAACACACTCAGCTCCCCAAACATGACATTCAAAGCAGGACCTCCAGTACAGCAAATTGGCAATGCTTCAAATTCACTTCCCTGAATTTCAATTACAGCATCTACATAGGTGAGTCAGACTTCTGAACCTCCAGTGCATAGCAGCTAATAGTGGCTGAGATTCCAGGAGCAATGCAACATTTCAACAAGGATCTTTACAAATACTAAATGTCTCTTTCCACGTTCAGAAATTAGAGAGAACAGATAGATACTGAGTGATTAAAGAGGGGGAAGGGGAAAATGCTCTGAAAAAAGAGGCGATGAAGATAGGCCCCTAAAAAGCAATTAAAGAACAGGAAAGCTATAGCTGCAGGGAAATTACAGAGTGACTAAATTGGCTGATTAAATCCAAAAGAAACATCTGAAGAGCACAAAACTAAGTCTGACTGTAGGATTAAGCACCCCACTTAAACATATTCCTCTTCACCATCTCTACACTGTGGTTGCAGGGTACCATCTTGCCAAAGCTTCTTTTGATAGCACCTCCCAAACCTGTGACCTCTAGAAGACAAGGACTGAAGGAACATGGGAATACCACCACCTGCAGGTTCCCTGCCAAGGCATACACCATATTTGGCTGAATGGCTGGACTGCGCAAAATAGAGTGGAACTTAAACAGTCAAAATTGAAGATGCAAGACAAGGAGCTCTGAAGATGACAAATGGGGATTTGGAAACAAGAGATTGAAGACTCTAAGAGATACATTTTCCTCTGCTGGCCGTCTGGTACACATATTAGAAGGAGATAAAGAATTGTAAAATTCTGTAAGATTCTGAATGTTTGGACAAGAAGTCAAACTTTGCTCTTGTAAATTAGGTTATTATCAGAACCCTTTGAAGGTATCACAGTCCTCTGCTATTTTAGACCCACATACAGAAACCAGTGACAAATTTTGGTTTCATTTAATTTCCTTTCCCTTCCTGACGTTAGCAAAACATGCATAAGATCTGGGCAAAACTGATAATACCAAAGTATTAAGTTATCAGTACCAGTTTAAGTTTTGTTAGATTGGTTTAGTTTGGTTGAATAGAAAAAATCATGAACAAAAAAAGACATATGCATCTCCTGTTTTGCCTTCCTGAGAATAATAAATTGGATGTAATTTTTCTTATTACTGTGGCTGTGACAATTTCTGCAAATGAATCGGATGATACATTCTTGGTAGCTAACCAACATTTACAGAGCTAGTGCAACTAAACTAGTCACTGTTCCAAAGCCCTCTATTTTACCATAGTAAATATGAGTCACTATTCACCATTACTCACCATTTTAACAAGAACGGATCTTTCAAAATGTACAGCTATTTGATACAAATGAAGTTCATTGGGAAGTGGGAAAAATATTTGAGCATAGAAGAAGAATTTCTTGGCAGTGTTTTTAATGTACTACCTTTAGAACAATCAGAATTATCTTTCAATTTCTCCCTTCCTTTGACAGGTTGTAATTTCAGAGGCTACAGAAGCTCTCTGCAGCCTTCCCCAATTGGCCATCTTCTATGTTTCAGACTTAACACCCCTTAAGTGTAAAAAGACTATTCTACCTTGATGACTGCACAGTCAAGCTTGGCCTTGTCTTCACAGTATCCACAAAGACACAATTTCCACCAGATATCATTGCATAGTAGTTAGTGGTGATAATGCTGATTTATTTCCACTGCTTAGCCTCAGAGAGTGTTGTGGCCAACTGTAGCATAGTGACAACTGATCCGTTTAAACCAGTGAACATAGCACCAATGTGGCACCTCCATGGATCATATATCCCAGTAAAACATCAGTCAGTTCCTTTGCTCTTCAATAGCTTTGAAAGTATTGGCATATTGCTTTTAATATTAAGTTATATCAAGATGATGATTTACTAAATTAAAGGTACTATATGAACAAATGCTGTTGCTGAATGGGATCATTCAACAATGAAAGACAAGAATATTTTAGTCAATGTTTATTGATTATCTTAAGTATGTTCATAGATTTTTTTGTTAAAATTTATGAACTCAGATTAGATTTTGATAGTCTAGGTGTTCATCACTATATACATTTATGTAACATTAATATGCAGTGATTATGGTGCAGAAACTACAATGACATTGCTGTAAATCATTAATGTTCTGCCACTGAATTGTGATAAATGCCAGTTGTGCAGTCGCTTTTCTTCAGAGTGGTTCTAACTGAAACATGATTCATAACTCAAGGATTTTCAACTGTTCTAATCGGTTCACTCTTACAGTAAACAGGTTTGAATGACAGCAGCTGGCACAGTTCATTGGACTGGTATTTGCAACTCATCCTTCAAGAACCTGACAGGCTCCAGTTAAGAAATGTGTTCACACCAATAACAAATGCCTCAAATTCTTTCAAACCCAGCGTCCCCTTGCACATCATCATCTGTTGTACAACTTATTTGATTTCCTTAATGTGCAGTCAGTTTAGCTGGACAAGCTACTCTATCAACAGCTTATTGCCAACAATGCTAGTTAATGATCACTCATATCCTACTGATGGATTTTCTTTCACTGAAAGACTTACTTCTCTTTTTCAGGAGAATGCAACATTTTAGTCAGGTGTTTTTTTCTCACTTGGTTTGCTTTTTTTCTTTTTCTCCCCACAATCTTTTTAGATTTGCTCATGGAATATGGACATCACTGGCAAGACCAGCATTTATTACCCAGTTCTAATTGCCCTTGAAGATGATGGTGAGCTACCTTCTTGATTTGCTGCAATTCATCCTGGTGAGGGTACTTCTACAATGCTATTAGGTTGGGAGTTACAGGATTTTGACCCAGAAGGAATGCTGATATAGTTCCAAGTCACGATGACTTGGTAGAAAACTTGCAGATGATGGTATTCCCATGCTCCTTCTGCCCTTGCTCTTCTAGATGGTAAAGGTCATGGATTTGGGAGGTGCAGTTAAAAGTAGTTTTGGCAAGATGGTAAAAACTGCAGCCACAGCATGCAGGTGGTGGACAGCTAAATGCTTAAGGTGGTGGATGGGGTGATCAGGTGGGCTGCTTTGCCATGGATATTATCGAGATTCTTGAGAGTTGTAGGGGCCGCATTCATCCAGGCATATTGAGAGGATCCATTACACTCCTAACTTGTATCTTCTGGATGGTGGAAAGGTTCTGAGGTATCAGGTGGTGATTTTTCCTCCTCCTTTTCTGTGGCAAGAAATGGCAGATGTAGGTGACTGAGGATGATCAGTCAGGTTGAAGGTCACCACTATTTTTTGGATAGCGGTAGTTTGCACTAAGATTTTCTCTTTAAAAGTACGAGATTGGAAAAAGTGAATCACCTTTTCCAACTTGCAATTTTATTCACAAGAATTATTATCTACATAGTAACAGCCATGCCATGGCTAACAACATTATAGTTAATTATGAATTCCAATGTTATCCTGTCCAGCCTGCCATCTTTCATCCTCCATAAACTTGAGCTCATCCAAACTCTACTGCCCAACACACAAAGTCCCATTCCAACTCCCCTGTGTTCACCAACTAATATTGGCTCCTTGGCCAGCAATAACTCGATTACATTTCTCATACTTGTATTTAAATTCTTTCGTGGTTTTGCTGCTCTTTATATTTTTCACCTCCTTCAGACCTACACGTCTTGAGAATTCCGCATTCCTCTAATTCAGATCTATTTTGCCTGTCCCATTTCTTTTCCTTCACCATTGGTGGCAGTATTTTCAGTTGTCTAAATAGTATGTGAAAAATGAGAGACAGAAAGAGATGAGAAAAAAAATAAAAATAAAATGGTGAGCGTAAGAGAGACAGAAGAGGTTGCATAAATTCATTTTTGTTTATAAAAAAGTTAAGCAAAAACTTTGCAAATGCTGAAAGTCTGAAACTAAAACAGAAAATGCTGGGAAGGCAGTTCAGACCCCTAAGCTTCTATTGTGTATGTTTATATTCAGAAGTTTACACAAAAAAATGGTCAATCATGATTCTGCTGGCACTTTGCTGGACCAACACAAAACTAATCTCATGGATAAAGGCAAAATACTGCAGAAGCTGGAAATCTGAAATAAAAACAAATTGCTGGAAAAACTCAGCCGGTCTGGCAGCATCTGCGGAGAGAAAGACAGAGTTAATGTTTCAAGTCTGTATGACTCATCATGTGGACTCAAAAAGTTAACTCAGTTTCTCTCTCCACAGATACTGCCAGACCTGCTGAGTTTATCCAGCATTTTCTGTTTTTATTAAAAAACAAATCCCATAGCCCTCCTCTCTCTCTAGCTTTGCATCCTCCTCTGCTTTAAAAAAAAGTATCAAAAATATAAGGTTGAAGTTTTGTTTTGACCTTTCTGTCTCTTCCCAGATATTAACAGATTTGTTCCTTGTTTCCAATATATACTGTTTGAATTTTGCTTTACTGGTAGCCCCAATCAATGTGTTGATTTTACATGATAATCAATTACATGAAGTGTGTAAAGGAACAAATTTCTCGTACACTTGGTGATAGAATTCTTTTTGAAACATGCCTGATTGACCTCTCAACATCCCCATGAATACGTTAATTAACTTCTAATTTTAGAATAGAGTTTTGAAGATTAGTTTCCTGTCAACTGTGAAAGTTAATAACAGTTGGAGGGCTGTGTGATTGGTTTGATGGCAGCCTGTGCCTGTAATATGACTGAAAAATTATGTCTTCTTCTCTCCCAAGGTTGGGAATGGATATACACTGCACAAATATCAGCATTTATACAGCATGCAGTGTGCTGTATAAATTCCAAAGTGCTTGACAAAGGCATCATCAAAAAAATAGGTGTTGAACTAAAGGGTGACCAGAAAGTTGGTCAAAGAAATGGGTTTGAGGAGGAGAGAGGTGGAGAAGTAGCATAGTCAATGAAGGTAATTATAGAAAATGGGGTCTGGATGGTTGTAGGCACAGCCATCAAAAGTGGAGCAAAGGGAGAAGGGATGCAAGAAAGATTATAGATTTTGGTTTATGTTTTTTTATGAAAATGGCAAACAGTACCCATCTTCAATTTTCATATCCATACCCATGGTTGAATTTTACATTATTCCGTTATTCTTTCCTAAAAACATTCATCAATTAAAAACAAATCAATTGCAATACTACATAAGAAACGAGTGAAAAAATCATCAGTTGGTTCAAATAAACACATTCATACCTTCCAGTTTGTAAAGTTCACTTTAAACTAAAGTTCACTTTTGCAAACACTATTGTCCACAGTTATAATTTAATTAAATTGTTTTTTTTTTGCTGCCCTGACGTCAAGTATAGAAAACAACAATCCATAAGCAAAATACACATCAAAACAGATTCATAATTGTGACACCAATTTTTTTCTTGTTATGCAACTTTAAATGTGATGGACACTTAATCTGGTGGGCTTTTCACAACAGAGACCCCTGTTGCCTGGATTAAATCCCACCCAGTGAGTGACAGTCCCACTCCAGAATAGAAAGTGAGTGCGTATCAACCAGTGGCTCCCTAGTTCTGGGTGGGAACTTGACACTATGCTGTCACATGTGTTCAAGGCTCTTAAGATTCAGTAGTTTAAATCTTTGTCTAGGACAGACAAATGTTGACTGTACACTCAACCAAGATGCCACCATCCACTGTGCATTTAAATAAGTTTCCTGATATTCAGCAGCCTCAAGGTTAACATTGTTTACACAGATGATCAGGCCAGTTGCACCCTTTAGCAATGAGCCTAACATATGCAGGTGAAGAATAGAATTATACCTCAATGTCCTCGCTCATTCAATGATGGATTACTCAATTACATGATAACTTGTTTGTTTCGAGAAACGCTCAATGGGAAGCTTTGGAACATTAACGGCTCACATCAGCTGGAATTGTGATCGACATTGTAAACATAGTACTCACAATACAATCAGGGCAGAACTGCTGACCGGAAATTTCTAACGAGCAAAGCAGGGTGATTAAATTCAAAACATATGGAATATATAATAAATATATTAAGCACATGGTGTTCTAACATGCTAGTTCACAAAGTAATAACATTTGGGGTTCACAGCTGCAGCATTCACAGATTTATTCCCAGTCAGATTCAGAGGCTGAGTGTGGAGGAGGTCAGTGGGACGGAGCATGGTTGGTAGAAGGTTGGAAGCAAGAAGAGACCGAATGCTTCTAACAGCAATGGCAGAGAAAATATATATTTTGTACAGAATAAAATACACGGTGGATAAATTATCCTAGACACTCCGTGTGCTTCTCAGATTTCTTTTAAGAACAGGTTTTCTACCTGCATTTTCAGTTGGTAAAAGGGGAAATAATGGGGAAACTGGGTGGCACATGACACTCTCACATCATTTTACACCCCTGGTATCTGGCCTTCTATCAATCTGTCAAAAGACTCATACATAAAATAAACATTCTGAACCAACTTCCCAGTTGTCACAAAACGATCAATCTCACTCAGACAAGGTGCAGCAGGGTAAATGTTCATCTTCACCCAATGTGGAAATCCAGTAGAACAGATCACTCACATCTTATAGAAACAGCTTGATTTTCATTCCATAGATTCTAATGAAATGTAAATTGGACAGATTCTTTAATGGCTGGGCAATCTGTTCCACTACGTTACCATCCAGGCAGTAAAGTCAAAAATTTACCCAAGCATGCTTGTAGAAAAATTCACGTTAGTGCAGTTTGACTGCTCTTCTGAAATTGGGTTATGACATACGACTGAGCCAGAGCGGAAAGAGTTGTAACCTGGCTCTAACTATGCTCATATGTGCAAACTACTACTGTTGTTGCTGCTCATCACCTACCTTATCTAAGTGATTGTTCATCATGGGTTAGTCTAGACACTGAATGCGAGCAGTTTATTCAGCTGGAGAGGCATCACAGCAGAGGTTGATCCCACACACACACACACACACACACACACACACACACACACACACACACACACACACAATCTCTCTCTCTCTCTTTCTCTTTTCTGGAGGAGTCATTAATTAGTACTTTGAAGTGGAAAATTGGCTGATTTTCTTCCTATTTAGCCAGAGGGCCCCGAAACTGATTTTAGTTCTCCCACTGAGCCATTGAATAGAGGCATATTCATTTTAATTCAGCAATGTGTGCTTGATCAATGAAGTATGTGTGCAGTATCTTTACAAATTAAGGATACTCAAAGATCGATATGCTTAGTGTTTGATCTCATCCTTTCCAGCCAGACTATTCGCACCTTAATATGTATTGAACAATTGCCTAATGGAATCGTTATATAAAACAACACAGGAGGGAAAAACACCATCTGTCACACCTTGCAGGAGGTAGGAACCTTGTGTGAATCCAATCATGTGGTAAAATTGAAATATCTGCATGTACTACCACAATGTTTATATGAAACAAACTCAACAATACCAACCAGTTTCCAAGCCTTGTGAGTGGCCTATTTTGCTCATGATAGTGCTCAAAACCTGCAGGTCATTTGCAGCTTTCTGTTTCTACAAACTCTACAACATGGAGGTGATTTGAAAATAGAAATGACCCTCAATACAACATACATTTTAAAATGTAGACCTGAGAAAATATGTGGGGTGCTGCTGGGCAAGGGGAGTATGGGAAGAATCATAAAACTTATAAAAGAATGATTATTTGTCCATAAGCTACAGTTTCAACTGAAGGAACTCAATACAATCACCCATCAGCGGATTTGATGATGGTGGCCGGGAGGGCGGGGATTGGAGGAAAGAGTGCCAAATCCTGCAGGCACCATGCCCGCCACCTACCCACCCACCCCTGCCCCCAACGCAATTAAATGGGGGAAGGAGGAGCCCGTCTGCCCTTGGGCCTATTGAGGCCTCATAAAGGCCTTATCCCACTACTGTCGATATTTAACCCACAGCAGGGGAAGAACCGCACCAGTTGGATCCCAACAGCTTTAGCTGCACTGGTTGGTATTGGACAAGGAGTCCATGGACCCATCAGAGGCACCTCCCATCAGCCAAGTATCCCACCTTTAACGCTCCCACTGGCCTTTTGAACCTGTCCCCAACCAAATCCCCTCACATCCTTTTGCCACAGCCTGTCAACCTAGCACCAGCGAGACCCAATATCCTGGACTTACCTGGACTCAGCATGGTGGGTCTACCTGTCATCGAACCCAGTAGTATTTCTGGGGTCACAGTACTGCCAGCCGTCCGATTCATCAGCAGTCCCGAAAGAGGGCAGAAATCCTGCCTGCAACCACATACTGCTGCTCCCAGTGCTAAATGGCCCCAGGTCAGCCATCAGAATCATGGATGGTCTTCCCCTGACTTTTTAGGAAAGGAGTGGGGACTTCAGTGCCTCATTAAATCCAGCTCAAGGTCTCTAATTCATTATCCTGCTCTTTCCCCATATCCTTTCAAATTCTTCCTTTTGAATTTTCTTACTTAATTTGGTTTGAAACAATTATATACTTTCTACCAGATTAGTCTCACTCCATGTGGCATCCTAATTGTGCGAGAGTTGCTAATCAAGACTCAATGATGCCATCATATTACACGGGGCAAGTAGAAGAGGCAGGTTCCAAGAACTATGTCAGCCCATGCAGGGAATGAACGAGCACCATTGGCATTATTAAGCACCATGATCTAACCAACTGAGCTGCTTGGCCCTACCCTGATAATCACTCCTGTGAAAGTAATCCCCTATGAAAAGGATTCCCAAGCCATCCCTTTTCATGTCCTCTTTAACACCATGTGTCCTAATTGTCATAATTTCCTTACCTGGCATCATATCAAAAAAGAATGTTGCCCTCAGACAATGTTGCATCCTTGTTACTTGAATCATACATACATGTGGAAGGATACAGTCATGTTCTACGGACACCATTGTGTAAAACATGAAGTAACTCCCTGCAACATTGTTGTTAAACTAACACATTTGTGGATATCTCAGCCAATATCCCCTCTTCAGAATTATTCTGGCCATCAATTTATAAGAATTTTATTCATACGAATTGCTTATTTACAAGAGGGCTGACTATATTCCGGCAACTTTCAGTTGAGCTGTCAAGATTGTGTTATGCCCAGGGAGTTAAATGACAAACCTAAAAAGTAAACAAATAAGGACAGATTTTACAGGTTTGCACAGCCAGCAAAAAAATCAAATGCAGTGAAACAGCAGCTTCCAATATGTGCAGCCAATGGCCAAGTCCCCTGCAGGTAGCGTAATTTTTCAAACTCATCTCTGAAAAAAGTACAATAATTAAGGAATCAGATAGATTAAGGTTCATACAAGGGGTTAGGCTATTTCAAGCAATACTTTAGAACTGAATTTAGCACAGCTCCAAATTCCATATTCAAAAGCTAATGCTACAGATGCTAGAAATCTGAAATAAAAACAGAAACTGTTGGAAATATTCAGCAGGTCTGGCAGCACCTGGGGAAAGAGCAGCAGAATTAATGGGTGGAACCTTGCACTTTCACTGGTGGCGAGTGTGGAGGCAAGAAGGGCATGTATTTAAGCAGGATGGTGACATACCTGAACCCTGCTACCTTCCCAAATTAAGTTCTAGGTGAGAAAGCCCTTGGTTGGCTTTCCTTTCAGCCACTAATTAAGACCCTTAAGTGGCCAATTAAGGATCACTTCAGGGCCTAATCCCACCACTGCTGGGATTAACATAGCTGCCAACAGGCCAGTTGCCATACCATGTGCATGACAGCTGCCACCTCTGAGCAGCTTGTCACCTCCAGGTGGGTGGGGAGTTCCTCGATCAAAAGCATAGTGCCAGATTGAGGAACTGGACTTCGGAGAGCGGGGGTGTTGTGGCACTGAAAAGTCATATTGGAACCCGTAGGACAGTCATAATGCACACTAAAGGTTAACCCTGTTTCTGTCTCCACAGGTGCTGCCAAACCTGCTGAGCTTTTCCAGCACTTTCTTTTTATTTCAGATCTCCAGCATCTGCAATATTTTGCTTTTATAGCTATCTTATGGACCTCATAATTCTAACACCCCAATACCCTCTAATCTAAAAGAAACAGATGGTGTAAACTTGCACCTCTTACTTTGATTCCTCCCCTCCACCACCCCTCAGCACAAACTTACCCTTGTGCTGCTGTCCTTTCAAACACCCAAGAACAGCAACCTGGCCAGAGTAGTAGGAGAAGACAAGACAACAGTGATCATGAAGGCTCACCATCACTTAATTTCACACTCTCACCTACCAGCTCAAACACTGACACTATATCTATCTTACAGGTTAGATTGGAGGCAGGATCTGCACATGGTGAGAAACTGGGCATAAGTGTGCTGCAGCCAGGGCAGGAACAGCTCGCCGCAGGGCAAAGTCACACACAAGTACTGCTGCAGGGGGCTCTGATGAGCATTCTGATGGGGAGGCTACAGAAGATAGCTCCCCATACTTGTGCATGGGGAAGTCTGCTAGACAACCTGCATTCAATGTCAAGCAGCATGGAGGAGTCCAGCACCAACTTGGCACAAGGCTTTGTGCAAAGCTTGGAGCCCATCCTTTCCAAGATGGACAAGGGGCCAACTCCATCCACATACTTGTGGACCCAATCATGATGCAATGCCTGATGGCCGATGTCTCAGCTTCGATTGCAACACAAGCATCTTCCAACAGAAATCTGAGTGCAGCAGTAGAGGCTCAGACTGAAGTCACGGGGGCTCAGCTTGGTGCCATTCAAACTCAGACTACTGCCATCGTGGCTGCAGATACCAGTGATGAAAAGGACTTGTAGGATGCTACAGCAGTCCAATAATCTGACCGCCAACAGATTACTAGGATTGCTGAGATCTCCAGGGTGAGTGGCAATGACTCCATGTCGCATAAGCTTGGCATCCTCTCTCTGGATGATAACATCTTTGCTTGCACCACTGCCACTCAGCCAGTGCCCTTGTTGTTGCTGCTCAGCCAGCCCTAACTGCTGTCACCCTTGCTGCTGTGGTACAGTCTGAAGTCAAGTGTTCTAGGCCCATAGCTACAAAGTCATCCTGCAAGGCATCTGCAATCCCCTCCACTGAAAATCATCAGTCTTCCACCAGCTATGTTGAAGCCATTGGGGTAGCAGTATGTACAAACACTAGGAGAGGCAAAGACACACAGAAGCCAGGCACTAAGGGAATACACAAAGGTAATTTGTTTATGTTTGCATGCAGTATGACATTCTTTCATTTACAGAATTGATTTGCTTATTTTGTGGTGGCTTTTATTTTTGCATTGTGGCCAAGAGGATGCTGTGATGGACAATGATGGACAATGTGCTATGATATAGAGAAGTGGGATTGTTGGTGCAAGGTGACTTGGAATTACTGGTTTCTCACTCCATTTAGTTCTTTGCATACAGAATCAGGCTGATTAGGTTGCCACTTTCCTTCCTTTACTGATTCTTCTTTGCCCTCTTCCTCTTGTTCCTCCTCCCTCCTCTTCTAGCAGGTTGCCTTGCTCCGAATGGCCTGTTCTCATTCTCCCACTCATGCTTTATTCCAAAGAGGAAGGTCTACTCATGCACCCTGGAAGCATGTGTTTGTGCAGTAGCTCTGAAGTCAGAAAAAAAGTCCTGCAGCACCTGCCACTCTACTCCTTGTAGACTTTTGCAACTTGAAACAACTTGGAAAATACCAAACACTTGTAGAATCATCCAAACAACAACAAGAAATCAACCAGCAATTATCCTGCAGTTAGTTGATGATGGCTTTAAATAGTTCTGATGGGTGGGTCCTTCATGCTGCTTAACAAGTGTTCAGTCACGCAAGATTGAGAGGCAGTTTTAAGCTTCAAAAATGGCTGCACTGGCATTAAATCAGCAATGCACACTGCCTGACTTTGTGATCTGCCTGTTCTATATACTTCCAGAAGACGATAGCTGCACACATGCTATGCCTTCAGCAGCAATTAAAATCTTGTGAAATTCGTACTAGAAATGTTGGCACAAAGAGGATGCAATTTTGGTCCTTGAGCATCACCCATAGTGCTCAAATAATGAACACTACAGAGTCCAATTTCCTGCCCAACTAGTTCAATTTAAAATCCTTTGAAACTAATTTTTACTCAATGTTAAGTTTATTTAAAACCCTTACACTGTAAATAAACAAAAGCTGGTGCAGTTTTTTTTTAATATTCATTCACAGAACTTGGGCTTCAATGGCTGGGCCAGCATTTATTGCCCATCCCTATTTGTCCTTGAGAAGGTGATGGTGAGCTGCCTTCTGGGAACCACTGCAGTCCATGTGGTGTAGGAAGTGCTGTTAGGAAGGGAGTTCCAGGATTTTGACCCAGTGACAGTGAAGGAACACGATATATTTCCAAATCAGGGTGGTGAGTGACTTGGAGGGGAGCTTCCAGGTGGTGGTGTTTCATCCATCTGTTGCCCGTGTCCTTCTGGATGTTAGTAGTCGAGGGTTTGGAAGGTGCTGTCTCAGGAGCCTTGGTGAATTCCTGCAGTGCATTGCATAGATGGTACACAATGCTGCTACTGTGCGTCAGTGGTGGAGGGAGTGAATGTTTGTGGGTGTGGTGCTAATCAAACGAGCTTTGTCCTGGACAGTGTGAAGTTTCTTGATTGTTATGGGAGCTACACTCATTCAGGCAAGTGGGAAGTATTCCATCACACTCCTGACTTGTGCCTTGTAGATGGTGCACAGGCTTTGAAGAGTCAGGAGGTGAGTTACTTGTCACACAATTCCTACTCTCTGACCTGCTTTTGTAGTCACAGTAGTTATATGGCTAGTCCAGTTCAGCTTCTGGTCAGGGTAACCCCCAGGATGTGGGGGATACAGTGATGGTAATGCCATTGAACATCAATGGGCGATGGTTAGATTCTCTCTTGTTGGAGATGGTCATTAACTGACACTTGTGTGGTGCGAATGTTACTTGCCACTTGTCAGCCCAAGCCTGGATATTGTCCAGATCTTGCTGCATTTGGACATGGACTGCTTCAGTATCTGAGGGAATTGCAAATGGTGCTGAACATTGTGCAATCATCAGCGAACATCCCCACTTCTGATCTTATGAAGGAAGGAAAGTCACTGATGAAGCAGCTGAAGATGGTTGGGCCTAGGACACTACTCTGAGGAACTCCTGCAGTAATGCCCTGGAGCTGAGATGATTGACCTTCAACAACCACAACCATCTTCCTTTGTGATAGGAATGACTCCAGCCAGCAGAGAGTTATCCCCCGCATTCCCATTGACTCCAGTTTTGCTAGGGGTCCTTGATGCCACACTCAGTCAAATGCTGTCTTATTGTCAAGGGCAATCACTGTCACCTCAGGAGTACATCTCTTTTGTCCATGTTTGAACCAAGCCTATGTTGAGGTCAAGAGCTGAGTGGCCTTGGTGGAACCCAAACTAGGCATCAGTGAGCAGATTATTGCTAAGCAATATTATGGCTAGCCAAATTATGGCTAACACTTTTCCAGCACACACTCCATCAACTTAACACCATTAATAGGTTTTTTTTTTTACAAATTAAGTATGACTTAACCCCAGTGCTATCCTGCACAAGCAAGTAAAATTGAACCTAACAAATTTTTAAAAATGGAATTTTATTCTGTTTGATTAATTTAATTTCTTTCCTCTCATTCATTTGCTTAATAAAGGCAGTCACTCCTTTCTTTAGTTTTCCCAACATCCCAGGCCTCTTATCATTTTTTTTAGCTACATCATTTTCACTTGCTACAATGATGTCCAATTGATCGGTACCCTTTCCCAACTGGGGATGTCACTGGTGTTGATGAGAGTTGGATGAGTAGAGCCTAGAGGTATGGTAGTGATCATCTTTCCTAAGCAAATTGACAATGGTCTTCTTCCTGACCTTCTTAGAATGAAAATATAATTCCACTGATGTAGCAATATATATTCACTCTAAAAAAAACACAATGACAGATGGATAGGTGGGATTGTACTGCACTCTTCTCTGTTAATGATGTACAGGCAGCTCTCCAAACAGCTGTATAGCACCTGGTGACCAAATTCTCTGGAAGCCACTTTCTACTATAAATTATCAATGATGGTGCCATCAGGTACAATGCAAAAGGACAGTTCAAGGTTGCAGGGATGATGGCAACAACGTTTTCATGTTTCTGGGTTCTTTTGAAATGCCAGTACATGAGGGCACTCACAATAAAATAATTCAACCCTGCATGAAATTATAAATGTACCTTTTTTGTAAAGCTAATCAATATTTCCAGGAAATCTACAATATGAGTAATTAGTTTTTCCTTCCTCATATTATCCTGCTTTTCCACCAGTTCTGAACAAGGATTACAAAGGAAATTTTAACTTATCTTTCTCGTTCAACAGTTGATCAACCTGCTTGGCATTTGAAGCGTTTTCTATGTCAGAATTCCAGAATTTGCATTCATTCTTTTTATTCACAGAGTCTAATTATTTTATTTAACAACAACAGCTTACAACAACAACTTATATTTATATAGCACCTTTAACATAATGAAACATCCCAAGGCACTTTGAATGAGCATTATAAAACCAAATATGACACTGAGCCACATAAGAAGATAATAGGTCAAATGGCCAAAGGCTTGCTCAAAGAGGTAGGTTTTATGAATTGTCTTAAAGGAAGAAAGTGAGCTAGAAAGGTGTAGGTAGGGAATTCCAGAGTTTGGGGCCTAGGCAACTGAAGGCACGGCCACCAATGCTGGAGCAGTTATAATTGGGAATGCACAAGAATTAGAGGAGTGACGATATCTTAGAGGGTTGTGGCGTTGGAGAAGATTACAGAAATAAGAGCATAGAGGGATTTGAAAACAAGGATGAGAATTTTAAAATCAAGACCTTGCTTGACTAGGGGCTAATGCCGCTCAGTGAACATGGAGTGATATAGGAATGGCTTTTGCTGCATATGAAGACATGGGCAGCAATATTTTGGATGACCTCAAGTTTATGGAGGGTGGAATATGGAGGACAAGAGTGTGTTGAGATAGGAAATAGGAACATAGGAAATCAGGATGCGGACCACCACCCGTGATCGGCACCAGACCGCAATTTCACGCTCAGAATGAAATACGAGCGGCAGCGATCAGAGCTGTCAGTGCAGGCGGAGGGAGGAGGGCGAGTGGGTCGAGTGTGAACCTCACATTTGCATGCGAGTGAGCGCTTCATAATCTCCTTGAGGCACGGAGCTGCCTCAGGGAGATGAAACATTGTTAAAAAAGTAAAATAAAAATGTAATAAAACATGTCCCCTCATGTGACTCTGTCGCATGAGCAGGGACATGTTATTAATTTATTTGTAAAACTTTTATTTTATATTTGTTTGCTTTTGGAAACCTCACCCTGCACCTGGATGAGGTTTCCAAAAAGATGCAAAGGCCACTTGGCTTTTTCACCTGCCAGCCAACCATTAGGTTGGATGGGCAGCGAAAAATTTAGGTTAATTGATTATTTAATGGCCTTAACAGGCCTTTTAATTGTCGGCAGGCGTGCTGCTGACTTCGGCGCGCATCTGCCAACCAAACAATTGCGTGACTGCGCGTAGATGTTGGCTCGCTCACCGGGCGTCAACGCGTGTCGTTTCTCGCTCGAGCTGGTCAGGCGCTCGCTAACCAGACAAGCAAAAATTTTTGCCCTTGATCTAAGGATGCTGGAGTCGGAAGAGAAACCATTGTAAATGATTCTCTGGCTATGATTAGATAGATGAGAATGACTATTATAAGTACAAAAATAGATCACTTCAAATTAAATTTAGTCAACTTTCTGTTTTTACATTCCTGCAATGAACTGATTTTAAGAAGGCAAATTTTGCAGCAGCAGCAATTTTTTGCCAAACACTGTTGATTAATTGGAAAGAAAGTAAGTGAGTCATTAAGGATTAAACTTGTCTTTTGCAGTTGAAAACAACAAAAATCCCTTTTTGCTGTTTCAACTGATTTGTGTAAAATTTGGCCAGAATTTGTAGCTCGGTGGGTGGGCACATGCCCGATCCGACCGAGTGTGAAATGACGCGCATTGACATCAGCCCAGAGTGCCTGACGGTTGACGGGCAGGCCAAAAGATTGTTTTGGAAACCTCATCCACCGGCGGTATGAGGTTTCCAAAAGCAAATACCAATGAAATAAAAACTTGAAGCTCACATGGCAGAGTAATGAAGGGACATGTTTTATTAAATTTTTCTGATGTTTAATAATGTTTGCAATATTTTCTTCATCTCCCTGAGGCAGCTTCATGCCTCAGGGAGATTACTCAGCGCCCTTTCGCACACATGCGCAATGTGTGCGCTACGCTGGCTTGCACTCCTCCCCCTGCCCGCTCAGGCAGCACTAGGCACTGTTGCTGGCGTATCACACTGGATGGGCCTTAATTGGTCTGCTTGCATAGAATCGTGGTCAGTTGTCGATCATGGGCGGCGGTCAGCTTCCCGACCACCCCACCCCCGATCCCTCACACCAGTGGGTAAAATTTGCCCTTTGAGTTGATAAGCAATTATAGAGGCAACATTCAGAAGCAACGTTAAGTGAGAGGTTCTGCCCATGGTTAATGCACTCTTCAGAATTCAATTTCCAATGATTATCACTGGATAAAATTTAAAATGATCCATGTAATCTTTCAGGTATTGTACATTCTTGAATAAAAGTTAAATTCTATTGCATTCACAACATAGCACAATCATGGAAGCATAATACTAACATTATTTCTTCAGAACTTTTCATGTGTTAAAGGTTAACAGTTGCTAATGAGTACTGCATCACAGAAATACAGCCATGGGAATAATATGGAACATATGAAGAGTAGAAGTTTATATCTTGTGCTGACAGTACAAAACACATCAATAGTCTGAATTAGAAGCCATATATGTCATTATTTACAATGTGACATCTTGAGTACCAATATTTGAAGAGAGAATCAAATGAGGGTTCTGCCCCTATGAAGGGCTCAGTGAATATGTACATTATAGTGAAACTCAATTGCATATGCTTCTAGTCTGAAGACTTCTGTTTAATTTAAGAAGTCATCAAAAATAACATCCCAGGATTCTTCAGGCCTTTCTTGTATTGCACTCATGTATTATATTCTGGATACCTTTGGAAACCTGTATGCACACAAAGGAACATAGGACTTAAGAGCAGTGGTAGGCCATTTGGTCCTTCAAGCCTGCAGCACCATTCAATAAGATCATGCCTGATCTGACTGTGGTCTCAACTCCACTTCCCTGTCTGCCTCCCAAAACCCTTGATTCCCTCGTCTATCAAAAATCTATCTAACTTAGTCTTGAATAAATACAAAGACCTAGCCTTTTCTCTGAAGGGATTTCAACTGTTGTATAACAAAGCATGCACCTTGCTCAAAATGTATTTATTCACGCTTCCGATAACTTTACACATGAGTACAAACTTAAGGTTAATCTGCAAATCAGTTTTTTTGTGATGTCATGTTAACATCCCAGGCTAAATTTCTCTCTCCCTAGATCTACATAATTAAGATGATCCACCTTGCCATTCTATCGTAAGTAATAGTAGAAATGAACACTGAGCACTGCTGAGTATATTCAAGAAAGAAATTGATAAATTTTTGGATATTAAGGGCATCCAGGGGTATGGAGAGAAAGCAGGAATATGAGGTTGAGATAGAGGAAAAGCCATGATCATATTGAATAGGGGAGCAGGCTTGAAGGGCCGAATAGCCTACTCCTGCTCCTAGTTTCTTTGTTTCGATGAACAAAAGTTCAAAATCAAAGTGACCTTAATTGAGCCCTTTCATGTATATGCAACTTTGCTCCAATGCAGTGATTTTCCTCAATCAACCTGAAAAGTTAACTTGGTTTCTTTCGACAGAAGCTACCAGATCTGCTGAGTATTTCCAGAATGTTTTGTTTTCATTTCAGGTTTGCCACATGTGCAATATTTTGCTTTTGTTTTGGGTAAGAATTAAGCTGTGAGGAGGATGTGAAGAGGCTGCAAAGGGATAAAGACAGGTTAAGTAAGTGGGCATGAAGGTAGCAGATGGAGCTGTGGGGAAATGAAAAGTTATCCACTTCAATCAGAAGGATAGAAAAGCAAAATATATTTTTCAAGTGAGAGAGACTAGTCAACGCTAGTATGCAAAGGCATTTGGTTGTCCTTGCACAAGAGACATAGGGCAGGATTTTATGCGTCGGCGGGTAGGGAGGGGGTGGGGCCCATGCACCAACATGTAAAATGACGCGCAGTGACGTCGGGGGGATCTCCCGATGTCACCGCGCCCTATTTAAATTTTCAGGAAGGCAGGAGCATAAGAAAATCAGCTGCGCGCCCACCAACCTGTCAATGGCCAATTGAGGCTATTGACAGAGTCAATAATGTAATTAAAGGACCTGCCCGTCCAACCTTAAGGTTGGCGGGCAGGCCAGGAGACCCGGCACAAACTAGAAAAAGCATGAAACCTCATCCATGGGCGGGATGAGGTTTCATATAGGTTATAAAAAATGTTAACAAAGTTTTTGTGACAATTATGGACATGTCCCAACTCACTGTCACATGAGGGGACATGTTAGGGAAATTTTACTTTTCTATTTTTAGGTTTTGTACATTTTGAGCCGATCTCCCTGAGGCTGCACTTAGCCTTAGGGAGATGAGAGAGCTCTTTTGTGCACATGCGCAAAAGAGCGCACTCTCAATTTTGGGATTCCCCACCCACCCACACAAGGAGCGCATAGCGCTTCCGTGCGGATGCCGTGCTGGGTGGGCCATAATTGGCCCGCCCATGCAAAATGGCACCATGCCTCCGATCGGGGGCACTGATTGGAAACGCACCTGCCCTTCAACTTCTACCCCACAGGGATAAAATTCAGCCCATAAAGTTAACATGCAGGTTAACACAGCATGAATTACAAGGCAATTGGTATGTTAGTCTTTACTGCAAGGGGGTTGAAGTATAAGAGTAAAAGAATCATACTGCAATTATATAGGACATTGTTGAGACCATACCTAGAATACTATGTACAGTTTTGGCCTTTTTACCCAAGGATCTCTTGCCTTGATTGGCTTGGGGCGGGGGGGGGGGGGGGGGGGGGGGGGGGGGGGTGGTGCGCAATGAAGGTTTGCTACATTGATTATTGGGATGAGTGAGCTGTCCCATGAGAAGGACTCAAGCTGAGTGGGTTATATTCAATGGAATGTGATGGACAGGAGAGAGATATAACTGTCAAGAACAGGCAAATGACAGGTTTTCTTGAAGTTTCAAAAAAAATGTTGATTATTCAATACCCAAATGTATTGGCAACCACACACACTCGCACGCACATACAGATACAGAAGCACACACTCAAGAAAAGGTAGCATGCAGTTAGATCTTAAGGAGTTCAAAGATTCCCCATCACACTTATTTTCGCACCCCTCCAGTCTTGCTCTGAGATGAAGCCTTGAAGCGTTGCAAGCCGATAATTATTCTTCAATAGCCCGAAAGAGAGAGTCTGGGAGTTTCGGAAGACTAATTTGCTGTGGTTCAGTGTTTACAGTAGCAGATTTCTCTTTTTCCTCTCCAGTCAACGTGCAATCAAAGTCCTGGAGCAAAAACCAGCTTCAGTTCCTCAAGTGGAGGGGTAAAAACCAACCCAACATCTCTACTGATGGTTCTTAGGCAGGGTCTTGTTTCTTCTTGGTCTGGATCTTTCTCCCTCGCTGCTCCAAAAACGTGCCTTATTAGATGTCCTTATCTAAAACCAAGCTTCTGTCAAAATGGTTTCTGATGACTAGGCCATTGTCAAACAATGGGCTCTGAGTTTCATCCATTCATATGCCATTGGGATAGAATAGCATTTTTTCTTTTGGTTTTATAACCAGTCCCTGGAATTCAACTCCTAAGTCAAAAAGATTTTAAACAGTATTCTGAAAACAATTACTTTAATTATTTGGAGATGGACAGCTGTAACCCACAGGAAAGGTCTATTGCACTTTAATGACTCCTCAAAGATTAGTTCAAGGGCCTTGTGTAACTCCATTTTCTTTTGAAATGTCCATTCTCAATTTTGTTTTAAAGCAAGATGTCTATTTTGAATTTAAACTCCCTAAGTCCATATTGCACCAGTGTGACGGGCATGTGGAAGAATGAGAGGTGATTTCATTGAAACATATGAAATCCTTAGAGGCCTTGACAGGATAGATGCAAAGAGGTTGCTCCCTGGCTGAAGAGCCTTGGGCTAGAGGTCAGAGTCTCAGAACAAACGGGCAACCATTCAGGATTTTATTTTATTTGTTATTTCATGGGATGTGGACATTGCTGGCAATGACAGCATTTGTTGCTCATTCCTAATTGTCCTTGAACTGACCTTGTTAGGTCATTTCAGAGGGCAGTTAAGAATCAACCACATTGTTGTGGGTCTACAGTCACTTGTAAACCAGCCCAGGATGGCAGATTTCCTTCTCTGAAGGACATTAGTGAGATGAGGATTTCTTTTCCTCAGAGTTGTGTATTTTTAAACTTCTCTACCCAAGAGGGCTGTGGACCATTGAGTATACTTAAGACAGAGGTGGATAGATTTTTGGGTACTAAAGGAACAAAGGGATACGGGGATAGCGTGAGAATGTGGAGTTGAGGCAGATCTTAAACCATGATCACGTTGAATGGTGGAGGATGCTCAAGTGGCTGTATAGCCCATACCTATTGTTACAAATACAAAGTTTATAAGTTTATTGAGATGGTGGACATGGAAAGGATGCTTCTTCTTGTGTGTTGGTCCAGAACTAGGGGGCACTGTTTTAAAATTAGGAGTTGCACTTTTCAGGCAAAGATGAGGAGAATTTTTTTTTCTCAGAGGGTTGTGTGACTTTGGAACTCTCTGCCTCAGAAGGCAGTGGAGGCGGGGTCATTGAATATTTTTAAGGCGCAGGTAGATTGATTCCGTTGCCTAACAAGAATCCAAGGTTATTGGGGAGTAGATGGGAATGTGGAATTTGAAACACAAACAGATCAACCACGATCTTATTGAATGGTGGAGCAGGCTCAAGGAGCTGAATGGCCTACTTCTGCTCCTATTTCATTTGTTCATAGGATTGTTATGTTTTGGGACTGTCCCTATAATTCAAAGTGAAATGGAGAAATGAAGGGGGTCATGTGACCAGTTCTGAATTCTGCCTGACAAGCTTGGGTGGTTTGGTTGTCTCACAGAGGTGTTAGGAATGTTAGGTTTTATAGACAGTTTAAAGGTATAATTGTTTATTTAATTCCAAGATGGAATGGAATTGGGGGTTTAGAGAATGGTTAGTCAGCACTCCTACCTGGATACAAGGTCCATTTTTTTTTATTCACTCATGGGATGTGAGCGTCGCTGGCTAGGCTAGCATTTATTGTCCAACTCTAATTGCCCTTGAGAAGGTGGTGGTGAGCTGCCTTCTAGGAACTGCTGCATTCTATATAGTGTAGGTACACCCACAGTACAATTAGAGAGGGAGTTCCAGGGTTTTGACCCAGCGACAGTGAAGGAATGGCAATATATTTCCAAGTCAGGATGGCAAATGGCTTGGAGGGGAAATTCTAGGTGGTGGTGTTCCCATTGGTTTGCTGCCCTTGTCCTTCTAAATGGTAGTGGTCGTAAGTTTGGAAGGTGCTGTATAAAGAGGCTTAACGAGTTTTTGTAGTGCATCTTTTAGATGGTACACACTGCTGCCACAGTGCATCGGTGGTGAAGAGAATGAATGTATGTGGAAGGGGTTTCAGTCAAGCGGGCTACTTTGCCCTGGATGGTGTCAAGCTCTTGAATGTTGTTGGAGCTGCACTCATCCAGGCAAGTGGAAGGTATTCCATCACACTCCTGACTTGTGCCTTCTAGATGGTGGACAGGCTTTGGGGAGTCAGGAAGCGAGTTACTTGCCACAGGATTCCCAGTCCCTGACCTGCTCTTGTTGCCACAGTATTTATATAGCTAGTCCAGTTCAGTTTCTGGTCAATGGTAACCTCCAGGATGTTGATAGTGGGGATTTAGTGATGGTAATGCATTGAATGTCAAGGGATGATGGTTAGATTCTCTCTTGTGAGATGGCTGGAACTTGTATGGGACAAATGTTATTTGCCACTTATCAGCCCAAGCTTGGATATTGTCCAGGTCTTGCTCCATTTGGGCATTTACATTGCCACGCAGATGGGCTTTGAGAGAGGAACAGGCGATAAAAAGACATTGCAGCCTCAACTCACAGTTTTTCTTAAGATGTTCCTGAGGCTCTCATATAGGTCAGTTTACAAGAATCTGAGAGAGAAAGACAGAGCAAAGAGATAGAGGCAGACAGTTTCTACTGATCACTATGTAGATGGGAGCTCATGCTCAGATTTAAGAGACCAAATTCATTAGTATTTAAATGAGACTGGTATATTTGCCTTGCTTCAGCTAGAGAGAGGAATCTCCAATGTAACCCTCAGTGTGAAAGTTAGTTCAGGGATTAGCAGTTATCCAGAGCTGGAAAAGGAAAAAGGGCACAAGCCATTGGGAGCCGAAAGTAGCTTTGGACCAGTTCCTGGAGAATGAAGTATCCAATTAAGGGACAGAGTAAAGTATAACAATGGAGGGGGATTTTCTCATTTTAAAAATTAAATGGGGTTCTTTTCTGTAGTTCTGAGTATAAGTTGCTTCCCGACTGAGTTTAGACATTGTTGTTTTTAGTTTGTTTATTACAGTAAAAGTCTTAAAACTTGAAATCTTCTTGTAAGATCTGGTTAGTCACTGGAATTCAAATATCTTTTTAAAGGTTATCAGTCTCTATGGGGATCTTAACATTAGTTCTAATTGTTACATTCTTCCAAACGTTTAACTAAATAAATAGCCAACTCTCCAGCTGATCATACCCAAGACCATTATTTATTCCCCCACAAACTGCTTCTAATTCAGTTCCTGGGACAGCTTGTAATTGTAATCTTTGGGTGGTGGGGCAACGGAGTTAGTGGTGTGGCTATCAGTTTCAACAGCAAAGGGGCTGAACTGAGCTGCCAGCCCAAATGAGCTGGTTCAATTTTAGACAGCCTAAAGAGTGGCAGGCTGGCAACAAAGTAGGTCTTGAGTGTGGAAGGGTGCAACTGCTGAGGGGGGAAGCACAGTATGGCTGATGGCTAGAGTCTGGTAAGTTAAAAATCGACCACTGTGACTCTATCAGTGTAATCAATTCTAAGATGTCAAGTGTCTGTCAATCTTTCTCTTGTTCAGGGTAGGAAAAAGAGCCAACATAGCATTTCTGTCACAGCAGGAGGAGTTATAAATGGGCTGGGTAGTCTTTCTCATCCATATCTATTTTTGTAACGCTTGAAAGGCATGAAGACTCGAGCAGAATAAGTATTAATACTGTGTAAAGTTTACTTGCAGCCCTGAGTGAAGAATTTTCCAGTTTAACAGATGGCTTCATTACTTATTCTTCTCATTAATAGTAAATGAAATGCCCATAGCAATAAGCAGAAATTCTTCAAAAAGGATAGGTGCCTGTATTACAACATGTGAACCTGTGAGGCAACATCGATACAACTATTTACCAGGTTTGAATACCTGGGCTGGTTTTCACTTGAAATGCTTGATTTTTTTTTACTCTCAGATGAACAGTAGAAGAACAAGGGCAGTAGATGCATGGGAACACGCCCACCTGCAAGTTCCCCTCTAAGCCACACACCATCCTGACTTGCAACAGCATCGGTGTTCCTTCACAGTCACAAATCAAAATCCTGGAACTCCCTCCCTAACAGCACCATGAGTGTACCTACACCACAAGGACTGCAGCAGTTCGGGAAGGTGGCTCACTACCACCTTCTCAAAGGCAGTTAGGGATGGGCAACAAATGCTGGCCTAATCAGCGATGCTCACTTCCCATGAACAAATAAATCATGTTAAGTAATACTGAAATGTATGCTCATCTTCTTCCAGTAGATTAGTGACAAGTAACATAGCTGGTTTTAACCTGCTAATACAGTCATAGAAACTCTAACCACAGCCAGCTCTGTATTAACAGTGTCCAGAACAAGATCATCAACCTCTCTTGGTACTGGACCAAATCAAATTTATGCAGTGTTTATCTACCTAATTAAAATAATCTGTCAGAACTGTACAGGAGGCATAAATTATTGATGTACTTAGTCTCTACATAACTAACTGCTCCCTTTATTGAATGTTGAATTTGTAATGCCCCATTATGGTTTTTTTTAAATAACACAATTTTAAAACTGCAATGTTTCTTCTATGAACAAGGATTTAATCCCTCAATTACTCATTTGACAATCCTAATCTCTATTGCCTTTGGGAGCTACCAGATGAATTATCAAGGTCCCATCTGGTGGGCTGCTACCTATAGCCTCATTACCACTTGTCTTCTGCCACAGCGATGTTCCCCATGTCCTTTAATTGGGCTACCCCAGGGGACTTAATCTCAAGCTTGCAGCCATCATTTTGAAGCTAATGAGGCTCAGGCCCCCAAACACCCAGCGCAGCGCAGTGCAGTCCACACCACACACACCCAGCAGAGGACTAGTCTTTACAATATGCACCGAGCACAGACCAGCCTGCTCTTGACCCAACCACCACCCTGTTAGACGTGTCTTTCCAAAATTTCAAATCTTTCTGAAAGAAATATTTATTTTTATTCATTCTGGGCCTGACTAACAAAGCCAGAATTTATTGCCCATCCCTAGTTGCCCTAATAACTGAATGTTTGCTAGGCCATTTCAGACATCATGGGCTGGATTTAAATGCCTCTGTTGGACCTGGGATAAGGGTGCAAGTAGTGAGCCCACATGCAGCAATTCTGTCCATGTTGACTCCATTGAGGGGGCGTGCATTTTAGACTCCCTATATTCATGGGAGTTGGGCTCATTTTGGTAGAAAACATGAGTCATGGAAGCTCAGACGAATCATGAATATGGGGGAACCTTAGTCTATAGTCAGAAACCTTGTCACAGCTAATTTCTAAAGTTGTTGAAAACTTCACATCATAATGTAATATTGTTTAATACGTTAAATAGGTGTAATGCATTATTTAATGATAGGAGTTGGTTTAGTAAAAGATGTGACCATTACATTGACCAACATTGTGAAAGTGTTCTGATACATCAGGGTACTTTATCCAACGGATAAAGTGCTCTTCTGCATTTAACAGTATTGAAATTAAGATTTCCTGTATGATTTAATCCTTTCTTTCATTCACTCTCCAAGCATCTGTTCAACATTTGAAACATTGGAACAGATATCTAAGGTCTTCGAAAAACTTCAAAGGCTTTAATGTATTTAGTTCTGGAGATTTTGTTGATACAGCTGTGCAATGGAATCTCCTTATGAATGCTTGTCTGAGCTTCAAACCCCATAAATTGATTCGACTCAACAGAAGCTGTTGACACAGGGTTTGTTGCTGTCTAGAGGACTGTGAACTTTGTTTTGATAGTTTTATGAGCTCCAAAGAGGATTAACATTTTTAAAAGAGGTCTTTAAATGGCTGTTTGTTTATTTTGACCATTTCATGCATGTATAAAAGACCTCTCAATTATAGGGCTCATCTGCCTACAGAGGATACTGAGTAATTGGGCATGAGAGTATGGAGGGGGCACAAGGTGTGGATGGTTAGGGTGAGGTGCGAGGGGGGTGAGTGGTGAGCACTAGGATGCCTAACACTTATTTACAGAACTGGGCTGATTTCTGAAGCATATCTTCTCTCACTTCCATTCCATCCTTCTGGAGGCGGTGCCTGCAACTCCAGCCCATTCCATCACACTGTCATGAAAATAACATGGGCAGGTAGTGCTGAGCAGAAGGCAGGATTGCAATGCCAGAAATTGGCAGGCTCGTGATTCCTGCCTCAAGGTTAAAAATTCAGGCCCACAAGTGTCAATGAATCATATTGGTATGGAAAAGTAAGACCAAATAAAACCAACAGTTATTGCCTTATGACCCAATTGGCAACTTCTCAGCTTTGTGGTCATTGATACTAGCTTTTCATCTAAATTTAGTTCAAATTCTGAAACTCCATGTGGGGTGAGAATCTGAGTTCTCCTGGATTAATAGTAATGCAACATAACCACTCAATTTCCCAATCTGTGCAGAGCAAATCTCAGCCAGGCTGAGTGGGGGTACAATAATTTGCCACATTATTGCCAGGTAAGAAAGGAAAATATTTCTGCCAAAGTTTTTGGTTCTGATTGCGGTGACCCTTGTAAGTGTCACATAACACTAGGATCAAGGACAGAATTCTCCCTGGGCTCCTTATGCTGCCACAGAAGAGCTTTCTAACCACTTTCCCCAGCCTGCCTTGATGCAAATCATTTCCCTGGATCAAGGCTGATTAATGCAGGATGAGCTCCTGCCAGATTCTCCATCACAAGGATAAAAACTGGCTAGGAAGCAAAATTTGGTGCTGCTGTGATTTAAGAGGCAGGACCCATAATTAGAGGGAAGAAGGTAAGTGGCCTGAAGGGAGGGCCATGTGCCAAAAATCCCTCCAATCCCAGGGGCCTTTTGCCACTGCTCCAGTGTGCAGTGCCCATCTCCTGGTGTTAACTGGCAACAACAGGAAGTAAAATAGAGTTTAAATTGCTGCTGTACTTCCTTACCATTATTTACGTAAGCTGCCAGATCAGTCTACAGTACTTCCCTGTGGCAAAGGAGGGAGCTGATAGTAAGGGAAGGTACCCAGCAATAGGCCTCCCCTCCCAATTTTCCTTCAGCCATATTCCTTCATATTTGGCAATTTAGTGGAGGAAAATCCAGCCCCAAGTTTGGCCATGATGATTCATTGGGGAACAGTCTTGCTCTTATTTGAAGCACCAGCATTTAGTGGAGATATGGAAGACTTCGCGGGCTGATGGTTCTGTATGCCAGCATCAGTTTGTGTTTTCAAGATATGAAAAGACAAAAGCAGAAAAATATTTGAGGAATTTAAATATTTTCCACATTGTGTTAGTAACAGAAGAAAGGGGTGAATATTTTGGTGGGGATTTTGTAAATAAAAGGCCATCAAATATTTTTATTATTTGTGTATGAGAATAGCCCTGTTATGCAGAAGTAAGCGCCAGTGAAAAATTCAGTGGGGCAATTCCTGGCTAATGCTCAAATACACATGTAGGGAATTTTTAACTTTGAAGGATAGTGTAAGACAAGGAATGTCAATGTATACACCCAATATACACCTCAAATAGAAAAAAAGATCAGGAGGGATGTGCAATGGGTGGCTAATTTGATCCTGCCCATCTTACTGCATCTTTCAAAGTTACAATTACCCCCATCTTCTTTCACTGAGTTTTAAATGTTGAACTCTAAAATTTAGCAATGTAATAGGGAAGTCAAGAGCAGAACCACTGGGATTGAAGGAAAATCAGTGGAATTGGACTGATCTGCCACACCTCTTATTAGTCACCTGTAGAAGCAGGACTGCCAGGAAACTAGAAACAAGGTTCCAGTCTCTTTCTTCACCTGCAGGGTGTGAGATTTTTCACAGCAAAAAAAAAGTGCTATTTACTGCACTAACCAGGTCCTGATATTAGTTAACCCAAAAATTGAATTTATGAGTATCAAAGCTGTAGACATCTTCCTCACCTCACAAAAGTACATCTTCTATGCAGAAATTCTACATACACTAAATGGTTTAAGTCAATAATTCTACAGATCTTTATGGGATTAATAATATATTCACTCAGCCCGAGCATACTTTAGTTCTGCTTCACAGTTTAGACTGAACATCAAAATGCACTGAAATAAAAAGCCAATTACATTAAATTTTGATTAAGGAACTGTACCATAACATGCAGTTAACAGAAAAAGTCAGTATTACTTTTCAGATCAAAATGCAGCCAACACAAAAGCACATACCTGTACGATATCATTATGCATTATTTTGCAACTATACTGCGCTATAGCAAAACAATCTCTATCAAATAGCATTGCTGCAATAAGCAAAAACATTCAGGTACATAGGTGAAGTATAACAAAATGAAGATATTTATCTAACAGCACTCGTATGCGAAATACCTTCCGCAAGAACATTATTCTGGAGTGATAGTTACTACATTGTGACAGGTCACATGCCAAAAGTAAAAAGATCAGCTTTGTTTTTAACTTAAAGAATACAATTTATAATAAACAGGTGAGAAAAAAAGAGTTGCAAATATAGAATGCCTTCTCAGGACACCCAAAGAAGTTTGCAGCTTATTGTCACTATTGAAATGTACGGGAAACACAGAAAAGTCCCAAAACAGCATCAAAATAATCTGTTAAATCAGCAGGTCTGACAGCATCTGCGGAGAGGAACACAGTTAAGTTCCTCTCCGCAGATGCTGTCAGACCTACTGAGTTTTTCCAGGTATTTTTATTTTTGTTTTTGTTTTGGATTTCCAGCATCCACAGTTTTTTGCTTTTAATCTGTTAGGTATTCACTGGGAGAACTCTTCTGCTTCGCTTGGGACAGGTTTCCGGGACCTTTGCTGTTAACCTGAAGGTCGACCGAGCCTCTGTCTGAAGTCTTATCAAAGGGACGGAGGGACAGAGAGAAAAACCAAACAGCACTGATGCAGAAGGCAAGGAAACTTCCTACCTGATGCGATTTTCTTCAAGCTTTCGCAGAGCGGCATCTCTTTGAACGACTTTCTGAAGAGCGAACTGTTCGTCCTCAGACAGAAAGCTCAAGTCCATGATTTTACTCAGATCTTTCTCCGTTTTCATTTTCCAGCCGCTCCACTATCCTCGATGAAATTTGAATGAACTGAAAGCAGATCAGCCGGAGGAAGCAAGAGCAACAGGGCTTCTATCTTTCCTCCTTTCCGCTATTCCACTGTCTGTATTTGTTCAAAACTTTCTCAACTTCTTGTTTCCCTCTTAAAATTGGTTAGGGGTAAGAAAAGGTTAAGCCAGCTGCTTCTTTCAGGTTCCTCGAAGATGTGCGGTCACATTCGCAAGATTCGTGTCTAACGTTCAGGTTCCTTCAATAAGATTCTATCATCCCATGATAGGGTAAAGCACTGCGGGCTCTGTGAAAATATAAAAGGCAGCTAACAGTGAGAATCTTCCTGTGTCAAGTATTTTCTGTATGCAAATTAAATCTAAGTTGCCATACCGGTTTAGAGTTCAGAGTTCAGACCACTTTTGTTGTTTGAAATGAATCGAAGGGCCAAATGGCCTACTCCTGTTCCTAACTCCTACTTTGTTTATGACGAAAAGAACAGGCTATACTAGATCTTACCAACTGAAAGTATACTGCAAAAAAAACCCTGTGGAAATAGGTCACCTCTTAAAAAAATGAACAAATATTTGGAACACTAATAAATGAAAACAATGACTTTTAACAAGGGTTAGGAACAAATAAAAATGGTTACAAATCTTTAAAAAGGTAACTGAATTGACGTTAATTGTATACCCTGTTATGTTTTTATCAGAAATTGTGGGACCCAGCAAAAGTCAAGTATAGATACAAAGATTGTTGGGCATAAAAATATTTCTGGGCACAGTTCCAGAGGCAAGCTGGAACAAAGTCCAGGATCAAACTAAATTCTTCCTTATGCCTTAAATAATAATTAGGGTGAGCCATGGTGTCAGTTAGACACTTGAACACGGGTCACTTGTCCAAGCCTTCTTAGCTTCACCATAAACCTCAAAAGGTACATCCTGGAGCAGTGGTCAAGGGTGGGCCAAAAGCACCCACAGTTGTCTTGAACAGCTAGATAGAGCCCCTTCCAACACCACTAATTCTACATTACTGCAAGTTTTGGAAAATATTATTTTGAGCTGCCTCCAATAGTCCCTTTAAATCTTAAGCTGTTCAAAAACTGAAAATACCAGTGCAAAAAAATTTACCAATCCTGATCTAAACCAAACACAGGAGCTTTATTTCTAAGGCCTGTTCATTTCAGGTAGTGCGACAGTGTTGCCTAAAATAAGGCCCAAATACAAGGGCCTGAAAACCCATGCAGATGATTGCACCACTTTTAAAACCATTAAATAGACACAATGTTAAATTTGCTGCCTGATCCACTGAAAGCATAAATCTTTAGTTTAAATTCATAAGAATTTCTTACCTAAAAGCAAAGGGCATGCTATTTAGCTTACATACCATGATACTGCTTAGTTTCAGTTGATAGATCTGCTGTATCATTCCATGCCTGACTTACTACAAATGACTATTGAAGAGTTTCTGTGCACCCCACCCAATCTGCCATCAATTTAATTCTGCTTAGTTGGACAAAGAGGCATTTAAGTTGGCTATGCTTTATTGGTGACACCGTAAAGTAGTATACACCTGCTAGGGCTCTCTAGCAGGCAAGAATTAAAACAATGATAGCAATTGAGTCATAGATGTTGCAGAACTGGTTTTCTTTTATAACAATTGGCCTTTAAGTAAAAACATACACTTTGTAGCTGAAAGTCACTATGCTGTATAAAAGTGAACAATATTAATCAGAACATGACTTTCTCTGTCTGTGTTGGGCTAGTCATTTCTGACAGTTTTGAGATCAGCAAAGAACTGAGTGGTATTTTATGATTCATAGGCGAACCTTTAATTGTCCTCATTATATGAGTTAACATTAAAACCTGTGACCTTGAGCTTCATGCCAGTACTAACAAATATAGAGTTAATAGGCTCTGAAGTGTAGGAATGGGAGTTTTAGGAAGGGTGGTAGGCAAAAGTGTTCAATTGGCTGCCAATGATTTGAAGCCACTATTGCTCTTCTGACTTCTAAACAATATGTTTGCAGAATTCATAGCACCCTAGTGATGAAATTATAAGGCATCACTTCATTAAACTTTGTGCGTGATATAGATTCCCATTAAACAGCCTGTAGTTTGGACAGTTTTTCTCATCAATAGCTTTTTGTAAAACTCAGTCTTGTACCGTGCATGTGTGCAGCTTGTATGTGCTTTAATTAGCAATTCTGATTTACAGACGCTGTAATGACTTTCTGTTGTGAGACAAAACAATGATATTTCAATGCTGTAGAGCATCTACCAATGAGATCTGTTGATGAAAAAATACTTCAGTAGCTGATAGTCAATGGGAGTTAGCAATAATACTTGGTACATGACAGGTAACATCTTAAGTGCATAATATGCAGTTTATAATTTTTATTTCAGTTATCTCTGTAGGCATGGGCTGGATTTAATGTTCCCGATGCAGAACCCACCCATCGGTTGGAGAACAGGCAGGAGACCCACATTGTATCAGTGAGGAAAGCCTGACTGAATATAGTGCTTATCAGGCCAAAGGAAGGCCTTACCTGGGAAGTCCCGCCTAATGAGAGCTGCCGGCCAATCGAGGTGCCAGCAGCTCTCCAATGCCTACAGTGGTAACTGCTGCTGATAAAGCACCATCAGAGGCCAAGGATCAATGAGGGACCCAGGCCACAGGTAAGCGAAAGCAGGATAGGGATTGTGCGGAGGGGGCTGGTCAGATGCAAAGGCAGGGTGGTGTCTTTCAGCAGGCATCCCGCTTCCCAATGCTGGGTCCTTCAGTTGGGCACTTATTGTCTTTGAAAGATGGACTCACCCTGAGGCAGCTGACAAACCTTACAGGGTTTGCTGGGCAACCTTCAGGAGGCGTGGAAAAACCATGAGAGCTAGGGAAAATCCCTGAGCACCACTAAGTCCCAGTTGGCTCAGGGCTAATGACTTTTAAGTATCTCCTTAATTAGCCTCATAAGTCAATACATGGAACATATGAATTAGGAGCAGGAGTAGGCCATTCGGCCCCCTCGAGCATGCTCCGCTGTTCAAAAGATCATAGCTGATCTGATTTTGACCTCAATTCCACATTCATCTGACCCACAATAACCTTTGACTCCCTTATAAACAAGCATCTATCTACTTCAGCCTTAAAAATATTCATTGACCCTGTCCTCCTCCACTCTCCAGGGAAGATTCACAACCATCTGAGAAAAAGAAATTATTGTCATCTCTGCCTTATTTTTAAATGGTGTCCCCTAATTCTAATCTTTCCCCACAAGGGGAAACCGCCTTTCAAGATCCATCCTGCCAAGTCCCCTCAGGATCTTATATGTTTCAATAAGATCACCTCCCAATTTTCTACATTCCAATGGATACAGGCCCAGTCTGTCCAACCTTTCCTCATAAGATAACCTTCCAATCTCAGGTATAAGTAGAGTGAACCTTCTCTGAACTGTTTCTAACGCATTTATATCCTTTCTTACATAAGGAGACCAAAACTGTACACAGTATTCTAGATTTGCTGTCACCAATGCCTTGTACAACTGTAGCAAAACATCCTTACTTTTATATTCCATTCCCCTTGCAATAAACAACAACATTCCATTTGCCTTCCTCTTCACTTGCTGTACCTGCATAATAACTTTTCTAATTCATGTACCAGAACATCCAAATCCCTTTGTGCTTCACAGTTCTGCAATTTCTCTCTATTTAAATAATATGCTGCTTTTCTATTCTTCCTGTCAAAGTGAACAAGTTCACTTTCTCCCACTCTGCCAAAGTTTTTCCCACTGACTTAGCCTATCTATGCTCCTTTGCAGGCTTCTGATGTCCTCTTCACAACTTACTTTCCTACCTATCATGTCATCAGCAAATTTAGCAACAATACACTTGGTCCCTTCATCCAAGTCATTGATATAAATTGTAAATAGCTGAGGCCCTAGCACTGATCCCTGTGGCAGTCCACCACATCTTTAAAACCTGAAAATGACCCATTTATGCCTACTTTCGTGCTTCCTGTTAGCTAGCCAACTCTCTCTTCATGTTAATATGTTATCCCCTACACTATGAGCTCTTATTTTGTGTAGTACACACTGCTGCTACTGTGCATCGGTGGTGGAGGGAGTAAATGTTTGTGAATGTGGTGCCAATCAAATGGACTGCTTTGTGCTGGACGGTGTCCAGCTTCTTCAGTGTTGTAGGTGCTGCACTCATCCAGGCAAGTGGGGAGCATCCATCACATTCCTGACTTGTGCTTTGTAGATAGTGGACAGGCTTTGGGGAGTCAAGTGACGAGTTACTTGTCAGATGATTCCTACCGTCTGACCCAATCTTGTAGCACAGTATTGATATGGCGAGTCCAGCTCAGTTTCTGGTCAATGGTAACCCCCAGGATGTTGATAGTGGGGGATTCAATGATGGTAATACCACTGAACATCAAGGGGCGATGGTTGGATTCTGTCTTGTTGCATTGCCTGACACTTGTGTGGCGCAAATGTTACTTGCCACTTGTCAGCCCAAGCCTGGATATTCTCCAGGTCTTGCTGCATGTGGACATGGACTGCTTCAGTAACTGAGGAGTTGTGAATGGTGCTGAATATTGTGCAATCATCAGCAAACATCCCAACTTCTGACCTTGTGATGGAAGGAAGGTCATTGATGAAGCAGCTGAAGATGGTTGGGCCTAGGACACTACTCTGAGAAACTCCTGCAGTGACATCCTGGAGCTGAGATGACTGACCTCCAACAACCACAACCATCTTCCCTTGTGCTAGGTATGACTCCAACCAGTGGAGAGTTTCCCCCCGATTCCCATTGACTCAAGTTTTGCTATAGCTCCTTGACGCCACACTCAGTCAAATGCTGCCTTGATGTCAAGGGCAGTCACTGTCACCTCAACTCGGGAGTTTAGCTCGTGTCCATGTTTGAACCAAGGCTGTAACGAGGTCAGGAGCTGAGTGGTCCTGGTGGAACCCAAACTGGGCATCAGTGAGCAGATTATTGCGAAGCAAGTTCTGCTTGATAGCACTGTTGATGACCCTTTCCATTAATTTACTGATGATGGAGAGTAGACTGATGGGGTGGTAATTGGCTGGGTTGGAATTGTCCTGCTTTTTGTGTACAGGACATACCTGGGCAATTTTCCACATAACCGGGTAGATGCCAGTGTTGTAGCTGTACTGGAATAGCTTGGCTAAGGGCATGGCAAATTCTGGAGCACAGGTCTTCAGTACTATTAAGAAATATTTGGATGTGCACTTGTAATGCCATGGATACAAGGCTATGGGCCTAGTGCTGGAAACTGGGATTAGAATAGTTAGGTACTTGTTTGACTGGCGCAGACTCTGCTGTCGACCTCTATGACTCTATTGCCGGAATGTTGTCAGAGCTCATAGCCTTTGCAGTATCCAGTGCCTTCAGCTGTTTCTTGATATCACGAGTGAGCGAAATTGGCTGAAGACTGGCATCTGTGATGCTGGGGACTTCCAGGGGAGGCTGAGATGGATCATCCACTCTGCACTTACGGCTGAAGTTTGTTGTGAATACTTCAGCCTTATCTTTTTCACTGCTGTGCTGGGCTCCTCCATCATTGAGGATGGGGATATTTGTGGAGCTTCCTCCTCCAGTCAGTTGTTTAATAGTCCACTACCATTCATGGCTGGATGTGGCAGGACTGTAGAGCTTAGATCTGATGCTTGGTTGTGGGATCACTTTGCTCAGTCTGTCACTTGCTGCTTATGCTGTTTGGCACCCAAGTAGTCCTGTTTTATAGCTTCATTAGGTTGACACCTCATTTTTAGGTATGCCTGGTGCTGCTCCTGGCATGCCCTCCTGCACTCTTCATTGAACCAGGATTGATCCCCTGGCTTGATGGTAATGATAGAGAGGGCAATATGCTGGGCCATGAGGTTACACATTGTGTTTGAGTACAATTCTGCTGCTTTTGATGGCCCACAGCACCTCATGGATGCCCAGTCTTGAGTTGCTAGCTCTGTTTGAAATCTATCCCATTTAGCATGATAGTGATAGTGCCACACAACATGATGGATGGTATTCCCAATGTGAAGGCATGACTTTGTCTCCGCAATGACTGTGCTGTGGTCACTCCTACCGATACTGTCATGGACAGCTGCAACTGCGGCAGGCAGGTTGGTGAGGATGTTGTCAAGTATGTTTTTCCCTCTTGTTGGTTCCCTCACCACTTGCCGCAGACCCAGTCTAGCAGCTATATCATTTAGGACTCAGCCAGCTTAATCAGAAGTGGTGCTACCGAGCCACTCTTGGTGATGGACATTGAAGTCCCTCACCGAGAGAACATTCTGCGCCCTTGCCACCATCAGTGCTTCCTCCAAGTGATGTTCAACATGAAGGAGCATTGATTCATCAGCTGAGGGAGGGCGCTACCTGGTAATCAGCAGGAGGTTTCCTGGCCCATGTTTGACCTGATGCCATCAAACTTCATGGGGTCTGGAGTTGATGTTGAGGACTCTTGGGCAATTCCCTCCCAACAGTATACCACTGTGCTGCCATCTCTGCTGGGCCTATCCTACCGGTGGGACAGGGATGGTGATGGTGGAGTCTGGGACATTATCTGTAAAGTATGATTCTGTGAGGATGATTATGTCAGGCTGTTGCTTGACTAGTCTGTGAGACAACTCTCCCAATTTTGGCACTAGCCCCCAGGTGTTAGCAAGGAGGACTTTGCAGGGTCGACAGGGCTGCGATTGCTGTCATCATTTCCGGTGCCTAGGTCAATTCCAGGTTTGTCCAGTTTCATTCCTTTTTTGTGTCTTTGTAGCAGTTTGTTACAACTGAGTGGTTTGCTCGGCCAGAGGGCATTTAAGAGTCAGCCATATTGCTGTGGGTGTGGATGACAGATTTCCTTCCCTAAAGGGCATTAGTGAACCAGATGGGTTTTTACAACAACTGACAATGGCTTCATGGTCATCATTGGACTTTCAATTCCAGATTTTTTATTGAATTAAAATTCCACAATCTGCCGTGGCAGGATTCGAACCCGGGTCCCCAGAGCATTACCCTGAGTCTCTGGATTCTAATGAGAGCCATTGTCCTGAAAACACGACATACTCATCATCCAGGCTACCTTTGCCAATCTGATTTGTCCAATCTATATGTAAATTGAAATTAGCCATGAATATTGCCATACCTTTCTCACAAGCTCCCATTATTTCTTCCTGTATACCCCATCCTACAGTGTGGTTACTTTTAGGGGCCCTATAAACAATCCGCACAAGTGACTTCTTGCCTTTACTATTTCTCATCTCTACCCAAACTGATTCTACATCTTGATCTCCAGAACTAAAGTCATCTCTCCCTATTGTATCAATGTACTTAATTAACAGAGCTACCTCTCCAGCTTTTCTGAGCTTCCTGACCTTCCTACATATCATGTACTCTTGAATATTCAGCTCCCAGTCTTTGTCATCCTGCAGCCATGACTCTGTAATGGCTATCAGATCATACATATTCATTTCTATTTGTGCTGTCAATTCATCTGTTTTGTTACAAATGCTATGTGCATTCAGAAACAGTTCTATCTTTTTACTATTTTTGTAATCTCTAGCCTTATTTGCTGGTGCAGTCTTAGGTTCATACACTCTGTCCCCTCCTGCCACACTTTGATCACATTTCCCTTATCCCTACCTTGCTCCCTTGCCTTGTCTTTTTTATTTAATTTATTACATCTCTCCAAACTTGATCCCTTGCACCCACTACTTAGTTTAAAGTCCTCTATACCACCTAGTTATACAGCTCACCAGAAGACTTGTCCCAGTGGTTCAGGTGAAGGCTGTCCCAATGTCCCACTTTCCCCAGTCCTGGTGCCAATGCCCCATGAATCAAAAACCATTTCTCCCACACCAATCCTTGAGCCAGGCATTTAACTGTCTAATCTGATTTACCCTACACCAATTTGCTTGTGGATCAGGTAGTGATCCAGAACCATTGAGGTTCTGCTTTTCAGTTTAGCCCCTAGATGCTCATACTTCCTCAGCAGAATCTCTTTCTTAGTTCTATCTATGTCGTTGGTACCTATGTGGACCACAACCACTGGATCATCCCCCTCCCACTGTAAGTTCCTCTCCAGCCCAGAGCAGATGCCCTGAACCCTGGCACCGGCCAGGCAACACAACTTCCTAGACTTCCACTCTTGGCTGCAGAGATGTGTCAATCCCTTTGGCTATACTTTCCCCAACTACTACTATATCCCTATTAACTCCTCCTGCATGAATGGCTTCCTATTCCATGGTGCCATGGTCAGTTTGCTCATCCACCCTGCAGCCACCACTTTCATCTATACAGGCTGCAAGAACCTCAAACCTGTTGGACAATTGTAAAGGCTGAGGCTTCTCCACTGCTACCTTCTGGGTCCCCATATCTGCCTCACTCGCAGTCACACCGCCCCCCCATCCCTGACCATTGATCAAATAAGACGACCCTAAGGGATGTGATTGCCTCCTGGTACAAAGTGTCCAGGTAACTTTCCCCCTCCCTGATGCATTGCAATGTCTGCAGTTCGGCCTCCAGCCCAGTGACTATGTGCCGAAGCTACTCAGGCTGCAGTCACTCACTGCAGATGTATTTGCCCTGGGTCACCCCAGTGCCCAGGAGGTACCGCATTCTGCAATCACAACTCATCGCCTGCCCTGCCATCTTTATCATGTGTAATTAATTTATTTTTAATTAACTTATAATTAATAACACTGCTCCTCCCAATAACGTTTACTACTGCTAGTAAACCTTACCACAGTTAATAAAACCTTACAATTACTAATAAATATATGAAGTTTGAAGATAAATGAGCAAAATATTCACCAATCAGTCACTTATCTGTTTCCCTGTGATGTCACACTTTGATTTCTCACATAACCCAGCCACTCTGCTCTGGAGCCACAGACTGGACTGGGTTGGCTAGCTCTTCTAGGCGGTGGTTACTGCCTCTGGGTTCTTTTTTCGCCCACTCATGGGTGAAATAGGTGGGTTCCCTGCCTCAGCCAACTCCTGCCACTGACTTAATGGAAGTCAGTTTTCCCACAAGCGGGAATGGGGTGCGCAGTGACCCCTGTGATCATGTGGACCCACCCATCGCCGAGCCCGCTCCAGCAGGCTCCATACAATCCAGCCCAATATTTCTACATATTGGAACAGCAGTAGACCATTCATTCCTTCAAACCCGTTTCACCATTCAATCAGGTCATGGCTGATCTGTACTATGATCTGATTGAAAGACATATGAACATGTCGTTTGAAAGCTGATTTAACACTTTGCCAGACTTCATCCGTAAAAACATTTTGGGCGGAATTTTACTGCCCCTCCTGCCAGCGGGATCTTCCAGTCCCGCTGAAGTCAATGGACTTTGATTGGCTTGCCGCATTTTCCGGCCCCGCCCCTACCAGGACAGGACCGGAAAATTACGCCCTTTAAGTCTGCTTTCCAACATATTTCTGAGATAAAAAGTTAAATAGCGTGAGGCAATATATTCACCACAGTTTTTATTAGGTTATTTTTCAGATCTTAAATGAGCAGATCTCAGGCATACAAATGGTAATATAATTTTATTTTTTCCCCAGTGCCACAGCATGTTTCAAGTACAACACAGAATGTCTGTTTATGTCAGTATCTACAATGCTTGGTGTGGCGAGTTCAATAAGCAGAGTAACTGGAAGGGGGAATGACTGGAAGTTTGGTATTTCCAACAGTGTAATGGGGAAATTCTGATGAGCTTCTCTTGCATTTCTTCTACTGACCATAGAACTATAGAAATAGGGTGCACTTGACTTGGAACACACCCTTAGACTCTCAAACAAGATATTGCATGAAGTATGGAAAGAGGCCTAAACAAGGAAAGAAGAGAACATATGTAACAGCTTACAATTTAGAGATTTTTTTTATAAGATTCATTTTACTCAAAATAAGTCACAAGATCCTTCTGTGACAGGAGTCGCACAACAAATTATGTTTACAATACTTTCGCCTCCTTTTGAAAGTGCAGAGTACAGCACTTCTTAAAAAAACTCTCCTGGGTTTTGTCACAAAATATGTAAGTATTTCATTTTGTGTATAAATCAAGGGAGAGATCACTGTCCCGTTGAGCAGTGAACATGACATTCACGCAGCTCATCACAATTTCTAATCTGCCTTTGGTGCATTTATGTCAACTTAGAACTTTATGTAAAATAAAATGAAAAGGTGTATATATTTTTAAATGACAAGCTCACTCAAATAAGTCAGAAACTTTAATGTGCAGTCATCAGCATAGGTGATCAGGCAGTTTCTACAACAGCTAACTCGCAATGCTAGTAATAATTTTGATATTAAAAAGCGAGGGTAGAAAAATAGCCTGTAGAGAAGTAAATATTCAGAGAGGATGACACTATTATTTTCATTTTTCTAACATTGCCAGTACTGACAGTACCACTGCATTGCAGTTACTTTCAACAATACTAATTGCAACCTGGACCAAAACAACAGCCAGCCCAAAAAGACTGAGTTAATCAAAATGCAACTGAACCACACTTCCTCCCTAAAATCTCTGTCCCATTTCTGCAAATTTATATGTGGAATCATAATGTTCTATTTTGGGAATAAATTTGTGCAAGATCTGAGAGTACAATGAGTTCTTTCTTAATTCTTTCATGGGATATGGGTGTCATTGGCAAAGCAAGCATTTGTTGCCCATCCCTATTTGCCCTTAAACTGAACAGCATGCTAAGGCCATTTCAGAGTTAATTGTGGGGCTGGAGTCACATGCAGACCAGACCAAATACAGACAGCAGATTTTCTTCCCTAAAAAATATTGGTGAGCCAGATAGGTTTTTATGACATTTGATAATGATTTCATAGGTACCATTACTAAGACTAGCTTTATAATTCCAGATTTATTATTTGAATTCATATTCCACCAGCTGCAGTAGTGGGATTTGAACCCATACCCCCACAGCAATCTGCTAGACCTCAGGATCACTAATGTAATTCATAGTGATATTACCACTCTGCCAACATTTCACCCAAAATCTTATGAGGCTAAAAATCTTGAATGGTAAGATTACATAGGATATATGGCTATTTGGCCCAATCAATCCATGTCAGTGTTTATGCTTCACTAAAGCTTCCTCCCATCTTTACCTCATTTAAATCTACCATTGTAACCCTCGATTCCCATATAGCTAAGTTCACCTGGGATTTAGGGGCTGCTTTAGACTCACAGAAGCTTTGGTTGTCACAAATCCCTCATCTATTCTGATACAAGTAATATAAACTAGGTAATGAGTTGTGCCTATGCTTTAAAAATGCAATTTATTGTTAAGAAATAAAATATTGCAAAAGTGAGTGTTATGTTATGAAGAGTTATGTTTCATGTTCCAATATAGTATTTTATGTTGACTTTCAGCAATGCTTAACTGAGACAATTTGTAAATGAAATCCCTAATCTATATGTTAACACGTATTCATACAAACAGCTACTACTAGCATAAGTGTGCAATGAAAACTGCTTCACATTAATGATAAGCTTGAGCTGTAATTGTGCCTTGGTTTTGGTTACTGTTGAGGGTGACTAATGCTTAAAGATCTGCAAGTAAAAAAGTACTGAGTTTTCTTGCATAGTGTACCTGGAGTAAGTTAAAGGTTCAACACCAAGGCAGGATAACTGCTGGTTATCTTAACTATTTTCAAATATCCATTTCAAATAATCATCTTTGATAGTGTGATACATGATAAATAATTAACATAATCTGAGATAATTATTATTCTCAAATGCATCCATATAAGTAACAAACACTACAGACGTCTTTTTTATGGCGAGGTTTCCCTTCCCGCCATCCAAGGAGTCGGCAGTGAACGCATCGGCACTGCTCCTGGTTGCCCAGCAGCCATTTAATGCTCCAATGAGCATTATTGACTGGAGATGGGACATCTGTCCCTCACTCGGGAGGAAGTTCTGCCTCTGATTGGCCAGCAGATCTCTATTCTCAACAGCGCCAGAAACTGCATTGGACAGAACTGGGACTGCAAGCAGTCCCCAGAGTCTAAGGCCAGGACTTTCCAGCCCCGCCATGGCAGGACCCACCACAGGGGATGCGGCAGGCCAGCCAAAAGTCCATTTACTTTCGGAGGGAGCAGAAGATCCCGGCAGTGGGGGAGGCCAGAAAATCAAGGCCTAATTGTCCCAGGAGTCCAGGACTGTTAAGTCTTATGGTCTATGGGCAGGGTGGGGAGGTGAGGCCCTGGGGTGCACTGGGGGTAGGGGTTGGGCAGATGGGGTGTTGGTGGAGGGGCAAGTGAAGGAAGGAGCACATGCAAGGACCAGACCTTTTGGAAGGGCACCTAATGTTGAAAGGAGGCTGTTGATGGAGGCCCCCCACCTCTAACCCGAGACCTGAGCAGGGTCATTTTTCAGGCATCCCCCCCCCCCACCCCCTCCCACCGAACCCCTAGATTCCTCGCACCAGCCAGAAATTGTGGCTGGGTGGAAATGGCCCTTAAGTGGTCATTAATTGGCCACCTAAGGGCCTCAATTGGAACAATGGCAGGCAGGAAGGACTAGGCCTCTCCCGCCACCCCCCCCCCCACCCCACCCTGTAAAATTGCAGAGAGGTCAAGGTAAGCAGGAGCCTGGTTGGAAGATCATCCATGGGATTTTACCAACCCACCCCACTTGCAAAGCCACTGGCATGGAAACATAAAATTCTGCCCCAAGCATTTATCCAGACCCACAAAAATGTGGTTGACTGTTAACTGCACTTGAAATGGTCTAACAACTCACTCCGTTGTATTAAACTGCTACAGAAAAGTAAAATAACAATCCAATGGGATAAGCTAACTTGTGTCAACCTCGGCACTGAAACAGCAAAGTCATACTCTGCCAATTATCCCTGCAAAGTCCTCCTCACTTACATCTGGAGATTTGTGCCAAAATTGGGAGACCTGCCCCACTCAGTCTTAGTCTAACAATGGTCAAAAGATCTGAACGCAAAAGTGACATGAAAGTGATTGCCCTGGACATCAAGGCAGCATTTGACCAAGGGAGGCATCAAAAAATAAAATCTGAGTGAAACTGAAGTTTATACGAATCAGAGGAAACCTCTTCACTGGTTAGAGTCATACATAGAACAAAAGAAGATGTTGGCAGTTGTTGGAGACCAATCACCTCAGCCCAAAGCAATGCTGTAGGAGTTCCTTAGGGTAGAGTACTAGGCCCAACCATCTTCAACTGCTTTGTCAATTGCCTTCCCTCAAAGTTGGGTCAGAAATGGGTATGTATGCTAATGATTGAATAGTGTTTAAGTGTATTTGCAACTTCTCAGACACTGAAGTAGTGCCTGCTCACATGCAGCAAGGACTGGACAGCATTCAGGCTCAGGCTGATAAGTGGCAAGTAACATTTGCACCACATAAGTGCCTGGCAATGATCATCTCCAACGGGAGAGAGTCTAAGGCCAGGATTTTACTTATGGCAGGCGGGCTGTTTGGGTGCAGGTGCGGGTGGGCGCAGAGCCTATCGCCGCCCACGATCGGCTCCACACCTCCATTTTACGTGGGCAGGCCAATTAAGGTCCGCCCTGCATGAATTGCAGCTCCCAAGAACACAGGGAAGGGGTGGACGGCAGCAGGGGTCCAATGACCACCTGATCCAGTGGCGACCTGGCGGCCTATTCAAAAACAGTGCAGGCAGCCTTCCAAAGACTGCCACCGATATCGCACAGGAAGATGTCCAACAGCGCTCTCAGAGAGCATGCCGGATGGGAGGGCAGGTCTGTGGGGCAGTATGCCCTGAGATTTTCGGATGAGTGCCTCACTGCCCTCCTCGAGGAGGTGGCAGCACGCCACAACATCCTTGTGCCAAGGGACGGGTGGAGGAGGCCCCATTACATGACAAAACGCACCAGGGAAGAGGTGTCAGAAAGGGTCAGCTCCCATAATGTGGTGTGATGCACCCGGGTGCAGTGCTGCAAGCTGCTTAATGACCTCTTGCGATCGAGAAGGGTGAGATGGGTCACTTATCATAGCGGTTAGGTTTCCCCCATCCCCCCCACCCCCACCAACAACCCCCCCCCAACCCCACACCCCCCTCCCCCCACCCCCCCACCCCGTCCCCCGTCCCCCATCCCCAACTCAGAATTTTGTTTTTGCATTCATTCATTCACGGCATGTAGCCTTCTCTGGGTGGGCCAGCATTTATTGCCCATCCCTTGTTGCCCCAGGAGGGTGTTAATGAGCTGCCTTCTGTATCCGCTGCATGTGGTACAGGTACACCCACAGTGCTGTTTGGGAGTGAACTCCAGGATTTGCACCGAGGCACAGTGATGGAGCGCTGAAACATTTCAAAGTTAGGATGCTGAGTGACTTGGAGGGGAACTTCCAAGTGGTGGGGCAGCCACCCAGCTGCTGCCCTTGTCCTTCTAGGTGGTAGTGCTCATGGGTTTGGAAGGTCTTAGAGTGTGAGTGGCAAATGTAATAGAGGCAGCATCTGGGCAAGTGGGTCAGCCCTGGCTGCTTGGGGTGAGTGTATGGAGGCTCCAGGGCCATGAATCAGATGAGCCCTGCAATGTTTCACTCAGCTGGGGTTGGCCAGGCTGCAATGGCAATGCAGGTACAGGGTGGACTAATCAATGCTCCTCTCTCCTTTCAGGAGTAGACTGTACACAATAATGCCGGAACGGCTGCGGACTGGCAGAGGTCAGGCCTACCTATTCATACTTACCAGATACGAGCAGGAGGCTCTCGAGCTGGAGAGTCATCATGCGCTCAGGTCAACCAGCCGCGGTGAGGTTGGGGTGACACTGGGAGGTAAGAGTGCTGTGCACTGAGGTCACAATATCTGTCAGTGCAAACATTCCACTGTATATTGACTGTATATTGATTTCAGCATCCAACATGGGTCGCCCATTGATAGTGGAAGGAGGAGCGCATCCTGATCTGGGTGCCAGATTAACAGTGTAACAACTTCAACTAATCAAATGTCCGTGTTCTTCCTTTCACTCTCTTCAGAGCATGTCCAGACTCAGGAGGCAGAGGGACAGCCACTGACTGCTGAGGGTCCAGAAAATACAAATGCACCAGCATCACACCATCTCAGCCAGGCAGGCACCAGCATAGATACCAGCTCATCGGTGGGGATAAGCTCATCAACTAGTGTCCCGGGGCACAGCAGTGAGGGCACTTCCCATTCACTTAAGCTGCAGGCAGAGACAGAGTGTGCTCAAAGTGCTGGCAGTTGGAGGACTGCTGGGGACCAGGAACATGCTCAGTCGGTGGCTGATGATGTGCCTCTGGAGTCGTTCCTGAGGCAGCAGATGCTGGAAGTCCAGCAGGGTGTGCGGGAGGATCTGGCGGAGATACCTGAGGATCTGCATGCCATGGTCTCCGTGATGGAGGAGTCCATACGGAGCATAGCAATGCAATGACCCTCATGGCCGAGCGCACTGCCTCCTCCACGGAGGGAGTGGTGACTCTCATGGAGAGGCTACTCCAGGAGACCAATCAAGGGTTCCTGGGGATGCATTCAGACCTGCAAGCCCTCACACTGGCATTGACCTCAGGTGCTCAGTGTCAGAGATGGATTGGGCACCCAGTATCCCAGCTAGGTGCCCATCCATCAATGTTGAGCAGGGAGGTCCAAAGCGACCTCATGTTGGTGCACGAGGTGCCTGTCATCTCTGTGGGCTCTTCTCAGAGCGCTCCAGATGACGGCAGCAGCTCCTCCACCCCTCTACCAGTGACCGTGGCACCTGATGAGGCTGCGGCAACTGGGGCGATGCCAGCCATGGTATTAGCAGCTCCCTCCCAGTCGGAGCCAGCACAAGCTCCATGGGCCAGAGGATGCCCACTGAGCTCATCAAGGCCAACAGGACAGCAGAGTGAGCAGGCTGTCTGCAATGCCAGCGCCAGCGAGGGGGGAGCACCCAGACGTAGCACTCGCAAGCGTAAACGTTAATCACCTTAGGCAGAACATGGGCTTATCACTGGTGGATTTCTTTTGACCCCCGTTTCAGTTGTTTTTTAGTAGTGTGCTACTTAACACCTTTTAATGGACTTTCATTTCTGTATGCAAGTACGCAATCATTAAATGTTTTAGTTCTCAACAACCCTCTGGATTCTTCATTAGTTCTGTAGGTGAAGGGGAACCTATGATGTTATGAGTGACTTGTCATTGAGCTTTATTGATAAGATACATAGTTAATGTTCCTAACCAGGCTGATGTTGTTCTCAGGTATCATGTGTTGGAGGTTCATCTGTGGTCAACTAGCTGAAGGAGCGTTGGATCAAAGCCTCCCGGGTGTCCCTGCCTCCCTGGAGGTTGCCCGGGTCAGTGTCTATCCCTTCAGTGTTCTCCTGTGCGTGCTCATCCTCAGACTCAATACTGGACTCATTGGGCAGAATTTTACGGCCCCGTTTTGGCGGGGACAGGGCCGTTAAATGCGGTGAGACATTATAAACCCCACTGAACTTCAGCGGGAATGTAAAATCCCGCTGCTATAAAATTCTGCCCATCATGTGCAGCCAGAGCATCTGCGTCTACATCTTCCTCCACTGCGCCAACCCCCCCCCCGGCCCCCCCCCCCCCCCTTTCAGCACCAGATTGTGGAGGGCGCAGCATGCAAGCATGGTCAGTGACACATGATCTGGGTGGTATAGCAGTGCGCCCCCTGAACAGTCCAGCTCATCTTGAGAAGACCGATGGTTCGTTTTACCATGGACCGTATGGAGGTGTGGCTCCTATTGTACTGGTGCTCAGCCTCTGTTCTTGGATGGCGGAGAGTATCATGAGCCACCTTCTGAGGGGATAGCCCTTGTCACCCAGCAGCCATCCATCTAGCCAGGCTGGAACACTGAAGAGCCCTGGCACCTGGGAGTGTCTGAGGATGTAGGCGTCGTGGGAGCTGCCTGGGTACCATGCACAGACTTGTAGAATCTGAATCCTGTGGTCACACACTATCTGCACGTTCATGGAGTGGAAGCCCTTCCGGTGGACAAAGGCACCGGGCTCACCTGCTGGCGCCTTGATGGCCACATGTGTGCAGTCTATTGCACCCTGGATACAGGGAAAGCCAGCAATGGCCGTGAAGCCTCTGGCTTGTTCTGTCTGGCTGGCCTCGTCCATGTGGCAGTGAATGAAAGTGAATGCATGCCTGAACAGAGCATCTGTCACCAGCTTGACGCAACTGTGGACAGTTGATTGTGAGACTCCACAAAGATCACCTGCCGACCCCTGGAAAAAGCCAGAGGCATAGAAGTTGAGGGCAACCATGAGCTTCAGCGCCACTGGCATGGGGTGTCCACCCACACAGTTGGAGCTGATCTCAGGGCCGATCATCTGACAGATGGAGGTCACTGTCTCCCTTCAGAGACAGAGCCTCCTTTGGCTTTGCAGCTCAGACATATTGAGGAGCTGCATCGCCACCTGTAAACACTGGCAGCAGGATAGTGGCATCTTCTGCAGCCCCTTCCACCTTGCTGTTGGCCCTACACCCCTTGTGCTGCACCTGTTCTCCCAAAGGAGACTCTCCTGGAGGCTAAATATGGACTCCTGGCCTCCTTCCCCTTCTGGCCCTCCCTTCCTCCTCAGAGGAGGTGCCTCCAGTGGAGAGCACAATCCCCATTCCCAGGGTAAGGGGAGACTGCCTGAAACCTGCAAGGCCCCAAGAATTATATTTCCTCCAGAATCCTGAAATGAAGCCTGTTTTTTTTTTCTGTCAAAGCAGCTCTGACGAGATTTGATGTTGTTCTCTTCACACGAGCAAGTAGCAATAAGTTTAAAAAGTAAATAACCAACAACTTGCATTCGCGAGCCCACTCACCCCTCCTATCCCACCTGTGGATGAGATTTATAAAAATGTGGCCTACTTGCCTGCCAGTAGCGTCCATGCGACACACTGAAAATCACACGGGCTGCTAGAAATCGCTGTGTATTACTGTCTCAAGTTAATTAACGGCCTCGCAAGTCATAGCGCGCCCGGCCTCCAAAATATCTCAATGATGTGCAGTGACATCTGGACACACGCCCGACATCATCGCACATCATTTTACACATCAGCGTATTGGGCCTGCCCCCACATGCTAATGGCAAAATTCTGCCCTAAATGCCTCCCCTTGACATTCAATGGCATTGTTATCACTGAATCACCCACCATTAACATCTTGGGGGTTATTATTGACCAGAAACTAAACTGGACCAGCCATATAAGTATTGTGGCTACATTATAGCAAGGCAGATGCTGCTAATTCTGTGGTGAGTAACTCACCTCTTGACTCCTTAAAACCTGTCTACCATCTTCAAGGCATAAGTCAGGAGTGTGACGGAATACTCGCCATCTTCCTAGATGAGTGCAGCTCCAATAACACTCAAGAAGCTTCACACTATCCAGGACAAAGCAGCCTATCCACCACCTTCAATTCCTTCCACCAGCAGGGCACAATGACAGCCATGTGTACCATCTACAAGATGCAGTGCAATAACTCACCAAGCCTTCATTAGCATCTTCCAAATCTTCTACCACCAAGAAGAACTAGAGCACTAGACACATATGAACACTACTGCCTGCAAGTATCCCTCCTAGTCATACACCATTCTAACTTGGAAATGTATCAACACTGTTTCATTGTTGCTGGGTCAAAATCCTGGAACTCGCTCCTTAACAGCACTGTGGATGTACATGCACTGTAGTGGTGCAAGAAGCTGGCTCACCACTACCTTCACATGGGCAATTAAGGACGAGCAATAAAAGCCAGCTTTGTCAGCAACGCCCACATCACATGAATGAACAAAATAAAAATTATGGAAAGTCTATGTCAATCAGGCTGAGCCACCAGAAATTCCACGAATGCCATCAGCATTACCCGAGGAGCAACGGCACTGCAGAAATATGCAGCAAGTGCTAAAATAATCTATAGCATTGTCAGCATTATTTGAAATTTAGGTAAATAAACAGACAATGTGGGATTGTCAGTGGAAGAAGATTTCTCCCATTTTGAATTTGAAAGTGATGGAAACTAAAGGTGCAGGATAAAGAAGAACAGTGAACAGATATCTAGTTACCCTTAAGCCAGGGAAAGTTTTTGACACATAGGTAGTGACATGTCTGTCTAACAGAGGAATCCTTCAAGCTGATGTGTAAGGGTCATAAAGTTCCATTAGTGGCTCACAGGAGCACTGCCTGCCAAGCCGAAAATGCACAGTACAGGATAGTTTAACCAGTGTGGCTCTAAATTGCTCTTACTGTTGGATTGACTAGCATGCCTTCCTACGTTCTCGTCAATTGCTGCTTGCAATCAATAATGGGGAGAGAGTGATGTAAAAATAAACAGTAACAGAATTACCTGGAAAAACTCAGCAGGTCTGGCAGCATCGGCGGAGAAGAAAAGAGTTGACGTTTCGAGTCCTCATGACCCTTCGAATAAACAGTGATTGTTTATTGAGACATAGGGCAAAGCATCAGATCATAGACTTACAGTTCTCAGTTGCCTGCGCTGTATAGTGATTCGTCAGTGCTATAACATGATCAGTGCACTTGCATTCTCTTAAAGGGACAGGGTACCTCACTTTACCACAGAGATAAAAACAAAAAACTGCGGATGCTGGAAATCCAAAACAAAAAATAAAAAATAAAAAATACCTGGAAAAACTCAGCAGGTCTGGCAGCATCAGTGGAGAAGAGTACAGTTGACGTTTCGAGTCCTCATGACCCTTCAACAGAACAGTTCTCAAAGACCCAATGGGAGAAGCCTCTCTAAGTGTTACACTGGGACAGAGTTCAAGCTGATGCTGCCAGACCTGCTGAGATTTTCCAGGTATTTTTTGTTTTTTATTTTGTCACTTTACCACATCCCTCCCTCTTTACTTAAAAGTACAGCTAACAAGCTTAAAATACATGAATTATTTACACAATAACTATTTACACACTAACTATTTACAGGCCAAGTCTCTCAGGAGGCCTTCTTTGACGGGTTCAGCGTCGTAGCCCAACAGCCTTGCTGGTGTTTCCGAGACCTTCTTTTCAGGGGCAGTTGTCCACTATGTCCCTCAATGGATAATTTCATCAGCTTCTGGGTGCAGTCACATTCACTCCTGTTGCCCCTCCCCTCCAAGCTGAAACAGATAAAGGGCAACAAGCCCAAAGTAATACAGTAATGAGCGACATGATGTGTGAGGAGAAAGAAGAAAAGGAAAAATATATATTTTGTTTTTCTTTCTGAGGACTGTCAATAATTTCTCTTCTTCTTCTTGCATATCCTTTTCTTGGTTGCATGACCCGTACCTCTGTCTTCTCTTTAACTTCGCTGTTGGCTGGAGCAGACTCGGGCACGAGCTGAACGTAAATAAGCTCAGTAGTTGAGTTTTCCGAAAGCTCTTCTGAAAATTCAGGAATTTCTAGCTTTAAAACTTAAGGGCTTTTACGCTGCTGCTGCTTCAGCTCTTCCAATCCTTTCCTATTCTCATTAATAGTTTCCTGGAGAATCGCATATTGTTTCCCCTTCTCAGCTAATTTGTTCCTTAACTCAGCCAGAGACTGGCTTAACTCTTCTTTTTCTTCTCCCAATTTGTGCCATGAAAAAGATAAGTTATTGAATTTTGTAGCGCATGAAAGTCCTTTAATAGATTTTCTGTTTCCTTTCAAAGAATGCCTACTTCAGCTTGAACTCTGTCCCAGTGTAACACTTATAGAGGCTTCTCCCATTGGGTCTTTGAGTACTCATTTTTTTCTTGCAGCAATGCTCCTGGTTTCAAATTGGGAACTTAGTGGGCCCTCAAGATTATCTCTCCCAGCCAGTTCCTTCTGAGGAGACTCAGTCCCCTGCCTGACATTACAAATAGGGGTAATTTTGCAGACTGTTCCCCATACTGCACCTTGACTTGACATATCACTTTCACATTTATTTCTTTGCCCTTGTATGCTCTCAGCTTTTTTTCCAAAAATTCTAACTTCAAAGGATGGATTCCTTTACTCAGATATGTAAATGTACGCTCTTCAATGATGGACATCGACGCTCCGTATCAACTTCCATGGGTTGTCCGTTAACTGTAATGACTATTTGGATTGGCTCAGTTCTACCCACTTTGAGGTTATATAACGAATGGATGTCTGATTCTATTTCTTCTGGCTTTCCCATGAGGCATATTTTATGATTTTTCCTTCTGCCTTTCTCTGCAGTGCCGCCTTATGTGGCCATAGCAGTGGCAGAAAAAGCCCTCAACTTGTTTGAGTTGTCATTTGCTCACTGGAGGCCTGGATTTATTTTGCCCATTAATTTTGTGAGTTTTCACTGCAGTATCATTGTTTTTCAATGCTCTGAAGCTAGAGAGCATTTCCCATCTTTCCGTGGAGTCCAAGGTTTTCATGAGTTTTGTTGTCGGATTGTCCCGCTTGACTAGATGAACGGCGCCATTTTGTATATCTTTTATAATGCCGGAATTTCTAATAGCACTCTCCATTGCAGTAGCTAATTCTTATGTCTTACTGAAGTCTAGACTAGGTTCAGCTAGCAAACACATCTGGATGGTATCATCTCCAATCCCACATATCAGCCGGTCCTCAGCCTATCACTAATGGACATTCCAAATCTGCAGTGCTCAGTTAATGCCTTTAAAATGGCCACATAGTCAGCTATTGTCTGCTCTAGAAACCTGTTCCTTGAATTGAGCTTGAAGCGCTGCATAGGAACTCAGGGCTTTGGTCTCAGGTGGCTTTGTACAATTTTTATTAACTCGTCAAAAGTCTTCGAGTCTGTGGCGCTAGGTGATGTAAGGCTGCAGATCAGCCTGTATGTTTTGCTCCCACACGAGGACTAGAGAATCGTCCTCTTCTTCTCCCTGCACCCCCCAATACGATATCATTAATGGTAAAAAAGAACACTAGGTTTTCGACATACTGAGACCTGTCACCTGAAATGGGGTCGAATAGTTTGACATGCCTGAACTGCGGCGTCATGAATGACTGCAATGGGACTGCACTTCCAATAGGCTTCCCAGGTAATGATGAATTTAGGTGTTTGGTTTACTGCAGAATTGTGCTTTCTCTGGGGTGTCCTATAATTTTCTGCCCCTAGCCACTTTTCATGTATTTACCCTTTAAAATGTTTTGCCATTTTAAGAGCAGTCACCACTTTTTTAACTCTGCCTTTGCAGCTGTCGGTTTCTCTCTGCTGGGTTTCGCGCTCCTTTTGAGTTTTCTTGGGATCCCCATAATCGCAAATCTGCAGGTTTTTTTAAAAATTTTAAATTGCAGTGCTGTTTTCTACTCAGATTGCCAGCTGTCACCTATTTTACAAGTAAGTACAGATGCTCTTTCCAATGCTTTGCTCGCACATCATGAAATTTATTTTCTTTTCTTTATCCTCGTTGCCGCTGTTATGTCTTGGGTAAATGAGTTTGTTGGCCAACCAAACTCTAACTGCAGCCTTCCTCTGTTCTCATCAATTGCTGCTTGCAATCAATAATGGGGAGAGACTGATGTAAGAATAAACAGTGATGGCTTATTGAGACATAGGGCAGAGCACCAGATCAGACATGCTCACTCAGAAACCTCCAGAATTAGACCTACAGTTCCCAGTTGCCCGCACTGTACAGTGATTTGTCAACACTGTCACATGAGCAGTACCCTTGCATTCTCTTAAAGGGACAGGGTACCTCACTTTATCACAGAAGTCCAGCCAGAAATGTGTTGGTATAATCAAGTCTAGTGGAAACGAAGATATGGTGAGGATTTCAGTGGCAAGTAAAGCTTGGGCAAGTTTAAAGTTGGATGATGTTATGGAGATTGGAATGGGCAGCCTTACTGATGATGCAGGTGTGTGGACAGAGTGTTTGGAAAGGGCTAGGAATCTAACTTCAAGCATATCAGATAAAGGGACGACAATGAGAAAGGGGACAGGAAATACAGGACTGAAGGTGTTGTATGCAGTATACGAAATAAGGTAAATGAGCTTGCGGCACAGATTGAAATTGGCAGGTATGATGTGGTGAGCATTATGGAGACATGGCTGCAAGGGATCAGGACTGGGAGCTAAATATCTGAGGATATACATCCATTTGAAAAGATAGGGTGGTTGGCAGAGGGGGTGGGGTTGCTTTGTTAGTAAGAAATGAAACTAAATCGATAGCAAGAAATGATGTAGGGTCAGATGATGTAGAATCTGTGTGGGTAGAGTTGAGGAACCGCAAAGGTAAAAACACCATAATGGGAGTTATGTACAGGCCTCCGAACTGTAGTCAGTATGTGGGGCACATGATACACCAGGAGATAGAAAAGGTGTGTAAGAAAGGCAAGGTTACAGTGATCATGGGGGATTTCAATATGCAGATAGACTGGGAAAATCAGGTTGGTAGTGGATCCCAAGAAAAGGAATTTGTGGAATGTCTACGAGATGGCTCTTTGGAGCAGCTTGTGGTGGAGCCCACTAGGGAGCAGGCAATTCTAGATTTAGTGATGTGTAATGAGGCAGATTTGATAAGGGAGCTTAAGGTGAAGGAACCCTTAGGAGGAAGTGACCATAATATGATAGAATTTACCCTGCAATTTGAGAGGAAAAAGCTGGGATCAGATGTAACGGTATTACAGTTAAATAAAGGCAACTACAGAGGCATGAGGGAGGAGCTGGCCAGAATTGACTGGGAGATGAGCCTAGCAGGAAAAACAGTGGAACAGCAGTGGCAGGTGTTTCTGGGAGTAATTTGGGAGACTCAGCAAAAATTCAAGGAAGAAGAAGCATACTAAAGGGAGGATGAGACAACCATGGTTGACAAGCTAAAGAGAAAGCATACAATGCAGCAAAGAGCAGTGGGAAATCAGGGGATTGGAAACCCTACAAAGACCAACAGAGGACAACTAAAGAAGAAATAAGGAGGGAGAAGATTAAATATGAGGGTAAACTAGCCAGTAATATAAAAGAAGATTGGAAGAGTTTTTTTAGATATGTAAAGGGTAAGAGAGAGGCAAAAGTGGACATTGGGCCACTGGAAAATGATGCTGGAGAAGTAGTAGTGGGGAACAAAGAAATGGCAGAGGAACTGAATAGGTACTTTGCGTCAATCTTCACAGTGGAAGACACGAGTGACATCCCCAAAGTTCAAGAGAATCAGAGGGCAGAAGTGAGTATGGTGGCCATTACCAAGGAGAAGGTGCTAGGAAAACTGAAAGGTCTGAAGGTGGATAAATCACCTGGACCAGATGGATTACATTCCAGAGTTCTGAAGGAGATAGCTGAAGAGATAATGGAGGCGTTAGTGGTGATCTTTCAGGAATCACTGGAATCAGGGAGGGTCCCAGAGGACTGGAAAATCGCTAATGTAACCCCCCTGTTTAAGAAGGGAACGAGGCAAAAGTCAGGGAATTACAGGCTGATTAGCCTGACCTCGGCCGTTTGTAAGATTTTAGAGTCCATTATTAAGGATGAGATTTCAGAATACTTGGAAGTGCATGGTAAAATTGGGCAAAGTCAGCATGGTTTCATCAAGGGGAGGTCATGCCTGACAAATCTGTTAGCAGTCTTTGAGGAGGTAACAAGTAGGTTAGACAAAGGAGAGCCAATGGATGTTATCTACTTGGACTTCCAGAAGGCCTTTGACAAGGTGCTGCACAGGATGCTGTTCAGTAAGATAAGAGCCCATGGTGCTAGAGGCAAGGTACTAGCATGGATAGAAGATTGGTTGTCTGGCAGGAGGCAGAGAGTGGGGATAAGGGGGTCCTTCTCAGGATGGTGGCCGGTGACTAGTGGCCGCAGGGGTCAGTGTTGGGACCACAACTTTTCACTTTATACATTAATGATCTAGATGAAGGAACTGAGGGCATCCTGGCTAAGTTTGCAGATGATACAAAGATAGGTGGAGGGACAGGTAGTATTGAGGAGGTGGGGAGGCTGCGGAAGGATTTGGACAGGTTAGGAGAATGGGCAAAGAAGTGGCAGATGGAATACAATGTGGGCAAGTGTGAAGTCATGCACTTTGGTAGGAAGAATAGAGGCATAGACTATTTTCTAAGTGGGGAGAGAATTCAGAAATCTGGAGTGCAAAGGGACTTGGGAGTCCTAGTCCAGGATTCTCTTAAGGTTAACTTGCAGATTGAGTCAGTAGTTAGGAAGGCAAATGCAATGTTGGCATTTATTTCGAGAGGACTAGAATATAAAAGCAGGGATGTGCTGCTGAGGCTTTATAAGGCTCTGGTCAGACCACATTTAGAATATTGTGAGCGATTTTGAGCTCAGAAAGGATGTGCTGGCCCTGGAGAGGGTCCAGAGGAGGTTCACGAGAACGATCCCAGGAATGAAAGGCTTAACATATGCGGAATGTTTGAGGACTCTGGGTCTATACTCGATGGAGTTTAGAAGGATGAGGGGGGATCTGATTGAAACTTACAGAATACTGAAAGGTCTGGATAGAGTGGATGTGGGGAAGATGTTACCATTAGTAGGAGAGGCTAGGACCCGAGGGCACAGCCTCAGAGTAAAGGGGAGACCTTTTAGAACAGAGATGAGGAGAAACTTCTTTAGCCAGAGAGTGGTGAATCCATGGAATTCATTGCCACAGAAGGCTGTGGAGGCCAGGTCATTGAGTGTATTTAAAACCGAGATAGATAGGTTCTTGATTGGTAAGGGGATCAAAAGTTACGGGGAGAAGCCGGGAGAATGGGGTTGAGAAACTTATCAGCCATGATTGAATGACTGAGCAGACTCGATGGGCCGAATGGCCTAATTTCTGCTCCTGTGTCTCATGGTCTTAAGGTGTGGTGGGAAGCTCATCTTAGGGTGAAATATAATACCAAGGATGCGAACAGTTTGGTTCAGTCTCAGACAATTTCAAGACGAGCGGGATGGAGCCAGTGGCTAGGGAGGGCATTTTGTGGCAGGGACTGTCTTTCCAACTTTAAAATGGAGGGAATTTCTCCTCATCCAGTACAGGATATTGGACAAAGAGTCACACAATTTAGAGACAAAAGTATCAAGAAAGCTGCGGGAGAAGTAGGACTGGGTATCGTCAGCATATCTGTGGAACTGATGCCATGATTTCACATGATGTCTCTGGGAGCAGCATATCCATCAGGGCAAAGGATAGATCCTTGAGAGACATCAGGTACTATGTGGGAGCAAGAAGAGAAGCCATTGCAGGTGATACTCTAGCTATGACTATATGGATAAGAATGAAACTGGACACATGCAGCTCCACCCAGCCAGCTGACATTGAGGGAGAGGTGTTGGAGCAGAATTTTGTGGTCAGTCACATCAAAGACCACAGACAGAATGAGGATGTGAGGAGAGATAATTTACCTTTTCCACAGTCAACTGGGATGTCATTTGTGACTTTGGTAAGAAGAGTTTCATTACTGTGCCAGGGAAGGAAGCCTGATTGGAAAGATGAGCATAGATTTGGGAAGTGGCTTTACTTTCAAGGACTTTGGAGAGGAAAATGATTTTCGAGATGGGGCAGTACTTTACAAGGTCAGAGGATCACAAGGATTTTTTTTTGAGGAGAGCGGTGATAACAGGAGGGGGACAGAATTTGAGGAAGTAGAACCATTAATTGCGTTGGCTAACATAGGAGGAATAAAGAATATTGTGTGTAGGCTGTGCCAAGCGTGCTGTTGAATGGTGGCATGCCTGAGCAGGGCACAAAATCTTGAGAGGTTTGTACCACTTAAACTGAGAGCAAAATACTGTGGATGCTGGACTTCTGAAATAAAAACAGAAAGTAATAGAAATTCTCATCAGTGGAGAGGGAAACAGAGTTAATATTTCAGGTTGATGACTTTTTATAATTTTCTGTTTTTGTATCATTTAAAGCCAGCCACCACTAATTAAAACCAGCCTGAACTCTTAAAAGTGAGGTGCATTTCGGCGGGAGCAGGTCTGGAACTGATTGCAAAGGAGCGTGTGAGCAAGAAGAAACTGAATTATGGAGCATAACATGGCAGAGAGCAGGTTCCAAGATTTTCCGATGCGGCACTTGGTTGAGGAAGAGAAATATCATGTATCCACAGGGGGCCAGGAAGCCCTCCAGACACTGCCCTTTCAGAATGCAGTGGGAACAGTTTGCTGCAATGGGTGATGCCAAGAGTTCAGCCCCAAGGACCTGGACACAGTGCCATTAAAAGTTCAATGATCTCACACGAGTGATCAAGATCAGTGAATGTATCTTCAGATGCCACACCTCACCTACTGCACTATTAGCTTCAGCCATTGCTCAATGCACCACACCCTTAATACTCTCCTGTTAACAATCTCTATCAATCACAGCTCATACCAAATGTTCATAGCTTCATCTCATCCTCACACGCTTAGACTGCTGCAAGTTTCTCACTCGCATCTCACAACTTTCACTCAGCTATTTAACCATGATCCTAACATCACACCAACACTCACTTCCCTCTGTCTCTTGCAGGACAAGGTGATGCATAACCAAAGGTAACAACTAATCAATGCAGGATAGACATGTCCTTAATCCCAGGGAGCAGATTGTGCTCACTATCATGGTGTGGCCATGACTGAGGCAGTGGTCAGTGAAAGCACTGAATCCACTGAAGGTGACAGTATCCTCAGGCCTAATCATCTTTCTCATTTCCCACTTCACTTCCACAGTCTTTTCTGATTTACAAGCTGCAGATGGTACAAACATGCATCTGTTGCTTTCTCTCCCTCCCCTCACAGCCCTATTCTTGTGATTTTCTCCTTTCAGGTACACAATAACTGCAAACTGGACAGGGAGTGGTTGAAGAGGTAGAGGTGGAAGGAAAGATAATGGTTACGAAGAATCTCCACCAATTGCTCTCAAACTTACTGTCACTGTGCATACTTTAGATGAAAGCTGGGAGGTTGGATATGTATGTGGTGAGATACTGGGCATGAGTGGGCTGCAACAGGACAGGGAGCACATGTGCCAATTTGCCACAGGGAGAGGTCACACATGGGTTATGCTGCAGAGGACTTAGAAGAGGACTTCAATGCTGAGACCAACAGAACAGCAAGTCCGGAGCAAGTAATCTCTGCAGAATCCTCAAAGCCAGGGCAAAATCCTTCAGTATGCACCTTCTAGACGTCAGCAACTTTAAATGCCTCTGGAAAGCACAGAACCTCCTACAATCACAGGAAGAGCCAGCAGAAATCAATCAACAACTAGCCTGAAAGTGAATGATCTCTTTTAACAGCACTGATTGGGGGAGTCCTTCCTGCTGCTGAATGTTTGTTCAGTTGTGTCTGTTCAAAAGAAGGCATTAATTAGCCAAAGCATTGAGCTCCAAAATAGCTGTTCTGTCATCAAATCAGTGTTACATGCTGATTGATGATACAATCTGTCCACTCTGCTTACTTTCAACATGCTCCTTGTATGTGCGCTAATGTCCTCAAAATGATTTCCATCTCAACCAGCATCACAAGTCTGGCTACGCACTTGCAGATGCTGTTTTGGGGGAAAACTGGTACCAGTTGTGAAAAAATTGGTGCTACACCTCCAAATTTTACAGCCCCCTCTTGACATCAAGGAAGGATGATTTGGTCAAAGATGATAAGTTATTTATAAAGTGCTGAATTGCAGTGTAAATCATTATTATGGGGTAGATTATACCCCTGTGCAGTTTTCAGATGTCCACCAGGTGCAGTGTGATTACTGGCTATCCTGCAATGCTAGCTGGACGCCCAGAGCATTTTGAGTGCCAGGATTTATTAACATGAATCTGACAGAATGTGGATTGAAAATGATACCACCCCATTTCTGCTAGGCATAGACCTTAACATTTTCTCCCGTAGTTCTGAATATAAAGAAATAAGGTGCTGCTAACTGCTGAAATGGATAGAAAAGATTCACTTTACTTGAAGTAGAATTCTTGGGGGTAAATTATGGATCCTCCATTCGCTCAGCATCTGAGGATAATGAGTATTGTTAAGGTTTGAACTTAAAGTCTGAATTTGAACAATATTAAGGGCAAAGGGTGGTAAAGTTCTTTGTAGAAAGATGAGGTGCCTATACTGAGCTTCGATGTGACAATATAGAAGGCCAAAGATAATGAGGCCAGAATGGTTGGAGAATTGAAGAGAACAGAAGTTTACCATCCATATTCTCTCTGTAACTGCCAGTGGCAATAAAATATAACTTATGAAGTGACTAAATTTCTATGAAGTGGAATAATTTCCATGAATCCACTGTGGTAAAACAAAACTAGAAAAAATAGAAAGTTGTGTTTATGTTTGAGCAGTAAATGTAGATCACATTGCGGAATTAGATTTTACAGAATACCCAGGCATCAGCAACCTGTCTGGTATCACTATGAGTGAGATTCTAACCATCTATTTTCTTGCAGTGCAGACAAATTCTATCCCAAATGTCATGAAACATGTATTCCAGCAGCAGTAAAACTGACATACATTCTGGTTGGGATTTTTTGGAGGCAACAGAGGTCCCACTGCTGGGGTCTAAAGTCGGGGGACCCCACTTTGGTGGATGATGGAACCAGGGCTGCATTTTACAGGAAGCAGCCAATTAAGTCTTCACCCCTGGGCTGCTGTCCATTTAAGAACAGTGGCCTATCCCCAATAGCTACCAACTAATCGGAGGGCTGGCAGCTCATCAGCGCCACAGGGACTGATGACCACTGCTGGAATTGCACATGGAGAATGAGGGCACATTGATGGACTAGTGTGTTCACAACCAGGTAAGTTTTGGGGCACTGGGGACATTCAGGCAGGCCACGGAGAGGCAGATGGAGTGGGGGGGATTAGGGGAGGTGATGTTGATGCTATGGAGGCAGCCATTGCGGCCTGGGGACCCCTTGTGGACCAAAGAGTGCCAAAAGAGGAGGAGCCTCCTCCCGGAATCTGCTGGGAGACTGCCAGAGTTTATCTGGCAGTTTCCCCATGCAGCAGAGCGTGTCCCCATTGCTGGTAAAATGCCCGCGGAAGCAGGAACAGGCACTCAGTTGGTCATTTGAGTGACTCAATTGGGTTCCAGGTGAGTGGGCCATCTGCCACCTATCCTACCTCTGGCAAAATGGCAAAGCCACTCAATGCCTCCCCGTGCCATTTTGCCAACCTTCCCACTTCTGACCCCGTCCTCAAAGGGCCTGGAAAATCCCTGCCTCTATCTTAGCATGTAAGCTACTTGATACTTTTTTCACTTGATACTTTTACTGTCAACAAACAGGACAAGACAGCCAATGTCATTTCAATCAACAAGCTAAAAAAAAAGAAATATTCCGGCTTTTTTGGTTATCTTACTGCAGCCAGGTTTTGAGGTATAAATGTACTGTTTTATGCTCCATGCAAATGACAGCTGGTGTTACTTCTTAGGAGGGATGGGGCAGCCCTATTCTAGGAATTGATATGAGCCAACAAAGGAAAAATTGTAAGCACACTAATGATTGGAGAAGTGTTTTTGTATCCTAATTTACTTGTAATGCACAAGTATAATGTTTTATTTGCATGTATGAGCATGATGTTAAATTCAAAGTGCTGGCATTACCAAATGATCTTCAGTTGAAGGTGAAGCCAAAACCACAATTCGCCAAATAAGATGGAAAGTAGAAGCCACAAGCTTCCCCATATGGGGCGGCAGGTGGACAAAATGGTGCAGGAGTAGAAAATCAGTAACTAATTGTCTTTCATCCCTGTGTTGCCCCACTGTTACCAGCTTGGAGACATTAGTTAGACATCTGAGAACAGGTTGTCTAACACAGCTGGAGGTTTGCTGCATGGCCTTGCAGACATTAGAACATTAAATAAATAACACTCTTTAACTAACATTCATTTCACAACTAATTCTCATTCCTTGAGATACAATTATTTGATTTTCATTCGTCAACTTTGACATTGCCCATGAGGATCAAGTTCTCACTTGGGAGTTTCAAAATATCTGAATGCACTTGATTTGTAAACAATGCTTGTTATGAGGCCAATAATATTTGTCTGTCAACTGGACAAAATATTTGGACTTCCTGAACTGTTTCCATGGAATTACTAATATTACATCTTAGCATATTTATGTATAAACTCTGGCAACTGTCCAAAGTACCTTACAAAAAAAATGAAGCCTATTGCTTCACCCTATCATTTCAGCATACTCTACAAAATCAGATCTCATCAAAAATTAAGTACACCAGACATGATTTCACAAGATATTGCTGCAGAGTAAAGAGCTATCAAATTAACACTATACCTCGGTGGTGTAAACATAATCTAATTGAAATTGATTTTTATTGTACAAATTAGATTTTTCTTATGAGGAAATTATTTTTTTTTATTCATTCATGGGATGTGGGCTTCACTGGCTGGGCCAGCATTTATTGCCCATCCCTAATTGCCGTTGAGAAGCTGGTGGTGAGTTGCCTTCTTGAATCGCTGCAGTCCATGTGGTGTAGGTACACCCACAGTGCTGTTAGGGAAGGGAGTTCCAGGATTTTGACCCAGCGACAGTGAAGGAACTGTGATATATTTCCAAGTCAGGATGGTGAGTGACTTGGAGAGAAACCTCCAGGTAGTGGTGTTCCCATCTATCTGCTGCCCTTGTCCTTCTAGATGGTAGTGGTTGTGGGTTTGGAAGGTGCTGTCTAAGGAGCTTTGGTGAATTCCTGCAGTGCATCTTGTAGATGCTACACACTGCTGCTACTGTGTGTCAGTGGTGGAGGGAGTGAATGTTTGTAGATGAGGTGCCAATCAAGCGGGCTGATTTGTCCTGGATGGTGTCAAGCTTCTTGAGTATTGTGAGCTGCACTCATCCAGGCAAGTGGGGAGTATTCCATCACACTCCTGACTTGTGCCTTGTAGATGGTAGACAGGCTTTGGGGAGTCAGGAGGTGAGTTACCTGTCGCAGGATTCGGAGCATCTGACTTGCTCTTGTAACCACAGTATTTATATGGCTGTCCAGTTCAGTTTCTGGTCAATGGTCACTCTCAGGATGTTGACAGTGGGAAATTCAGTGATGGTAATGCCATTGAACGTCAAGGGGCGACAGTTAGATTCACTTTTGTTGGAGATGGTTATTGCCTGGCACTTGTGTGGTGTGAATGTTACTTGCCACTTACCAGCTCAAGCCTGGATATTGTCCAGGTCTTACAGCATTTAGATGTGGACTGCTTCAGTATCTGAGGAATCAGGAATGGTGCTGAACATTAGCAAACATCCCCACTCTGACCTTATGATGGAAGCAAGGTCATTGATGAAGCAGCTGAAGATGGTTGGGCCGAGGACACTACCCTGAGGAACTCCTGCAGTGATGTCCTGGAGCTGAGATGACTGATCTCCAACAACCACAACCATCTTCATTTGTGCTAGGTATGACTCCAACCAGTGGAGAGATTTCCCCTGATTCCCATTGACTCCAGCTTTGCTGGGGCTCCTTGAGGCCACACTCTGCCAAATGTGTAGAGCTAATTAACAACAGTTAATTCATTTAATCATGTTGATTCAAGCAAGATTTTACATCTTCGGGTTGAAAAGCGGTGAAGAACTTTCAGGAGGCTACACTTATGCACCACAATGCAAATCATTATGGTATGCACAGCATCAGGATGGAAAGGTTATGTTTATAAAAGACAACTGGAGTGTTTGAGATTAAAAGAAAAAGTACTGGTGCTATAAATATGTTAAAAGGAAAATGAATATCACAGCTGGTCAGTCACCATGAAACAGAAGAGATATTCAAGAACTGGATACAGTGCAATGAAAGGCATGTAGTTGATCCCTTGGACTGAATTTTCCCAGCCCTATGGAGGTGGATTTGGAAGCACAGGAGGGCAAGGAAAATGCAATTGGATAACACAGGCCAGCTCTGTAACTTATGTCCCTGCTTCTGTGCACTTCTCCCAGAGGTTGGATCCCAGCAGTGACAGATAGCCAACTGGGACAATTAATTGCGTAATAGGCTCTTCCTGTGCAATCACAATTTTATCAAAGGCACACATGTGCCCTGCTGTGTCAGCAGCCCAGAAATTGAGTGAACATTGCTTCACAGCAGGAGGTCTGAGCTATGAACCATGTGAGGCTCTTCATTAGGTTGGCAACATTAACTTGCAGAGCTCAGGTCTCCCCAAGCAGAAGGCATGCCCTTGTAGCCACTTCATACAGACTGATATCTCCACTTATGTTGTACCTGCTGCAAACATGGAGAAAACAGCTGAATTCTAGAGGTGAGTTGAGAGTTATTGCTCTTCACATCAAGGAGGCATTTGACTGGAATGTGGCACCAAGAAAATTGAAGTGAATAGGAACCAAGGAGAAGAATCTCCACTGGTTGGAGTCTTACCAAGCACAAAGTAAGATGTTTGTGGTTGTTGCAGGCCAATCATCTCAGCCCCAGAACATTGCTGTAGGAGCCCCTCAGGCTAGTATCCTGGGTCAAACCACCTTCAGCTGCTTCATCAATGACCATCCCTCTCCATCAAAAGATCAGAAGTGGGGATGTCTGCTGATGATTCCATAGTGTTCAGCACTATTTGCAACTCTTCAAATACTAAAGCAGTACCTGCCCACATGCAGCAAGACCTGAACAACATTCAGGCTTGGGCTGATAAGTGGCAGGCATTAACCATCTCCAACAAGAGAGAATTTAACTATCTCCTTTCAATGTTCAACAGCATTACCATTGCTGAATTCCTGACTACTGACATTCAGAACCATTAGTTAAAACTAGGAACTTGAACTAGCCATATAAATACTGTGGCTACAAGACCAAGCAAGAGGTTGGGAATTCCGCAATGTGTAACTCACCACCTGACTCCCCAAAGCCCCCTCTACAAGGCATAATTCAGGAGTGTGATGGAATACACTGCACTTGCCTAGATAAGTGCAGCTCAAACAACTCTCAAGAAGCTCAACACTATCCAGGACAAAGCAGCCTGTTTGATTGGTACCCCATCCAGCTCCTTAATCATTCCCTCCTTCCACTACTGACACAGAGTGTACCATATACAAGATATGCTGCAGCAATTCACCAAGGCTTCTTCAACAGCACCTTCCAAATACGCAACTTCTACCAGCCAGCATGACAAGGGCAGAGATGCATAGCAATGCAACCACCTGCAAGTTTTTCTCCAATTCATTCACCATCCTGACTTGGAACTATATCGCCATTCCTTCACAGTGGTCTGGTCAAGATTCTGGAACACCATCCCTAACAACGCTATGGGTGTATCTACACTACATGAACTGCAGCAGTTCAAGAAGATGGCTCACCACTATTTTCTCAAGGACAATTTGGAATGGGCAACAAATGCTGGCCTAGCCAGTGACGCTCACATTGCATGAACATATATAAAAAAAAACAGCTGTTGAACTCCAATTGAAGGAGCCTCCATGGCATCACTAATGCTCCTGCTGCAGTGCCCACACAAGGGCCGTACTGAATGGACCTCCTGAAATTGGAATGACACCACTGTCCCTAATTGGATGGGGCTCCAGGAGGCAGTTTCTTAATTGCCACTTCTAGGAAGATCATGTCCAATGTCCCACCATGGTATAGGTTCGCGACCCAAAATTTTGGATCCAACCCACCCGGGAAAATTCAACCCATGAAGTTAGTGTTTGAGTTAAAGGGAAAGATCTGGAGATAATTAGGAAAGGAAGCATTTGAGATGCATCCAAGATCATTATAGGTACATTAAAAAAAATCTAGGGTATTGTTTTATGTTAAACTATGGGAGTTAGGAGTAGTGGATACAGGTTCAAACTAGTAATTGTGAATTGTTGAAGTGATATCAGGAATGGGTTTGCCACCCAGTGGGTAATTTTGACTTTGGTCGCTATTGTAAAATGCAGACAGTTTTCTCCCAGCATTTTTATTTCCACAATGACCACCCACCCCCCACCAACCTTCCCCTCAACAACTGGCAAGCTACCTGTGAGAGTTAGAACAGATGTCGCAGCTTTCCAGAAATATGAAAATATGGCTCGGCCCTTGAAAATAGCTGGAATCTCAAGCTAAGGCCACCCGACAGGTGGCATAATTACAATCCCTGCCCCAAATGTCCTTAGAAGTTAAAACTGACTTCCCTTGAATTGCCCACACAAGAAAATCTAATAATTTTTACATAGTTGAACTCCACATACCCATGTTTCCACTATGGGCCTGATTTTCGTTCACATTTTCAGTTCAGATTGGAACTGGGAGTAGGAAGCCAAAATCTGCCATGCAGCACTTAACCCACTTCATTTCCACCTGCGTCTGACTTGTCCCAAATTTGAAGTGGATCAAGGAAGAGGTAAGCTGCTTTCTCATTTGAAAGCACTCCCAAAAAGTGGAACTGAGCACTGAGTGGCAGTCCTTGCAGGAATTGCTGCAGGAAGCTCTGAAAATTATTTTTTCCAGTTTCTACTCATGCATCATTATCCTGCTAAACAATATTCATTTTAACCTCTCAATTGACAGGCCAGAAGAGTCCAGAACATAAAACAGCATTGCCTTGCAACACTTTGGATATATTCCTTGTAAAAAATGGGCTTTTAGAGAAATTTTTGAGTCTGTGCATTTTAATAGGTGGAAAACAGCAAGTGGTATAAGCAGAATCCTGGTCTATCTTACTTAGGGGTGAGGTTCTATGCTAGCATCATAGCCTGCATAAAGTGATCCCTTTCAAAATTCCTTCATTCTCACTTGCTATCTGTAACATTCATAAGCTATTACTTGGCTGTAGCTTATGTATTTTTGGAATAAGCTCTAGAACAGAAGTTGGAACTTGAACTGATCTAGCATGAATTATTAACAAATTCAGAAAAATAAAGATTTGGCTAATCCATATTGATTCACTTAGCTCCGAATTGGAGGTGGCAAGATCGTAGCCAAAATCAGCTAACTGTAATGCAGCTATCTGTGTATTGCTGTCTAATCAGGCAGAAAGTATTCCTTTGAGCATTCAGGAGCTGGATTTCTTTTTCTTATTACTGGTCCTGGTTAACTGAGAATCTACATTGCTTCGCTAGCTGAGATTGATTGGTTAAACTCAGAATATTCATCAAACTGAGGGACTCTGATCTGTATTGATTACTGCTGTATTGGATGGTTCCTTTACTCACTGAGCCTTTTGGAATAAGATACTTCCAGAAGAGTCCCCCTATTGCATCAGTGCAATTTTTCCCATTTCCCATACGTACTCATTCTCTGAGTGTGTGCCAACCTGTGGGCAAGTTACATGTTGGGTTTACAATCACTGTGAACTATATGAGGCTGCTCAAACTCAGTTTACATGGGACTTTACAGTCATGAGAGTGTAGGGACATCAATCAAGTTGGCTGAACATGGATTGAGAAGGTTAAGCGAATATGGGCTAATGTATTACTCCTGCCGATCTTTCTCATGAGGTCATAAAAGAGCACAAATCAGGAATTTGAGATTTCATATCATGTCCAGAAACTGGCAATGTGATTAGCTCAATAATCATGAAGCATTCCCTACAGATATCTCTGATGAATGGAAAGGGAAATTGTTCGTTCCTGCCAGCAGTGGCAGGTGGGGGAGCAAGCTTTGAATGGAGGCAACAAATCAGTTTCCTGACAGCAGGAAATTAGGGGCAGGTCATATGTCCCACTGATCTATGTCAGGAACTCCATTTTCACCTCATTAAAAGGCCAACACACTGGAACCTTGTTCCCCTCCAAATTTAGTACTCTGCCAGTAGGAATTTAGAACATTTTGTTTCAGACTACATAAGTGGCATGCACCCGACAAGGGAGACTTCTTCTTGGAGTTAATGGGCAGTTAACGCTGCCTTCCCCGTTCTTGCAGAACGCTCTCTGGTGCTGGGAGCCAAGGCTGGAGATGGTATGCAGGAGAAAGAGGGTGGTAAGAGTGTGGAAGGTTAGGGAGGGTGGAAGGTGGGAGGAAGAGTGGGGGAAGGGTGGAAGGCTAGATGGGGGTGGAAGTGTGGAAGAGGGGTGAAAGTGGAAGGGGGAAGAGTGTTTTAGAGAGTGGGGTCTGTGGAGTTGATGGTGGGGTTCTGGGGGGAGAAATCAGGGTACTGATGATAAGAGGGACCAGTGACCATCAAAGGGGGAAGTGGGATGTGGTAGGATGGGAGGATCAGGGCGTGCGTCTGGTAGGTGTCATCAGGCTGGGTCGTGAAGGGGACAAGAAAGGTGCCATGGATAACCGGAGTGAGCAGGGTCAGGATGGGCATGGGCATAGTAACAGGTGTGGGCTCCAAGGAGAGGAAAGGCATTTGAGGTGAATGTTGACAGGCTCCAAAGTGACAAGAGGAAGTTCAAGGGTGACAGAGGGGTGAGTAGAGGTCACATTGAGTGGGTCATTGGTGAAGGGGAAGGGGGGCATGTTGGTGGGTGAGAGGGGGAGGGAAAAAGGTGGTGGAGCGGGTTTGGAAGGAGATGTGCACCATCTCTGCAACAGTAAGATAATGCCCTCCATGTAAAACTGTGATACATGGAAGTGGGAGGAGGGTCTTTTCAGGTTGGTGGAGCTCGAGGTCAGCACCATAGGCCAACTAAAGGGACATCCTAATAATCATGAGGAAATGAGAACAATGAAACAGGAAATGAGAACAATAGCCAGTTGAGACCCTCAATCTATAGTGAAGCCCATACTGCAGCAGATCCGTCCCAGAGTCATGGGTCTCATAACATTGAGATCCCAGCAAAGTGTGGAGCTGCCATTCATACTGAGCCAAAGAAGGGAGGTGGATGCCTAAAAAGGTCACGGCTGGTGGGCCAACTCACAACTCCAAACCTCCATCCTCTTGGGTGTTGATCTTTCTATGCTGCTGAGGCAATGGTCTCAATGCAGGGTTTCGAGGGTGGTGGAGACAAGCGGGGAAGTATTCATGTCAGGTTTCTTGCGCATGGCTCCCATCACCATGTTCAAAGAGTAATATCTCCATATGCATTCATGTGTGAATGTAAGGAACCCCAATCTCTGGTCCTCCAGAATGTTTTTTACATGGAAAGGGTGACAGCAGTAGGATAATTAACAAGCCTGATGAGCAATTCTCCCGCGTACACATGATGTCCAGTTGAGATTCAAGGGCAACACGTGTCTTGGCCAGCCATCATGGTCACATATTATGTGGTGTTGCTGATGGCACAGATGTGGTGATAAAGCCTACTCACTGTGGTCAGATCATGTGGGAATCAATGCATCTAAAGTTCCAGATGGGAGTTCTTTGTGGGATTAGGGGGCCATGTTTCACCCCTGAATGCAGGCGGAATGTTGTGTCGCTGGAATATCCACTGAATCCATAAGACTTGGAGAAGGAATAGAGCGGAATATATTTACAAAAGTGCAAAGTATATACAATAAGTTAACACCCGTGCCAAAACATTTAATTTTCTAAGTTCTACTGCTGTGTCTAGATGCAGTCCTGACACCTGCAGCAGAGGTGGAAGCAGCCTGCTGACTGCTATTTCCTATTGTCTGAGATGACTTTGGCAGGCAACCTTTGGAGGGCCCTGGCCTGCTAAGGGTCTCCTGCTCTGGGGCAGGTGTGCCCTGTTCGGTCTCACTTGCTATAAGCAGTGGGGTCACTGGCAGAGGGGAGGTGGAGGGGCAGGCCACGCACAGAGTGTCCTGGGTTGATCCTCCCAGGGTGCTTGGATGGCACTCCTCCCCCATCTGGGTGCTCGAGGGACCCTCCCTGACTCCCTGAGAAGGGACATCTCCAGGAAGGTAGGTGCCCCATCCCCCTCTTGTCTAGCCAATACTGGGTTCCACCCATAGCCAGAACAATGGAGTGCAGGTCTTAGTGCAAATCTAGCTGAACAAGCTGGACCTGGGTCTCCAAAGTGGCTGCCACCCTTTCAATTGAGACTTCGATGCGCTTGCATTACAGAACCATGACAAAAGACACAATGTGAATGTACTTCTCCTTCTCTCATCCCAGTCAGTTGACAGCCTCTGTCAACTCTGCCTGATGTTTCCTTGCCTCTCTTTGCATCTCCAATATTTGTCCTGAGACTGATTACAAAGGCTTGTCTTCGAATTTGGATTTGGAATCCAGCAGTCCCCCAACTGCCAGAGACTTCGGAGACTATCTCTGCCTGCTGTAGACACATGTCTGTGAGGTGATCACCAGAGTGTGAACCCGAACCTAGATCTAGGACCCACCAGGGTGTGTGTCTCTGCGCTAGTGGAGAGTGCAGATGAACACACTGATGACCCTCCTGTTGTGGACTCTCTTGTCCTGCGTTGAGACAGATGGATTGAGTGTGAGCAATGTGGATAAAGCAGTTCAGAAGGCTGCATGCTTACTGTGTGTGCTGAGTCCTTTCCAGAAAGGGATTAAGATGCCTTTTGTGCAGGATCTTAGATGAGATGTTGATATTCAAGTGGGTGTCAGATTTGTCTACAAAAAGCAGGACAAATCCAACCCAGCAAATCACCACCCAATCAGTGTAATCACAATCATGAGTGAGGTGATAGTGGGTGTCATTGTTGGTGCTATCAAACTGCACTTACTCTGCAATAATCTGCTCACTGACGTTCAATTTGGGTTCTACTAGGACCACTCAGCTCCTGACCTCATTATAGCTTTAGTCCAGACATGGAAAAAAGAGCAGAACTCAAGAGGTCAGTTAAGAGTGACTGCCCTTGACAACAAGGCAGCATTTGACCGAGTGTGGTATCAAGGATCCCTAGCAAAACTGGAGTCAATAGGAATCAGGGAGAAAACTCTCTGCCGGCTAGATTGATACCTAGGGCAAAGGAAGATGGTTGTGTTTGTTGGAGGTCAATCATCTCAGTTCCAGGACATCACTACAGAAGTTCCTTAGGGTGGTGTCCTAGGTCCAACCATCTTCAGCTGATTCATCAATGACTTCCCCTCCATCACAGGGTCAGAAGTAGGGATGTTCACTGAGGATTGCACAAAGTTCAGTAGGATTCACGACTCCTCAGAATCTGAAGCAGTCCATGTTCAAATGCAGCAAGACCTGGACAATATCCAGGCTTGGGCTGACAAGTGACAAATAACATTCATGTTGCACAAATGCCCAGGCAATGAACATCTCCAACAATAACGAATCTAACCATCGCCCCTTGACGTTCAATGGCATTACCATCGCTGAATACCTCACCATCAACATCCTGGGGGTTAGTATTGACCAGAAACTGAACTGGACCAGCTATATAAATACTATGGCTGCACGAGCAAGAAAGAGGCTAGGAATCCTGCGACAAGTAACTCACCTCCTGTTTCCCGAAAGCCTGTCCACCCATCTACAAGTCACAAGTCAGGAGTGTGATGCAATATTTATTTATTAAAAATTGTTCTGGTAGGGTTTTCAATGTGTGGTTTGCTTGGTAGTCCTGCCACTTCTTCCTCCATCCCCATTGGTTTTGTAGATCAAAATTGGTGCTACTGTGCATTGGAGTACTGTACTGGACATTGAAGTCCACCTCCCAAAGTACATTCTGTGTCATTACCACCCTCTTCCAAGTTGTGTTCAACATGGAGGAATACTGATTCATCAGCTGAGGGAGGGTAGTCAGTTGTAATCTGCAGGAAGTTTCCCTCCCCATGTTTGAGCTTATAGGTTCCAGAGGCAATATTGATTATTCTCAGGGCCACTCCCTCCTGACTGTATACCACTGTGCCACCACCTTTAGTGTGTTTATCCTGTGTACAGGTCAGTACATACACAGTGATGATGATGTCTGGGACATTGGCTGTAAGATTTGATTGTGTAGATATGACTATATGAGGCTGTTGCTAGACTGCGGGACAGCTTTCCTCAGATGTTAGTGAGGAAGTATTTGCAGGGCTGATTGGGTTGAGAGGGCCTTTGTTGCATCTGCTGCCTAGGATGGTACATCCAGCTCTATTATTATTATAGTTTTGCACAGCAGTTTGATGCAATTGAGTAGCTATACAGAGTGTAGAGAAGAGCCAGCTACATTACTGGAGTCACATGTAGGCCAGGCCGGCTAAGGACGGCAGATTTACTACCCGACAGGACATTAATTAACCAGACGGGTTTTTTTATGACAATTCAGTTGTTTTATGGTCACCATTAGTGAGACAAGCTTTTTTATTCCAAATTTATTTAATTGACTTAATTTAATTTCCCCAGCTGTCATGGTGGGATTTGAATTCATTTTTCTGGATCTTTAGTCTACACCTCAGAATTACTAACCCAGTATCATTACCACTATGATAGCATACCCTCAAATGAGCACACGCTCACTGAGGCAATCTTTGATAGCAGCCAGCACTGCCATCTTTCTGATCCAAAGCATCCTTTCCTCAGCTACTAATTATCCCAGCAATACTCCCACAGTTTTAATTTGACCCTCTCTCCTAACACATGTAAACATAGCAAGCAAGAATCAGTATTTTTAAATTATGCTAAAAGATTTTGTAAAATTCCTCCCAAAAGTGGCAGAGCACTTGTTTACTCTTAACACTTCTAACAATGTGCCAATATTAGCAGCTCCATCTGTTACAGCTGACTCGGGGTACAGTCAAACCTGTTTTGAATCTTTTATCCGGATTAAATGGAGATCCCTTGCAGCTATGTCACCATCTGTTAGTTTCTGGGTCCAAATCTAGATCCCAAGCTTAGAGTTCTCCTGCAGCTTGAGCTCATGTTGTTCATATACCTTCAAGTTGCACACTCATCTTCGGGGCTGGTCTGTTCCCCTTACATCCATATTTTTACTGGGAAAAAAACTTACAATAAAAGTTCTGATTTCCCCTCTTCATGCATCACCATTTCATTGTTCACTTTTGTCAAGAAAGAGAACGCTGGCTCCACCATCACAATCTCCCCAATCTACCATTTGTAAACTTATGAAAACACTGAAGATCGTGAATCGCTCCAGGCATATAAAGCAATCTGTTGAGATATACCAAAAACCATGTTTATTTCATTCTTGCTACTGGGAAAACTAGACTATTGATTTCTACAAACTGGTTTTAAAGGCTGCACTGGCCCACTGAGCATTAACCTTTCAAAAGTACTTAGTATGATATCTTCCAGCTGGAAAATCTTTAGCTTTTTTTCTAAAGATTCTTTTCTTACATAGAGTCAAATTTAAAAATATCTGAACTAATATTCAGCCAAAATTATGAATTTCACCAAGCCTCAGTTTATTCCAAACTAAAATAAAAACCTTTTTTTTATTTGTTCACGGGATGTGGGTGTCATTGACTAGACCAGCATTTATTGCCCATCCCTAATTGCCATTGTTCAGATGGCATTTAAAAGTCACATGGAGTCACACAGAGGCCAGACCAGGTAAGGATGGCAGATTTCCTTCCCAAAAAGGGATTAGTGAACCAGATGGGTTTTTACAACAATTGGCAAAGGTTTTATGGTCATCAGTAGACTTTACATTACAGATATTTTGCTGTGGTGGGATTTGAACCTGGGGTCTCTAGAATATCAGTCTAGTGACAATACCACTGCACCACCACTATCATTCTGTAAATTGAGTTTGCCTTTTGAAAAGGTTACATGATAACAACAAAACTATATTTGTACATCTTTTCCAAGAAATCCAGAACAAGAGTTGACATATAAAAATAAAACAGGCTAAGTGTATAGAACAAAGCTTTCATATTCTTTTTTTTGGATGTGTTTATCTCTGTAATAACTCTGTGATCAAGGGAAATTTTCTTCATCATAGGTCAAATTTCAGCAGTGAGAGCTCAATGTCCTTATCAACAGTTGCATGTTAGCCACCAATAGTATATAATTGTTCTACTGTGTTTTCCCACATAGGTCATAGCCAGAACTGCAGAGTCTGTACAAACATTTGAGTCACAAGGCTTGTAAGGGTCCACTTGCACCAGGAGTATTTCTCCGTGTGATCTCAGATGACTAATTTTTGACAGGCAACAATAATACCTGTCGACTGAAAACCAGCAACTATCTCTGTTCAGGGAGTTTGGAAACACCACTCAAGCATTAATGAGGAAGCTGATGCAGATAAATAGTGAAAGGCTTATCACAGCTTGCTAACCGGTGACTCCGGCTGAAGTATTTTTTCCGGCAGGTTGGGTGGAGATGCTGGATGTGAGCTTGCCAGACAAATAAAACTAATTTACAGGTCCATTTTTCAAATTTCACAGTAATATTTCACGATATTAATTTCAGTAATCTGCGAATGCCAAAATTTTTTTAAAAAAGTTACCTTAAACAGAAATAAATTCCAAGTGCTAGTAATGTGTTGTTTGCCTATTAATAGCATCACTAGTATTCAAGGGCTTGCCTATGAAGACCAAGGGCTGGATTTTACGGCCTCCCTTCCCCCTGCCTTCACCAGCAGGCGTGACTTTGGTAGGACAGTGCCAGAATTGGCAGCCCACTAGCCATTTCTTTAAGAAACATTTACCGGGTAATTGAGCTTGTTACCATGCTGACTGACCCAAATATTACACTGCCACATCATAATTATAGTTGGTGTGGTCAGGCAGGAGAGAGTGGGCAATCTTTTTTAACCCAACTGATTAAAAGACGGGAAGGAAAGGGGGATATATCCTTCAGGGGTTGCCCTGTGCAAATCAGGGGCACTCCCCAAGATGATATGTGTCCATTTGTGCCTCCCCACCTGGTCTCCAAAATCTGTACCCCTACCCTCCTTGCCCCCACCTCCCCAGGATACCCAATCCCTTCATGTCCTCAAAGCACAGGACTTACCTTAGTCGAGGATCCATTGCTTTTCTCTCCTGGGCCTACCTGCAGCCCCAACAACGCCCATTACTTAGCTCTGGCACTGCTAGAGCTGCCAGCCAATCAGATTGGCAGGCAGCTCTTGAGGGCTGGACTTTCTCCCACAGAGGGGAAAAAGTCTCTGCTCATTTAGGTTGCCCCCAGCATGCCTTTATTTTAAGTTGGTCAGTTTGGAACCAACTTTACTAACGGTGGGGTTGGCGAGCAATACGCTCCTGTAAAATTCATCCCCAAAGAAATGTTTACCAGGGCTCAGGTAAATTGGGCAGATGATCTCACCTTCAGGAATAGGGGGGAACCTGAGGCAGGGGAGAGCTACGTTCTTTATAGTTTCTGAACCACCACTTCTAACTTCACCACATCGTCTATTTTGGACCACCTGCAAATCCAACCTCTTTGCATTGAGTTTCTGAATCCAGGTTGATTATATAAATTAGAAAATTAGTGGTCTCAGCACTGAGACCTGGATCCTCCCACTCAGTATTTCCCTGACCCTACCTGGACAAATCTTCTCTACTGGGTTCTCATTGTTTGCCACCTTTCAACCAGTTTCTTATCAATTTCCAGAACTTATCCCGAATCCCTGCAGCTCCAAGTTCAATTAATAGCACAATGGAATCTTGTCAAAAGGTCTTTAAAAGACAAAGTACACCACATCAGCACATGGGAACCAAAGTGAATCAGGGATAGACAGGAATGTGGAAATCAAAACACAAGAAGATCAGCCATGATCTTATTGAATGGCGGAGCAGGCTCAAGGGGCCAAATGGTCTACTCCTATTCCTATTTCTTCAAATTTATTCCTGACAATTAAATTGTATTATTTTACCTGGAATATAATTGAGAATAGTCGCCTGTGTTTATTTTGTTACTCTTTTGAAAATATGAACCACAGAAGTCAATTTTTAATCTTCAGGGGCAAAATTTTACCCCTGGCGTGGGGGATTGGCGGGGGCAGTCGGGAAGCCAACGCCGCCCACTATCGGCAGCACTCCACGATTTTACGTGGGCGGGCCAATTAAGGCCCACCCAATGTGATACATGGCCTGGGAATGTGCACGAAGGGATGGGCGGGGGCGAGGGCATGATGATCCCCCACTGACCCCTGAAAAGTGGTCATAGAGGTTGAGGGCCACTGTGACCTTCAGAGCCACTGGCATGGGGTGTCCACCCACACAGTCGGAGGTGATCTCAGGGTTGATCCTCTTGACAGATGGAGGTCACTGTCTCCCGTGAGAGACGGCGCCTCCGTTTGGCATTGCACCTCAGACATATTGAGGTAGCTCCATCGCCGCCTGTAAACCCTGGCAGCAGGATATTGGCATCTTCTGCAGCCCCTTCCACCTTGGACATCTTGTTGGCCCTGCACCCCTTGTGCCTGCACCTCTCCTCTCACAGGTGGCTCCCCTGGAAGCTGAGTAGAGACACCTGGCCTCCTCCAACTTCTGGCCCTCCCTCCTCAGAGGAGGTGCCTCTAGCGGAGACCACAATCCCCATTACCAGGGTAAGGGAAGGCTGTCTGGTATTTGAAAGGGCCCATGTGGTGTGAATCCTCTGGAGGCCTGGAAAACAACAGAGTCCTGAACTTAAGCTTCTAAATTCTCGCTCTGCAGCTCTGAAGCAAAATGAAGCTGTCCTGTTCACAGAAGCAACCAGCATCAAATGATATCCTGAACTCCTCACTAATCGTTTTAACAAAGTCACTGACTCTCTCATCCCGCGTGTGGTTTGAGGTTTTGCTAATTGTGGCCTGCCCACCTGCCTGTTATGTCCATCCGATGGCCTAAAAATTGCACGGGCTACATAAAATCGGAGACAATTGGTGTCTCAAGGGCCTTAACTGGCCTCTTAATTAATGACAGGAACCCTGTCTCCCTCGCACACCCACTTAGCAAAATATCGTGAGAGTGCACGTTGACGTTAGCATGGTCAGCCGACGTCAACGAGCTTTATTTAATGCTTGAGCGGGTCGGGCACGCGACCACCCACCAAGCTAAAAATTCTGCCCCATGTCTTTGCAAGAAAATAATGACTATTCCATAAAATTTCACAGATCTCATAAATGCCATCTCTAGTTCTGGATTTATTTGCTTTGAGCCTGGAGTTCCCAGATTTAGGATGAAGCTATGATTTTACTCGGGATGCCTTTGTTTGGAGAGGCCATGTTGGTCATGTCTTCCCTTGTTAATACACAATGCACAAGAAAAGTGGCATATGTTCACACCCAAGTGCTAATCCAGCAAAGATTGAAACTAACCATGATAAAATTCTGCATTGCTGATCATTCCATATGCAGCACAGACTGAAATCAATCCTTACTGTTATGTAAACTATTAAGAGCAGAGCAGTTTGTCGTCTTCTCACCCGCTGGTAGCCCTAATTTGCAAGGAGGACAGAAATCTTGCAAAACTGGATTCCATTTGTCAGTGGCAATTGAGCTTGGGAAATTCTCTGTAACAGTAGGAGTGGCTGAAAGTAAGCAACATTACACAAGTGTAATTAAACTATTCAAATATTCTTCACATTCCTGAACCTGTGTGTCTGGTTGCAGCTTTTGCAATTCAGCTTCTGGTTCCAATTCAAGGAACCTCATCTGCCGTCAACTCAGGCTGATTGGAGAGATGTACAACCTCAGTATGCTGTTCCACCAAGAGTTTTTATTATCCCATGTCTGTTCTTGCACCTACAGAACATTGCTTGCTTACATCTCTTACATCCCTTCCTCTTGCACTTGACCGGTGAATCCCCATTCCACTTTCATCACTTAAGGATGTATTTCTCAGTCCTTCCTTACCGTCCTCCCCATCTCAAACTTCCATAAACTTCAGCTAATTTCAAGTGCTCAGCATCCACACAAAGTCCAATACAACCGTCCATGCCAAACTCCACTGTCTCCCTGGGCCCCAGTGAATTAATTACAAATGTTTCTACGGCCTCATTCTAACCTGCCTTCTTTAACCATACCTCACAACCATCATAGATCACCCCTTCAACTTTAGATCACTGCTTACTTGCTAGTCTCTCCTCTCCACTACTGGAGATTGATTTTATAGCCATGAATCTCCTACCTTTTTGGAATTCTCTCCCGCAACTCCTTTTTTTTTTTACCCACTTCACACCCTTCCAAAGTCCCTGGAACACCCTATTTGTTCAATAGTACCTTAGGTTTCCTAATCCCACTTAAATTCATTCACTTCTCTGATTGGTGTTCACCCCTCCAAAGTTTCTCTCAGATATTTTTTGCATGTTCAAAAATATGCTTTTTGATTCTCCTGCATTTGTTAAAAACATTGATTTTATTGAGTTTTCCATTTGTTTACCTCCACTCCTCAAAACAGTGAGTCACGCAGGAGGATAGTTCATGAGCAGTAAAAAAAGCTGCTGCTACAATTTTCAGCTGCCAGCTAGACACGGGCACTTTCCAGCATTAGTCACTGAATAACAGCAACCAGTAAGAATGCTAGCTGCCTGATAATACCTTTCTGGCACTAACACCCTGGCCAACGTGTGTTCCAAGTTCTGCATAAAATTGAAGAGAAGCTGTTGCTAAAAGGTCACTTTGTCGTGATTCCTTTATTTTCAGCACCTTATTTTCTAACCTGCTGACCACCTACATCAAATTAAGCCATGATTGCCCTCTCATTATTTAGCAATCACCTGTATTTTTGATATATGTGTTAACTTTCCAACTTCATGCTCCTGGTGAGGACACTTGCCCACTGGGAAAGCATATTGGAAGTTCAAACTTTCTAGCCTTGTTATTAACAGGGACTGGGCAGTTAGCGGGAAGTGGGGCAGGAGGGATGGGGGCTGAAGGCCCAACAGTCAGGAAAACTGGAAATATGGCTTTCCCAGAAGCTCTACTGGGGACATGATTTAAAATTAAATCTGTTTCCTGGCTGCAGCTGGACAGATTGAAGACTAGCTGGTTGTCAGGCAACTGGGCCTGTGGCTCCAGGCCACAGCCAAGAATCTGCCAATGATCGGGAAGAGTCAATAATTGGGAGGGTGTAAGCGATTCCCAGGGAGTCAGTCATCTGCATGGGTGCAGGCAAATTGCAAGATACTCACAGGTGAGCTTGAGTGGCCAAAGAGAAGCACTCCTGCTCCTCCAAGGCCCACGAGCAGTGCTTTAAAGGCACTTACCTGATAGATCCAGCCCTTTATGCCTCCCCTCAGTTGCTGACTTTCTTGATGCTTGGGAAACCTAACAGGTGCCAACGCTAAAAGTTAGGTTAAAATGGAGGCTCACAGGCTCCTTACAAGATTTTAGTGAACAATCCTCACCCCTCACTCTGTTAAAAATGGAACTGGGTGGATTCGAAGTGGTTGTTTGAGTTGGACATTTTTTTTTATTAACATCAGCCCCCTAACCGCCTGCACGGGGATTTAAAATTACCCCCACAAAATCATAAAATTTGCACGTTTCTTTCCTTACATAGGTTATTGGTGTCATCTGCATTAGTAAATGAAAGGTTTGTGGCAATTCACAGCTTCTGGGACAAAACCAGCTTCCAGACTGTCAGTAAATTTGGTCACACAGCATGACTACAGGGAATATGGACACCGAGGCGTAGTGGTATTGCACTGGTCTAGTAATCCTACAACCCAGGGTAATGCTCTAGGGACCTGAGTTCAAATCCCACCATGGCAGATAATGGAATTTGAATTCAGTAAAAGTCTAATGATGTTGATTGTGATAAAAACCCATCATAGAGTTTTACAGCCCAGAAAGAGGCCCTTCGGCGCACCAGTCAACAAGCCCCTATCTACTCTAATCCCATTTTCCAGCACTTGGCCCATTGCCTTGTATGCAATGGCATTTCAAGTGTTCATCTAAATACTTCTTAATTGTTGTGAGGGTTCCCACCTCTACCACCCTTTCAGGCAGTGAGTTCCAGATACCCCTCCCCCACCTTCTGGGTGAAAAGATTTTTCCTCAAATCCCCTCTAAACCTCCTGCCGCTTAACTTAAATCTATGCCCCCTGGTCAATGACCCCTCCACTAAGGGGAAGAGTTTCTTCTTATCTACCCTATCTTTGCCCCTCATAATTTTGTACACCTCAATCAGGTCCCCCCTCAGCCTTCCCTGCTCTAAGGAAAACAACCCCAGCCTATCTAATCTCTCTACGTAGCTGAAACATTCCAGCCCAAGCAACATGTGAATCTCCTCTGCACCCTCTCCAGTGCAATCACATCCTTCCTATTGTGTGGCGTCTGCACACAGTACTCCAGCTGTGGCCTAACTAATACTTAATACAGCTCTATCATAACTTCCCTGCTCTTATAAGCTATGCTTCAACTAATAAAGGCAAGTATCCAATATGCCTTCTTAACCACCCTTATCTATCTGTCCTGCTGCCTTCAAGGATCTATGGACATGCACACCAAGGTCCCTCTGATTCTCTGTTCTTCCTAGGGTTCCACCATTCATTGTGTACTTCCTTGCCCTTTTAGTGCTCCCAAAATGCATCACCTCACACTTTTCAGGATTAAATTCCATTTGCCACTGTTCTGCCCATCTGACCAGCCTGTCCCTATCGTCCTCTAGTCTAAGGCTTTCCTCCTCGCTATTTACCACACCAACAATTTTCGTGTCATCTGTGAACTTACCAATCATACCTCCAACATTTATATCTAGATCAATAAAGAACACTACAAACAGCAAGGGATCCGGCACTGAAACCTGCTGTATGCCACTGAACACAGGCTTCCAGTCACAAAAATAACCTTCGACCATCATCCTCTGCCTTCTGCCACTAAGCCAATTTTGGATCCAATTTGCCAAATTGCCCTCGATCCAATGGACTCTTACCTTGTTGACCAGTCTCCCATGCAAGATCTTGTCAAAAGCCTTACTGAAATCCATGTAGACTACATCAACTGCACTACCCTCACCTACACACCTAGTCACCTCCTCAAAAAATTCAATCAAATTTGTTAAACATGATCTCCCCTGACAAAACCATGCTGACCATCCTTGATTAATCTTGCCTCTCCAAGTGGAGATTAATTCTGTTCCTCAATTTTTTCCAAAAGATTCCCTACCACTGATGTGAGACTCACTGGCCTATAGTTCCCTGGCTTATCCCTACCACCCTGCTTGAATAACGGTACCACATCAGCTGTCCTCCAGTCCTCTGGCACCTCTCCTGTGGCCAGAGAGGATTTGAAAATTAATGTCAGGGCCCCTGCAATCTCCTCCCTTGCCTCCCACAGCAGCCTGGGATACATCTCAATTGGGCCTGGGGATTTATCTGCTTTTAAGCCTGCTAAAATTGTGAATACCTCCTCCCTCTCAATGCTAATTTGTTCAAGTATATGACAGCCCCACTCCTATATTTCTATACCAACATCACCCTTCTCTATAGTGAATACAGATGCAAAGTACTCATTTAAAACCTCACCTAAGTCGTCTGGCTCCTCACACAGATTGCCACTTTGGTCTCTAATGGCCCTACTCTTTCCCTGGTTATCCTTTTGCCCCTAATATACTTATAAAATACCTTTGGATTTTCCTTTATTTTACCCGCCAGTGTTTTTTCATGCCCCCTTCTCTTCACTCTCCTAATTTCTTTTTTAAGTAACCCCCACCCCCACACCCGCACTTTCTATATTCCTCTAGGTCTTCTGCTGTTTTAAGCTCTCGGTATCTACCATAAGCTTCCTTTTTTTCCTTATCCAATCTTGTTCATTCCTCAACATCCAGGGTTTTCTGGACTTACTGGTCCTATCCTTCACCTTTACGGAAACATGTTGGCCCTGAACTCTCATTATTTCCTTTTTAAGTGTCTCCCACTGGTCTGATGTAGATTTCCCTTCAAGTAGCTCCTCCCAGTCCACTTTGGCCAGATCCTATCTTATCATATTAAAATCAGCCTTCTCCCAATTCAGGACCTTTATTTCTGGTCCATCTTTGTCCTTTTCTATAACTACCTTAAATCTTAGTGACTATAACTCAGTATTACCAAAATGCCCCCCCACTGACACTTCTACCACTTGCCCAGCTTTGTTCCCTAAAACTAGGTCCAACACCGCCCCTCTCTCTTATAAGAATTTTTATGTGCTGGCTTAAAAAGCTCTCCAGGCTACATTTTAAGAATTCCGCCCCCTCTAAGCCTTTCAAACTTTGTCTATCCCTGTTAATATTGGGGAAGTTGAAATCCCCTACTTTTATTACCTATTATTTTTACACTTATGAGATTTGCCTACATATCTGCCCTTCTACCTCCCCCTGACTGTTTGGGGGTCTATAGTGCACCTCCCAGCAATGTGATTGCCCCCATTTTTTAAAATTCTACCCATATGGCCTCATTTGATGATCCTTCTAAGATATCATCCCTCCTTGTGGCAGTAATTGACCCCTTGATTCAATATTGCAATACCACCTCTTTCACACCGCCCCCCCTCAAGCCCACCCCATCTCACCTGAAGATTCTACATCCCAGAATATTGAGCTGCCAGTCCTGCCCTTCCCTCAACTATGTCTCTGTGATAGCAATGATATCATATCCCATGTGTTAATCAACACCCTCAACTCATCTACCTTACTTGCAAGACTCTTTGCATTGAATTAAATGCCATCCAGCCTTGCCATGCTCCCTTGTGCTTTAACTTGACCATATACAAGCTGCCTTCAAGACTGACTTGGTTTTTCTTCTATACTTGTCAGTACATCTATTATACCTCCACTCCATATCCCATCCCGCTGCCAAATTAGTTTAAACCCCCACCAACAGCACCAGCAAACCCATCCACAAGGATGTCGGTCCTGGTCTAGTTGAGGTGCAACCCGTCGGACTTGTGCACGTCCCACCTTCCCCAGAAACAGACCCAGTGATCCAGGAATCTAAAGCCCTCCTTCCTGCACTATCTCTTCAGCCATGCATTCATCTGCTCTATCCACCTATTCCTATACTCACTAGCAGCAGGAGTATTCCAGAGATTACAACCTTTGAGGTCCTGCTTTTCAATCTGCTATCTAGCACCCTAAATTCTTGTTGCAGGACCTCATCCTTCTTTCTACCCATGTTGTTGGTACCGATATGAACCACAATTTCTAACTGTTCACCCTTCCCCTTCAGAATGCCCTGCAGCCGTTCAGTGACATCTTTGACCCTGGCCCCAGGGAGGCAACACAACATCCTGGAGTCACACCTGCGGCTGTAGAAGCATCTGTCTGTACCCCTCACTATTGAGTCTCCTACCACTATTGCTCGTCTTCTCTTTCTCCTCCCACCTTCTGTAGCTGGGCTTTGGCTGCACTCCCCAGAGGAACCGTCGCCCTCACCATTTTCCAACACAGAAAAATGGTTCCTGAGTCAGATGCGCTCTGGGGCTTTCCTGACTACCTGCCTTCCTCCCTTCTTTTGATTGGTGGTCACCCATTCCTTCTCTGACTGCAATTCCTTAAGCTGCGGTGTGAGCACATCTAAAAACGTGCTATCCACATAACCCTCAGCCTCACGGATGCACTGCAGTGTCTCCAGCTGATGCTCAAGTTCCAAAACTGGCGCTCAGGCTGGTCAATCCAGTGGCACTTCCTGCAGATATGGTCATCCAGACTGCCTGGAGCGTCTAAGGCTTCCCACATTCTGCAGACCATGCAACAGACGGGACTGAGCTCCCCTGCCATACCTTTAGTTAAAATACTCTTACCCTAAATTTAAGCCAAATAGAAAATAATTTAAGGGCAGAATATTGCACTCATCGGCCGAGCACATGCCCAACCTGAACAAGCGTAAAATAACGCGCGATGATGTCGGGCGAGCGTCCTGACATCATCACGCACTCGTGCAATATTTCAGTTGGTGGGCGCGTGCAGGAGTCAGCGGCACAGCCACCGACAATTAACAGGCCTATTGAAGCCATTAAAGTAATAATTAAATTAAATTTTTCACCCTCTGTCCAACCTTATGGTTGGCAGGCAGGCGAAAAGGCCAAGCAGCCTTTGGATTTTTTAGAAAACCTCATGCACAGGAGGGATGAGGTTTCCAAGAACAAATAAAAATTAAATAAAAATTTTTACATTTCATTCATAACATGTCCCTGCTCATGTGCAAGAGCCAGATGAGGGGACATGTTTCAAACATTGCTTAAGTTTTTAATGTTTGAGTTTCTAAATCTTCAGCTCCCTGAGGCAGTTCTGTGCCTCAGGGAGCTTTCACTGTGAGCACCCGTGCACAAGCATGAACTTCCACGCTCACCCTCCTCCCGCCTGCACCCGGCAGCGCTGAGAATTACTGCACGTGTTTCACACCAGCTGTTGGCCAGCCAGCGTGAAATCCATGTCAGGGCCCAACTGCGGGTGGCGGTCGACTTTGTGACCGCTCCCAGGCCCACCTGCCAAGCCCACCCGACAAGGTGAAAATCCTGGCCTAAGTTTCTTTCTTTTTTTAAAAAAAAAGCTAGAACTCTTACCTTTCCCTAATGTAGCTTTGAAGTGGAGAAAAACATCTTAACCACTCCCTACCAATCAACTCTCTGCTTTGCGCTAACGCCACTTTCGTCAGCCTTTTCAAATTCTGGCATGGTTCCTGTTTTATCCCCTCAACTCTCGCAGCTTTACCTCCTGCACTCTCGCTGTCTTATCCCCTCAACTCTCGCTGTTTTATCCCCTCAACTCTCGCTGTTTTATCCCCTCAACTCTCGCTGTTTTATCCCCTCAACTCTCGCTGTTTTATCCCCTCAACTCTCGCTGTTTTATCCCCTGAACTCTCATTCTTTGATCTTCTGAACTCTTGCTGTTTTATCCCCTCAACTCTCGCTGTTTTATCTCCTGAACTCTCGCTGTTTTATCCCCTCAACTCTCACTGTTTTATCTCCTGAACTCTTGCTGTTTTATCTCCTGAACTCTCACTCACTAATGAGGAAATCTGCTGTCCTTACCTGGTCTGGCCTATATATGACTCCAGATCTACAGTAATGTGGTTGACTCTCAAATGCCCTCTGAAATGGCCGAGCAAGCCATTCAATTGTGTCAAACCAAAATGGAATGAAACCGGACGGACTAACTGGCATCGACCTAGGCACCAGAAACGACAGCAGCAACAGCAAACCCAGCCCTGTCAATCCTGAAAAATCACCCTTACTTACCTGAGGGGAATGAAGGGGCAGTGTTTGTGTCAAAATTGTTAGAGCTGTCTCACAAACTAGTCAAGCAACAGCTTAACATAATTATCCTAATGGAATCATACCTTACAGACACCACTATCACCATTCTCACCAGCAGAACACTCCCATCAGAGGCGGGGGCACAGTGGTATACAGTCGGGAAGGAGTTGCCCTGGGAGTCCTGAACATCTACTCTGGACCCCATGAAGTCTCATGGCATCAAGTCAAACATGGCAAGGAAACCTCCTGCTGATTATCACGTACCGCACCTGCACCCTGTACCCCCCTTCAGCTGATGAATCAGTGCTCCTCCATGTTGAACACCACTTGGAGGAAGCACTGAAGGTGGCAAGGGCACAGAATGTACTCTGGGTGGGGAACTTCAATATCCATCACCAAGCGAGGCTCAGTAGCACCAGTACTGGCCGAACTGGCTGAGTCCTAAAGGACATAACTACTAGACTGGATCTGCAGCAGGTGGTGAGGGAACCAACAAAAGGGAATTACATACTTGACCTCATCCTCACCAACCACACTGCCACAGATGCATCCATCCATGACAGTATCGGTAGGAGTGACCACCACACAGTCCTTGTGGAGACAAATTCCCATCTTCACATTGAGGATACCCTCCATTGAGTTGTGTGGCACTACTACTATGCTAAATGGGATAGATTTCAAACAGAACTAGCAACTCAAGACCAGGCATCCACGAGGTGCTGTGGGCCATCAGCAGCAGCAGCAGAATTGTACTCAAATGCAATCTGTAACCTCATGGCCCAGCATGTCCCTCACTCTACCATTACCATCAAGCCAGGGAATCAACCCTGATTCAATGAAGAGTGCAGGAGGGCATGTCAGGAGCAGCACCAGGCATACCTAAAAAAGATGTCAACCAGGTGAAGCTACAACACAGGACTACTTGTGTGACAAACAGCATAAGCAGCAAGTGATAGACAGATCTAAATAATTCCACGACCAACGGATCAGATCTAAGCTCTGCAGTCCTGTCACATCCAGTCGTGAATGGTGGTGGACAATTAAACAACTCACTGGAGGAGGAGGCTCCACAAATATCCCCATCTTCAATGATGGAGGAGCCCAGCACATAAGTGCAAAAGATAAGGCTGGAGCATTCGCAACTATCTTAAGCCAGAAGTGCCGAGTGGATGATCCATCTCAGCCTCTTCCAGAGGTCTCCAGCATCATAGATGCCAGTCGTCAGCCAATTTGTTTCACTCCACATGATATCAATAAACAGCTGAAGACAGGCAAAGGCTATGGGCCCTGACACTAGTCCAGTAATAGTACTGAAGACTTGTGCTCCAGGAATTGCTGTGCCCCTAGCCAAGCTGTTCCAGTACTGGCATCTACCCAGCTTTGTGGAAAATTGCCCAGGTATGTCCTGCATACAAAGAGCAGGACAAATCGAACCCAGCCAATTACCGCCCCATCAGTCTACTCTCAATCATCAGTAAAATGATGGAAGGGGTCATCAACAGTGCTATCAAGTGGCACTTGCTTAGCAATTACCTGCTCATTGCCGCTCAGTTTGGGTTCCACCAGGGTCACTCAGCTTCTGACCTCATTACAGCCTTAGTCCAGACATGGACAAAAGAGCAGCTCTCAAGAGGTGAGGTGAGATTGACTGCCCTTGACATCAAGGCAGCATTTGACAGAGTGTGGCTTCAAGCTGCCCAAGCAAAACTGGAGTCAATGGGAATCAGAGGGAAAACTCTCCACTGGTTGGAGACATACCTAGCACAAAGGAAGATTGTAGTGGTTTTGGAAGTCAATCATCTCAGTTCCAGGACATCACTGCAGGAGTTCCTCAGGGTAGTGTCCTAGGCCCAAACATCTTCAGCTGTTTCATCAATGACCTTGCTTCCATCATAAGGTCAGAAGTGGGGATGTTCGCTGATGATTGCACAATGTTCAGCACCATTTGCCACTCCTCAGATACTGAAGCAGTCCATGTCCAAATGCAGCAAGACCTGGACAATATCTAAGCTTGGGCTGACAAGTAGCATTCATACCACACAAGTGCCAGGCAATGACCCTCTCCAACAAGAGACAATCTAACTATCACCCTTTGACATTCAATGGCATTACCATCACTGAAACCCCTACTATCAGCATCCTGGGGATTAACATTGACCAGAAACTGAACTGCACTAGCCATATAAATTCTGTGGCTACAAGAGCAGGTGAGAGGCCAGGAATTCTGTGGAAAGTAACTCACCTCCTGACTCCCCAAAGTCTGTCCACAAGGCACAAGTCAGAAGTGTGTTGGAATACTGTCCACTTGCCTGGATGAATGCAGCTCCCACTACACTCAAGAAGCTTGACACCATCCAGAACAAAGCAACCCACTTGATTGGCACCCCATCCACAAACACTCATTCCTTCCACTACTGACACACAGTAGCAGCAGTGTTACACTGCTGACACTCACCAAGGCTCCTTAGGCAGCACCTTTCAAACTCACGACTGCTACCATCTAGAAGGACAAGGGCAGTAGATAGATGGGAAACGACCACCTGGAAGTTCCCCTCCAAGTCACTCACCATCCTGACTTGGAAATATATCACCATTCCTTCACTGTCACTGCGTCAGAATCGTGGAACTCCCTTCCTAACAGCACTGTGGGTGTACCTACACCACATGGACTGCAGCAGTTCAAGAAGGCATTTCACCACCACCTTCTCAAGGGCAACTAGGGATGGGCAATAAATGCTGGCCTAGCCAGCGACGCCCACATTCCATAAATCCCTAGAAATATTTTCCAGTGTTTAGAAGATATGGGTGTGACAGTTTTGCATGAAGCACATAAAACACAATGTAACACATAGTCCTAAAGGAAACTGCATAGCAAGTTTCTCGGCCTTAAAGAAAAGTTTGCAAAAAAAACCTTGTAAAACCTGTTTAATAGTCATGTAACATGAATCATCTTTTGCAAAAAAATCTCATTAAAGAACAGGAGCAATTTCTTGTTTGTCCAGTCTGCAGTTAATTGTGCTTGACAAGGAAGAGGTATTATGGACAATTTCTCTAGAGTTTTGCTTTTCAGAATTGAGCATAAGAAAGACAGGCATATGTTAATGTTAATGGTCAACCCTCCATATTTTTACAATGGTAAAGAGCAGAAATTAGATGGTAGAAAAATAAAAGCAACACTGACTAGTATGACGTTGGAATGTATGTCTGTAAATGAGAGGCTTTTTTTTATAAGGTTGACAAATTACAGGTGCAATTATAAAAATGGGGTTATGATATAGTGCTTATAACAGAGATCTGGCTTAAACATGACCAGGAATGGGAACTTAACATTTTTTTTTAAGGTAATCAAGATAAATAGGGAATGAGAAAAGATAGGAGAGTGTAGCAGTATTGATCAAAGATAGTTCTGGAGTTCTGGAAAGGGAAGATATACTAGAGGATTGAAGCACTAAATCTATTTGGTTAAAAATAAGGGACAGCTAAAGGAGCTGTTACATTGATGGGTGTTTACTGTGGACCTCCAAATAGTAAAAAGGAGTCAAGGGAGAAAATATGTGGATAAATTTTGGAGAGATGTACAAAGAACAGAGCAGTAACAGTAGGGGACTTCAATTATCCTAAGATGGACTAAAGAAAAACAGAGTAAAGCACAAGAAGTGTGAAAAAATCCTAAAGAGCAGGATTATTTTCTTAATCAATATATTTCTAGCCCATTGAAGGAAGCAGTGATGGATCCAGCTCTGGGAAATTAAGTAGGGCAAGTGCAGTGTGCTGCAATGGGAGAACATTTGGGTAATAATGCCCATAATATAATTAGGTTTTTAGTAATTATCAAAAGGGACTCAGAAAAATCAGAAGGTGAAAATGCCCACCGGAAGAGAACCAATTTCCCTGATTTAAGAAGGGATCCTGTACAGGTAGATTTGAAAGAAAGATTGGCCCAGAAAACAGTAAATGAGCAATTGCAGTTCTTCAGGGCTGAGATACTTTGGATGAAACCAATCATATTTCTAGAAAGAATCTAAAGCTGAAGCTTCTTGGATGACAAAGGAAAAGGAAGTAAAAATAAACCAGAAAAAGGAGGTTCATGACCAATGTCAGGTACAGAATACAGTAGAAAAGCAGGCAGAATACAGGGGAAAATTGAAGAAGGATAATAAAGCAAAGAGAAAATATGAAAAATGACTAATGGCTTGCATAAAAGGAAACCCCAAAATATTTTCTAAATATATGAAAAGTAAAAGGACAGTTAAAGGAATAGTGGGGCCAATTAGGACCAAAAAGGGAAATATTCTTATGGAAGCAGCGGGCATGACTGAGGTATTGAATGAATACTTTACATCTGTCTTCACAAAAGAAGAGGATAAAGTTAATGTTGGAGGAGAGGAAGGGAGATGAGAGATATTGGATAGGAGAAAATTATGTAGATTTGCATAACTCAAAATCAATAAGTCACTTTGTAAAAATGGGATGCATCCTAGGTTGCTGAGGGAAGCTAGAGTGGAAATAGAAATAATTCTGGTCGCAATCTTGCAATCTTCCTTGGATATGGGAGTTTTGCCAGAGAAGTGGAGGAATGCAAATGCTACACCCCTGCTCAAAAAAGAGGGAGAAACTTGGTAACGACAGGCAATCAGCCTAACATCAGTGTTGGGGAAACTGCAAGAGACCGTTGTTAAGGCCACAATTAATTCACACTTGCAGAAACATGGTTAATAAAAGACAGACAACATGGATCTATTAAAGGCAAATCAAGTATGACTAACCTGAGTGTGTTCTTTGATGAAATAACAAGGAGGGTTGATGAAGGTAGTGCAGTAGGTGTTGAATTTTCAAAAGGCACTTGATAAATTAATACATAATTCACCTCCTGACACCCCAAAGCCTGTCCACCATCTACAACGCTCAAGTCAGGAGTTTGTTGGAATACTCCCCACTTGCCTGGATGAGTGCAGCTCCCAGAACACTCAAGAAGCTTGACACCATCCAGGGCAAAGCAGCCCGCTTGATTGGCTCCACGTCCACAAACATTCACTCCCTCCACCACCGACACACAATAGCAGCAGTGTGTATTATTTACAAGATGCACTGCAGGAATTCTCTAAGGCTCCTTAGACAGTACCTTCTAAACTCACAACCAATACGATCTAGAAGGACAGGGGCAGCAGATAGACAGGAACTCAACTACCGGAAAGTTCCCGTCCGAGTCACTCACCATCCTGACTTGGAAATATATTGCCGTTGTTTCACTGTTGCTGGGTCAAAATCCTGGAACTCCCTTCCTAACAGCACTACATTACATGGACTGCAGTGGTTCAAGAAGACAGCTCACCATCACCTTCTCAAAGGCAACTAGGGATGGGCAATAAATGCCGGCCCAGCCATCGAAGCCCACATCCCATGAATGAATAAAAAAAGCACAATAATACACTTACTTGGAATGTAGGTGCACATACCTTGAGTATCTAATTGGCTAAGGTATAGGAGACAGAGATCAGAATCTTAGTAATCTTAGAAAAAATCAAGAGTTGGGACCATTTCCAGATTCTGACCCAGATTGCTTCTGTAACCTGGCACACTCTTACAAGAGGCAGCCAATTAAGGGGCCACCTTGACATTCATCATCCACCAAAGGACAATGGACAGGGCAGTGGCATGAGAGGCTCAATAGGACAGCGTACATCACTGGACAGCTGACAGCCCCACTGGGAAAGATGGGTGCTGCAGAGGCAGAAAGGGGACCATGAGAGATCCTTAAAATGGAGCCACTTTCTGATGCCTGCAGAGAATTTAAAAATAAAGATGGCCCACAGCTGTTAGGGCCATCAATGTGGAGGTGGAGCCCCTCTACCAGATTGATTTTGACCATAACTGTGGCCTTTTCATCCTTCCTGCTCCTTCACTGGGGCATTGAGATGAAGCTCTGATGGCTCTCCAGCCTGCAGCTGGGAGGCTGCCTCCAAGTAGCTGCTGGGCTCTGGATTTGACAGGGGGTTCATGCAATGGTAGGAAACTGCAGTTGGCTTCTGAAAATGGCTCCTAAGTGGGCTGCTAATTGGCTTAATTGGCTGTTTACCTCCTTGGAGCGAGCTGCCGATTGCTGTGGTAGCCCAAATTGGGAAATTTGTCTGAAAGCAGAACAACATCAGCGAGATTTCCCGAGGGATTCCTGGTGCTTCCCCAGCTTCCTTGCCTTTGAACCTGTTCCACAGGGCCAGCAAGTTCCAGCCTCTTAGAGATCACTACGGACCTAACATTTTTCTGATGGGAGAGGAGTTGGCTCCCCCAGGGCTATTATTAGGATCATTGCCTTTCTTGTTATATATAAATGGCCTAGACTTGGGGATAGGATGCACAAATTAGAAGTTGGTGGATAATGTAAAATTTGACAATGAAGTTAAAAAGTGAGCAGGATAGCAGTAGACTTCAGGAGGACATAGTCAGGCTTGTAAAATACGCAAACACATGGCAGATGCAACATAATGCAAATGTGTGTGAAGTGATTCAACATGGGGAAACAACATGGAGAGACAGTATAAGCTAAATGGTACTATTTTGGGGGCATGCAAGAGCAGAATGCACATCCACAAATTCTTGAAGGTCACAAGGCAAGTTGAAACGGCTGTTAGAGAAGCATCTGGGAAACTTGGCCTTGTAAATAGGGGCATTGAGTGCAAAAACAAGGAAGTCATGCCTCAGCTGGAGTATTGAGCACAATTCTGGACATCATACTTCAGGGTGGTTGTCAAGGCCTTGGAGAGGGTACAGAGAGTTTTACCAAAATGATACCAGGATTGAGGGACTTCAGCTATGTGGAAAAAGTGGTGACACGCTGTTGTTCTCCTTAGAGCAGAGAAGGTAAAGAGCAGAGAACTAATGAGGTATTCAAAATAGTGAGAGAGTTTGGTAGAGCATATAGAGAGAAACTGTATACTCTGGCAAGTGGGTTGGTAACCAGAGGTCACAAACATAAAATAATTCTCAAAAAGAATGAAAAGAGAAATGTGGAGAAATGATTTGCACAGATCTGAAATAATCTACTTGAAAAAGTGGTGGAATCAAGTTTGCTAGGAATTTTCAAGACAATTGGACATATATTTGAAGAAAACTAATTTGCAGGTCTATTGGAAAAATATTTGTGGTATGGAACCAAGCACGACAGATCTTTGAAAGAGCCAAAAATGCTCGATGGGCCAAATGGACTCTTTCTATGGTCAAGATCTGTGATTCTAAAGACTCCATATAAGTTACACAAGTTATTGTTCAGTATTTTGAACCTGATCATGTTCCTGTGAATATTAATAAATATCAACTAAACAACTTCAAAGTTTATGCTGTAAGTTTTAAAAAAAACATATAGCTTGTTCATGCAAGATATGTGCATCAGTCACTAATATTTTCAATACTCATTGTAGCAGATTTCTATCTACATCCTATCACTTCCTGACACAGCCAGTTTCATTTTTCTTAACTGTTTAAATATTTTAACTTCAAAGTTTAATTATTCTGTATTATACTTCTCTCTGACATATTCACACAGTGACAAGGACAACTGTTTTCTGATTCTATGGGCAGAATTTTCAGGTTGGCAGGCAGCCGCAATCGGCGGGCCCAGGAACGGCCGAGGAACAGGCCGCTGTCTACGATTTCATGTTGGCCGGCCAAATACAAGCCAGCCAGCATGAAAGGTGTGCTGAAAGGCTCAGCGCTGATGGGGTGCAGGCTGGAAGAGAGCGAGCGCTGAAGTCAGCGCGGGCACAGGGGATCGCGGAAGGAGAGCTCCCTGAAAGCAGAGAGCTGCCTCAGGGAGCTGACGAGTTCAAAATCAATTAAGACAGAATTTAAAATCTGGAAAAAGTGTCCACACATCAAAATGAGTCACCTGTGCATGAATGTTATAAAAATTCTGTGCATAGATTTTTATTTTTTAAATTTAGTTATGGAAACATGATCCCACCCTTGGATGAGGTTTCCTGAAAAATGCAAAGGCTGCCTGGCCGAGTTGCCCATCCACCAACCATTAGGTTGGACGGGCAGCAAAAAATCCCTGTTAATTGATACTTTAATGGCCTTAATAGGCCTATTAATTGTCGGCGGGCACGTTGCCAATAATTAAGAGGCCTATTAAGGCCATGCATGTGCGCCTACCAACTGAAATATCACATGAGTGCACAATGGCGTTGGACACTTGCCCGACGTCATCACACGCTATTTCAAACTTGAGTGTGTCGGGTGTGCACCCGCACACCGAGCGGAAAATTCTGCCCTATGAGTTTATTGGTATTTGAACTTCAGCTACAATCAGGCAGATGAAAATATGCAATTTTATCTTATTTGTTCATGGGTTGTGAATGTTGCTGGCCAGGTCAGCATTTACTGCCATCCCTATTTGCCCTGGAGAAGGTGGCAGTGAGCCACCTTCTTGAACCACAGCATTCCATGTGCTGTAGGCATGCCCACAGTGCTGTTTGAGAGGGAGTTCCAAGATTTTGACCCAACGATGGTGAAGGAATGGCAATATAGTTCCAAGTCAGGATGGTGCATAACTTATTGGGGAACTTGCAAGTGCTGATATTTCCATGCTTCTGCTTCTAGGTAGTACAGGGTGCAGGTTTGTAATGGTGCTGTTTAAGAGGCCTCGGTGAGTTGTTACAGTGCATCTTGTAGATGGTGCCCATTGCTGTATACTGTGTGCCAGTGGTGGAGGGAATGAATGTTTAGGGTAATGGATGGGGTGCCAATGAAACAGGTTGTTTGTCCTGGATGCCGTTGAGCTTCTTGAGTATTTTTTAAGCTGCACTCTACCACACACATGGAAATTCTTTCATCGCACTGCTGACTTGTGCCTTATAATTGTTTGAGATTGGAAAACTTTGTGACAAAGATACAATCACAAATTTTTATGGAAAACTATTAATAAGATCGTAAGTAATACAGCATTTCAAAATAAACAAGAAATATTTCAAACTTCATCTCTGTAAATGGATGTTATTTAACACATTCACCTATGGATAAATGCCAAGAGAATAAGATAAGGAATAGGTTATTAATCAGTTAGAGCTCCATTGCTCAAACAGTGCAATTCCCAAATCTTTCTCTTTCTCTCTCCCATACAGTTCCAGGCAGTAAAAGTTTATCTTATACCAAGTGCATTGGTATGTAAATGGTAACTAATAATTAATGATCTGGTGTTCAACCACTTGGAGCCATAAACCGTGTAGGAAGCAAGTAATTAAACTTCACATCCAATTTACTTAGCATCTCTTGATGTAACTTGCTCTTTCCACCTCACCACTTCTCTCTCTCCCTCCTCCAACATTTCTGCATCTCTCCATTCTTTCTTTCTGTCTCCTTCTTTCACTCCCTCCTCCACTTCATTTTAATTTGTTTCTGTCCTAACTTTTGATCTATTTCTCTCTTTTCCTGCTTCTTCACTTCCATCCATCCTGCCTTCACCCTCCATAAAATTGAACTTATATTAAAGCCTAAACAAAAACAAAAATACCTGGAAAACCTCAGGGGGTCTTGCAGCATCTGTGGAAAGGAGCATAGTTAATGTTTCGAGACTGAATGACCCTTCAACAGAACTAAGTAAAAATAGAAGAGAGGTGAAATATAAGCTGGTGTAAGGGGAGGTGGGACAGGTAGAGCTGGATAGAGGGCCAGTGATAGGTGGAGATAACCAAAAGATGTCACAGACAAAAGGACAAAGAGGTGTTGAAGGTGGTGATATTATCTAAGGAATGTATTAATTAAGGGTAGAAAGCAGGACAAGCAAGGTACAGAGAGCCCTAGTGGGGGTGGGGTGGGGTGAAGGAATCAAAAAAGGCCAAAAGGTAGAAATAAAACAATGGATGGAAAAACATTTAAAAATAATGGAAGTAGGTGGGAAAAGAAATATATAAATTATTGGAAAAAATGCAGGGGGGAATCTGGGAGGGAGAACATGATAGGGTCCCCCTTGTCCTCACTTATCACCTCACCAGTCTCCGCAATCAAAGGAGCATCCTCCGCCATTTCCGCCAACTCCAGCATGATGCCACCACCAAACACATCTTCCCTTCATCCCCCCCTGCAGCATTCCACAGGGATCATTCCCTCTGGGACACCCTGGTCCATTCCTCCATCACCCCCTACACCTTAACCCCTTCCCACAGCACCTTCCCATGCAACCGCAGAAGGTGCAACACCTGCTCCTTTAATTCCCCTCTTCTCACCGTCCAAGGGCCCAAACACTCCTTTCAAGTGAAGCAGCATTTCACTTGCACTTCCCTCAATTTAGTCTATTGCATTCGTTGCTCCCAATGCGGTTTTCTCTACATTGGAGAGACCAAACGCAGACTGGGTGACCCCTTTGCAGAACACCTTCAGTCTGTCCACAAGCATTACCCAGACCTCCCTGTCGCTTGCCATTTCAACACTCCACCCTGCTCTCATGCCCACATGTCCGTCCTTGGCTTGCTACATTGTTCCAGTGAAGCTGAACGCAAACTGGAGGAACAGCACCTCATCTTCCGACTAGGCACTTTACAGCCTTCTGAACTGAATATTGAGTTCAACAATTTTAGATCATGAACTCTCTCCTCCATCCCCACCCTCTTTCCGATTCCGCCCCCCACTTTTCTTCCAATAATTTATATAGATTTTTCTTTTCCCACCTACTTCCATTATTTTTAAATGTATTTCCATGCATTGTTTTATCTCTAGCTTTTAGCCTTTTTTGATTCCTTCACCCCACCCCACCCCCACTAGGGCTCTCTGTACCTTGCTTGTCCTGCTTTCTATCCTTAATTAGCACATTCTTTAGATAATATCACCACCTTCAACACCTCTTTGTCCTTTTGTCTGTGACATCTTTTGGTTATCTCCACCTATCACTGGCCCTCTATCCAGCACTACTTGTCCCACCTCCCCTTACACCAGCTTATATTTCACCTCTCTTCTATTTTTACTTAGTTCTGTTGAAGGGTCATTCAGACTCGAAACGTTAACTGTGCTCCTCTCCGCAGATGCTGCCAGACCTGCTGAGTTTTTCCAAGTATTTTTGTTTTTGTTTTGGATTTCCAGCATCCACAGTTTTTTGCTTTTATATTATATTAAAGCCTGTTGCACATATCACTTCCTGCACCACATCCCGCTCGCCCATCACCCTTTACTAATCCACACTGATTCCATGTCCCTGAATGCATTAACCTTAAAATCCTTGCTCTGGTCCGAAAATGCCCCCTCTATCTTTCTTCCCCTCAGATACTTTTCTCTCTTTTTTTCCTTTTCACTTTCCCTTTCTTTCATCTCCTTTCAGCATTAAGACCTCAGGCGAACAAGCCAGAGACAGCAGAATCAATGAATGCTGCATCTGATGACATTGCTATCTGCTGGAGTTGGAAAGATTTGGGAGTCTCCTGGCCTTCTGTGGAGGGAGGTTTTTATCTGTTGGGAGGCCTTGGTTGCCCAGGATCAATGTCCTCATGTGAGTCTTTTGCCAGCTTTATACATGAAAGCCATATCCAACAGTCATCAGAAATTGCAAATATAAATCTGGAAACTTACATTTTTCTGGCAGCAGCAGACACCCAACTTTCCATGGGACAATCAGAGCCGCTACTGTATTCACCTTCAGTGCAGCAGCTTATGGAGTGTGAAGGAAATGTAAATAAAGGAGAACAGTACCGTCATAACACAACTCTCCTTGAACCAGCACTGAAATAACAAGTGCAGTTATTGTTTATATAGATAGGGTAGCTAGAAGAAGTCCTGGCCAAGCCCTAATGAGAACCCTCCCTGTTATTCCAGGCACATATTGAGAGAAAAACACTATTAACAAAAAGTGATTATCTCAGATAAACCTGCTGATAGATGCAGTTAATCTGACATGGGCCAGAAACATCAGGCAGATAAAAAGATTCTGGCTCTCTATTCAACCCTGTGACAGCATTAAGCATCACTTCCTATCTATCACCATGACTGCTTGTTTCCACCTCTGCAACTTTGCTCCCACATGAGCTGGTCTGTGACTGAGAAATTTATATATACTTCTATCATGCTTTCACCCTCTATAAAATCAAACTTGTATAAAACTTTGCCTCAGTCCTGCACTACATGCCACTTGCCCATCACCCCTGCCCTAACTAATCTACACTGATTCCATGTCCTGCATGTATTATCTTTAAAACCCTTGCCCTGGTCCGTAAATGCCTGCATGCCTTGCCCCTGTCTATCTCCACCAGTCTTGTATCTTGCTCTATTCTTCTGACTTTAGCTTTTGTGCATCTTCCCAGGCTTCACCATTATGAATAGAGCTTTCAGCTGCTTTTGTCCTACACTTTGAAACATCTTTCCTAAATCTCTGCACATTTTTTAAATTATTCATTCATGGGTGTGGGCTTCACTGGCTGAGCCAGCATTTATCGCCCATCCCTAATTGCCCTTGAGAAGGTGGTGGTGAAATGCCTTCTTGAACTGCTGCAGTCCATATGGTGTAGGTACACCCACAGTGCTGTTAGGGAGTTCCAGAATTTTGTCCACCTTCATAATACTCCTAAAGACTTATCTGATCGATAACCTGTTTGCGTGTTCCATTAAACTACCATTTGTCTTGCCCAACCATGTCTACCAATCTGTGCAGGCTTGGCATCATAAAAGGTTGTCAGCCGGTTCCCTGAGAATGATATTCTGTGAGACAGTGGCTCCTGTTGTATTGTACGAGCAATGGATTTCTGCTTTTCTAAAGACTTATTACACATCAATTTCTCAAAATCAATGGGCGAAATTTTCTGAGCTCATTGGCGTTGGGCATGTCCGGCAGTGTGAGCAGACAATATGGCGAGATGGCTAAAAATTAGTTTCACGATGTCGTGAAACCAGTTTGCAACTGTTCACTTTGCCCATCAATGGCAGGCTGCGTTTCCTGCCATCGGACATTGGGAACTTCATTGTAGTACATTTACATATCATTATAAACACAGCTCACCGAATCATCTCCCCACACTGGATCATCTGAGCACATCAGTGTGATTGCACACCAATGTGTTTGACAACTATATAATTGAGGTGCACCCAGCGAGCTGCACTTCACTCGGGACTTCGAGGTTTGTTTGCCTCCTTGCTTCAGGCAGCACTCGCAGTCATCAGCGCCAGGCTTCACAGACAGCACCACATCACTTTTAGGGGGGCTCACAAGCAGGTCTCTACCTACCAGACCAGCTGTAAGGCGGGGATGGCTTTTCAACAGCTGCAGGGTTAGGGCTTGCTTGGAGAAGGGGAGAAGTGGCCTCAGGCAAGGGAAGAGGCTGCAGGGGAAGAGGAGTATCCCAAGGTGCATGTGGGAGCACATAATGATCTGTGCCAGTGCCCTCAAGTTGCTGAGGGCTGAGGAGGAAGTCTCCAGAGGGGATGAGGCCAGATTGAGATGTGTATGAGAGAGTGAGTGGTGATGTCCCTTGAGCTGGCAGTGAGAGATGCCAGTGAATGTGTGATGGGCTTGAGTGTGTGAGTTTAGAGTGATGAGATGGTTGCCTTACCCTGGTAGCACAGATGAAATCATTCATCCTCTATCTGCATTTGATGGCCAACCTCTTCTGTGCAGCATTAGCACTGATCACTACTACCATCGCTTACCAAGCTGGAGTGGTAATGTTGCTGCCCCTGCTGTGGTCAGAACAGGGGCAGAGGATATCACGGCAGGCCTTCATGGTGTCCAATAGGTGCTCCAGGGACACGTAACTAAACCTGCGGGCTGCAGTCATCTTGTCTTTCGGGGCCATGTTTTCTTTCTCCAGTCTTGGACTGGAAGCACCGAGAGGTGTGCGTGCGCCTGGTGTGATAAAGCAGTGATGTGACAGTGTGACGGCTGAATCGGAGCCCGCCCACCATTGAAACGGTGTGTTTTCCAGGAATGCATGATTAATAAGGCGGGTTTGGGATGATACAGCTTGAGAAGCCGTCATTGCTACCAACGGGTAAAACATTCTTTTTCCAGCCCACTACCGCACAGAGCATATCTGGAACGATTCCATCCAATGTGTTAACAAGAATGGAATAATCAAGTCAAAAACAGTTCTATGCATTTTTACAATTTTATTTATGTTAAACATGATGATTTCAAAAACCAATAATGATAAGCAAGAGGATGGAAAGGGGATAGAGTGACACCCAGATTTAAATTCCAGCTGGCTGAACAAAAGGCTTCTCATTTTGCCATTTGCAAAAATCCTTAACAAAATGAATTTTGACAATCTCAAACCAGGACCTAGGGGGTATGAATACATTACACAAATTACATCTAATTCAGCAGTAATTGGCACTAAATTGATTAACTTACTTAGAGAGTTGGGGAGAATGAGGATTGTGGGTATAGAAATGCCATATTAAGTGTCATAGGGTAAAGGCATTTGTGGCTGAGGTTAAGGCACATTTCTAGAATAAGCAGAACATTGTAAATCTGATAGAGGTCAAAACCAAAAATGTGAAAATGTTCCATGTTTATGCAGCAGCTTTGAGTATAAAGGCTGAAAAAATGTAAAATACAATAAACTCTAAAATCTACCTAAAGTAAACATTTTCCAACTTACAATGTTTCTGCAAGTTCAAAAATATGCAAAAAGTCCAAATCTCCAAATATATTGCTTTTGTTTCTATAAATTTTCTATCAGTATTGTAAAGATACTTTAAACTAGGATGACAGTTAAAAATAAGTAGCGTGAAGTCACAGAAGAGTGAAACCTGACCAGCTTTAAACTGTGAGAACTAAATTTAAGACAACAGTTAGCTTCGTCTCACACTCACCTGGTTCCGCAGTCCTTCCTCCCAAGCACCAAACAGCAATCATCAAAGTTCCACTGGGGACAAAGTTTGGCTGCATAGCACACATTCTTTGTGTGGTTAAATGGCCCTTAAGGTTCCAGAATTGCATTCACGGCAAGCACATTTCTAATGAGAGCTGCACCAGATGCCGTATTGGTGAAGGGATTAGTGTTCACATTTACAGACGCATGTACAGCAGGGAAATCATGCCATCAATGGCAGGCAATACTGATTTCACATCGGCATTGTCATTTTGGAACTCCATGCTCTGGTGTATACACTTTCAACCTTCCACAGGTCTCATCTATTCAGTGGCATGAAGGATCCATCCTCCACCACTACTTAGAAGGATCAGCTAATTACTGGTTAGTTGCTGGATTATTTCTCTGGCTGTTGTTGCAAATTTTATGAACTTTTCCATACTTGTTAAAAGTTTCCAAAGATATATAATGAGTGATCTGGCTGGTCCTGAAGTACTCTTTTGGAGACCCAAAGGCTTGAGCACAAACTAATTGCTTCCAGACATGTTGGCCCAGCCGGGTTTCCTCTTGATATTGAGCATGACTGGGTGAATGAGCAGAGGCCCAAACAAAGAAGGACAAGGTGCTAGAAGAAAGAGGACGGGGGAGAAGGATGAGAGAGGGTGAAAAGGGCTCTTAGCAGGAAGCCATACTGCGGAAGATCTTTAGGGAGCAGATCTATTAGAGAACAGATTGCAGGAGTGCTGCAGTATCCTGGAAAATCCTTTGCACACTGGTATCCAATCAAGGGGGCAATAGTCTGAACTTCCAAAGCGGCATGTTGAGATGGCATTACAGCAGTCTGAGTTTCCACTGCAGCACTCAGACATTGGGCAATGCTACTTGTGCTGTAATGAAAACCATCAACTGCCTCATCATGGTTCACTCCACATGGAAAACATTTGGCTTAGGTAGGCGGAGGCGGGCCGATTTGTCTACTTACCTTTTTAAAGGGTGGGAAGGAGGCGAGGGCTGCCCTTTGCGGATCACAAGGTGGCCCCTCACTAAGGTTGAACACCCCTTCTTTCCTACCTAAAACTCCCTTAAACTCAACCCCTCCCCTCTCCCTAACCTACACAAACCCTCCTGGCCCAAGACCCCAGACTTACCTGCTCTGGGGAACCTTGGGCCTTGGTCATCTTCTTCTTCACAGTCCCGGCAGGAGCAGCCACTGATGCCCACCTGGTGCTTCTGGGATTGATGGAGCTGCCAATCAATCAAATTATGGATTGGCTGGCAGCTCCACAGAACTGTGAGGGATGTAAGTCCCACTTGGCCCTTGTTCCCTTGTTAATCCATTCCCCAGCACTTTATGACTATGTGGCAGGTCGGCATAGAGCATGTTGGATCCGTGCCAACTTTGTTTCTGAGGGTTGGAAGGGAATGGGGGTCATTTGTGCTGCCTGCTCCCTCCCACCCTGGTATTTTTCCGCCTATTGTACGCACTATCATCTGCAGTTGCAAGTTACCCACATACACAGACCGTAAAGAAAGTCGTCACGGTGAACAAAAAGCTGTTCATTTTAGTCTGTCTCACTTTCGTCTGTCTCTACACACGCATTGTCCATATTATCTTTAAAGCATTCAGGTCTTCTAATGGTACGCTTGCAGATTGTTATTGGCTGTTCATCTGGTGGCTGCTGGTTCCTGAAGTGATGTTGTCTCTCCAGGGAATGTCATTGACATGGTGAATGTTTTGCTGATCCATTGCACTTGTTGGAGAGCAGTTGACCTCTGGGACTGACAGTCATTCTGTTCCTTGTTCCATTGGTGAAATCAAATCTTCCTTATCAGCTGTCTGCTGAGAAGGAGCAGCTTCTCCAGTTGCACGTATGTGCTTGCAGTTGCTACAATATACCTGGTTCACTTTCACCGTGTACGATCGAGATGATATCTACTTTACACAGGTTCCAAGTTGTCAAGTGGGCTTACATTTGTTGAGTGCACTGAATGTTTGCATTCTGACCAGCTTTCCAACTCTGGCAATGATTTGGCCACTTTATCAAAGTGAAATTTGGCTTTACATTTTGATTTTGTCACTCACTCTTGTTACTGTTTCTGGCTTCAGTAGATTTTTAGCTGTTGGAAGAGTAGTTTGGGTGTGGCATGACAGTAGTTGCTGGACTGGGCCACTTTCCATGCCTTCAATAGGTGCATTTCTCCACTCTAGGATCACCTTGTACACATCTGTGCTGGATGCACTTGATTTTTTGATGAAACCTTTGGCAATTTTCACCACTGCCTCGGCTTTTCCATTTGACTGAGGATAGTGTGGAGATGATGTGTAGTGCTGAATTTCCCAACCATTCGTGAAGTGCCTGAATTCTTCACTTGTGAACTAAGGGTCATTGTTGCTCATCACAATGTTAGGAATACCATGATGACTGAAGTGTGCTTTCAGACATTCTGTGATTCCATTGGTAGTCATTGACATCAGCTTATCTAACCTCCAGTACACTAAATGGTAGTGAACTGTGACAAAATAATCAATACCAGTCAGAGTGAAGAGATCTATTCCAAGCTTCATTCATGGTCTGCCTGGGATATCATGAGTCATGGAATGGCTCTCCAGCTTGCTTAGCTTGATGTTCAATACAAGCACTGTACTGGCTGAATCTCTTTGCTCATGTTTGGCCAATACTTCTCTTACCGTCCTCAGGCTAGATTCAATTCCTTGATGGCTTGCATGGATTCATTTCAGCAACTCTTTTCTCATCTCCAGAGAGATGATGGTCCTAGTTCCTTTGTACAAGATGCCACCTTGGGCAATCACTTCATCTCTGTATGCCCAATACTCTCTTATAGCAATAGGTGTGTCCTTGATAGTTTTCCGCCATCCTTTCACCACAACTTACTGTAGCACTTGGAGAGTTTTGTGTAGTTTGCTTGATCAAGATGCTTCTCTGTTAGATTCAGTGTCTGTGCTGGGTTGATGCCTCCTCGGGCTGTGCTTCTGGTTGAACCTGGAAGATTTCATACTAGCATTATCAACTTTCTTCAAAGGGAATACGTGTCAGCGATGTACATCTGCTTCCCTGTGCCTACTTCACTTCCAAATGATATCTCTGCAAACAAAGTAACATCCTTTGCAGACACTTTGGAGCAGTTAGAAGCATTGTTCAGTTTGTGTTAATGCTCTGGATGCAAACGCAACTGGTTGTCATTCCTGCATGAAGGTTGCTCCAAGTCCTGTTTCACTGGCATCACACTGCAGGGTGACTTTGTCACTGACATTATCATACTTCAGCACCGATGTTGTCATCACTAGTTATTTGATGAAAGTGAAAGCAACTTCTTGTTCTGTGCCTCAATACACTGAACATCCTTTGCAGTGAGCTTGTGTAAAGGTTCACACTCTGATGACAAATTGGGCAAGAACTTGTTAGGTAGTTCACAAATCCAACAAATCGTTTCACCACCTTCACAGCACTTGATTTAGAGGAAGGTGGTGGCATAGTGGTATTGTCACTTGACTGGTATTCCAGAGACCCAGGGGAATACTCTGGGAATTTGGGTTCAAATCCCACCACAGATGGTAAAAATTTGAATTCAATTAAAAAATCTGGAATTAAAAGTCTGATGGTGACAATGAAATGATTGTCATAAAAGCCCACCTGGTTCACTAATGCCCTTTTAGGAAGGAAATCTGCTGTCCTCACCTGGTCTGGCCTGCATATAACTCCAGGCTCACAGCAATGTGGCTGACTCTTAAAGTGCCCACTGAACATGGGCAATAAATGCTGACCTAGCCAGCGGTGACCACATCTTATGAGTGAATAAATTAAAAAAAAGATTGTTGCATCGCTGCTATGTTTGCACCTGGTCAGGGCAAAGTCATTTTGCTGTCAGCATGACCTACGTACTTGACTTCAATCATCTTCAGGTGAAGTTTTTTCTTGTTCAGCTTCAGATTCATCTGGCAAGCTCACCCTAGCAGTCGTATTAAATTCTGATCATAATCTGTAATGGTTTCTTCCATCCTATCTCCACATTTTTAGACTAGCAAATCATCCAGGATTGCTTCCAATGATCATTGACTATCTCATGCTATCTACATGGATACTCTTCTGGAGCAGTAGAAATGTCAAATGGCAAGCACAAACATCTGTCCTTCTAAATGGCATCCAGAATGTAGTCAGAAAACTGTTGCTTTCATCCAACTTCACTTGCCAGTATCCATCCCTTGCATCTAGGGTGGTAAAGACCTTTGCCTTGGCAAGTTGCAGCAAAGTTTCTTCAATGGTTGCCATTGTGTAATGAGATCTCTTCAAAGCTTTACTGGGGTCCTTTGGATCTATGCACACTCTCGGCTTTTCAGGCTTTTTCACTGTTACCATGCTGCTAACCCAGTCTGGAGGAGTTGTCGCTTTCTTGATTACTCCCATCTTTTCAAGCTCCTTTATCTTGTCTTTCAGACTGGACATGAGGGCAGCAGGAACTCTGCTCAGAAGATGTTGAGTTGGTCGCACACATTCATTAGTTCAAGATGATATTCACCAGGAAGACATCCAAGACCTGTGAAAATATTTTTGTAATTTGTCAGGACCTGTTCAGCAGTCAATGGTTTGGTGTCATGTGAAACACTGCAAATCTCTTCCAGTACATGGAACAAACCAGTACAAACTTTTGACTTATTTCAGCAGAGATGAGGGGATTTTCCTTAGTGTCCACTCTCTGGAACTGCAGATCATCTTCCTTCCCATTGTGTTGAGCTCTCAGTTTAGTTTATCCGTTTGGGGTGAACATTGTTTCATCATATAGCCTCACCTTTAACTTGGTCTCTTCATTTTCGGGTCACCATTTTGAACAATTTCACATAGGTCTCTGTGAAGCTCGTGACACTGCACATGACATTAACTTGATGCTCTCCTTCTGCAGTCATCATTCCAATAGTCACAAACCAGTTTTACTTTGAGACTTGATGGTGTCAACCTGTTCTAGTGATTCCATCTGAATCATTGTTTGACATCTCTCCAGCAACCATTTTTATAGTCTTGCTTTTCTTCTTACCAGCAAAACACTTGCATGTAAAGTCAATTAGCTTCTTGCAATTAGAGCACTGCTTTACCCACGCTGGACATGCTTCCTTTTCCTTTATGTGGTGTCCTCTGCAATTTCTACATCCCATACTTTGGCCTTGATCTTTCAGATGGCCCTTCTATAGGTAGTTCTTCCTTTTCTCCATTGTCGTGTGTTTGGAAGGCCTGAACTGCTTCTCAGCATAGTGCAAAGGCTTGTCAGTTCGTCCATAAATACTCTTCAACTTTTAGACACTTCAGTGCTTCTGCACATGTAAATAGCTTTCTGGAAAGTAAGCTCCTTTTCTCTCACAGATGTGTTCTCATGGAAAGATCTTTCGTACCTAAGACAATCCTATCTCTGATCAGATCGCCCTTCAGTGGCTCAAACTCACAAGATTTAGCTAGACATCTCAAGCAGCCATATACTGATAAATATTCTCTACCTCGTCCTGAGCTCTGGTGTTGAACGCATAGCATTCATAAATAAAATTAGTAGAGGTCTCAAAGTAGTCAAGGCCTCCAAAACTTCACAAGACTGGCTTTTCTGTTCCTCAGTGAGGTCCAGGCTACAAAACACTGCACAAAATTGCTACTCTTATTTGTTCATAATTCTTGTTTAACTAAGTGGCAACATCATTGAGACTGAAAGAATTTCCAATTTATTTCCAAATCTCCCTTTATCTCCACTGGGGCCTGTACTGAAATATTCAATATACTGACTCACCCAGCAGCCTATGCTCTTTACAAAGCTGCAGACTAAAGCTTTAATTACTCTCTGCTATTTCTTCAAGTGGCTGGCTCCTTCATAGCTATAAAAATCCATTCAAATTCAGCTGTACACTCCTGGCACCATGCTTCGTGTGGTGGATAAAAATGGCTTCTCCAGAAAGCATTTGTTTTACCCAAGATGACCTCGACAGTCACATGACTATGGCAAGCCAGACTACACAAGAATCAGCAGTGCAGAAAGGCATTTCACCAAATACTAACCAATTTATAGCCCACTCGGTCTCTGATGCATCTGCTTACTCTTCAGGCTGGAAAGCTGCATTGGGCAAGGACCTATGCAATCAGAGAGGATTTAAAAGGAATAGTCGCTAACCATTTTGCAGATACTCCCACTGGAATACACACAAAGCAATGATACATGCTGACAAAATGCAATTGAAGCAGAAAATATATGTCAAGTGACAGAGAGATCTGACCGATAACTACTGCATCGTGAGAACAGAACAAAATGAGTCGGCTGTAAAGCTATGACACCAACTTTTATTTTTGGAAAACCACATTTTTCCCAATAAATATTCTGTCAAGCAGCAAATGGTAAGTATTTTGTGTAAGAACGCACATTCCTAAATCATTTTATGTGGTCAACCTCTGCTGAGCTCCCACCTATCCCTGACCTTCTATTTTGCTCCACCTGCTCCACCCCTCTGAAACAGTATAATATCCATCACATTTCTACTGCTATTTAGCTCTGAAGAAGAGTTATACGGACTCCAAATGTTAGCTCTGTTTCTTCTTTTCATAGATGCTGTCAGACCTGTTGGATTTTTCCAACATTTTCTGTTTTTATTTCAGATTTCCAGCATCAGCAGCATTTTGCTTTTATCATTTTATATGGTTGTCAGTTTAAATCTGGAAATTGCAATGGGAAATTAGATAGAAACTTTGTCATTGCTAATTCATTTTTGGTAAATATAATTATTCACATAATTAGCATTCATGCAAGTTACCTTCTGTTTAGTGTATTAGAGACAGGTGTGGATCATTTAAATAAGCTCAATTCTGTTGGCAGCCTCCTTTGGACTGACAACAAAATATGCAGACTGCCTCCCAACCCCCAAGAGACGGCAAACTGTGTGCCAAAACCTGGGGTTGTTAATTTACAAACTTAGCGTCAGCCTTGGCTCAACTGATGGAGCTCTTGCCTCTGAGTCACAAAGTTCTGGGTTTCAGTTCCATTCCAAAGTTTGAGTACAAAAATCAAGGTTGACGTCTTCAGTGAGGGAGTGCTGCACTGTTGGTGGTGCCAACTTTTGGATGAGACATTAAACCTTAGGCTCCATCTGCCCTGTTAGGTGAGTAAAACAAATCCCTTGACACCATTTCATGAAATTGCAGCGTTATTATTTCTGGTATTGTGCCCAATATTTACCCTTCAGTCAAGACCACAAAAAAACGTTATCTGGTCATCATCACATTGTTGTTTGTGGGAGCTTGCTGTGCATAAATTGACCATTTTATTTCCTACATCACAACAATTCAAAAGAAAAAAATTGGCTGTAAAATGATTTGAGACGTCCAGAAGTCATGAAAGGCATTATATCAATGAAAGCCTTTCCGTGTTATAATGTATATAAAAATACATTTACTATTCAAAATAAATTATTTGGAATGAAAAATATCAAATTAAAAAGTCTAGAAAAAAGCTTAATGGTTACCCCTCCGAGCAACAGAAAAACACAAGGCAGGAGTTGTGCTAGCACTGACAGCTTATAAAGCTACTGGTGGTGCAGTCAACATGACAAATTTACATAGGCGAACCCCATTACAAATGTGGGCATAGGAATTTGAGAGACAACAAAAATTGATACAAAGGCCTTGAAATTCTGCCGGACTTCTGCAGTAATTATGACAGCAGTCTCAAACACTGACCCTATCAGAGTTCACGCCTGTCTTTGGCTGCCAGAAACTCCAGTGTCTGCCAGATTGTGTGTCAGTGTGATAGTGGGTCATCCAGGCCTTTGGCTGCCCATAAGGATGGTCCTATCAAAGGGGCAGATCTTACCTGTGGTGCACACTTCCTTTGTTCTGCACACCACCTGCCACAGGTCCATTGGGAACTTCCAGCTTAGAAAGTGCCCGCACTTGCCTCCATCCACTTGCTGTCAACTTGCTTTGTAAGGGACTGGTGGAGGTTTCTGGAAATGGCAGAGACATGGCTAAATCCATTCACCCCCCACCCTCCAGCCCCACCCCCACCCGACAAAAAAATCTCCAGGCCAAGATTTTTAATAACTTATGTTGGGTTAATTTATAGTTAAACTCCTATTGTAAATTGATATTGCAGAAGACAAATGAATCATGAGACTTAACAGCATGTTTCCTAATCACCAGGATACTGCTGTTCGTCAAGATAGTCTCTGTAACTTCCACATCTGTTGATATCCTACTTGTGGTATAATTGCAAAATATAATTTATTTAAAGCTAGAAGACCAGCCTAATACTAAATTTATTTTTTACTAACAATTAACTCATTACACATATTTCAGAGTCCTTTACACAACAGAGTATACTGGAGAGTACTGCAAAGGAAGAAGAATATATTTGATCAGAGTACTAAAGTACCTAGAGACTGTAACTTAAAGCTACTAAACTGATGAGAGGATTTTAACCTTACTTATCCAGCAGAAATTGAACAAATTCAACAAACTGAAAATTGCTGGAAGGCAAATTTTGTTGGGGGTTCTCCTGTTTGTCAGCTGTATCTTCATTGGATATCCTGCAAAAATCCAAGAAAAACATTGGTTGCTGTGTGTGGAGGGCATTCACAGCTCTTCCACTGAAGTTATGGTGAATGACTGGGAGGACCCCTGTGGCAATTCACATCCTTGGTATTAGATTGATTTTAAAGCATGGAGGGTGAAGTTCCAGGGAGCTTATGCTGAAAAAGCTGCAGGCATCCTAGAGAAAACATCCCTTGATTTTAAAGCTCAGCAATTAGTTATCTTCATGAATACAAATTTATAATTATATCTTGGCACTGAATTTCTGGGGGTTTGTTTCTATTTGTTTTTACAACAGAAGAGCGCAGAGACTCCATAAATTACAGCAGACAATCAGGAGAACCCACCTTGGAAATGTAGCCTCTATGTTCTTTATAATAAGTTTAGTCCATTTGACCTCAGGTTCACATTTTCATAAAAACAACATTGTGTCTCTGTTCGCCCATAGATAGTTTTGTCACACATACCTGAGAAGGTAAAAATGGAAAAAAAAAGTTGACTTTACAGCAATTCTTTCAGTGACTTCCTGCTGATATTTAGTGCGTGGTTGGCTTGAAGTATGTACTAGGATTGGTCAGGAGAGCTTTTGTTGTGACTTTTGAATTCCTGTTTATCTCCTTCTTCCCAATCGTTTTGATGGCACAGTTCACACCTCAGTATATGGCAACATTACCATTCGTCAGAGTGCTGCGGTGTGAAATTCAAGCTGTTAAGCTAGAAGAATGTTAAAGAGATGCACACAACAATTTGAATGTTTAAGCTAAATGCAATTCACGCACTTTTGTTGTCAAATTCAGCCACAACTTTATCAGCACTAAAATGTTGGCAGGAGCACAATTAAGAAGCCAACACTATAATCACTCATAATTTCTTTTTATTCACAATTCTTCTGAGATATTTCTACTTTTGCATTAATTTTCTTTTTGATATTTATTTTCTCTATAAAATAAGTCACAAACATTTTTATTTGCTTTTCCCTCTTTCTGTCCACAGACTAATCCCCGGTTAAATGGACAGGGGATGCTGTCAGCATGTTCAATATCCAGCCACCGGAGAGTGCATAAGGTTGGCCGAGTTTGACTGGTGCCTTGATTCTCCTTTCTGGCCTCTGAAGAGTAGATGAATGCTGAATCCCTCGTGCAAAAGAAACAGTGGCCTCAAAATTCCAATCAGGGCCAACCAGAGCCAATCTCCAGATTGGGAAATGGATTGAAGCCACTTCCAGAGTGGGATGCCATCCAATTCACAGCCTTAGGAGAAATTCGAGTTGGAGAGGATACATGAACCTGCTGCCCAGCCTCCTCGCATTAAGGGTGAATTCAGTCCCTTACCCTTTAAGGACCTCTGAAACTAAGCCAGCTAGCATATCCTGCTAAGGCTCCTGCAAGGTCCCAAACTGTTGCTGAAATAGGTAATTAATCTTGGCGAGGTTTGATTATCTGAAAATGTAAGCCACTTTGTCATTTCTGTCAGCACAATGTACTAACCCTGCATCTGCAAGTGAACCTCATCTTTGTAAGTTGGAATGGGGCCTCGACCTCTCTGCTCAGGCAGATCTAATGTTCAATCCACCATTCTTCCACTGGTGGAGCCTCTCTACAGGAATTTCAGGGCCACTGTATTCAAGATTCTAACATATAAACAGGGCCTGGATGAACAGAGACACCTAATATAGTTTTTTAAATTATGCAGAGTTTTCAAAGGGAAAATAGGAAAAGATTATTTCTTCTGGTTAGAGAATCAGTGACAAAGTTTATATGGATTAACCAGGTATATTCAGCATGGATTTGTTAAGGGAAGGTCATGATTGACAAATTTGATTGAAATTTTTGAGGAGCTAACCACGAGTGTTGATGAGGGTAATGCATTTGATGTGGTCAACATGGGCTTTAGCAAGGCTTTTGATAAGGTCCCTCATGACAGACTGGTCAAGAAAGTAAGAGCCCATGGGACCCAAGGCAAAGTGGCACGTTGGATTCAAAATTGCCTGAGAGGCAGGAAGCAGAGTGTAAAAAATAAAAAATACCTGCAGGTCTGGCAGCATCGGCGGAGAAGAATACAGTTGACCTTTCAAGTCCTCATGATCCTTCAACAGAACTAAGTAAAAATAGGAGAGGGGTGAAATATAAGCTGGCTTAAGGGGGGCGGGGAGAAGGGGGGTGGTGGTTGTTGGGACAAGCAAGCAGTGATTGGAGGAGACAACCAAAAGATGTCACAGACAAAAGAACAAAGAGGTGTTGAAGGTGGTGATATTATCTAAAAGAATGTGCTAATTAAGAGGACAAGCAAGGTACAGATGGCTCTAGTAGGGGTGGGGTGAAATAAGACTAAAAGGGCATAAAAGGTATAGGTTTAAAAATAATGGAAATAGATGGAAAAATAATCTATATAAATTATTGGAAAAAACAAAAGGGAGGGGGAAGAAATGGAAAGGGGTGGGGATGGAGGAGGGAGTTCAGGATCTAAAATTGTTGAACTCAATATTCAGTCCGGAAAGCTGTAAAGTACCTAGTCAGAAGAAGAGGTGCTATTCCTCCAATTTGTGTTGAGCTTCACTGGAACAATGCAGCAAACCAAGGACAGACATGTGGGCAAGAGACAGGGTGGAGTGTTAAAATGGAAACAGAGTGTGATGGTTGAGGGATGTTTCTGTGATTGGAAGTCTGTTTCCAGTGGGGTTCCACAGGGATCAGTGCTGGGGCCCTTGCTGTTTGTGGTGTACATAAATGATTTGGACTTAAACGTTGGGGGTATGGTCAAGAAGTTTGCGGATGACATGAAAATTGGCAGGGTGGTAAATAGTGAGAGGATAGCTGTAAATTGCAGGAGGATATCAATGGACTGGTCAGTTGGGCAGAACAGTGGCAAATGGAATTCAACCTGAAAAATTGTGAGGTAATGCACTTGGGGAGGGCTAGCAAGGCAAGGGATTATACTATGAATAGTAGGACCCTGGAAAGTACAGAAGATCAGAGGGACCTTGGTGTGCATATCCACAGATCCCTGAAGGGAGCAGGGCAGGTAGATAAGGTGGTCAAAAAAGCATTAGAGATACTTGCCTTTATTAGCCGAGGCATAGAATACAAGAGCAGGGAGGTATTGCTGGAACTGTATAAAACACTGGTTAGGCCACAACTAGATTGCTGCGTGCAGTTCTGGTCACCACATCATAGGAAGGATGTGATTGTACTGCAGAGGGTGCAGAGGAGATTTACCAGGATGCTGCTTGGGCTGGAGGGTCTGAGTTATGAGGATTGGATAAGCTGGGGTTGTTTTCCTTCATGCAGCGAAGGTTGAGAGGGGAGCTGATAGAGATGTATAAGATTATGAGGGGCATAATTAGGGTGCATAGGAAGGCACTTTTTCCATTAGTAGAGGGGTCAATAACCAAGGGGCATAGATTTAAGGTAAGAGGTGGAAGGCTAAGTGGGCAGTTGAGGAGAAATGTTTTCATCCTGAGGGTGGTGGAAGTCTGGAACTCACTGTCTAAAAGGGTGGTTGAGTCAGAAACTCTCGTAACATTTAAGAAGTATTTAGATATTCACTTGTATTGCCATAGCCTCCAGGGCTATGGGCCAAGTGCTGAAAAATGGGATTAATGTAGTCAGATCTTTGTTGACCGGTGTGGACACAATGTCCCCCTTCTGTGCTGTAAACATCTATGAGTCTATAAAATTTGATACATTTAAAATTATCACTATGTGACTGAGAAGAGAGTAACTTTTTTTATGCTGAGAGTTCATTGACCATGGAAGCAATTTTTCCTGTAATTTCCCTTTGCTGTGCTTGTCCTTTTTGCTGAAGTGTTGTGGTACTTTAAGGTTGCCTTGCAGCCACACATGTGCACTTCTTAAAGGCAGTTTGTACATGGCCTGTTTGCCCCTACCCAATGAATTCCAGCAGCTTAGAGGAAACTATGCATGGAAGACTTTAGCACAGAAAGTGACAGACTTTGGAATCTTTTGAGGGGAAATTGGACAAATATTTGAAGCAGATAAAAGATACATAGTTAAGAGAAGTGTGCAGGTGCTGTTAGATTGGTTTTGGAGTGCTCAAGTAAGAAACTGCCACAGACACAATGAACAAAAAGGCCTCCTTCTGTCCTATAAATTTCTTTAGTTCTGTTGGATGCCCAAAATGTAAAACCACATGTCACACATAGAAGGGAAGACTTCACAACATTTATATAACACCTTTTTTTCTGAAGTTGCCTAATGAAGTAATGAAATGAACTAATTTTGAAATGTAATGTAGGAAACGCAGCGACCAATTTCCATACAGCAGGTGGCATTTAATGGAGGCAAAGGGGGCCTCCTGGAGAGTTCCGTGTCACCTCTTTTTGGGAAATCAACTGCATTAAGTGCTAATCAGGCACCTAACTGGGCAGCAGCAGGCCTTCCCTGGAATCAAGGACCCTGGGGACGGAAGTCCCACTCGCCAAGAGCTGTTAGCCAATTGGAGGCTGGTAACTCTTTTTTGTTCAGCAGCGCCACTAGAGAGGTGGTGTCTGCTGCTAGTACTACATGCACCCGAGGCTTGGAATTACCATGGACCCAGGCACAGGTGAGCAAAAGCAGAAGGAGGAAGGTCGCAGGGGAGGGGGAGGAAGGTCGGCAGCAAGGACAGAGGTTGGCACTAAGCAGACACACACCCCCCCTTTTGTGATGCCAGGCCCCTGATTGGACACTGACTGCCTGACAATAAGTGATCCGCCCCCTGGAGCTCACAAGCAAACACCAGGATTTGCTTTTCAGGCTCCCCATATGGCGAGAACCCTGCCGACTGCTGGAGAAATACCAAAGGTGGCAGGATGAAGCCCTTAAATGGCATTAATTACCCACATAAGGGCCTTAAATCGCAGCCGAGTGGGAAGACCACCCATGAGCCTTCGTGCCACAGACTTAATGTTGAACCTACTAACTTTTGACTCAGAGGTGAATATGCTACTAACTGAGCCATAATTAGCACCAACATTCCTCACTTTGATGAGCATAGAAATTCAACCAAAAATTTGCACTATCTATAAAGTGCAGCAGTCGAATTAGAGCATGACATAAAAGTTCCAGAGAATATATGTGACTGATGGAACAAGACTGTTTGAAACTAAACACAGCAATTATGAGTACAACACGAGTATTCCACACTAGAATCCTATTCCACACATAAGCGGTAAAATGAAGTAACCCACTAATCCATTCTTTTCTGTGTGAATGAAATATAGGGTGGAATTGTCCCAGATTTGCACTGTGGCTGCGGGCAGCAAAAATAATGTTTTATCTGCAACGGTGGTTTTTCATGCTGTATTGTTCCAATCCTGCCTCATTAATCATGCATTCCCGGGAAACACCCCATTTCACAGGGGGGCAGCCTCCAATTCACTCACCACACCATCTCCTCACTGCTTCCTTAAGCCAGGGGCCATAGTCAAAGTGAAGCTGCTTACACCCCTCTCAATGCCTCCAACCCAGAACTGCTGCACAGAAGACATGGCTTTGAAATGCAAGAAGGCTGCAGCCCCCTGATTCAGTGACGCATCCCTGGAACGCCTTCTGGACTTCATGGAGGCGCACTGCGATTTCCTCTACCCCTGCTCTGGCTGCAGGAAGGGTAGCAACATTACAATCTAGCTTGGAGGCAGTGGCAGTGGTGGTCAGTGCCAATGGCCTGCAAAAGAGGACAGTCACCCAGTACTAAAAGAGGATGAATGATCTCCTCCGTTCCACCTGGGTAAGTCATTCTTCTCATCACTCTCAACTCCTACACTCATAAACCCATCACACATCCACAGGAATCTCACACTGCCAGTTCAAGGGACATACCCATTCATTCTTTCACACACACCTTCATTATCTTATCCCATCCATGGCACCACCACCCACATATGCAAGGCACACTTATCATCTGGCCTGGCAGGCATCCTGCTTACACTCTTTCCATCTTTGTTCATGCAGGACAAGTTGGCACACAACTACAGGGAGATGTTGCAGGTAGGGGAATAACCGAAATCAAGGTTCTCAGGGAATTTGAAAACAGAGCCATCCAGCTGGCTGGCAAGGATCTGAACCATTCCTGATGATGGGCCAGTGCTGCTCTACCAAGTGAGGATTCGGCAGTGCAACATCCATCAGACAATCATACTGTGAGTGATGTGTCCTGTTTCACAGGCCACTGCCATGAACTAATTATCTCCCCTTGCTTCCCAGGCACATCTGGGAAACAGCAGTGGGGGTCCACAAACAGATCCTTGACTCAAGCACTGAAGACACCTCAGAAGAAGAAACTGCTGAAACCCTCATTGCCAACCCATCACAGCACAGAGACACACACTGCAGTGGGACCAAGCTTTAGAGTAGCCTCTGGGTCACAATCTGCTGTGCACATCGCACTGTCTGATCCACAGCAGGCAGAGGCAGTGACTTCACTCGGAGGACTGCTGGAGGCCAGAAATCTGCTGAGTTAGGATCAGATGATGAGCTACCAGACTCGGTCATGTCTCAGTTGCTGGAACTGCAAAGGCAAGCTTGGAAACATCAGGAAGGGATGTCCGCTATGCTCCACAGATTGCAAGGCACGATGGAGGAGACCATCAGACTTCAGTCTGAGGTGATAGCGCTGGCATCCCAATGCACCGAGGACAACACTGGTAGGATGGCAGCTGCCATCGGTCATGCGCTGCCGCATGGACTGAACTCCATCACTAGTTGGCCTCCAATGGTTTAGCAACTCAATCTCACTCCAGCTTCCCCTTCTCCTCAAGAAGTCAGACAGGGGCCCTCGGGAACCCAATGGGGAGGAGGATCAGTAGGAGCATGGCCCGGGGCCATCCACCTAGGTGGCTCCAGGAGTGCCCAGCCCATATGAACCTTCTCTTCCTGTGACCCCAGCAAATCCAGCTCTACAGGCCGAAGAGAGTTTCTCCACTCTCCATGATATGACCCTGTTCACAGAGAGCAAACAAGGTGCCATCTGCCACAGAGGAGTCAGACATTTACATAGGCTACGTGAGGATCTATGGAGCGTCCCCAGCTATGTCATCCTCCTGAAATGTAAGGCCTATGGGTATCCGCTGCGCCACCATGACAAGAGCCTTATCCATAAGACCATAAGATATAACAGCAGAAATTAGGCCATTTGGCCCATCGAGTCTGCTCCGCCATTCAATCATGGCTAATAGGTTTCTCAACCCCATTCTCCTGGCTTCTCCCCGTAACTTTTGATCCCCTTACCAATCAAGAACCTATCTATCTTGGTCTTAAATACATTCAATGAACTGGCCTCCACAGCCTTCTGTGGCAATGAATTCCATAGATTCACCACTCTCTGGATAAAGAAGTTTATCCTCATCTCTGTTCAAAAAGGTCTCCCCTTTACTCTGAGGCTGTGCCCTCGAGTCCTAGCCTCTCCTACTAATGGTAACATCTTCCTCAAGTCCACTCTATCCAGGCCTTTCAGTATTCTGTAAGTTTCAATCAGATCACCCCTCATCCTTCTTAACTCCTCAAACGTTCCTCATACGTTAAGCCTTTCATTCCTGGAATCGTTCTCGTGAACCTCCTCTGGACCCTCTCCAGGGCCAGCACACCCTTCCTGAGATACAGGACCCAAAATTGCTCACAATATTCTAAATGTGGTCTGACCAGAGCCTTATAAAGCCTCAGCAGCACATCCCTGCTTTTATATTCTAGTCCTCTTGAAATAAATGCCAACATTGCATTTGCCTTCCTAACTGCCGACTCAACCTGCAAGTTAACCTTAAGAGAATCCTGGACTAGGACACCCAATCCCTTTGCACTCCAGATTTCTGAATTCTCTCCCCATTTAGAAAATAGTCTATGCCTCTATTCTTCCTAACAAAGTGCATGACCTCACACTTCCCCACGTTGTATTCCATCTGCCACTTCTTTGCCCATTCTCCTAACCTGTCTAAATCCTTCTACAGCCTCCCCGCCTCCTCAATACTACCTGTTCCTCCACCTATCTTTGTATCATCTGCAAACTTAGCCAGGATGCCCTCAGTTCCTTCATCTAGATCATTAACGTATAAAGTGAAAAGTTGTGGTCCCAACACTGATCCGTGTGGAACTCTACTAATCACCGGCCGCCATCCTGAGAAGGACCCCCTTATCCCCACTCTCTGCCTCCTGCCAGACAGCCAATCTTCTATCCATGCTAGTATCTTGCCTCTAACACCGTGGGGTCTTATCCTACTGAACAGCCTCCGGGGTGGCACCTTGTCAAAGGCTTTCTGGAAGTCCAAGTAGATAACATCCATTGGCTATCCTTTAACTAACCTACTCGTTAACTCCTCAAAGAATTCTAACAGATTTGTCAGGCATGACCTCCCCTTGATGAAACCATGCTGACATTGCCCTATTTTAACATGCTCTTCCAAGTATTCTGAAATCTCATCCTTAATGATGGACTCTAAAATCTTACCAACAACTGAGGTCAGGCTAATCGGCTTGTAATTTCCTGTCTTTTGCCTCACTCCCTTCTTAAACAGGGGGGTTACATTAGCGATTTTCCAGTCCTCTGGGACCCTCCCTGACTCGGGTGTTTCCTGAAAGATCACCACTAATGCCGCCATTATCTCTTCAGCTATCTCCTTCAGAACTCTGGGGTGTAATCCATCTGGTCCAGGTGATTTATCCACCTTCAGACCTTTCAGTTTTCCTAGTACCTTCTCCTTGGTAATGGCCACCATACTCAACTCTGCCCCCCGACTCTCTTGAACTTTGGGGATGTCACTCGTGTCTTCCACTGTGAAAACTGACGCAAAGTACCTATTCAGTTCCTCTGCTATTTCTTTGTTCCCCACTACTACTTCTCCAGCGTCATTTTCCAGTGGCTCAATGCCCACTTTTGCCTCTCTCTTTCCCTTTATATATCTAAAAAAAAACTCTTGCAATCTTCTTTTATATTACTGGCTAGTTTACCCTCATATTTAATTTTCTCTATCCTTATTTCTTTTTCAGTTGTCCTCTGTTCGTCTTTGGTCCCCTGTTTTCCCCCTGCTCTTCGCCACATTGTATGCTTTCTCCTTAGCTTTTATGCTGTCCCTGACTTCCCTCGTCAGCCATGGTTGCCTCATCCTCCCTTTAGTATGCTTCTTCTTCCTACGGATGAATTTTTGCTGTGTCTCCCAAATTACTCCCAGAAACTCCTGCCATTGCTGTTCCAGTGGCTTTTCTGCTAGGCTCATCTCCCAGTCAATTCTGGCCAGCTCCTCCCTCATGCCTCCGTAGTTGCCTTTATTCAACAGTAATACTGTTACATCTGATTCCAGCTTTTTCCTCTCAAATTGCAGGGTAAATTCTATCATATTATGGTCACTTCCTCCTAAGGGTTCCTTCACCTTAAGCTCCCTTATCAAATCTGCCTCATTACACATCACTAAATCTAGAATTGCCTGTTCCCTAGTGGGCTCCATCACAAGCTGCTCCAAAAAGCCATCTCGTAGACATTCCACAAATTCCTTTTCTTGGGATCCACTACCAACCTGATTTTCCCAGTCTACCTACATATTGAAATCCCCCATGATCACTGTAACCTTGCCTTTCTTACACGCCTTTTCTATCTCCTGGTGTATCTTGTGCCCCACATCCTGACTACTGTTCGGAGGCCTGTACATAAACCCCAATGTGGTTTTTTTTTACCTTTGCAGTTCCTCAACTCTACCCACACAGATTCTACATCATCTGACCCTACATCATTTCTTGCTATCGATTTAATTTCATTTCTTACTAACAAAGCAATCCCACCCCCTCTGCCAACCACCCTATCTTTTTGATAGGATGTATATCCTTGGATATTTAGCTCCCAGTCCTGATCCCCTTGCAGCCATGTCTCCATAATGCCCACCACATCATACCTGCCAATTTCAATCTGCGCCACAAGCTCATTTACTTTATTTCATATACTGCGTGCATTCAGATACAGCACCTTCAATCCTGTGTTTCCCGTCCCTTTCTCATTGTCATCTGTTATCTGATGTGCTTGAAGTTAGATTCCTAGCCCTTTCCAAACACTGTCCTATTTTATGTCCTGGGGATTTTAATAGCCTCTTCTGGGCTTTCCTTTCTTTTCAGTTTTTTCATAATTTTCCATGAAGTTGAATCCACACCCCCACCACCGCGCCCCCCCCCCGTCCCACCCCACACGTTAACCTGCTGCTTTGTTTCCTATTAGTCATACTTCTTAGAGTTTTACCCTTCCCTCCCCCCACTTTCTTGTTTAAAGTCCTGTTGACCACCCTATTTACCCTTTTCACTAGAACATTGGTCCCAGATCGGTTCAGGTGGAGACCATCCCAAAAGTACAGACCCCTCCTGTTCCAATACTGATGCCAGTGCCCCACGAAATGGAACCCCTCTTTCCCGCACCACTCCTTTAGCCACATGTTTACTTCCCTTATTCTCGCCGATTTGCAAGTGGCTTGGGTAGTAATCTGGAAATTATAACCCTTGAGGACCTGTTCTTTAATTTAGTTCCTCATTCCTGATAATCCCCAAACAGGTCCTCTTTCCTAGTCTTACCTATGTTACTTGTCCTGATGTGGACCACAACAACTGGATCCTCCCCCTCCCTCTCCAATATCCTTTCAAGCCGGTCAGAGATGTCCCCCTCACCCTGGCACTGGGCAGGCAACATATCATGCAGGACTCTCGATCCTGCTTACAAAGGATGATATCAATTCCCCTAATTATAGAATCCCCTACAACTACCACTTGTCATTTTGCTCCCCCTCTCGAATGGCCTCTTGTGCCATGGTGCCGTGGTCAGCTGGCTCATCCTCCCTACAGCCCTGTTCCTCATCCACACAGGGAGCAAGTGCCTCATACCTGTTGGACAAGGTCTAGAGCTGAGGCTCCTCTGTTCCTGAACACAGGATCCCTCTACCTGCCTCACTTGCAGTCACACCCTATTGACCCTGACCACTGACCAAAATTGAGGTACTTAATCTACCGGGTGTGACTGCCTCCTGTAACATAGCGTCCAGGTAACTCTGCCCCTCCCGGATGTGCTTCGACTCCAGCTCATCAATTCTGAACTGGAGTTCCTCCAGCAACCAACACTTGCTGCAGATGTGGTCACTGTGAATCGCAATGGGATCTGCCAGCTCCCACAGCATACAGCTACAGCACATCACCTGCCCAGCCATCTCAACTTAGGTAATTAATTTATTAATTAACTTTGCAGTGTTTTTTATTTCCAAATTTGGTGCAGATTTCCTACCAACCAATCAGGTCATAGCTTTCCTGTGATGTCACTTTTTCAGTTTTGGCTTCAGTTACTCTGTGCTCCGAGGTCATTACTCCGGTGCTCTTCCCTCCAAGACTGCTCCCAGGATTTACTTACCAATCAGCAGCCGTTCTTTGACAGTGGGTCTTCCTCAATTCCCTCTTGAGTCACGGTGTCTGTGGCGACTTCTCCCAGAATGCTTCAGTCACTTCTCACAAGCGCCCTCTGTTGGATGCTCTTCCTCCTGTTGAGTGCAAGAGTCCTTTTCCTCGATTCCTTCTTGAGTCGCGGTGGCTGTGGTGACTTCTCCCAGAATGCTTCGGTCACTGCTCACCAGCGCCCTCTGTTGGATGTTTTTCCTCCTGTTAAGTGTAAGAGTCCTTTTCCTCGATTCCCTCTTGAGTGGCAGCGGTGACTTCTCCCAGAAAGCTTCAGTCACTTCTCACCAGCACCCTCTGTTAACACAGAGAGTTTGTGTGCTGCCAAATGCCAGACAGGAGTCAAACGTTCACAGATGCAATGTGAGGATCAATGGGGACTCCTCACTGCATCTGACCATATTCCCCATGAATCTAGCAACTATGAGGGCCACCCGAGCACGCCAGGCCTCGTCTGTCCAGTGCAATGACCTCGTTGCCATCATCCTTGCCTTTGAGGGTCTCCTCACCCTCATCCCCATCGATGTCCTCCTCATTGAAGGAAACATGCAGTTCCTCCATCTCCTCCTCAGCCAGCTCCTCACCCTGTTGCTGCACTAGGTTATGAAGGGCACAGCAGGTGATAAAAATGCATGACAGCATGATAGCCTCTTCAGGCTGTATTGCAGGTCTCCAGCAGACCGGCCCTGACACCGGAAACTCATTTTCAATATTCTGCTGGTTTGCTCCACCAAAGTGTGAGTTGTGGCATGAGCCTGGTTGTACCTTCTCTCTGCTGCAGTTTGAGGCGGCCACATGGATGTCATCAGCCACATCCTCTGTGAGTAGCCCTTGTCCGTGAGGACCCAGCTACGCAGCCTCTGTGGATCCTGGAAGACTCTAGGGATCTGTGGCGGGCCGAGAATGTGGGAGCCATGGACACTCTCTGGGGATCATATGCAGACCTGCAGGATGCATTTGTGGTGGCTGCACACCAGCTGAACATTTATCAAGGGAAGACCATGCGGTTGACATAGTTGATCGCTTGTTGCGATGGAGATCTGAGCGCTACCTGAGTGCAGTCAATGGCACCCTGCACGTGTGGGAAATATGAGATCTGGGCAAATCCAATCTCTCTTGCTTTCCTATTCCTGGGTGAAATGCACAAAGTTGTGGGCCTTCACGAAGACGGCGTCTGTGACCTCATGGATACATTTGTTCATGAAGGCTTGTGATATCCCACAGAGGTCACCTGAGGAGCCCTGAAAGAAGCCACTGGTGTAAAAATTGAGCACCACAGTCACTTTCACAGCCACCAGCAGTGAATGCCCTCCATGTCCCCATGGTGTCAAATCCTGCAGTAAATGGCAGATGTGACCAACCAGTTCCCTGAACATATGCAGTCTTTGGCTACACTGGTTCTTGGTCATCTGCAGGAATGATGAGCACTGTCTATTGACCCTTGTGCCGATCAGCAACGGCTCACTGTGGCTCTTCAGCAGCATGCGTGGGAGCCCCAGCCGTCACTTCTTCTTGAGTGTGCTGCTCCTCCCTCTGCCCAGCCAGACACCTCCGTTGCTCCCTTCTCCTTTGTCTCCACTCCCAGTAAGCCATGAGGCAAAAGGCTACATCAATAGACTCCATGCTCCTGATGTACTCCTCCTGCAGGATGAAAGAGGGAGATGCATGGGTTAGCATGGGTGTATTAAGAACAACTCTTGGTTATGTCTGAAGGCCCCTTAACATATTCCAAAGAGTGCTGGTCATTACTTGTTGGCCAGAGTTTAGTGTGCTGCATGGCTGCCTGAAACCCCACCCATCTCCGCCCGGCTCCACCTGACCGATTGACAGCGGCTTTGCCCATTGGACTGTATGCTGTGCTCTTGGCTCAGGTGCAGGCATTCTCCTACCCTGCACTGTGAGGCTGCGCTGCTGGCTTGAACCATGGGGGAGACTGATCCAAACCGGAATGATGACATCGCAAGGGGCTGTGAGAACTTCCACCAGTGGCTGCTCCACGGCCAGCTTTAGCAAGGAGATTGTACAATGTGCCCAGTCATCCAATTGTTCTGCTGTCCACTAAAATGCTCATTAGTTTGCAGTCTGTACCTGAGGGGTGACATGCTCTGGAGCACTTGGTGGTACTTACAGGCCTCTGCATTGTTTGAGTGGGCAGATAAGCTAGAGGCCCAACTCCAAGCAGGTCAATGCAGCTGCACCTGAACTGTCTCAGCTGCAGAGGAATGGTCACCTTATATATGGCCGCTTCCCTCCCCCCAGCCCCCGCACGTTCTTGTGCACTACTATCAGCTGCAGTGCAGCCCTTGCCCCTTGCAACTCACATCAATCGCAGTGCGGCCCCTGCCCTAACACCGCACTATCAGCCAGCCAGGAAAATGCAACTTGCCTGTACCCCCACCTGAACAAGCAGCACCTCAACCTTGAAGTCCAACAGGTGACCCTCATGAGCACTGCGCAACATTACTGTGCACTCACCTCTAAGTTCCCCTCAAAGTGAAGCTTGCCAGGTGTACGCCTTATAAAAACTATTGTGGAACATGTCGGCATGCAATCACGCCATCTTGCTTTGATGATCTAGTGTAGGGGCTGATTCCGGTGAGCTGGGCTTATAATAATATGCAAGTGTATTCTAATGAGGTTCCTGCTTGTGGCAGTGGTAAACACAGCCCGCCACTGATGGGCGGAGCGGACGATTACAAATTGGTTTCATGACGTCTTGAAAACGATTTTTGGCCTTCACGTCATATTGTCCGCTCATGCCCGCCATGACGCCTGACTCCACTGGACACGGAAAATTTTCCGAGCCATATTTGAATGATTCAAATATGACAAAATGGTTTTAGTCAAAGAAGGAATGGTACATTTCTGCTGTGAAAAAAAAAACTCGAAGGCCAGCATTTGAAACTACTGAGGAGAGCTGGAAATCAGAGGTGATTGTCTTCGTAAGTTTTCTATAAGCCAGAGAGTGAAGAGAAAAACATCTAATTTCTTTGCAGTACTCATTTCATCACAAGGCACAAATCAGGCTGAGTTACCGAGGGCAATGTCTTAAAAATGGAACTGCAAAGTGACAATCATCTTGAATTCAGAAGAGGTAATAATGTTCAGCTCTACCTTTTGTGATGCCATTTCCGCATGCTCAGCAAACTTCAAAAACTGCATGAAAAACATCCATTTAAGTTCTCTGTTATCCTAGTCCCAATTGCTTTACAAACTTTTTTCTCTAGAAGCATCATCAGTAATTCCAATTCCAAGTGACTTATTGTTTGATATTTTGTTATTCAGTGAGACAAATTGTAAAATGTTGCCATATTTCTTATCTCTTTCCCTTTCCCCAAGACTGTATCTCATTTCAGTTAAAGGAAATTGTGGTCTGTAACATTTTCAACTTCGCATCTATAAAGGTAATGATACTGCTTGTGGTTGAGTTTGTGATCAGGGTGATTAAGCCAACATTACTCTTCTTGAAAATTTGAAATCTTCACTGAGTCAAAAAGAATAATATGTTGCCCTTTATTCAGTAGTGAGGAAAATGCAGTTCTGTTGTCCAGAAATTTGAATTACATAAAATGTACAGCTCAGAAACCGGCCATTTGACTCAACTCGTCTGTGCCAGTGTTTATACTCCATAAGAGCCTTGTCCCGACTCTCTTCATCTAACCTTATCATCATAACCTCGTATTCCTTTTCCCCTCATGTACTTATTTAGCTTCCCCCTAAGTCTATCTATGCTGTTCACCTCAACAATTCCTTTTGGTAATGATTGCAGAAGACACAGATTTAACGTGATTAGCAAAAGAATCAAAGGGCAAACTTTTTTATGCAATGAGTGGTTACAAGCCAGCTAAAAGGTTGGTGGAGGTAGACTTAATCCATGCTTTTAAAAGAGAATTAGATAAATATATGTAGGGGAAAAAAATCAAAGAGCTATAGGGAAGGCCAGGGAAGTGGGGCTAGATGGATTGCTTTTGAAGGGAGCCAGCATAGGCCCTTTGGGCCAAATGGCCTCCTTCAGTGCTTTAACCATTCTATGGTTCTATTCTATGAATAATAATAACAAGCACAGGGCTTACATAGTACCTTATCACAGTTTTCACAAATGTCACAAACAATTTCACAAAATGCAGCCAACAATATGCTAAGGGATGTGAATGTTGGAATCATGCTACAATGGAGTGCATACTTTAGTTTATAATTGACAGCAGTTGTCACCAACAGTGGAAAGATTAGGGAATTATTCCAAGTGTATAAAAACCAGTTTACACTGGGTGTGAGGAGGAGCAAGGGAGCCTGTGCCTGTACTTTGTGGTCTTGAGAATAAATCTGGGTTAAGGAAAAGACTGGCTCCAGATTCATCCTTTCTTCACAATATGAACAGTGACTTTAACAAGGGATGCTGAAGTTTTGTTTCCAAAGTTCAAAGGCACACAATAATAATAGTGTGCACCAAGCTGATTAAAACCCAGCTTCCATGCAATTGAGTGGAGAGCCCCAGGGTATGATTGGAACAATCAGACATGCAATGCTTTATAGGCTGAACACCCAGAGAAATTGCCACAGCGAGAGAAGTCCCTTCAGCTAGGTCTTTGCTTCAAAGGTACTTTTATGTTTTTTATACATCCATTTGCCAGTCACTGGCTGAAAAATCAGTTCATGCTCCATTTGTTTTTCAGACAGGAAACATGCATCAAGGGGTCCAGTACAATGGTATGATTTGACTGCTAGTGGCATTGGTAGAAAACATGGAAAATAGAAGCAGGAGCAGGTCATTCAGCCCTTCGAGCCTGCTCCGCCATTCAATATATCATGGCTGATCCTCTATCTCAAAGCCATACTCCTACACTCTCCCCATATGCCTTGATGCCTTTAAAGTCCAGAAATCTATCTATTCCCTTCTTAAACATATTCAATGGCTTGGCCTCCTGTGGTAGAGAATTCTATAGGTACACCACCCTCTGAATGAAGAAGTTTCTCCTCATCTCAGTCCGAAATGGTCTACCCCATATCCTAAGACTGTGACATCTTGTTCTAGAACCCCCAGCCAGAGGAAACATCTCTGCATCCAGTCTGTCCATTACTGTCAGAATTTTATACGTTTCAATGAGATCTCCTCTCATTCTTCTAAACTCCAGTGAATACAGGCCTAGTCGGCCCAATCTCCTCATACAACAATCTTGCCACCCCAGGAATCAGTCTCGTGAACCTTCGTTGCACTCCCTCGATGGCAAATATATTCTTTCTTAGGTAAGGAGACCAAAACTGCACACAATACTCCAGGTGTGGTCTCACCAAGGTCCTGTACAGCTGCAGTAAGACATCCTTGCTCCTGTACTCAAGTCCTCTTGCAATGAAGGCCAACATACCATTTGCCTTCTTAACTGCTTGCTGCACCTACATGATCACTTTCAGTGATTGGTGTCCTAGGACACCCAGGTCCCTTTGTACATCAACATTTCCCAATCTATCACCATTTAAATAATACTCTGTCATTCCATTTTTCCTACCAAGGTTAATAACTTCACACTTATCCAAGTTATTCTGCATCTGTCATGTATTTGCCCACTCACTCAACCTGTCTAAATTGCCATGAAGCTTATTAACACCTTCTGCATTGCTCACATTCCCACCAAGTTTCATGTCATCAGCAAACTAGGAAATATAACATGTGGTTCCCTCATCCAAATCATTGATATGTATTGTGAATAGCTGGGGCCCAAGCACTGATCCCTGCGATACCCCACTAGTCACCTCCTGCCACTCTGAAAAAGATCCATTTATTTCTACTCTCTGCTTCCTGTCTGCTAACCAATTCTCAATCTATGCTAATATGTTATCCTCAATCTCATGTGCTTTAATTTTACACACTAACCTCTTATGTGGAACTTTATCAAAAGCTGTCTGAAAATCTAAATACGCCACATCCACTGGTTCTCCCTTATCTACTGTGCTAATTACGTACTCAAAGAACTCCAGTAGGTTTGTCAAACATGGGCCTGGATTTTTCCTATGGTGGGTGGGCTGGGTGGGAGCGGGCGCAGAGCCGATCGCCGCCTGCGATGAGCTGCGCACCACCGTTTTATGCAGGCCGGCCAATTAAGGCCCGCCCACCGTGATGTGCAGCCAGTAGCGCTCAGCGCTACCTCGGGGGAAGGAGGGAGAATCAGGGAGATTGAATAGACAATAAAAATTTCAATAAGTGATGTTAAAATTTATTCAAACATGTCCCCTCATGTGACTGTGTCACATGAGTTGGGACATGTTTGTAAGCGTGGGTACATTTATTTAATTGGTTTGTAAAAGTTTCAGGAAACCTCATCCTGCCCGTGGATGAGGTTTCCTGAAAAATGCGAAGGCCGTTTGGGGTTTTCAGCTGCCCGCCAGCCTTAAGGTTCGACAGGCAGTATTGTTACATACTTTAATTACATTCTTAATGATCTTAATAGGCCATTGACATTTCAATGGGAGTGCAGCCAACTTCGGTGTGTGCCTGCCGAACAAAATACCATGATGACGCGTGATGATGTCGGGACACACGCCCAACGTCATTACACATAATTTTATGTGTCAGCACGTTGCGTCCGCCCCCTCACACTGACCGGATGTTTCAGCCCATGATTTCCCTTTCATAAATCCATGTTGACTTTGTCTAATCCTGTTGATAATTTCTAAGTGTCCTGTTATCACATCCTTTATAATAGACTCTAGCATTTCCCCTACTACTGAGGTTAGGCTAACCAGTCTGTAATTCGTTGTTTTCTTCCACCCTCCTTTTCTGAATGGTGAAGTTACATTTGCCACCTTCCAATCTGCCAGGATTGTTCCAGGATCTACAGAATTTTGGAAGATGCAAACAACGCATCCCATGGCAATCTCCTTTAGTACCTTGGGATGTAGATTATCAGGCCCTAGGGATTTATCGGCTTTCAGTTCCATTAATTTCTCCAGCACTATTGTTTAGTAATACTAATTTCCTTCAATATCCTTCTCACTAGACCCTTGGTTCCCATGTATTTCAGGGAAGTTATTTCTGTCTTCCTGTTATAATCCCAGCTGAGGTTACCCCTGGACAAGCCTGATCCCAGGGTGGAACCAACTTAATAGAACCTAACCTGTAATTTTGTTTGTTTAGATATGTGGAGAGTAGCTACTGAACAGAGGCATTGGAGTCAGTTGATGAACTTTTAACAAAAGAATAAAACATTTATTGAACAAGAAAAGATGAACTATATTACAATACTCCTTCACCCACAACTATACCTTTACAGATGTATAGAGATTTGTAAGGATAACACAAGTTACAAAACCTATTTTATACTCTAATATCCACAGTAAATACACTGCCCATGCCAACTTATGGCACCCTGTGGTCAGACACACCACACTCTGAAACCAAGTGACAGATGCCACCTCTAACAGATGCAATGGATCTCTCCTCAATTCCACCCACACGCTTGTCACACTGTGAGCCAACCAGTCTCACTCAATTTACACAAGCATTTGCAATCTCCACTCTCCAAGTCTTGGAATCTTCTCCTAAGCTGACATTTTCGCTCACATACCTTCTACAAGGCTTTACCTCCTGGGTTTCAAGCTCTCGTTCTGATGCTCCTCTTCCATGAGTCACCACATACACTCAAGCTGTCTTCCATGCTCTCCCAGTCACCAACTCAGCCATAAGAGTACACCATTGCTTCACATGCCCACAGCAAAGAATTGCAGACCTTCAATTGTCTCTTTGAACCTTCTTGCTTCTGTTGCAAGCTGTTCTCACTTTAAATCTGAAGCTTGGAGCCTTTCTCTCTGCCCCTCACGCTTAACTTCACTTAACAGGACCTTTTCCCAGGTTCATGTCCTTCTTTTGACTAGAAGGTCTTCTTTGGACTTTCTCTTCTTCCATTCCCCTGGGCTTTTGGGGTTTTTATTCTTTTGGGAAATCTGCAGTTCCTTCTCCCAGTGTTTAGTCTCTCTGGGGTCCTAGCTTCAACTGAACTTAAAAATGCTGTTTCGTTAGTTCTGGGTGTATGTCTGTGAGAGGAACCTGCCTACCTGGTCCCCTGTTGCTATGCAACAGCATTGCTCTTCCTACTCCTATGTGTTTACTTTCACTTTATAGTGGTCATAAACATCTCATTAGAAAAGTAAGCAACCTTTTAAAGAGAAACTAAAACTCCACTTGACCTTTCTTAACACACAGATGCAGAAATACAAATCAAACTTAAACTTTAAAACTAAAACTCATTCCTAACACCCACAAATATAAGTATAGCTATCTCTATTTCCTAATACTTCCTCTGTGAAGACAGAACTAAAGTAATTGTTTAATTGCTCTGCCATTTCCTTGTTTTCTCTTATAAATTTGCCCATTTTAGACTCTAAGGGACATACTTTTGTCTTCACTTTTTTTTCTTTTTACATACTTACAGGAACTTTTACTGTCTGCTTTTATGTTCCTTGCAAGTTTACTCTCATACTCTATGTTTCCATTTTTAATCAATCTATTTTTCCTCCTTTGCTGAATTCTAAACTGCTGCCAATCGTCAAGCTTACTAAGTTTTCTGACAACCTTATATAATTCCTCTTTGGACCTAGTACTATCCTTAATTTCTTTTGTTAGCCATGGTTGGGCCCCTTTTCCTGTTATGTTTTTGTGCCAGAAAGGTATGTATAACTGTTGTAGTGCACACATTCATTTCTTAAATATCAGACATTGTCTAGCCACCGTCATGCCTTTTAATGAAGTTCCGCAATCTTTCTTAGCCAACTCACACTTCATACCTTCATAGTTTATTTTGTTAAGATTTAGGATCCTTGTTTCAAATTGGACTACTTCACTTTCCATCTTAATGAAGAATTTTATCACGTTATGGTCACTGTTCCCTAAAGGACCTCGCATAACAAGATTATTAGTTAAACCCTTCTCATTGCACAATACCAAATCTAGGACAGCCTGTTCCCTAGTCGCTTCCTTGACATACTGGTCTAAAAAAACTATCTTGTACACACTCCAGGAATTAATTTGCCACAGTATAATTGCTAATTTAGTTTGCCCAGTCTATACATATATTAAAGTCACCCATGATTACTATAGCACCCTTGCTACATGCATCTCTAATTTCCTGTTTAATGCCGCCCCCTACCTTATCCCTACTATTTGGTGGCCTCTAGACAACCCCAACTAATATTTTCCACCCTTTGTTGCTTCTTAGCTCCACCCAAATTGACTCTCCATCTCGATTTTCTGAGCTGATATCATCTCTCACTATCACACTAATTTCATCCTTAACTAACAAGTTCCTTTTCTAAAATAAAACAAAAAAATAAAAACAAAAAAACTGCGGATGCTGGAAATCCAAAACAAAAACAGAATTACCTGGAAAAACTCAGCAGGTCTGGCAGCATCGGCGGAGAAGAAAAGAGTTGACGTTTCGAGTCCTCATGATCCTTCGACAGAACTTGAGTTCGAGTCCAGGAAAGAGCTGAAATATAAGCTGGTTTAAGGTGTGTGTGTGGGGGGCGGAGAGATAGAGAGACAGAGAGGTGGAGGGGGTTGGTGTGGTTGTAGGGACAAACAAGCAGTGATAGAAGCAGATCATCAAAAGATGTCAACGACAATAGTACAATAGAACACATAGGTGTTAAAGTTAAAGTTGGTGATATTATCTAAACGAATGTGCTAATTAAGAATGGATGGTAGGGCACTCAAGGTATAGCTCTAGTGGGTTTTTTTTTAATAATGGAAATAGGTGGGAAAAGGAAAATCTTTATAATTTATTGGAAAAAAAAAAGAAGGGGGAAACAGAAAGGGGGTGGGGATGGGGGAGGGAGCTCACGACCTAAAGTTGTTGAATTCAATATTCAGCCTGTCTATCCTAAGCCTTAGTCACCCTGCAATTATGTTTCTGTAATCGTAATCATATCATACCCATTCTCATCTATTTGCGTTGTTAATTCATCTACCTTATTGCGAATACTCCGTGCATTCAGATACAGTGCCTTTAGACTTGTCTTTTTTAACATCTTTTGCATTATGGGTCTATTTTCTGCAAATCCTTGTTTCCTGTGCCTTCCAATTTTGCTTTCTAGTTTTCTGTCTTTCATTCCCATCTTTGTTTCCCCCTCTTGTGTCTCCCCGCTCAGGTTCCCATCCCCCTGCCACAATACTAATGAATAGCCCTGCATGGATATTGATCCCAGTCCTGCTAGGGTGCAACCCATCCAGCTTGTACAGGTCCAATCTTCCCCAGAATTGGCCCCGATGCCTCAGGAATCTAAATCCCTCCCTTCTACACCATCTTTCCAGCCACACATTCACCTGGTCTATTCTGCTATTCCTGATCTCGCTAGCACGTGGCACTGGGAGTAATCCTGAGGTTACTACCTTTGAGGTCCTGCTTTTTAATTTATTTCCTAGCTCTCTATATTCTGCTTTCAGGACCTCATTCCTCTTTTTATCCATGTTGATGGTACTGATATGGACTGCAACCTTTGGCTGTTCACCCTCCTCCTTTAGAATGTCCTGCAGTCTCTCAGTGACGTCCTTGACCCTGGCACCAGGGAGGCAACATACCACCTTGGTTTCATGTCTGTGGTTGCATAAATGTCCATCTGTTCCCCTATCACTATTGCACTCTTACTCTTCTTTCCCCTCCTCTGTGCAGCTGAGCCACTCGTGCTGCCACAGACTTGTCTCTTGCTGCATTACCCTGAGAAGCCATCTCCCCAAGCAGTATCCATAATGGAAATCTGTTGGAGGGGGAGATGGATCCAGGGGACTCCTCCACTACCTGCCTAGTGCTTTTACTCTGTCTGGCGGTCACCCATTCCTTTTCTGCCTGTGTACTCTTTATCTGCAGTGTGACTGCCTCACTGCATATGCTATCCATGAAGATCTCATCCTTGCAGATGCTCCATAGTGACCCCAGGCGCAGCTCCAGCTCTGAAACATGGATCTTGAGTAGCTGTAGCTGGAACCATTTACTGCACATTTGGTCACCCTGGACACCGGAAGCATCCTTGACTGCCCACATCACATAGGAGGAGCATTCCACTTAGCTGACTTGCCTGCCATGACTTACCTTTAAATTACTCCCTTTACTTTTGCTTCCTCTAGTTTAGAAAATGTTAAGGACAGAAGAATTATTTTCCAAGTCCTACTTACCAAGGCTGCCTCTCCCCTTAATGAGGGAAGGCAGAAAATGAAAGGATCACCTCTCTCTCTCTTCACTGCATACTTTCTCTCACAAAACTCCAACTGAAGTACTCTAATACAGCCCAAAGCAACACTATAGATGGCTTGTTTTTATGCTGTCTCAGTCTAGCTTCTGGAAACCTGTTTAAGCCAGCTAACTAATTTAGTGCAATCACTGCAGTTGTTTGCAGGTCAACTTGCAGTAGATGGTACAATTCCATCACAGCCCACTTAAGGAAACAGAACCTGCAAAATGCAGATCTATTCTGATGGTTTCTGGCACCTGTAGACATTGGCAATTATGGCCATAGCTGTACAGACAAACTTCCCTGGCATCTCTTCTTTCATATTCTTCCCAAAATCCTCTGGGATAGAGGAGCACAGAATGATACATCCATTTTGACAATGTTTCAACAACTTTAGATCTTGAACTCCCTCCTCCATCCCCACCCCCTTTCCGTTTCTTCCCCCTCCCTTTTTTTTCCAATAATTTATATAGATTTTTCTTTTCCCACCTATTTCCATTATTTTTAAATATATTCCACCCATCATTTATTTCACCACACCCCCACTTGCTTGTCCTGCTCGCCACTCTTAATTAGCACATTCTTTTAGATAATATCACCACCTTCAACACCCCTTTGTTCTTTTGTCTGTGACATACTTTGGTTATTTCCTCCTATCACTGCTTGTTTGTCCCAACAACCCCACACCCACCCCGCATTCTTCACCCCCCACCCCCCCTTAAACCAGCTTATATTTCACCCCTTTCTTATTTCTACTTAGTTCTGTTGAAGGGTCATGGGGACTCAAAATGTCAACTTTGCTCTTCTCTGCCAATGCTGCCAGACCTGCTGAGTTTTTCCAGGTATTTCAGTTTTTGTGTTGACAATGTTGTTTGGAATAATAAAAATTTGAGCTGTTCACCTTTAAGAAATTATTTTCTGTGTGGGCAGAAGGTGACTGGCCTTTAGCATTGAGGTTCTATAATGGAATAGCACACTGTATGAATCAGGTGTGAACACCATGAGTTGACTTGCATGAGGTTAAATTTACGAACTTCTGTATGGAAAACCTACTTCATTTTGTTAGCAAAGTTGACTACAGCTTTTAACACAGAAATTAACAGCTGGAGTTTACAGAATAGGAAGCAATAAAATGAGATTGGTTGAAGAAGGCCAACAGGTAATTGAACAATACTGAACCCTGCATTAGATCATACTCAGCCAGTTAGCAGTTCCTTCTGGGCGAGGTCATCGGGAACAAGAAATGCTTGAAAACCTTGACTGAGATTGCCTGCTGCTGGAAAAAGAGAAAAAGAACGATGGACTTTCTCGAACGATGTCAAAGGAGAGATTGACAAGGGAGTCAAGGGTTATGGGGGATAGGCAGGAAAGTGGGATTAAGGATCTTATTGAATGACAGAACAATGGGACAAATGGTTTACTGAGAAGGTGAACAAAATAAGAAGGAAGTTGTCACAAACCCTTGAACCATTTTACCTGCATGGATGAGTGCCCTTAACTACAGGGTGCGGTAGATTGCCATGCAACAATTTTGTGAAAGCCACCACGACGTGCAGTAAAATGCATCTTTCCATTTGAAGTAAATCCATTAAGAAAAAAAGTAATACACCACAGTGAGGTATTTTATTATTACATGCAGCAATGGTGCTTAATGTAAACTGTCTCGATATAAAGGGCATACACAAAATGCATTGAGGCAGATTAATCTAGATGTTTAAGTACCTTTTCTTCTTTCCTTATCAGTCTGTTTCTGCTCCAATAGCTAACATAGTGCAGATAACTGTAGAGTACTGAACCCACGCAATACTGCTCATCACAGCCAGCTCAGCCAATTTACAGGAGATAAGTGGTTGTGTCACTTGTTTATTTATAAATTTCCTGTAGCAGTTGCATCAAAAGTAGATTGATTTGAAAGCTGAGACTCACAACTGTAAAAATAAATTGGTATATTCAATAGGATAAAGCTTCTGATGGTTTTTTTTTCTCTGAGAATGAGTATTGTTAGTGGGCTATCTGAGAGCTACGTCTGAGAGCTTTGAAGTGGTCAACATTTTTAATTGCTGGCTGAAAAGCATCAAAACAATTTGTAAGCATATACTACGTTAAAGTGGCATACTGATTATGGGACTGGACTAGTAAAATCTGGAATAAGAACAAAATTAGCATGTATAATGATGACCATGTTAGTACCAAACTGTCATAAAAATGCATCTAATTCTCTACTTTATTTAGGAATAGAAATCTGCCACCTTTAACTGGCCTAGCCTTTATGTAGCTCCGACAAATTGCTGTGTGCCCTTTGAAATGACCAGCAGGGCCATTCAGTTACATTTGCTACATTCTCAGGGATAGGCAATAAATGTTGGCCTTCCCAATGATGCTCACATCCCATGAATGAATAAGTAAATATCTTGTGAGCATCCAATTTTAGCTCATATTAACCAAAGCATTTTCTTTTGTGAAAAATGGAAACAAAAGGCTTGCAACAAAAAACTTCAAAACAAAAAAAGTCCTTATTAAAACATGCATTGATAATGGTGCCCTGGATTATATTATGAGCTGCCAGTAAATACATGAAACAATTTTCCTGTTTCATCTTTATTAACTGGATGTATATTTGTACCACCTTGGAGACCCAGGCTCAAACCACATTTAAGCTGAAGAGAGAAATTTGTAGTTTATAACTTTACCTTGTACTGGTGTAGAATGTTTTAACTGTGCATTAACCTAATTTCTCAGTATGTAAAATGCTTTAAAAATATATTCAATTGATTGTGTAGCCTATTAAGAAGACTGATTGTAATCTCTGTACATGTTTCCTTTTCCACACTAAAACTAATTTCTTTATGTGCTGTCATCCAAAAGCTGTAAACAAATGTTACACATCTCCCTGTGGCAATGGCACCCAACCAAATCAACATCTCTAAAATTTAAACAATTACAAGGAATTACCACTACATTTTTAATTGATATCTGCTGGTTCTTTTTGAGAGTATTTTTATTTAAACTGTAAGCACTCAGAAAATGAGCTGAGTGGCTTGAAGTTGTTGTTCAGTCTGATTGTATGAAGAAGCTAAATCAACCTCAATGAAGATAAACAAATGATATCACCATTGTTTGTAAGTTGTAGAGCTCCTCATCACCATATAAAAATGGCAATGTAGGTACTCAGGTTAACTTAGGCACTTTACAAATTTCAATGTAGACTGAACTTTTGCTTCATTGACACCAAATTATCTCAATGTAGCCAATCACTACCTGGAGCACAGGGCTGGATTTTACAGGCAGGTTTGTAGGTGGTGGTGGTGGGGTGGGGGGGGGGGAGGGGGGGGGGGTGGGGGGGGGGTAATAAAATGCCATGGGCACCTTGTCCACTGCCAACCCACCTGTCCCTGAACCCACTGCAATTCTACCAGCACAGTGGAGGCCCTCCTGTTGTTCATTTGAGGCCCTTAAGTAGCCAATTAAGGGCTTCATGCCACCACCCCTGGCATTTAACCAGCCACAGGAGAGGCCAGTGCCTAGCAGCTTTCACTGTGTGGGCTGGTGGCAAGCAAAAGAGGTTGCCTCCTTAATGGGCCCACTGGACCTATTGGGGCTGCCCCTCCCCATGTCACTCCCTCCCGCCAGTAGGTTCCCATCACCACCACCCCCACTGCCCCCCATGCCCACCCCCCCCCCCCAACACCCCCCCACCCCCAACGCGCCCCCCCCGCCTCCCCCCCCCCCACCCCGGCACATGTACCTCGGCCTCCTACCTACCTCGAGCCCTCACTGGGGCCTTCTAGCCTGGCCACAATAACACTTGTCCCCACCACCCTCCCCTATATATCTTCCACAATGGCTCCAGCTCCTCAGTGTTGTAGACCAACAGAGGCTACCACTCCCCATGATGCTTCTGAGGCCAGAAAGTTGCCATCCATTTGACTTGCTGGCAGCTGTCCAAGGTGGGATTCCTGCCCAGACAGGGGTGAAAATCCTGCCTTAAATCATTAACGCTCATCTGAGTGTTAGATCCCTGCAGGACAAGACACTAGAGCCGGGGTGGGCTCGCCCCTGACTTTGTCATCGGTGGGGGGGGGAGTGCAAAGCGGTAGGGTTATGGACCAGTATCCCTTTAAATCTAGCTCACTAACTTGGTGAATTGTAGTGGTCCTTGTTTCATATAAAGGATGTCAAGAATTAGTCAGATTATATCTATAATGTCAGGTTTTACACTTTTAGGCTCTTGGTTGGCTGAAAACATTGGAATCATTTTTCAAAGATATTTTTGCTTTCACTTTCACCTTCAAAGTAAATAGTGGAAACCAGGAAAGAGGAGGGGGAAAAAAAGCAAAACTTGCATTCATTTAGGACCCTTTTCACCTTTGACATGTTCAAAAGTGCTTTACAGCCAATAATGTGCTTTTTTTGAAGTTAGGCATTGTCAAATTGTCAGAAACACCATAGCCAATTCACCCAGAAAAACTTCCTATGAACAATGACAAAAATTAACAAATCGTCTGGTTTTTCAGATGTTACTTGAAGGATAAATTTTGGCCAGGACCTGGGAAGACTGTCTTGCTCTTACACATGATTACATGGGATAGACAACACAGAAACAGGCTGTTCAGCCCAACCAGTCCATACCGGTGCTTATGCTCCATCGAGCCTCCTCCCATCTCTTCTCATCTAAATTGCAACCATCTTTCCCTTTTCCATCATATGCTTGTCTAGTTTCCCATTAAATGCAAATGTAGTAGTCACTTTAGCCATTCCATGTGGTAGCGAGTTCCACATTCTTAAAGAAGCTTAAAGAAGCTTCTTCTGAATTCCCTATTGGATGTTTTGGTGACTAGCTTATATTGATGGCCTCTAGTTATGCTTCTCCCGACAAGAGAAACATTCTCTCTGTGTTTACCCTGACACTAGGGGCTGAATTTTCTGGTTGGCGGAGGGCCGGAGCAGGATCGGGTGCGGGCGGGTGCGGACCCAATCACCACCCACGATCGGGTCCACGTGGCCATTTTACACAGGCGGGCCAAGGCCTCAGGGAGATTTCCCCGACTCAGGGAATCGCTCCCACCTGACAGGGAGTGCTCAGCACTACTGGGTGTGCGTCATGCTAGGCGGGCCTTAATTGGCCCGCCCATGTAAAATGGCAGCACGCACCCAATCAGGATTTGCGCTCGCTTGCACCCGGCCCTGCACAACCTCCCACAATGGGGGGATAATTCTTTCCTATGCATCCATGTGTCTAGAGTAGGGCTTCAAACTTCAACCTGCCTCAGAGGTGGAAATCACTGAGTCACAGCTGACATCTTAATTAGATATCCAAGCTTTTTGAAAAGCTTAGTTTCGAGAAGTTAAAAGGAAGAGATGGAGAATAACAAAGAAGCAGAACAGCTGCTGAAAATCCATAATTGCAGTCTGCCATCATAATGCTAGTTGACCAGGACTTCCTCTTTGCTAGCCAATTACCTCACCAAATGCTTGGAAGAATGCCTGGAGCAACCAGGCCCTGGCAATTTGAATGAAGTGTTCAGGCACCTGAACAGTTTCGGTGCAGCTAGGGCATCCACTAGATGGCAATGTTGTTAGGCAGACACTGAAGCCCAGTGGCAGTGGGTCTGCCTGACAAATAATGGAGCCATTAGCCAAAAGAACAGTTCTCCGTCAAGTGGCTGTTTATTTAGTGACCAGCCACTGTAAAGAAACCAGATTTTCAGTACATGGTAAACCCCTTCCTATGATTCAAATGTGTCACGCCCAAGGACTGACAACCTTCATATTCCCAGGAAACATTGGCACAGGTAAAATGGGCCAGTGACTTGGTATGAGTAGTCAGCCAATAATTTCTGACTCTGCTAGGCTCAACTGCCCTTAATAATGCTCCTATTGTGGCTTGGAAACTGAGTGTTTCCTTAAATTGTTATGTAAAAGGAAATGTTCATTTTAATAATGTTGGGTCAATATTGCAGTGTGAAATAGTTTTTACGGGCTGAACCTTCTGGTCGGCGTGTGGGGGTGGGCCCAACGCCTAAAATGACGCACGATGACATCGTGCATGTATCTTGACATCATCATGCATCATTTCAATATTTCATTCGGCAGGCATGCGCCAGAAGTGGCTGCGCGCCCATCAAACTGTCAACAGCCAAGTAAGGCCATTAAAAAAGTAATTAAACTTGTTAAGAATGCTGTCCACCCAACCTTAAGGTTGGAGGGCAGGAGAAGAGCCCAAGCGGCCTTCGCTTTTTTCAGTAAACCTCATCCAAGGGCGGGATGAGGTTTCCTGAAGCTTTTATAAAATAAATAAATAAATTGTCCTAACTTCACATGTACCAGCTCATGTGACACGGTCACATGAGGGGACCTGTTGAAATATTTTTTTCTTTTATTTATTAAAAAGTTTTCAAGTCTGTTCAATCTCCCTGAGGCAGCTCCATGCCTCAGGGAAATTGTTGTGCTCTTTCACGCACATGCACAAAAGAGCGCAGGCCCTGACTCTCCTTCTTCCCCCCGCCCGCACAGGTAGTGCTGAGCACTACTGGCCACGCCTTGCACTGGGCAGGCCTTAATTGGCCCGCCTGCATAAAATGGTGGCGCGCAGCCGGTCACAGGTGGCGATCAGCTCCACGCCCGTCCCTGCCTGCTTCCGCCCAGCCCACACACCATAGGAAAAATTCTCCCCTATATTATTGTTAGGATTCACAGGTGTGAGCACTGAAAACTTTAAAAGTGGTCAGCTGAAAGAGATAGAGGTTCCTCTGAATTTAATAATAGCCTAAAGCTAACATAGTGGCAACTCTTTTATGTCAATGGATTAAAATATACTGTATTGTTCATTTTGCTGTCCAGGAATTGGACATTCTGTCCACCCTCAGTCAGTATATTGATGGTCATTTCTTTAGCCTTTCAGGAAGCCCACCTGCCAAACACATGCTTCCTGATTTTTCGGAAACAGATTGTCACATTTGGAAGCTGTGAATCAAATTTAGGCATTATCAACTGTTGTATATTTTATATCTCAGAGCTACGCAGAGATGACACACCAGTTTATATATGTACACATGAAAATATATATTTATATATATATATATGTAACAGGGATCTATTCACAGTGTTTTAAAATGTCTGCTATATGCTTACAGCTCTTTGCTTCTAGCAGCGTCCACTGTTTGTTTACTTTTCTCTGAGTCCACATGCAGGTTTAACTAATCAAGCAAAGTAAGCATCAATAGTACACAGGCTCAAATAAACATAGAATAATTGAATGCTATTGCTTTTCCCTCTTGTAAAATTAAAGACTTTATTCTAAATTAAATAATGCTAAACAACAAACATATGCACATTAGGTTATTTCCTGAAGTTCAGCTTGTCCATTTTCTCTAAATACAGAAATAATCCTTGAGATATAAAGGTGTCCGGTGACAGTGCTGAGATCTACAAATTTGAGGTTGTGGTTCTGCATGATCAACTCTGTTGCATGAACCTGCAAGATGCTTGACCTCAAAATTGTATTGATGAAGATGACCTGTGGATGCACAGAGATCAATGATTAGGTCCTGACATGGCTATCAATGTAGTCAGTGTTTGGTGACTGGTGTGGAGAATGAACTTTCTGCCATAGAGATACATGTGCCAATGTTCACAAGCATATATGCAGGCTAGTGCTTCCCATTCTCTAGTAGAATATTTGCATTCAGTTTCCAAAAATAGGAGTGACACATAGGCAATGCTTCCCAGTTGTTCACTCCTTTCAATGTACTGTGAGAGAAAAGCTCCAATTGCATTTCCCACATCAGTTATGATATACATTTCCACATATGCATTGAAATGTGCAAGAACTGGCAGAAATGCCATCTCCACCTTTAAAGTATCAAATGCTGTTTGCTGTGTGAGTGCGCTTTCCCATTGTGCATCTTTTTACGCTGGCTTCCAAACAGATACCAGCAGTATTGAGGAATGATGCCAACCCTTTCATGTTTTACAGAGTTGGAAGAGTATAAATGGCTTGTGTAGGCTAACCCATGTGTAGGCTAACATCAGCTACTCTGAACCCTAGAAATCCGATCTCACATGCCTCAAATGTGCATTTGTCCTTGTGAAGCACCAAATTATGTTGTGCAAGTCAAGTGAGCACCACTGATAACTGCTGACCATGTTCTGCTTTGTCCCTTCAAAGTTCAATTACATCATCAAGTAGGTTGAGCATCCCCTCAACGTCTGACAAGACTGTAGAAACAATCATCTGGAATGCATTAGGTGCTGAACTTAGTGCATGGGGCATTCTACAGTCCTGAAACACACATTCATGAGTAACAAAAGCTATAAGATATTGGCTTTGCTCTGCTTTGGTATCTGAGGATATCTCCATTTCAAGTCAAGCTTTATGAAGAATGTCAAGCCATGAAATGATACTGATAGTTCTTGGATTGTAAGAAGTCGATACTTCACTGGAAAGGTAGCTTTGCTGACCACCTTAAGAGCGGTGCAGAGTCTAAGTTTCCCATTTTTGCACTAGGTTTGATATCCATGGTGATGAGTCAATTCACTTAGTGATAATGTCTGCTTCTAGTGTTTTAGCTCCTCTAATCAGCATGGATTTCAAATGGCAATCATCTCAAATTTTGTGAAACAGATGGAATTGATATGTCAACATGAGGAGCATATCAGTACCCTTTAATCCAGTAAATATGGAATGATACTGGGAGGTATAGTCTGTATCATTGGTCACGTTATTGTGTGCTCCAATGGGGTCTTCAAGTTTGAATCCAAGCTTATTTAAAAGGTTTACCCCCATAAAGCTTCTGCCTTTAGGTAGGTAGACCATGAACCTCTCTAGGGTAATGTTTTTGTATTGTACTGGAACTGTGATCGTTCCCAAATCTGGAATAAGTTTGAAGAATTGTCTGTCACAAGAGTGAGAGAAAATTGCAAAAAATACCAATGGTAGAGTTTTTCCACTCAAAATGGATACTTTTGCACCAACATCGATGAGAAGCGACACTGAGGTGACTGTGATCACGACTGAGCTTTCTTTAAAATGACCTGATGATTTACTGTCAGTACAGTTATACATGTGCTGTATATCATTCTCAGGAAGAGACTCCACGTGTCGACCTGATGAGGTACTCTCCTTTGATGGGCTGCACATCTTCGCAAAATTATTCCACTTTGAACATGAGTTACATTTTTTCCCATGAGCTGGACATGGCAAGTGAATTGCTGACCACCTCCACAATTTGGGAATAGTTTTGAAAGTGTGGGGACCTGTTGAGACTGCTGAGGTCTCTCTATTTGTAACACTTGCACTTGAGCTGCTTTTGCAAGCTGTGTCTATGACCTTGAGTCTGAGGGTGCATTTCAGGGTAAAACCTTTTTGAATCAAACATGCCAGATTCGACTGCCAAGGTCGTGGCTTTTCCAAGGTTAAATCATGATCCCCCATGAGGAGGGGTTCCCTAATACATAGAATTGAAGTCTTTTCAATTAATTGATCACAAATTAGTTTGTTGGTTATTGTGCTAAATTTACATTTAAGAAGCCAATTGCCACAATGCTGCCAAGTGTTGTTTAATGGGCTCACCATTTCTCTGGCATCTCTGGCAGAATATATATTGTTTGATCATCACACTCTTGTTTGGCCTGTGGTATTTTTAGAAAGCATTTGTTGCCATATCAAATGTAAACATATTTCCATAAGCTCCTCTAATAATCACTGGCCTCTGCTCAGAGACAATGTGTGAGTATTGCCTTCTTGCGGATGGCTGCTACATCCAGACTGTCCACCCCGGTAGCGAGAAAGTAGGTCTTGAACCATGAAATCCATCAATACCATGCCATGGATGGATCACCCAACAAAGAAAGAAATGGTGCTGGAGCTGGTAAATTTAAACTTTTTCCAATCATCCTTGTGACCACTGTGTTCTATATTTTATATCTCACAACTATGCAGAGATGACAAACCAACTTATAGATGTGCAACAAGAATTTATTCACGTTGCTTTAAAATGCTTGCTCCATGCTCACTGCACTTTGCTTCTTGCAGTTTCTACGACTTGTTTACTTTTCTCTGAGTCCACACCCAGGCTTAACTAATCAATTTCAGCAAGCATCAATAGTAAACAGATTCATATAACCAAACACAGAGCAAATAAACAACTGAACATTACATCAACTGAGCAAGTAATTGTGAACATTCCCAATTAACTTAAATCATGCTACAATTCAGAATCATAATAATGTACAGAACATTATGTATTAATGCACACTTTGAGCAGGCACCAATCTGCATCACTAGACTGAAGTGAATATATTAAGAAAACATTTAAAAAGTAAATATATGGACACAACACAGTGACCTAAGCTTGAATCTTAGATCAACAGTTATTGTCACAACTACTTCATCTAGAGATTGAGTTTTGAAAAGCTCAATCAGGTTATTTATGTCTATTAAAATATATCTCTTCCCTGTTCCATAAGGAGTACCATTGAAAATATCCATAAAGTTGATTACGTTGAGCCATATCATCTTCTGGATCAAAAGGAAAACAAGAATAATGAGGAATTGACAGGGAACACAAGGAACATGCCAGGGCAAACAACATGAGATGTTCATGAGACGATCTGATTAAGCGAGCAGAGGTAAGGCTTAATTTTGTGCGATTGGGAAAGGTAGCCGGCAGCCTCCTACACCTTCGGCTCCACATTCAGGTAAGTATATTTTAAAAATGCATCTTTTCGGAAGGGCCTGCAGCAGTCTCTTTAAGGATACATGCAAGCCTGGTTTCTCTGAAGCCACCTAACATTGCATCAGGCCTCTTTTTTCATGTGCAAAGGGAGGGCCTGATGTCTGTTTCAGGTGCAGGCATCAGACACCTATTTTTCTGCCAATACCAATATGGGGCGAGGACAATTTATCACTGGTAATGAGTGTGTGCTTTCTGTCAGCCATATTGGAAATTTAAGCATTTACTTAGCACCCGCAAAATGGGCATGGCACCATCAAGTTTCTATGCCAAAGTCTTCACTGAGTGTGTTCCATGCCATGTAACAGTCTGGTTATTGCTGTTAGTATTGTGTCACATTTATAAATACAATGTTACTAAATTAGCATGTCAGGACAGCTACGTGCCTTTTATGCTGATTTCAGCGATTCTCTGATGTGCGCTGAGAAACAAATTCCCTATTTTATTACACAATTCCCAACCCTCTACTATATTTAACTACACAATTCATGTTGTGTTAAAACAGTAGCAGCCCCACAATTTATAAAGTCTAATTACTATTTTAAGAAGTATTTTAAAACTATAGAGAAGGGTTTGCTCATGAATCAATTCATTAGGTAATTGGTATCACATTTTGACAAGAAAGGTTAAATTCAATAACTGTTACAGCTCATAGAAATCAAAAGTAAACCAGAAATAAGTTTAATTGCTTCTTGAGAAAATAAAATATGAAAGAAGACTTGCTTTAGTCATACTGTGAAAACATTAAGACAAAAATAAAATTAAACTGTTCTAAGTATTCATAGAAATGCATGCTTGAAAAAAAACATACAATATGCAAATCCAAACAGAATATGGTACATGTTAAGGTAAATACAGTTTACAATCATAGCTATGTAAGCAGTGCAATTTATATCAATTTTTTGTTACTTTTTTTAAATTCATGTACGTAGATTGTAGATGTTGCTGACTAGGCCAACATTTATTGCCCATCCCTAATTGCCCTTGAGGAGTGGTGGTGAGCTGCCTTCTTGAACTGCTGAGTCCAGGGTCTAGACATCATGCAATTTGTAAGCACAAAGTGTGTTTGTGGTTCTGGGTTATTTCCATTGTAGATGCTGTCCTATAATTTAATCATTGCACTGTGTGTTACCACTAACAGTGTACAGCACATTACAATACTAATATTACTGCACAGACAATAAAGAATGGGTACTCTGCACTACAATTATGATTTCATTGAATATTAGTGAACAGCTTGCTAACCAGTTTCTACATCACAATAGCATCATGAACTTCCAGTGGCATTGTTCACAAATAGAAAACCCAAAGGTGCCAATAACTACTACAACATTCAAAATGCCTGACTGCTTTTGTCTTAGAAGGAACACCTTGATAATACCCCAAAAGGATCTGCAGGAGATTTTTATTGATTGATCTGGTGCCTAATGTTGTCAGCACATTACCTTTAATAAGTGGATTGTTTATAAATTGTATGAAAGCTCAGTGTAGCTATGGATTGTTGCGATTAACAAACTATATTATGGTGGAGCTTATATGGTATCAGCATTCAGAACAATCCTGGCCTGTGGCACTGTAGCCACAGATATGTAGTAATGACCAAATGTAACAATTAACTACTAACTTTATTTTTAGACCACCATTGCCTTGCCACGGAAGGTTCACCACAACATCTCCTACCTAGCTACTGTGCCTGCAGGAATAGGTATGGACCAAACAGACTTACGTTTCCATTACTGATTTTCCAAAAATGTTACAAATGTACAAATGGACCCTTTCATATATTTATTCTGAGTAGACTAGCTTACCACAATAGATAGATTCCCTCTCTAAGTCTATAGTTGGAATCAAGGTGTTAAGGTTTGAGATAGATGGTATGTACCACTTTAAAATTTAAGGTTGATTTCTTTTTGCCAAAAATGTATTAAAATATGTGACCTAGAAATTTGATGATGTGCACCATTTTATCAGGTGTAAAATGGCCTCCTGTAACTCACTATTTGAATCACTAAGCTACTTCATTAAATGGAGCCGTTCGAATGTGAGCACTTCCTGCAGTTATTTTTCTAATCCGTTCAGGAGTATAACAGCTTCACAGGTGAGCAGCATCCATTTAAGATTTGATGGCCCCATGTAAGTCATCTAGTGCATCATGGGCTATCCCCAGCAGCACCTCAATTTCATGCAAATGAGTTCACCTCGCATTATAGCACAAGGTCAACATTTTGCACTCCAGGCACACTCAGTGTCTACAGTGAAGAGATTCCAGCACTACAGTGTGGAGACTGCATTATGAATTTATGTGTGTTCAAATTTTGTATCACTGTTTCTTGTTGCTAGAGGCAGTTATATTGAAAGGTGTGCGCCAAATGGAGTCCTAACTTACGGAGATATTCTATTCAGTCATATTTCCATATCTGTATGTACATTTCTTTTTATTTGTTTGAACAGTTTTATGAATAATTTTGAGTAAGCTCCCTTGCAGTGTTTTTCTCATGAGGGGATATTGTGCACTTATGTGTGACTTTACAAGGAGCTAAGCACATTAATTTTTAAAAACATGTTTGAAGAACAAATTAATGTTCTCATAAGGTTACTGTTGTTTATCTATTTTAATTATTTTAATTTCTTTGTTCATTAAATTTGTTACCCTCCCAGCCAATGATAGCCCTCCCTATTGTAGCCCTAAGTCAACTGTTATGGTGTTTGGATAGACGTCTTCGCTTGAGAAACTGGGTTAGATTTGACACAAGTGCTTAGCTGCAGCTTGTTTAGTTTCACACATAGAAAAATTCAGCTTTTCTGGTAGCAGAAGCACTGGTGGGTTTTATTTGTTTTTAATGGAGTCACAATATTTATATCTTTACTGCCAATAATGATAAATTAAAAGTGAGGGTAAGATTGTTCCTTCCCCCTTTACTGTGAAAAATTATTTTTAAACAAGTTCTGCTTTGCATGAGATATGCTGATTTATTGATTTTTTTAGTTCATTACAGAAGTACTATGTCAGATCTTAAGAAGACAAGGTCATTATTTCTTGGAGTTCAGGTATGGAAACATTAGTGAATGGCTCTTGGACAATGATCAGAAGGTGCCAAAGTCAGAAACGTCAGTATTAACTAGATACTGTTATTATTGAAGTTTCCATATTTCCCAAATCAGTATTTCTACCAACCCTGTTTTTTTCTGTTCAAATAAGCTTTACTGAGTTAACAGCTTTGAAGCAACCATTTCAGAAATGTGCCAATAAAACTGTGAACATGTTGTTGGAATTTTCCACAACCCTCTGGCGTAGAGAATACCAAGGATTAATGTTCTCTCATAAGGTTACTGTTATTTATCAAAAGAATAGAAGTGTTTCTCCTCATCTCAGTCCTAAACAATCATCCCCTTAATGTGAAACTGTGCCCCCATGTTCTAGATACCCCAGCCAGGGGAAACAACCGCTCAGATCTGGATTTTCACCCTTGAGGTAGATAACAGGAGTGGTAACATTCCCGGCTCAGCCCATCTGCCGTGGGTGAAAGTGTCAGGAGGGATGGGATTTTCGTTCCGGTGGTTGGTGGAGGGGGGGGTGGGGGTGGGGCGGGGTTGGGCGAAGAGTGTGGGGGGGAGGTGGGGTGATACAGAGGGCACCTATGGGTTGCAGTCAGGCCAGTTAGTGCAGGAAAAAGTTTGCAGGCAGCCGCTGGGGCTGCCAGGAGCAGAGGCTGACTGTTTAAAAAGGCTTGCCTTGGTGCTGTGACCTAGTTATGATAAAAACAAAAAGGCCCTCCTAGCCCTCACCCCTCACACCTCCTCATTCCCCAAACTCCCCATGCTCCATCCATGCTAAATTATGCCTCCTAAATACCCCTATGGCCCCTTGTGCCCCCATACCAAGGTTTGCACCACCCACCTCTATTGCCTCTCGTGCCCCCATGCCAAGCTATGGCACTTTCATGCTAATTCACTGTATACTGTATTAAACCAATGGACCCCATAGTGACAATAGGATGTGTAAAGAAGCTATAAAATACAGCTTTTCGTTGTTAACTTTCCATTTTCTTAAAAAATTGCCTTTTACTATGGCCTAATAAAACTGTCAATCATCCAGATCCTTTGAAGTATCAATAGCAGAAACTGCAAGCACTTGAAACCTCTTTATCTTGTGTAAATAAACATTGTGCAATTAACAGTATTGTCCAGAGAGCCTGAGCTATCAACCCAGCAATCAAAAAACCCTAGCAATGGGGTTGGGATTTCTGGAACTGGGACCCGCCTGACATTTTAAAGGGCTCCCATGCTATCCAGGCCCAGCAAAAATACAGCCCTCAGTGTCTACCCAGTCTAGCCTCTTCAGAATCTTGTATCTTTCAGTGAGATCATCTCTCATTCTTCTAAACTCCTGAATATAGGCCCAATTTACTCAACTACTCATCATAGGACAACCCCCTCATCCCAGGGACTAATCCAGTGAATCTTAACCATTCCACCTCCAATATAAGTATATCCTTCCTTAAATACGGAGACCAAAATGGCACACAGTACTTCAAGTACAATCTCAGCAAAGTCCTGTACTACTGTTGGAAGACCTCCTTATTCTTGAACTCCAATCCCTTTGCAACAAAGTTAGGTATGTCATTTGCTTATCTAATTGCTTGCTAACCTTGCATGCTAACTTTCTGTCTTCCTTGTATGAGAGCACCCAAATCTCTCTGAATATCAACAATTAGAAGTTTCACACCTTTTAAAAACTATTCTGCTTTTCTGTTCTTACTACCAAAGTGAATAGCCTCACACTTCCTCACATTATACTCCATCTGTCAGCTTTTTATTAGCTTACTTCTGAAGTGTTTGTCCTCAAAGCTATTAACTTGGCCAAACATGTTTGAACAGAAAAGAAAACAGGACTGGAAGAAATGTTGATTGGGAAATATTAAAACTTCATTAATAACAGTATCTAGTTAATATTGATGTTTTTATCTTTGGCACATTCTGATCATTATCTGAGAGCCATTCACTGATGCTTCCGTAACTGAAATCCATGGAATTGTTCCCTTGTCAAGTGGAAGATCTAAAATAGTATATCGCATTGGACTGAAGAATGTCAATAAATCTGACATATCTCATGCAAGGCAGAACGTTTTTAAACTAACTTTTCACAGTAAAGGGAGAAGGGACAATCTTACACTTGCATTTATCATTATTGAAGGTATAGATATAAATATTGTGACTCCATTAAAAACAAATTAAAGACCACAATAATTATAAATGCACCAGCAAAACTGAATTTTCTGTGTGTGAAATTGAACAAGCTGCGGCTGAGCACTTGTGCCAAATCTAACCAGTTTCTCAAGCAGATAGAGACATCCATCTAACCACTATGATAGCTGACCTAGGGCCACAGTGGGGAGGGCCAGGTTAGGGAAGGGAAAAAAATTGATGAATAAACAATTTAAAGTAATTTTTAAAAAGATGAACAGCAGGAACTTTTGGGAGTATATTAATCTTTGGAATTCTCTACCACAGAGGCTTGTGGACGCTCCATCACGGAGTATATTTATGCCGAGACTAACAGGTTTTTGGTCTCTTAGGAAATCAAGGGATATGAGGAGCAGGCGGGAAAGTGGAGTTGAGGCAGAAGATCAGTTATGATCATATTAATTGGTGGAGCAGACTTGAGGGGCCATACTCTTGTGTCTATTTCTTATGTTTTTGATGTTCTTAATCTAATGACTAGAAAACATTATAGGACAAAAAAATTGAATAACAGCAACAACACTAAGTGCAGCCAAGATGTGATAGGGATAGTGTTTGCAGGAAATGAGTGGGCTGTAGAATGTGATAACCTCTCAGTATTCCTCCTTAGTGAAATCTGACAGCTTCAATTCAATTCTCCTTCTCATCTATTAATTTTCTCTTTTCTTGTCACAAGATGTTTTTGTTTCTTTCTCGAAACAGCACATAAGGGAGTCAAATAAAGAAGTAGTTGTGACCAAGAAATGAGAACAAGTCTGGCAAAAACCAGAAGCACAATAGACCTAGGCAATACCCTGACCAAACACAAAACTGCCATGAGTTACAAACATGCTAGCTACAAGTTTTTGTTTTATTTATTCATTTGTGGGATGTAGGTGTCACTGGTTGAGCCAGCATTTATTGCCCATCCCTAATTGCCCTTGAGAAGGTGGTGGCGAGCTGTCTGCTTGAACCACTGCAGTCCACACCCACAGTGCTGCTAGGAAAGGATTTCCAGGATTTTGACCCAGGGACAGTGAATGAACAGCGATATAGTTCCAAGAGAGGATGGTGTGTGACTAGGAGAGCAACTTGCAGTTGGTGATATTCCTATGCATCTGCTGCCCTTGTCCTTCTTGGTGGTAGAGGTGACAGGTTTGGAAGGTGCTGTCGAAGGAGCCTTGGTGAGTTGCTACAGTGCATCTTGTACATGGTACTCACTGCTGTTACTGTGCATCAGTGGTGGAGGGAGTGAATATTGAAGATGTTGGATGGGTTCCAATCAAGCAGGCTGCTTTGTCCTGGATGGTGTTGAGCTTCTCGAGTGCTGTTGGAGCTGCACTCATCCGGGCAAGTAGAGAGTATTCCATCACACTCCTGACTTGTGCCTCGTAGATGGAGAACAGGCTTTGGGGAGTCAGGAGATGATTACTGTCCGAAGAATTTCCAGCCTCTTACTTGCTCCTGTAGTCACAGTATTTAAAGGCTGGTCTACTTCAGTTTCTGGTCAGTGGTAACCCCCAGGATGTTGATAGTGGGGGACTCAGCGATGGTGGTGTCACTTAATGTCAAATGGAGATGGTTAGATTCTCTCTTGCTGGAGACGGTTATAGCCTGGCACTTGTATGGCATGAATATTACTAGCCATTTATCAGCCACAGCCTGAGTATTGTCCAGATCTTGCTGCATATGGATGTGGACTACTTCCATATCAGATGAGTTGCAAATCTTGCTGTACATTGTACAATCATCAGCAAACATCCCCACTTCTGACCTTATGATGGAGGGAATGTCATTGATGAAACAACTGAAAATGGTTATGCCAAGGACACTACCCTAAGGAAATCCAGTAGTGATGTCCAGGAACTGAGATGATTGACTTTGAACAACCACAACCATCTTGCTTTGCGCTAGGTATGACTCCAGCCAGTGGAGAGTTTTCCTCCTGATTCCCATTGACTTCATATTTGCTGGAGCTCCTTAATGTCACGTTAGGTCAAATGCGGCCTTGATATCAAGGACAGTCATTCTCACCTCACCTGAGGAGTCCAGCTCTTTTGCCAATGTTTGGATCAAACATGTAACAAAGTCAGGAGCTGAGTGGCTCTGCCATAACCCAAACTGAGCATCAGTGAACACTTTATTTCTGAGTAAGCGCTGCTTGATAGCACAGTTGACGACACTTTTCATCAATTTGTTGACGATCGAGAGGAGACAGATGGGGTTCTAATTGGCAGGTTGGATTTAGAAACTTAAAACATAAAGCAGAAGTAGGTCATTCAGCCCTTCGAGTCTGCTCTGCCATTCAATATAATCATGGCTGATCCTTGTTCTCAATGCCGTGCTCCTGCGCTCTCCGCGTACCCATTGACACCTTTGGAATCCAGAAATCAATCTATTTCCTTCTTAAATACATTGAATGATATGGTCTCCACAACCTTCTGTGGTAGAGAATTCCATAGGTACACCACCCTCTGAGTGAAGAAGTTTCTCCTCATCTCAGTCCTAAATCGTCTACCCCATATCCTGAGATTGTGACCTTTTGTTTTAGACCCCCCAGCCAGAAGAAACACCACTCCTGCATCAGTCTGCCCATCCCTGTCAGGATTTTATATGTTTCGATGAGATCTCCTCTCATTCTTTTAAACTCCAGTGAATACAGGCCTGGACGACCCAATCTCTCCTTGTACGAAATCCTCCTATCCCAGGAATCAGTCTGGTGAACCTGCACTGCACTCCCTCGATGGCAAGTATTTCCTTTCTTATATAAGGAGACCAAAACTGCACATAATACTCCAGGTGTGGTCTCACCAAGGCCCTGTAGGCTGCAGTAAGACATCCTTGCTTCAGTACTCAAGTCCTCTCACAATGAAGGCCCAACATACCATTTGCCTTCTTATTTGCTTGCTGCACCTGCATGCTTACTTTCAGTGATTAGTGTACAAGGACACCCAGGTCCCTTTATACATCAACATTTCCCAATCCATCACCATTTAAATAATACTCTGCCATTCTGTTTTTCCTACCAAAGTGGATAACTTCATACTCATCCATGTTATACTGCATCTGCCGTGTATTTGCCCATTCACTCAACCTGTCTAAATCGCCTTGAAGCCTCTTGACATCTTACGCATCACTCACATTCCCACCAAATTTCATGTCATCAGGAAACTTGGAAATATTACATTTGTTTCCCTCTTCTAAAACATTGATATATATTGTGAATAGCTGGGGCCCAAGCACTCTCTGTTTCCTGTCTGCTAATCAATTCTCAAACCATGCCAATACATTACCTCAATCCCATGTGCTTTAATTTTACACAACAACCTCTTATATGGGACTTTATCTAAAGCTTTCTGAAAATCCAAATACACCACATTCACTTGTTCTCCCTTATCTATTCGTCCTGCTTGTTGTGTACAGGACAAACCTGAGCAATTTTCACATTGTCGGGAAGATGCCAGTGTTATAGCTGTATTGGAACAGCTTGGCTAGGGGCGCAGCTTGTTATGGAGTACAAGTTTTCAATAATATTGCCAGAATGTTCTCAGGGCCCGTAGACTTTGCATTGTCCAGTGCTTTCTGCCATTTCATGATATCATGTGGAGTGAACTGAATTGGCTGAAGACTGGCATCTGTGATGCTAGGGACTTCAAGAGGATCACCTACCCAACACTTCTGGTTCAAGTTTGCTGCAAATGCTTCAGCATTATCTTTTGCACTGATGCTCCTCCATCATTGAGGATGGGGATATTTGTGGAGCCTCCTCCTGCTATTAGTTGTTTAATTGTCCATCACAGTTCACAATTGAATGTGGCCGAATTGCAGAGCTTAGATCTGATATGTTGGTTGTGGGATCATTTAGCTCTGACTATCGCAAGCTGCTTCCGTTGTTTGGCATGCAGTTAGTCCTGTGTTGTAGTTCACCAGGTTGACACCTCATTTTTAGGTATGCCTGGTGCTGCTTCTGGCATGCCCTGCTGCATTCTTCATTGAACCAGGGTTGATCCTCTGGCTTGATGGTAATGATAGAGTGGGAGATATGCCAGGCCATGAGGTTACAGATTATGATTGTGTACAATTCTGCTGTTGCTGATGGCCCACAGCGCCTCATGGATGCCCAGTTTAGAGTTGCCAGATCTGTTCAAAATCTATCCCATTTAGCACAGTATTGCCTTAAAAATATTCAGATTCTGTTTCCACTGCCTTTTCAGGAAGAGAGTTCCAAAGACTCACAACCCTTTGAGAGAAAAAATCTTGCCTTATCTCCGATTTAAATGGGCAAACCCTTATTTTTAAACAGTGACCCCTAGTTCTAGATTCTCCCACAAGAGGAAACATCCTCTCTACATCCACCCTATCAAGACCCCTCAGGGTCTTATATGTTTCAATCAAGTTGCCCTTTACTCTTCTAAATTTCAGCGGATTTAAACCTTGCTTGTCCAAACTTGCCTCATCAGACAATGCACTCATTCCAGGTATTAGTCTGGTAAACTTTCTCTGAACTGCTTCCATTGCATTTACATCCTTCCTTAAATAAGGTGACCAATACTGTACACAGTATTCCAGATGTGGGCTCACTAGCCAACTGTACAACTGAAGCATAACCTCCCTACTTTTGCGTCCAATTCCCCTTGCAATAAATGAAAACATTCTGTTAGCTTTCCTAATTACTTGCTGTACCTGCTTACTAGCCTTTTGTGATTCATGCACTAAGACACCCAGATTCCTCTGCATCTCAGAGCTCTGCAATCTCTCACTATTTGGATAATATGCTTCTTTTTTATTCTTCCTGATGGTTACACATTCGTTTTGCATTTGATTTTGAAGGACAACCAATTGTTCTTTCAACTGTTCATTTTCTTGTTGATCTCTTCCCAACTCACTCTGGACTTCAATGCATTGTTTCATTGCCACTGATAGATCCAACGCAGCTTTTTTTGTAGCTCCTTATGTCTTTCCATGGCTACATATTGATTTTTTAAAGAGTCTTTCATGGTTGCAACTTCTTTGTGTGCCTTTTCTGCCTGCTGTTTTGCCTGGCTGCACATCTGATCACATTTTCCCAACTCCTGCTTTGATTTGCCAACTATGGAATTGAGGATCATTATCTCCTCCTGGTATTTTTTTGTTCTGATCTTGAACAATTTGGTTGATTGAAGATTTCAGATTATCATGCATTTTCAAATGTATATACTCAGCTTGAATCTTGTGCTTTAAATCTTCCAGTTCAGCTCTGACGAGAACATTTTCCTTTAGAACAGTTTCATTCACTTTTTGCACATTTTGTTTCTTTTAAAATTACCTCAGTAGCTTTCCTTCATTCATAGCCATCTGGTCACTCTGCACCACCATCTGTGTCCCCCTCTCTGGGTTCTTTTGGCTCTGTCTCTCTGGGGTTTTCTGTCTCCCTCACTCTAGAGTCTTTTATTGACCCTGCTGTAGGGTCTTTTGCTGTCTTCTCTTGAGCTCTTTGGTTACCCTCTCTCTGTGGTCTCTTGTTGCCCTCAATGGAGTTGTCCTCTCTCTGGGGTCTCTTAAAATTTTATGTCCATGGTAGTTACCACATTAAATCTTGTGTCCCTATTAAGAGTTGCCAGTGCAGTAACCGTTTTTTTACACTCGGACTATCGGCAGCTGTCAGCTTGCTTTGTTGCAAGTTTCCCAAGCTTTTGTGCTTTTGATGGGCTCTCCAAGGATCATTGCTGCTTCTTTAAAAAAAAAACTTTTAAAACTTCTTTCTTGTTGAGAAGAGAGCATAGCAGCAATTTATTCTATTCCTTCTTGAACCTCCCACATTCAGGGAGACCTGGCGAGCTCATGGTTCAATCGGGGCCTGTTTCTCTAAACTTAAAGGGACAGCACTCCTTTCTTAAACTTTCAGGCCTCTTTTTTAAAACTCTACAAATTCTTTTTAATCTTTTGACTCTGCCAGCCGATTTTTACACCTTTTTTTTTACTTGCAGCCCTCTTTCAGCTGCCATCTGGATACTGAGCCCTGGCACTGTTGTCTATTCTAAAATGTAAGTCCAGCTTCCTTTTTTTGTATTTTTGCTCACCATGTTGTGGACAGATCAGGTTCTCTGATTCTGCACAACTCCAGGTCTTGCAATTTTTGCTCACGTGTCTCTGACCAGGTTCCTTAACTTCACACTATTCAGGGGTTTTGTAATAAACTTCCAACCACTCTGGTGGATTCCTCAACTTCTAAGTCTGTAGCAAAGCTTCTTCAACTTTTTCTCCAAGGTTTCTTCTTAGGTGTGTATCTCTCTAGTTTGGCTTCAGTTGCTTTTAGTTTCTCATACCTTGGGATGCTGTTCTGGGTTCATGCATCCAGCTGCCATCTTTCATATCACCGCAGATCACTATGTCAGATTATGGTATCATCTCTGATATGATATCTCGTAGAAGCAACCACTGCTGCCAACCGTGTTGTACTATGCTGAAAGCTCTGATCTCCCACCGCTGCCAACCATGTTGTAATAAGGTGCACTGTGGTGTCTCAACAATGAGGCTTTGAGACTTGTATATTTAAACATGAACCCTTTATTGTTAACCTTTAACTATTTACAGATCCAAGGTATGGTTGTGCATGGAATTATTGTCTCCATGCAGGCTGGTTACAGAGTGTTCTTTCTAGACTATTCTGTCAGTCTGTTGCCATGTGACTCTATGCATCATACCGTGGGCAGAGCTATTCTCCAGTCCTACATTAACTCTGTTTCTCTCTCCACAGATGCTGCCTGACTTGCTGAGTTTTGCCAGCATTTTTTGTTTTTACTCCACGGTAACCCTTGCTCTGCCGAGCACCTTTACATTACAGTGGCATGCAGGCACATCATACAACAGACTGTGAGGTGATCACTCCTACCAATACCATCATGGACAGATGCATTTATAGGTATGAGAATGAGGTCAAGTAGATTTTTCTCTCTTGTTGGTTCCCTCATCATCTGCCAAAGACCCAGTCTAGGAGTTATGTCCTTCAGGACTTGGCCAGCTTGGTCAATGTGCTGCAGTAATATGCTGCTGAGTAACTCTTGGCGATGGACATTGAGGTCCCCCACCCAGAGCACATTCTGTGCCCTTCCCACTCAATGCATTCTGTGCTTCCTTCCACAATGATGTTCAACATGGAGGAGGACTGATGTATCAGCTGATGGAAGACGCTAGGGGGCAGTCAGTAGGAGGTTTCCTTGTCTACGTGTAACATATAATTTAAGCGCCTGGACTGCATGAAAGTTAGAGAATAAGGAACGTTTATTCCATTGGCATCAGTGCAGTATCAATTCTCAAGGGAAAGTATAACTCCTAGAAACAAATTGTTTACAAAGACTATTTACTGCCAATTCTCCAGATCTCTGTCCTATTCCAGGCCTCAGCTCCTCAAAGCAGTCATTCACCAGGCTTAACATTTCAAGCCTGTATGATTCTTCTTCAGAGTTCTGGAGAAGAGTTATAAGGACTTGAAATGTTAACTCTGTTTTTCTGTCCACTCATGCTGTTAGATCTGCTGGGTTTTTCCAGCATTTTCTGTTTTTTGTTTCAGATTTCCAGCATCTGCAGTACTTTGCTTTTAACTCACCAGGCTTGATCAGGCTTGTTTTGTGGCCCAACTCCTGGCTGCAGTACGCCTCACTCACTCTTTCTGTCATGAGGCTTCTCAGACTCGCGGGTGCTGCCAGTCGGTTTGACTAGGTTTCCAATTCCCTTTCTGGCTCCTTAGCCACCCTCAGGGGCTTTGTTCTGGCCTAGGCTCCTGCCACACTGCCATTCTCAATTCCTAGCTTTGTCCTGGCTTCCTTCCCCCTCGCCTCATCCTCACTTCCCACAGCCTGTCAAAGACACTGCTCCCTACAGGGAGAGGTCCACAGGGGCCGACCGGTCCTCCTGCTCCATGCTCTCCCCCAACAATGCACCCAGCTGCCAAAGGCCTCAGTACACAGTTCCCTGCTTGGGAGTTGCCATCCTGACAAATAGACATGTCACATGGTAACTCTTTAATGAGCAATCATGTGATCAACAGATTCGATTGAGCTGTGACAACAAGCATATTTGAGTCTACTTTGGGGGCAACAGTCCCTTCATGTATCTCTGATCAGGGCAAATGATATCCAGCATTTGCTTGAGATGATCTTCATAGCCCCTCTTCAAATCTGGCACTCCCATAGCACCCAGGCCCTGTAATGGATCAGCCACATAGGAGGTCCAGATCGATCAGGTCTCCATGGGCTGTCTGATCAGCAGCACTGGTTACACTAGTTGCAGCCTCCCTGCAAGACATCTCGGCATCTCCTTCTGGCACTGGAGTCAGCCTCCTCACAGTGAACACACCCCCGGAATCCCCGACACACACATTCGCTCTCCAACTCCTCTTCACTCAGGCCACCACCAGCTGCCACTTCAGGTTCTGCTATGCTGTTAAGTGGGCTGCTTGTCCCCACATCATCCACCAGGCTATTGGAATCGAGCAGCTCCCCTCTGAGAATGGTCTTCTGAGGTTGCCCTCTAACTACAGGTCTGACGTCATGGGTGTGATCACAGATGTTGAGTCTTTGCTTTGGCCAAAGTACACCTCTCACAGTTCTGGCAGTAACCGGCAATATCAGCAGCCATCTCTGGCCACCACCTTCTTGTCAGTGCAGCTGTCTTCTCCAATACTAGTGTCTCGTCTGATCATATACCACAGTCAACACTTGACGCTGGAGACTGCCGGGCAGGATGAGTTGCTTCACCTCTCTCCCGTTTTCATGAACCAGCTGACAGTGAACTCCACCCTCCTCTCTGATCTTCTTCCAGCACGTCAGCAGGTTACATGCCCTTCTAGATTTCTTCATTAGCAGCATTGGGTCGGTGGACATTTAGTCTTCCAGTAGAAGTGAAATCTACCATATCTTCATTGAGCAGTTGAAGCTTCCTGATGTCCTTTTTTGAGGTGGATGGCAAAGGTGAGTCTGTAAATGGCTCCACCCTTCTGGATCAAGTTTGGATCTCCTTCATGAACACATCGGTGATATTTTAACAATTTCCTGCCCAGATTCTGCAGAGGATTGGAGTGTGAATGTTACCATTTGCTTGAGGCATAGGCATGGCATCAGCTATAATTCTCTTTAAACTGGCAAAAGTGGATCACTTTCCATGTTCAGCCTTCCTGCTGAGGGCCTCAGCATTTCCATTTCTTTTGCTGGATCTGTATCTTTTCTGCTGAGGGATGAGGAATGAAGTTGCGCTGGACGGTGTCACCATGCCTGATGTCTGTGGTGTATGAGATTGTTGAGGCCAGTCTCTTTGGAAATGCCCAACCCTGTTACAATTCCAGCACCTATTTGGAGTATCCCTTGGATGTGCTCGGTCAAGAGGCTTACTGTAAAGGTAGAACTGCAAGGATTGGATTTGTGCTTGCTGTGCAGCAATGTGTTCCACCTACCTCTTCAGCCTGAGGTCTACATCCTCATCCTTGCCGACAGTCACCTCCCTGATGGTGGCCTTTTTCCTGGTCTTAGGAGTCGAGCCTTCCCTCATGATCTGGATGATGTAATCTTGTACGTCAAAGAAGGATAGTCAGGACTGTTGAGTCTCATCAACTCCATCCAGGCATCTTCATCTCTCATCGCATCAGCTAGACAATTTTTCAGCTGCATGTCACTGGTCAATCTGATGGAGGGATCCAAGAGGATGATGCAGTCGAACAACTTCACCAGCTCCAGGGATACAGAGAGCAGGCCCTCTCCTTCAGCTTGCTTGTACTTAGAAAACTCCTGCTGCATCAGTGAAAGGCCACTGCTGTCCCCAAAAACCTGGGCCAGGACCTTAAAGATTCACCACAAACCTCTTTGAACATCTGCACCCCTCCCCAGTATTTCTCAGCGAGCTTTCCCGTACAGATGTTCCATCATGCACACTGCCTGCTCCCTCTCATTGAGGCCCCTGGATGCCATGACCAGTTCCACATCTTTGATCCAGTCTTCAGCCGCCAAGTTGTTGGACTCCTCCTGTCTTCCTCCAAATCTGTCTAGCTTCCTACCCATTGACAGGTAGAATATCTGTGATGGGATATTCTCTCCTCCCCCTGCTACGGAAAAGGAGGGCACACAGGAAGCCACTCTCTGGTCACTGCTTCATCTCTCAGCTTCATCCTGTAATGCCTGTGCCTAATCTAGAGCTGCAGCTATCTCAGCCTGCCTCATTGACAGGGCCAGTTCCTATTTTTCACCATCCACTCAAACTCGGCGAGACGCGTTTCCATTTCATCCACCATGATCTGATGCCTGTACTTTTGAATCCTGCCTCATTCCCCAAGATGTAATGTGTGATTTAAGCTATTGAATGGATAAAGGTTAGAAAACAAAGGACATTTATTCCACTGGTATCAAAGCAATATCAATGCTCAAGGGAAAGCTTAACTCCTAGAAACAAACTATTTTCATAGAATACTCACTGCCGATGCTCCAGATGTCTTTCCTATTTGGGGCCTCAGTTCCTCAATGCAATCACTCATCAGGCTTGTCCTGCTGCCCAGCTCTTGGCTGCAGTTCTGTCCTCTCACCCTCTCTCCGTCTTTCATGAGACTTCTCAGCCTCAGGGGCTCTGTCAGTCAATTTGACTGGGTTTCCAATTCCCTTCCTAACTCCTTAACCACTCTCAGGGGCTTCAAGCTGCCCTAGGCTCCTGCCACACTGCTACTCACAAGTCCTGGTTTTGTCCTGGCTGTGTTCTCCCTTGTCTCATGGCATCTGGCTCCACCCCTCAGCCTGTCAAAAACACTGCTCCCTGCTGGGAGGGGCCCAAAAGGGCTAACCCATTCCCCTCCTCATTTCTCTCCTCCCTATATCACCATCTGTTGCCAGAGAACCTACTACACATGTTTGACCTGATGCCACAAGACTTCATGAGGTCCAGAGTCTATGTTGAGGACTCCCAGGGCAACTCACTCCTGATTGTGTACCACTGTGCTGCCACCTCTGGTGGATCTCTCTTGATGGTAGGACAGGACATACCCCCCAAGGATGGTTATAGTGGCATCTGAGATATTGCCTGTAAGGTATAATTCTGTGAGTATGGTAATGTTAGGCTATTGCTTGACTAGTCTGTGGGACAGTTCTTCCAATTTCAGCACAAGCTTCCAGATGTTAGTAAGGAGGACTTTGCAGGATCAATAAGGCTTGATGTGCAGTTGTCATTTCCCATGCCAAGGTCAATGCCAGGCAGCCATCTGGTTTCATTCCTTTTAGGCTTCTTAGTGGTTTGATACAACTGAGTGTCTTGCACTTCATTTCAGAGGGCAGTTAAGAGTCAACCACATTGCTATGGGTCTGGAGTCACACAAAGGCCAGATGATTTCCTTCCCTAAAGGGCATTAGTGAACCAGATGGGTTTTACAACAACCAACAAAAAAAGGTTTCACAGTCATCATTATTGAGACTAGCTTTTAATTCCCAATTTAGTAACTGAATTTTACCAGCCCTATGGTGGGATTTGAACCTGTGCCCCCAGAGAATTGACCTGAACCTCTGGGTTATAGTTCAATGACATTACCACTACACCATCATCTCCCCATAGCAGATAAAAGTGAACTGGTAGGACTCTGTCTGGTGGACAGAGACTTCTTCAGAAAACTGATTTTCCAAATCATAAAATTGAGATAGTTCTTCTTTTCTAAATGGCCAATGACAAAGAATCCCTCACAGTGGGTGAAAACTAATGCCAGGAAAAATGTGGGATGCAAATGTTAATGAGAGAGCAAAGGCAGCCTCATGGAAGTAATGATCCTACTCAGGGCTGAGGGAGAGATGGCAGGGAATCTGAGGAGGATTTCACTTGGGTAGTATAGAGCTGAAGGAGAAAACCAAAGCAGTAGCAGTTTAAAGCAATGGTGCATATTTCTTGATCTTTGAGACAAAAAGGCCATTAATTTCTGACACAACAGTGGAGGTGATAGGGGCAGGTGTCTGGAGACAATTAAAAAAAAACAGATTATTGCTGTGAAAATGAGCCTTAGAATGATATTGAAATAGCAGACAGCTTGTCCATAGAGAGGGAGATGTGGTGCCTGCCAAAGGGACTTGCAATAATTTTTCTCTTATTTTCTCCAAATAGAAAAAGAAAATGAGAGCCAGCTTTGAAAGCAAAGCTATCCTATCACACTTGGCAGTAATAAAACCTCAATGCTAAAATCATGGGCCTTATAGAATTGTTTCATTTGTTTCTATGAGTATTGAGATAACTCTGCCTCCCTATAGTGACTTCTTGTTTTTGCTCATCTTTCTGATGAGGTTAGAAACCAAAACAATAGAACCTGTCTTTCTAACTCGAAGAATGTTGTTGAACCTGCTGTGCAATTTATTTTTATTTCTTGTTTTCTCTCACTGTTCTGCTACAACCAAAACAGGAAATATTGGGATTCTCTGGCATAACTCCTGTCCTATTTTGATAGATAGCAGGAGTTCACCATTTTCCATGAGTGAGAACTCACTGATAGATTTGGATAAGATCATTGGTGGCTCAATTTCTTTGGAGTTCTGCACATTTACCTGCCAGAACTTTATGGCATTGATTGGTTTCTGGGGATTCCGCAGCTCTTCCGCTGAAGTTACATTGATCCAGTGGGAAACCCCTTCTGTATTTCACCACCATATTCCATTGCATTCATAGCAGATATGCCTTTGTGCTGCCACCTGTTGCCCCACAAGAAGAACCATCATTGAGAAACAAACTGTGATGCTAAGACATAAACAGCAGGCTCGTACTGGTAAGAAATCAATGGTTGAAAGGTATAGGCGTTTTCACTGTTGTAAGACACTCAAGGAATATATACTGCCATTTTCAATCTTTATCTGAGCTTAAACTAGAGCTTTAGAAACGGATTTGGAACAACAGTCTATTTAGGGAAGAAAAGATGATCACACAAAAAATCTTATAGATTCAATGTTTGACCTGCCAAAATTCAAATCTGGAACCTCAGAGCATGAAGCAAACAGCGACATAACTGGATTCCTCCACATTGGCAGTTATTTTAACTTTCATCCTTGATGCATTCCACATCGTTCAATGTGGTATGGTGTTTGCTGTATGTGTAACCAAGTTATCCTTTGTGACTCTTGTCTAGGATCGTTTTCTCCCTCTTTTCAGTCTCTGCATATTACATTTCATCGCCCTACCCAAAAGCCCACCCTTTCCCAGCCTTCTGTCAATATTGCACTGAGTGGTCACAAGATGAGGACGAAGCCTTGAGTGAATCACCTGTGGTTCGACACCTCACCTTAATGGTACAAAGAAGATCAATTTGTCTGCAACAGTGAGGAGGCACTCATTATAGCTATGTGCACTAACAATGCTTTTGACCATTGTTGTCTTTTTCTTTTCACAATCACTATGAAGATAGCCATATTAGTTTAAACAAGCTCCTAAAAATCCATGTCGGAACTGTAAAACAAAATTCCAGTGTTTTGGTCCACTATTCTTAAGCAGTGAATTTGTAGCAATTATTTTATTGTGTAATATTTCACAGAGATTATGAAATATCAGTAAAAGAGGATCCCAAAAATGGCAAAAAAAGCAACATACAAAATTGGAGGAAAAATTACTGAAGTGTTCATCTGTCTTGCCACCACTAAATGTTAAAACTTAGTTCAGTGAGATACAAATTCTAACAGGTTTCTTTTTGCTTCAACTTCTTTTCTTTCATGTATTTACATGTACAGGTGAAAAATAGCTAAAATGTGGTGCACATAAGTTAAAGTAAAATGAGTATTGCATTTCAAGCACGATGGAGAAATGATTGCATAAAATTGTGCTGCCTGATGTATTCTCTTCATTGCAATCATTGCTATTTTTTTCACAGTGGCGAAATCGCAACGAATCAAGGTTCCACCTGAACAGAATATATTACTTACTGCTGATGTCAAAAACTATAAGAGCTAAGAGGCTTGAAACAGCATGAAACTCCAATTTCATAACCTTTTAACATCATATCAGAGAGCCTGTGCCACTAGTTCTCCACAAATAATGACTGGAATGGTCCTACAAGAGTGAATGGTACTGACGGCAGACTCTACATTGTTGCAAGGAGTACAAGAATTGCTGCAACTGCAGCACATCAACATTTAATCCAAAAGATCTGCAGCGAATACAAATCTGACACATTGAGCCGAATTTTAATGTTAAAAAACAAATGGGGGGTTGAAAGTCTGAGGGTGGTATCCTCTGGTCCCACCAAACAGTGGGAATCTTGGAGGGCAGGGGGCGGACTAAATTTGGCCGGAGGCAAAAAATCTGCTTCCCAATAGTGGGATAAACTGTTGGAATTTTGTACTCCCAATTTTCAATGTGGGTTAAGGCGGGGTCGAGCTTCCCGACAAATAATGTCGTGAACCTCGTTTGCATGCATTAGCATATCATGCATGCTCATTAAGAGGCCACCTTGTCAAAATTAAGCTCCCCCTCCAAATTAAGTTTCCTGTTAGTGGGTAAAGAGAATGTTCAGTTTTGCGAACTGTATATAAGTAGTATGCACCTGGCAAGCTTCACTTCATCCACGACTTTGAAGTCAGTAGCTGTTTCATTCGCCTTCATGTTGACTGTTCACAGTCTCTTAAATATCGGGTGCCGAGAGCACACGTTATGCCAAGGCTGGGCACGAGAGGCAGGACCAGAGGGGAAGGGTAGGGCAGAGACAGGACTAGATGGGGGTAAAGACCAGCAGAGGATGGTGAGATAGAGGCAGGACAAGGTGGGGTGAGGTGTGGGTTAAGGACTAGTGAGGAAGGATGGGAGGCTGATCAGGACAAGTCTAGAGACTATCTGGGGAATGAAGCCAGACTATTCAGGGCATTTTTAAGAGGCTGTCCGGGAATGAAGCCAGACTGTCCGGGGGGCATTTTAGAGGACGCATGTGGCAAGCATGTCTTGCTCCCCAGCCTTGGGCACGGAAAGACCTCTCTGGGCAGTGACAGTCTTAGAGAAGTGTGTCAAAAGGGTCATGGGGATGTCAACATTGAACGGAACGGTGAGAATAGCAATATCAACATAAATAATAATGAGGTCAAGGGTAATGAGGGGAGGCTATATGGTCACAGGACTGGGCCAGGAGGAGCAGTGGCCTGTGCAGCAAGTGGGAATGGGCCCCAAGCAGTTCAAAATGCTCCCAAGGAGGGGAAAATGTGACAACGATCATTGGCCCAACCATGGGTATATTGCAGGCGCTGATCATATATGGAAATACGTGAAAGGCAATGCCGCAGGCACCTTTACTTGTCCAGGGATGTAGTAGCTCACATTTTCTAACTTCTGGGATGAACTGGGGGTGCAAGGACTTGGAGGGCATCGCATGACGGTGGCATTGAAGGTCACTACAACACTGAACTTTTTTGCCAAGGGGTCCTTCAAGGGCTTCACTGGGGACCGTTGCGTCATCTGCAGCAACACACAAATGCATTCTGGAGGTGACAGATGCCCCATTCACGAGAGCTCACCAATATGTTCAATTCCCTATGGATGCCAGAAGCCAAGCTGCCAGAATGGTGGGATTCGCAGCAATATCTGGTTTCCCACAACTCCAGGGCACCATCGACTGCACACGTGGCCTTGAGAGCTCCCTGGCAGCATCCAGTGAGATTTATCAACTGAAAAGGATTTCAGTCTTTGAATGTCCACCTAATTTGTGATCATGGAAAGCAGATCCTGCATGTTTGTGCTTGGTACCCAGGGAGCTCTGATGAGTCTTCTATTTTGAGCCACTCACAGGTGCTACAGTACTTTTGAGGCTCCTTGGCAATTACAGGGCTGGCTCTTCGCAGACAAGGGATACCCCCATAAGACATGGCTGATGACACCAGCTTAGCATCCACAGAGTGCTGCTGAGAAGAGTTACAATGCTGCACATGCCTCCATTGGGTCTTTGATAGAGCAGATGATAAGCCTCCTGAAGATGCATTTCAGGTGTTTGGAATGATCAGGCAGGGCTCTGCAATACTCACTACAGAGAGTGTCCAGGATCATTGTTACCTCTTGTGCCCTGCACAACCTTGCACTGCAAAGGGGGACATGTCTCCCTCCTGCCTGAGGGAGACATGGAGGAGCGAAATGCTTCCTCCAACAAGGATGACGTTGAAGAGGATGGAGCTGACGAGGACTATGATGTTGCTGATCCACATGAAGACACCATTGCAGGCGTATGACATAGTAGACATGCCCATGACAATCTGATAGCTGCCAGATTCCAGGAAGACACTTAGAAACATAGAAACTAGGAGCAGGAGTAGGCCATTCAGCCCTTCAAGCCATTCGATATGATCATGCTGATCCTCTATCTCAATGCCATATCCCGCTTTCTCTCCATACCCCTTGATGCCCCTAATACTCAAAAATTTATCAATTTCTTTCTTGAATATACTCGGTGACCCAACCTCCACAACCTTCTGTGGTAGAGAGTTCCACATGTTGACCACCCTCTAAGTGACGAAATTTTTCCACATCTCAGTCCTAAATGGCCTGTCCCATATCCTGAGACTGCGACCCTGGTTCTAGACTCCCCAGCCAGGGGAAACATCCTCCCTGCATCCAGTCTGTCTAGCCCTGTTAGAATTTTATACATTTCTATCAGATCCCCTCTCATTCATCTAAACTCTAGTGAATACAGGCCCAGTTGAACCAATCTCTCATCAGAAGACAATCCTGCCATCCCCGGTATCAGCGAACATTCGCTGCACTCCCTCTATGGAAAGTATATCCTTTCTTAGGTAGGGAGACCAAAACTGCATACAATACTCCAGGTGTATTCTCACCAAAGCCTTGTCTAACTGCAGTAAGACATCCACACTTCTGAACCCAAATCCTCTTGCAATGAAGGCTAACATACCTATTTGCCTTCCTAATTGCTTGCTGCACCTGCCTATTTACTTTCATTGACTGGTGTACAAGGACACCCAGATTCCTTTGTACATCCACATTTCCCAATATATCACCATTTAAATAATACTCTGCCTTTCTGTTTTTCACACTGAAGTGTATAACTGCACATTTATCCATGTTATGCTGCATCTGCCATGTTTTTGCCCACACACACAGCTTGTTTGAATCACCCTGAAGCCCCCTTGCATACTTCTCACAATCACGCCCAGTTTTGTGTCATCAACAAACTTGGAAATACTGCATTTGGTTTCCTCATAAAAGTCATTTATATATATCGTGAGTAGCTGGGGCCCAAGTACTGATCCCTGCGGTATACCACTAGCCACTGCTTGCCACCGAGAAAAAGACCCATTTATTCCCACTCTCCGTTTCCGGTCCGTCAACCAACCAATCCATGCTTGTATATTACCCCTGATCCCATGTGCTTTAATTTTGTCCACTAGCCTCTTATGTGGGAACTTATCAAAAGCCTTCCTGAAATCCAAACATGCCACATCCACAGGTTCTCCCTTATCTTATTTCCACAATTGTTTTGTTTTATTACTTTTGCTGGCATGAAGAACCCAGGATCTTTTTGCTCACAGGCATTATTTCTCTGAAAAGTTTCATGTTTTCTTAGACCTTAATGAAATGTCAGTTTTTCACCATCTACCCTAAAGTTGGTTTGATCATTTGAACACGCTAAACAATGGTTAAATGTGTAGCGCCAGTGTAGAACCTGGACAGCATGCCTTTCTCCCAAGACCATATGCAATTTCAACTAGAATAGCGATTTCACCCATATCCTCACCAAATCAGTGTGCATAGCAGCTTATCAATGGTTGGACCTTATATTTCACCAGGAATGCAATTCTGTCTCCCTGACACCTGCTACAAAGGGAGACTGACCAGACAAATCACTCTTTCAGGCAGTCCACAGCCCTAATCAGATCATTTCGCACTGTATATCATGCAAATTCATGAATGAATGTCACTTTTGACCCTGACAAATGCCCAGTCTATCTCAAATGACCCTGGAAGGGCAAGGTATTTCAAAAATTTGAGCAACAGGTGAAGCTAACTTTTTCACGCTGCTACCATGCAGTAGCAACATGAGTGGTATTCGCCAATTACAGGATGCTGCCGTCAGGCCAAAAAGATGCTCTGCCTATCACACAAATGGGTAATGTGGTGTATGAACCTCAATGCCAGTGTGATGCTAGATATGTAGGCCATACATCCCAAAGACTGGCAGATTGTATCAAACAGCATGTCCCAGCCACTGTTGGCTATGGGCAAGGTTCAGATCGTACCCAACCAGCCCATGTTTGCGAAATTCAAAACACAGTGTCCAACATTAGATGTCATTCCATGATTAGATAACAGTTGTTGAATAATCCTCAGTGCGCTAAGAATAACACTGACAACCAATTTAAGATTGTCAGTCAGGCTCACAGTGTGGCACATTTGCATGTAATGGAAGCTACATATATGAATATACAGGGCCCTGTTCTTTGCAGACTCAAAGGACATGTCTACACGTTGCGCCTGTTTCGGCTAAACAAAAAAGTGACAACCATTTGCTGACTCATTCCTCAGGTCAATGCCTTGACAAATCAGGGTCAAGCTGCCTGGTTCAAATTTCAAACCATGTTTGGTAGTTACCTGTCAGTCACCATCACTGGTGCATTCTCAATGACAATGCCTCTACCAATCAAGGTTCACTTGCCAACCAATTAGCACTCTCTTCACATAGAGTAGAAATTGTTGTTTTCCCCTTATATTGGTATTCTTGTGAAGAGTCTTAACGAGTGCAAGATGAAAAGCTTCAACATGTCTCTTTTTTCTGCAATACTCGAGTTCTGTACTACCAAACGACTAGGAAATGGCTGTGGTTGCTGGAGGCCAAATATCTCAGCCTCAGGACATCTCTGCAGGAACACCTCAGGCATAGTGTCTGAGGTTTAACCATCTTCAGCTACTGCCCACCGTCAACATCCTGAGGTTTACCATTGACCAGAAACTGAACTGGACCAGCCATATAAATGCTGTGGCCACAAGAGTAGGTCAGAGGCTAGGAATTCTGTGACAAGTAATTCACCTCTTCACTCGTCAAATCCTGCCCACCATCTATAAGGCACAAGTCAGGAGTGTGAAGGAATATTCTCTGCTTGCCTGGATGAGTGTGACTCCAACAATACTCAAGAACCTTTACACCATCCAGGACAAAGCAGCCTGCTTAATCAGCAACTTATTCACCACCTTAAACATTCACTCCCTCCATCATTGCCTCACAGTGGCAGCAGTGTGTATCATGTACAAGAGGCACTGCAGCAATTCATCAAGCCTCCTTCAACATCATCTTCCCAACCTGTGACCTCCACCTAGAAGGACAAAGGCAGCAGACACATACTCATAATTGTAAGTTCCCTACCAAATAACTCAGTATCCTGAATTGTTAATATATCACTGCTCCTTTCCTGTTGGTGTGCAAAAATCCTGGATCTCCCCACAGAAAAGCACTGCAGGTGCACCGACACATTGGTGCAAAAAGGCAGCTCATCACCATCTTCTCAAGGGCAATTAGTGATGAGTAATAAATGCTGGCCTTGCCAATGATGCCCACATCCCGTGAATGAACTAATTTAAAAATCCAATATGTACTAAGGTTTTCCATTACAATAGATTTGGTCTGTGTTTTGTGTCAGTTAAATGAATGAGACAGGAAATGGGCAGTGTGAGCTAGGAGCACTTGCCCGGGGAAGATCGTGTATTGAATACCATTCAATATATTGGAGATGTTTAAAAGCACTATCATGTCCCTTTTCCTTTATCCATTACAGGACATACAAATACACACCAAAATTTATCATCAACATCAATGAAAGGTCAGAAAACTATTCAATATCCTGTTACAATTGTGTGCTCCAGTCTACAGTTTTTTGGAGCTATAAGTTTCTGTATGTTATTGTAAATTCCTGTTACATTTGCACATCTTGCACCACTGCTAGATTTCAAATTTCCTCCTTGCAAACTGGTGACTGATAGATTAAGTAACAACCCAAATGAATTTGCAATAGTTAGGCAAGAAACTCAATTGATGTTGGTGGTAAAAGAGAAGACTGATTGAGCTATGTATCAGACAGCTAGAATGAACGTGTCTCAGCCCAGTGCCTCTTCTCTGGCTCTCCCTCTCCCATGCGCTATGTATCAGATTTCAGCCCATTAGCCACTTTCATTTCCCAGTTCAACAGGGCAATATGGTAGTAGCATCAACCACTAATTAATTTTATTTTCCGTCATAATGATTTGAATAAACTAGAGACAGATGGGTAATTCTGGCACCTCCTCCTCTAAAGCCTTATTCCATCCATTCAATCACCAAAGTTGAAGATGCCTATAGCAAAATTATTTCACATTTTTTTAGTAAGCTCCTGCCAGTCAAAAATGAAGTGGACCGCATCCCAAGAACAGAGCATCAGCACATCTCCATTGAGTGAAAGGGCACAGAACTGATTTCAGCCTAGTCCTGTTGTCTGGTGGGCGGACAAATTGGAGGAAGGTTTTTCACTGAAATCATTGCCATGTGCCTCCTAGCAATAAGAACAATAACAATAAGTATCTTTAATGTTGTAAGATGCCCCAAGATGCTTCACAGGAGTAATATACTAACTTTTTTAAAAATTCATTCATGAGATGTGGTTTTCGCTGGCTAGGCCAGCATTTATTGCCCATCTCTAGTTGCCCTTGAAAAGCTTGTGGTGGGCTGCCTTCTTGAGGCACTTGGCACACAGTGCTGATATCGTTAATGGTTCTCTTTTCTCAGGTATTGTCAGTCTCCCCTTGAAATCTGCTGTTGTCACACCTCTACCCCAAAAAAATCTTTGAACTTGCTATCCTTACAAACTACTGTCCCAACTCCAACCTCCCTTTCCTCTTCAAAGTCCATGAATGTGTTGCTGATTCCCAAAGCCGTTTCCGTCTTTCCCAGAACTCAATGCATTAATCCCTCCAAACAGACTCCTGCCCTGGCCAAAGTCCATAATGGCTCTTATCAAAGTAACAAATGACTTCCTATATGATTGTGGCAAAGGCAAATTATCCCTCCTCATCCTTCTCGACCTGTATGCAGCCTTTGACACTGTTGATCACACCACCCTCCTCCTCCACCATTGTCTAGCTGGGTGGAACTGCATTCAATTCTTATCTGGCTCCATTCTTAACTACCTAATCACCTCACCACCATGTATCTCAACCTCTCCACTATTTCTAAATTGTTCGACTTTTTGTCTAACGTCTAGCACTGGATAAACATAAATTTCCTTCAGTTGAACTTTATGAAGACCAAAGTCATGGTATTCAGTTGCCACCACAAACTCTGTTCCCTAGCCATCGGCTCCCTCCTGCTCCCTGAAAACTATCTGAAGCTGAACCTGACTGTTGGCAAACTTGCTGTCATATTTGACCCTGAGATGAGCTTCTGATCACATATTCAAATCATCGCTAAAATTTCCATTGCCTGACTCTGCCTCTGTTCATCTGCTGGTGAAACTCTCAGCCATGGGCGGAATCATCCCAGGTTTGCAGTAAGTGTGGGAGCAGGTGGGAAAAAGTACATTTTACCTGCCAGCTGCATTGGTGGCTTTACGCACCCTATTATCCCAAACCCGCCACGTTAATCAAGTGTTCCAGGGAAACATATAGGGTTGCTGGCAGGGCGGCCTCTTATTTACGTGCCCCGCCATCACCTCAGGCCTTCAGCAAACCAGGCGCCATGTTTAGAGGCCACCCCTGCAAAGAACTAGCACTCTTCAAGGAACAGGAAACTGCTGCAAAGTCATGGCTGCCAAAGGGAGGAAACATGCTGCCCCAGATTTACCAATGCCTCCATTGGGTGCCTACAGAATGCAATGGAGGCCCATCGCAATGTCCTCTACTCCTGCACTGGGTGAAGACCAGAAGCAAGATGACAAATCCAGCATGGGAGGTGGTGGCAGCAGTCGCCAATGCCCTGCAAAAGAGGACATGCACCTAGTATCGAAATAGGATGAATGATCCCCATTCCACCAGGGTAAGTCACTGTTCTCATCACTCTCAACTCACACACTCACAAACTCATCACACATCCACAAGGATTTCACTAACTGCCAGTTCACTCTTTCACTCTCTCACACACCTTCATTGCCCTCATTCCATCCGTGGCACCACCCACCATCTACAGATACCAGGCATACTTATCATCTGGCCTGGCAGGCGTCCTGCTTAAACTCTCCCCATCTGTATTCATGTAGGACAAGCTGGCACAAAACAAGAGGGAGAGGTCACAGACCGGTAGAGGAATGACTGAAATCAAGGTCCTCATGGATTTTGAAAATAGAGCCATCCAGCTGGCCGGCGAGAATCTGGACTGTCCCTGTACTGACGATGAGATCGGCGCTGCTCTACCAAGTGAGGATCCGGCAGTGCCACGTGCATCAGATAATCATGCAGTGAGTGATGGGTCCTGTTTCACAGGCCAGTGCCATGAATTAATTATCTCTCCTTGCTTTCACAGGCACATCTGGGAAGCAGCCGAGGGAGTCCATGACCCAGTTCCTCGACTCAAGCCCCGAAGACACATCTGAAGAAGAATCTGCTGAAACCCTCATTGAAGACCTGTCACTGCGCTCACCCACAGCTTCCAGCAGCATAGAGCCACACAGCTCAGTGGGAACAAGCTTTTGAGTAGCCTTCAGGTCACAAATCTGGTGAGCACATCACACAGTTTGATCCACAACAGAAAGTGGCAGGGACTTCCCAGGTTTCTGGCACTCGGATTATTGTTGGAGACCAGAAATCTGCTGAGTCTGAGTCAGATAACGAGCCTCTGGACTCAGCCATGTCACAGTTGCTGGAGCTGCAAAGGCGAGCTCTGGAACATCAGGAAGGGATATCCGCTGCACTCCTCAGATTACAAGGCACGATGGAGGAGACCATCTGCCTTCAGGCTGAGATGATAGCGCTGGGATGCCAACACGCCGAGGTCAACACTGGTAGGATGGCAGCTGCCATGGAGACCTTGATCCAGGACATTAGTCCTGCGCTGCTGGGCGGGGTGAACACCATCGCTGATGTCATCGTTGGCCTCCAACAGTGTCAACACGACAGGGGTGTGGGGCAGCTCGATCTCACTCCAGCTTCTCCTTCTCCTCAAAGAGTCAGCCAGGGGCCTTCAGGCACCCACAGGGAGGGGAACGAGCAGCTTAACACCCAGGTGACCCTGGGAGTGTCCAGCCCATCTGAATCCCGTCTTCCTGTGACCCTAACAAATCCAGCTCCACAGGCCAAGGAGGGTGCCCCACAGCAGGACTCCGAATGTAGGCTGGGGCCCTCCAGGTCTCAATCCACCAGACGACGCCTGTCAAGGTCATCACGGACAGCAGGCTGCCTCCACCTCCGCTGTGGATGTCGGGGGGAGCACCAAGACACAGCAGCAGGGTTAGAAAGGTTAAGAAGATGTAAAAAGAGATAATGGGAGCTTACCAGAAAGGTACAGCAATAATCATGGGGGATTAATCTACATATAGACTGGAAAAATCAGATGGGCAAAGGTAGTGTAGACAAAGAGTTCATAGAATGTTTTCAGGATAGTTTCTTAGAACAGCACATTCTGGAGCCAACCAGCGAGCAGGCTATACATGACTTGGTATTGAGGGTTGAGATAGGATTAATTGATACCTCATAGTGAAGGCACCTTTAGGTAGCAGTGATAATGAAAGGATTGAATTTTACATTCATTTTGAGGGATAAACAAGTAGTATTTTAAACTTAAATAAGAGCAATTATGAGGGAATGAAAGCGGAGCTAGATAAAGTGAGTTGGCAAATGAGGTTAAGGGACATGTCAATAAAAGTTCAGTGGCAGACATTTAAAGGGATATTTCAGAATACACAGAATATATACATTCCAATGAGAAAGAAAAATTCCTAGTGGAGGGCCCACCATCCGTGGTTAAATTAAAAATTAAAGACTGTATAAAACTTAAAGAAAAAGCATATAATTATATAAAGAGAAGCGGTGGTCAGAAGGTTTGAAAGAATATAAAGAATGGCAAAGATTGACAAAAAGATTAATAAGGAAGGAAGAATTAGAGTATGAGAGAAAGATAGCTAGTAATATAAATACAGATAGTAAGAGTTTCTATAGTAATTTAAATAAGAAAAGAGTTAACAAAGTGAGCATTGGCCCTACAGAGAGTGCGTCTGGGGAATTGATAAAGTAGGGAGATGGTGGATGAATTAAACAGGTATTTTGCTTCAGTCTTCAATATAGAGGACACAAGTAACATCCCGGAAATAGCTGTAAGTCAGGAAATGGGAGGGAGGAACTTCAATGAGGGCTTCAGCAGATTCCTCTTATGAACATTATGAAGACCAAAGTCTTGATATTCAGTAACTGCCTTCAGACTTAACCTATCAATTACCAGCGAAGCAGTATGAAGCAAATTGTTGGGACTGCAGGCTGACAAATCCCCAGGTATGGATGAACTTCACCCTAAGGCCTTGAAAAAAATGGCTAGTGAGATAATTGATGTATTGATTTTAACTTTCCAAAATTCCCAAGATTATCGGGGGTAGGCAGGAATGCAGAGTTGAGGTTACATTCAGATCAACCATGATCTTACTGAATGGCGGAGCAGGCATGAGGGACCGAGAGGTCTACTCCTGATCCTAATTCGTATCTTCGTATGTTTATATGTAGTTGCACAACCTAGGTACAAGTGTTAATCACTTGTAGATGATGGTTACTTTGTTATTAAACTCCCAAGAATGCCTCCTTGCCAATGGCTCCTTGTTCTGATCAGCAGTGTTCATGTCACTGAGGCGTGAAACCTTGGTCCTTGCACAAGATAATGGCAGGTGTCTCAGTCCAGGTGTGAGTCGCAGCATGAGCATCATTGTGCTTCTCTCTGCTACACCCTGAGGCCGCCGGACGGTTGTCATTAGCCACATCCTCTGCAGGTAACCCTTGTCCCCAAGGAGTCAACCCTGCAGCCTCTCTGGACCCTGGAAAACATCAGGGATCTGAGACCTACTGAGAATTAAGGAGTCCTGGACACTCCCTGGAAACTGTGTGTAGAGCTGCACAATGCATTTGTGGTGGTCACACACCAACTGAACATTCAGCGAGTGGAAGCCTTTGCAGCTAACGTGGTTGACCGCTTGTTGCCACAGAGAACTGAGCGCCACCTGAGTGCAGTTAATGGCAGCCTGCACCTGTGGGAAACCTGAGATCTGGGAAAATCCAATCGCCCTTGCATCTTGGCTTTCCTGATCCTGGGTGGAATGCTCAAAGTTCTGTGCCTTCGTGAAGATGCTGTCCCTGACTTCATGGGTGCATTTGTGCATGGAGGCTTGCAATATTCCAAGGAAGTCACCTGTGGAGCCCTGAATAGAGTCACTGCCTTAAAATTGAATGCCATGGTCACTTTCACAGCCACAGGCAGTGGATGCCCTCCATGTCCCATGGCGCCAAATCCTGCAGCAGGTGGCAGATGTGACCACCAGTTCTCTGGACATACGCAGTCTTCAACGACACTGGTTCTCTGTCATCTGCAGGTATGACAAGCACTGTCTATAGACTCTGGCTCTAACTAGACACTGACTAACAACAGCTTGCTGCAGCTCTTCAGTGGCATGTCCGGGAGGCCCAGCCACTCCTTCTTCCTGAGGGTACTGCTCCTCCCTCTGCCCAGCCAGGCACCTCTGTCGTTCTCTCCTCCTTCGTCTCTGCTCTCTGTAAGCCATGAAGCATACAGCTATTCATCAGGCTTCATGCTCCTGATGTACGTCTCCTGCAGGATATAAGAGAGAGATGTGTGGGATAGCATGGCTGTATTAAGAACTCGCTTGGTTAAGTCTGAAGGCCTCTTAATGCATCCCAGAGAGTGCAGGCCACCACTTGGATGACCAGAGTTTAGTGCGCTGCTTGGCTGCCCAAGACGCCTACTGTTGGGTCCTGATCACTAGTTTGGTTGGACTAATGGATCCGGGTTGCACACTTGTTTCAGGATGACCGGGTTGGCACCATAGACAGAGTAGATTAGCAGATGGTTCTTATGTAGAACACATGCTATTTATTTACAAAGGAACTCAATAGCTACACTTGTGTTCTTACAACTCAAACCCTGTCTCTACATTACAGAATTTAACTCTAGATTACTCACTACTGACCTCTGACTACTGACTACTGACTGCTAAGGTAGCCTGCACTTCTCTGTTATTGGATACCAAGATCATATGATGTTCCATTGTAACATTCTTCTTAAAGGTATATTACATTTCAGATTACCACACCCACCCACCTCCGCCCCACTCCACCTGACCAATTGGTTGCGGCTTTGTCCATTGGACTGCATGCTGTGCTCTCAGCCCAGGCACAGGCATTCTCCTAACCCGCACTGCAAGACTGTGCTGTTAGCTTAAACCATGGGGAAGGCTGATCCAAACCAGGATCATGACATTGCAAGGGGCTGTGGGCGCCTCCACCAGTGACTGCTCCGTGGCCAGTTTTAGAAAGAAGACTGTACAACGTGCCCAGTCGTCCAATTGTTCTACAGTCCACTAAAATGCTCATTAGTTTACAGTCTGGGCCCGAGAGGTGAAAAGCTCTGGAGCTTTTGGTGGTACTTTCAGGCCTCTGCATTACTTGAGTGGGCAGATAAGCTAGAGGCCTGGCTCCAAACATTTCAATGTGGCTGCACTTGAACTGTCCCAACTGCAGAGGAATGGTCACTTTATACAAGGTTTCCCTCATTCATGGCCACTTCTCTCCCCACCCCCCGCACATGCTCATGCACTACCATCAACCAGAGCGCTGCCCTTGCCGCCCCCCACAACCTCCCCAACACTCGCCCCAACCGCAGTGCAGCCCTTGCCCCAGCACCGCGCTGTTAGCTAGCTGGGAAAAGGCACTGTGCCTGTACGTGATGCCTCAACTTTGAAGCCCAACAGGCAGCCATAGCGAGCTCAGCATAACGTTACTCTGCACTCACCTCTGAGGTCCCCTCGAAGTGCAGCTCTCAAAGTGCACACCTTATAAATGCTGCTGTGAAACACATCAGTGTGCAATCACATTGACGTGCCCGGATGAGCCAATGTGGGTGGGGGGGGGTGGGGTGGTGATTTCGGTGGGCTGGGCTTATAACGATATGCAGATGTATCAAAAGAGAATTTCCCTACATGCGGCGGGAACCTTGGCTCCCAGCTAAGCAACCTTTATTTTAAAATTCTCATCCTACTTTTTAAATCCATCCATTGTCTCTCTCCTCACTATCTCTGTAATCTTCTCCAGCCCCACAGCTATCTGAGATATATGCACTCATATAGGTTGTGGATGGCCTATAGAACATCTCTGATTTTAATTGCTCAACCATTGGTGGCCATATCTTCAGCTCCCGAGGGACTTAGCTCTGGTAATCCCTCACTACACCTCTCTGCCTCTCAACCTCACTTTCCGCTTAAAACCTATCTCTTTGAGCAAGCTTTTGGTTACCTACCCAATATCTCCTTTTATGGCTCGATGTCAAATTTTGCTTAATAACAATCTGTGAAGTGCCTTGGAGAATTTTGTTACATGTTACATGAGCAGTGGTTTAGCCAAAGAGGTATGTTTTATGGAGTATCTTAAGGGAGGAGAGCAATCATTCAGGTTGAGAAGGAATTTTGTAGTGTAGGGCCTCAGCAGCTGAAGACAGGATGCCAGTAGTGGAATGATTAAACTTGGGAATGAGGAAAAGACCAGAATTGAGAATATACAAATTTCAGAGGCTTGTAGGACTGGTGGAGATTAGAGAGATAGGGAGGAGCTGCTCATGCAGGGACTTTGAAACAAGGGTAAGAATTTTTAAGTCAAGGCATTATCCGACCAGGAGGCAAAGTAGGTCACTAAGCACAGAGGTGATGAGTGAAAGGGACTTAATGTTAGTTAGGACACGGGCAGCAGTGTTTTTGGATGAGCTCAGGTTTACAGAGAGTATAAGGTGAGAGGGTGGCCAGGATAACGTTGGAATAGTTGAATCCAGTGCTAACAAAGGCATGAATCAGGATTTCACCAGCAGTAAATTCAGAACAAATCTAGCAGTCCAAAACTGTGCGCCGCCATCAGTTAAGTAGGCTATCATCATCTTTGTACAACACTAGACAGGAAATGATGTAAACTAGCACATGATAGATAGTCTGCAGTGTGTAGTTATCCAGGTAATACATTACCAAGGGCTCTCCAAGATTATACCTGTGCTGCTTAATCTTCATGAATTAAAAACTCACATTTGAGTTTGAACTACACAGTAAGGCTCGCAAAGCAAAGCAGAGCTTGTGCTGCACATCTACCCAGTAACTGCCAACACATCTTCACCCACAAACCACCACCCCTTCCTCACACATAAGTATCTCACTCTACAACTTCTCAAACTCAATGGTATCCTTGAGTGTGTGTACTTCTTGGCTGGCACCTGCATCAAAGGATATGGACAAAACATTTTTTTTTGTTCACTCATGGGATCTGGACATCACTACCATGGCCCACATTTATTGTTCATTGCTGAATTCCCTTGAGTATGGAACTGATGTGACATGGAGAAAAAGGTTCTAACTCTCTGAGTTAAAATCTCCCTTTAAAATTCAATTAAATCTTGTAATCCAGAAACTTGTTCTAGCATTGTAGCTACTAGAATCCCACTGAAAAATATTTTTCAACCCACTGCCTAAAGACAAGCAAAGGTGCCAGTTAGCTCAGTTGGCTAGAATGCTAGTGTGTGGTTCCGAACAATGCCAATATGTGGGTTTGGTTCCCGTACCAGCTGAGACAGTCTAGGGACCTGCCTCCTCGCCTGCCCCTGAGAATGGAAAGCAATGGCAAACTACCACTGGGGAAAAAAAGCTGCCAAGTAAATGGCTTGGGATAAAGCATCAGCAGACAGTGAGCCAAGGATCTGCCTTCAAGCAGAGTACACATGATATGACCTAAAGACAATCAAACACTGTTTAGCAGGGACTTTTTACACACCATTGTTCAGTCATATCTTAAAATGACTGTCAATTAATGTATATTTTATTTGGTAATAAAATTATCATTTAGAATCAAACCCACTGTTCATAGTAATAGTGGGATAACAGATGTTATATTTTTTCACAATGTCTCTTGGGAAATCCTAAATTTTATAACTGTGACATCTGAGTATTTAAAATAGATAATTGCAGTGAAAATAGCATATTTACAATGTGTGTGTATTTTCTAAAGACTGTTAATCTGTATAAAATCTTTTGGCAACAATTAGGTACAGTAACTTCAAGCTATAACACATAGCATAGTGAGTGGTTTGGAGTTTGATAAAAGTCTGTAACAACAGTTGCTGGTTAAGATAATATCAAAGCTAATTCAACAAATAAACTTCTAGTTGGATAAACATTGAGAGCTCTACTGCAACCTCCCAGCAATCTTCTCTGCTGGTCCTCCATTACCCACTTCACAGCGCACCCAGTGTAAGCAAAAGAAAAGGGTGGGCCCAGCAAAGGGCATTCAGATGAGCTTGAATTATGCAGTCTGGTTTTAACTTGGCGCATGATGAAATGGCAATACTTCAACATGCAGTGGAATTCAGCGGGCATAGTCAGCACAGCCAGTTGTCCACATTATCTGCTCTGCACTCATCAGAAAGGAGCAAGTCCTGTTGTTACAATTATGAGGTTTATAAGATTGTTATGTTTTGGGGCTGTGCTTTCAAGTTAGAGTAAAATGAAGGCAACATGTGACCTGTTCTGAAGTCTGCCTGGCAGCAAGCCTGGGTGGCTTGGTTATTAGAGATTAAAGAGGGCTTAGATTGACTGAGAAGGGGTGCAAGGTTTTTATGCTTGGAGACAATGGCAGAGGCAGCTGTGATGCTGGTGGACTGCCTGTGAATCTCCAAGTCCCAGAAAAGTATTGAGAATGTCAGTTTGTAAAGCATTGTGGTTTAAACTTTCAATTTAGTTCCAAGAGGAAAGAGATTTGGGCTTGCAAGGATAGCTAATTGCAAGGATAGCTAATTGCAAGGATAGCTAATTAGCATGTCTACCTGGATACAATGCCCATGCAACAGTTCCATGACTTTGAGATGGGAAGGGTATATTGGCTTACAAGCTTTCCTAAAATATAACTGAATATCACAGACAGGTGGGTAAGTCTGCCAGGGTCAGGGAGAGAGAGAGCAGCTAGAGGCCGAAAGTCCATGGTTCACCATGCTAGAATGTGGGTTGAAGCTTGTGCTTCAATTAAAAAGACCAAATTCATGAGGATTTAAAACAAAGCTGGAAAATTCACTTAGCTTGCGCTAGAGGGAGGATCTCCTGTAATACTGTCACTATGAAGGTCAGTTCTAGGACTTAGAAGCTACCAGGTCGAGAAGGAAAAGAGCAGAGGTAAACCCTTAGGAGCTAGAAGTCACTTTGGCCTGATTCTAGGAGAACTGAATGTATACCTGATAGTGGGTTTGTCAGTTGTGTTATAAGTTCTATTCTGTAGCTTAAAGCCTATGGAAATATTGTTTACTCAATAGTGCTTTCAGTCTGTTTTTTAAATTAAATGTCTGAAAGTGTGAAATCTTGTCATGTTTTTCATTCAGCTGTTAACTGAAAGCCTGAATTTCTTTTTAAAAATTAACAGCCTCTATGGGGATCATAACACTGTCTTCACTTCAAAGCATAGCCATTTATATTTTTATTAAATTCTCAGAAGTGACAGCTGATACAGTATCAAGTTCTACTTTATCACTTGAGGGTGAGCCTGTGAAAAATCATTCGAGTGGCTGATCCTCTCAAAAGGCTGGCAGAAAGCTTGTATTCAATATGTGTCCAACTTTGCACAAAATATTAATATTAAATGTAAGCAATTCCTTTAAGTTATTTATTTGCTTCATATCATTTAATTTTCCATTTTCTGATTTCATAGAATTTATTGTTTCTAACACTTTACAATTCAATTGCTCCGAAAGTTTATCTGGCTGAACCATACAAAGCAGAAGGCCACACATTCAATCCTCAGTCAGTGTTGGGGTGGCAATAGAAGCTGTTCAAATTGATTACAGGATCCCTTGATTCAGGAGGGGGAAAATCAACCAATGTTCCCACTTCTAATCCCTGACCAGGGTCATCTGCTGCAAGTGTGCATGTGTGAACACGACATAATGCACAGAATCCAACCTGGTTGTGGTGTTTCCTGTGATCAAATAACCTGCTAACACTCACAGTCAAGATTTATGCATGACTAATAGTCAGCTGAGTGAGGTGTCAGAGATTGACAAATACCATGTGGGACAGAACTCTGACACAAAATACTTTTGGAGTGGGGAAAGGAGGGGAAGAAAAATATATGTACTTACTTCAATCTAAAAAGTAATTTATGACATGAACTAGGTTGGACTAGTGAACCATTTATAACTTAAAAATGAAAGGCATATATTTCTGGGACTGCTCTCTGAATTACTTGCATGTAACAAACCTTAAAAAATTATCCTTATTCCTCTCTAAGCACACTCCAAGCTGCCTAATTTTCTGTTATTCACTGTACACAGACAATCCAGTGTGCCTTGGCACAGGTCCAGCAAAATCCCTCTGGACTCACATACCTGTGAATTTCTATATTATCATTTGACTCAGTGCATTTCTTTCTATCACTTTTCTGTTAAAGGATGTGATTTCGGCTGCACACTGAATGCCAGTTCTGCACCATACATCAAATTACTCAGTGCCAGATGACTCTCTGGTGTATCATTCTGTGTCTTCTCATGAGCATTATTAGAATGTAGGATGCCTTGGATTATGCCATTTGAAATATGTAAATATATTTGCTCCATACGAATATTTCAGTGAATGTTCACCTGAAATAATGGCAGGGATTTTCCATGCCAGACAGCGTCGGGCATGCTTAGTGGCATCAGTGGATTATTTGGCGTGATTGGTTTCACGACGACATGAAACTAGTTTGCGATCGCCTGCTTAGCCCGCTGATGGTGGGTCACATTTCCTGCCATCGGATTTCAGGAACCTCAGTATAATACATCTGCATATCATTATTCGGCCAGCCTGCCAGAATCGCGCCCCCTACCCTGCTCCCCCAACTGGATCGTCCGCCCACGTCGGCGGAAAGGCACATCAATGTGTTTCACAACAGCACATAAAACGCATGCACTTGGCAGGCTGCACTTTGACGGGAACTCAGAGCTGAGCACACACATTGTGCAGCACTCACCATGGTCGCCTGTTAAACTTCAAGCTAGAGGTGGGTTGTAGGGGAAGGGTTTTGCAAGGGCAGCCCTGCAGATGAGATGACTTGGCGGGGTGGGTAGGGCTGCCCTGTGGCTGAATTTAGTGCACAAGCATCGGGGTGCGAGGTAGGGTGGGCAAGAGAAGTGGCCACGCATTAGGAACTTTGTATAAAGTGACCACACCTCTGCAACTGAGACAGTTCAGGCGTACCCATTGATATGATTGGAGTCGGACTTCTAGCTTATCTGCCCACTCAAGCAACGCAGAAGCATCAAAGTGCCAAGTGCTCCAGAGCTTTTCACCACTCAAGCACAGACTGCAAAGTAATGAGTGCTTTAGTGGACTTCAGAGCAGTTGGACGACTGCGCACATTGTACAATTTCCTTGCTAAAGTGGAACAGTCACTGGTGGAGGCGCTCACAGCCCCTTGCAATGTCAGCATCCCGGTTTGGACCAGTCTCTCCCATGGTTCAAGCTAACAGTGCAGCCTTGCAGTGCAAGTTAGGAGAATGCCTGCGCCTGAGCTAAGAGCACAGCATGCAATCCATTGGGCAAAGCTGCCGCTGATCGGTCAGGTTGAGTGGGGCGGAGGTGGCTGGGGTTTCGGGCAGCCATGCAGCGCACTAAACTCTGGCCATCCAAGTGGTGGCCAGCACTCTCCTCAACGTGTTAAGTGGCCTTCAGGCTTAACAAGGACAAGTTCTTAGTACACCAATGCTAACCCACATGTCTCTGCCTTTCATCCTCCAGGAGGAGTACATCAGGATCATGGAGTCTCATGGTGTACAGAGAGCGAAGATGACGGAAGAGTGAGTGACTGAGGCTCCTGGCTGAGCAGAGGGTGGAGCAGCACCCTCAGGAAGAAGGGGCAGTTGGGGCTCCCGCGCACACTGCCATTGTGGCAGCCATCGCTGGTTGGTGCTTAGTGACACCAGGGTCTATAGATGCCGCCTTTCATTCCTGAAGATGACCAAGAACCAGTGTCGCCAAAAACTGGTCAGGTCTCCATCACAACACAAGGTCAACTACATCAACTGCAAGGGATCCATTCACTGAATCTGCAGTTGGTTTGCGACTACCATGAACGCATCCTGCAGGTCTATGCACAGATTCCAGGGAGTGTGCATGACTCCTACATTCTCAATCGGTCACAGAGCCCTGACATCTTCCAGGTTCCACAGAAGCTGCAGGGGTGGCTTCTCAGGGACAAGGGCTACCCACAGAGGATGTGGCTGATGACACCCGTGTGGCAGCCTCAGACAGTTGCAGATCAAAGGTATAACGAGGCTCATGCTGCAGCTCACAACTTGGTGGATCAAACCATTGGGATGCTGAAAATTATCAATAAAGTTAGCTCAGCTATAAGGTCGATGGCCTGTGTGCACCATTGAAACAAAAAAACAAGACAACCATGATCATGGCGCGCAAACGAACTGCCCTCATCTGGACGGGAGTCAGACATTCTCAAAGGCTATGTGAATGCCTATGGAGTGTCCTCACTGCATATCGTCATCATCCTCCACAAAGCTAGCAGCTATGAGAGCCTCCTGAGGACATCTGCCTCTTCTGGCCAGTGTGAGGGTCTCATCCCCATCATCGCCACCTTCGAGGATCTCCTCACCCTCATCTCCGTTGGCGTTTTCCTCATTCGAAGAGAGCTCCAGCTCCTTCATCTCCTCCTCAACCAGCTCATCTCCCCATTGCAGCACCCGGTTGTAAAGGGGTGCAGCAGGCAATGACGATGCATGACACCCTCTGTGGACTATATCGAAGACTCTACCAGACCGGTCCAGGCACCAGAACACTGGGTTGCATTTAATTTGTTTTCTGTAAGAATTCCTGGTTTCGCCTCTACTGTTGTCTGTTTGGAGTCTGCACTATGTAAGATCTTGGGTCTCCTGTGATTCCTGTGACAACAGCAGGATTCCAGATCCCTTCATGCTGAATCCTGTCTCTCCCACATTCAGGTCAGGCAGAGGTTGGGCACCTCGATCAAAGCACTGTTTCTGTTTCTGCTGTCTCAATTTGGGAAGGTCCTGCACGCTGTAGCTCACTGGTTGTGGAAATAACAGTTGGGGCACGGTTGGAAGCTTAGCTCTTAGTCTTCTCCTTATCAGGAGCTATGCTGGAGATGATCCAATGCCCTCTGTTGGTGTATCCCTGAAATCCAGCAGAGCAGGTAGGGGTCTCTTCCATCTGCCTTTGCCTTCTTCAACAGGTGTTTTAAGGTCTGCATGGTATGTTCCCCCAGTCCATTGGATTGGGCCTATTTGGGACTTGACGTAATGTGGCAAAACTCCCAGTCCTGTACAAATTTGTGAATTTCAGTGCCTGAGAATTATGGACCATTATCTGAGAAGAGCACTTCAGGTATGCCGTGGCGAGCAAAAATAGATTTTAAATGATTTATTACAGTGATGCTCTTATTATCATTTCTCAGCAGCACAGACTCAAAAATACTTTGAATAATAATCTACTGCTAGTAGGTACTAACTGTTGTCAAATGTGAACAAGTCCATTCCAATTTCCGTCAGTGCCTCTCTGGAACACTGTTGAAGTGGTTCTTTTTGTTGTGATTTACTGTATTTTTTGCACACTACACATGCATTCACAAATTTCATCAATTTGTGCTCCAATTCGAGGCCAATACACTACATCTCAAGCTCTTCTCCTACATGTTTCTATGCCGAGGTGATTTTCATGTACGTGCTGCAGCATTTCTTTCCTCAGTGTTGCAGGAATTATGATCTTTTCTCCCATGAAAAGTATTTCTCCTGCTATATGGAGTTCCTCACAAAAGTTCCAGTACTCTTGTCCAGCAGAAGGGGCTCCGCTCCGGTGTGTGGGACAGCCAGTTTGCACTATCTGCTGCAGTTTTCTCAGGTGGCGTCATTCTTGGTCGCTTCCCTGATCTCATCCAGTTTTGTTACAGCCACAGGTAAGGTCTTTGTCAGCATGTGAACCTGTGCTTCCGTTTTTTTAACCTCTTCCTCTGTGATGGGTAGGTATGCACATGACAGAGTGTCTGTGATGTACATTTCCTTGCCCAGTTTGTATTTAACTCTGACCTGGTATTCTGCAGGCGCATTAGTAATCTTTGGATTATTGGTGGTGCACAGTCCAGGGGCTTTTTAAGTGTAGCTTCTAAAGGCTTATGATCAGACTATACCTCCACGTTTTTGCCGTAGACAAATTGATGGAAGTGTTCTAGGCCAAGCACAATTGCTAGCATTTCTTTCTCTATTTGGGCATACCGCTGCTGTGTTTCAGTCATTGCCTTTGAAGCATAGGTCACTGGTGCCTCACTTTGCAAGAGAACAGCTCCAGGCCAGCCCTTGAAGTGTCCATTAAGATCTTGAGCGGCTGACTGACATTGCAATACTTTAACACTGGTGCCTGTTTCGGTGTTCTCTTCAGACTGGTCAAAGCTTCCTGGTGACGTTGTTCCCAATGCCATTCCGCATAATTTTGTAGAAGTCCTCTGAGAGGGGCTGTCAGGTCTGACATGTTTCAAATGAATTTCCCAAGATCGGTCACCATTCCCAAAAGCCAAGTCTTTCGTACATTCTGGGGGTAGCATGTTTATGACTGCTTCGATTTTACTATGGTCCAGATTCAGTCCCTCACTTGTTAGTACATGTCCCAAGTATTTGATTTCATGAATACCTATTTTGCACTCTTCCTTCTTCAACTTGAGGTTCCTTTCTCTAGGTCTGGCCAGCACCTGCCTCAGTCGGTGGTCATATTCTTCTCGTGAGGCTCCCCAAACCAGCACATCAACGATATAGGTTCCCATACTCTCTAACCCTTCAAACAGCTGATTCACTGTTCTGTGGAACACCTCTGGAGATGAAAAGGTATGCGTAAAAATCTGTTTCACCCATATGATGTGTTCAAGGTAGAGGTAGGAGATGCATTCATCCAGCTTGACCTGCCAGAAGCTTGAACTCGCATTCAAAACTGAATAGTATTTAGCATCAGCTAGCTTACAGGTGATCTCTTCCACTGTGGGCAGCTGGTAATGCTCTCTTCGCACTGCCTGGTTTAGGTCTCTGGGATTCAGCCAGACTCGTAGATTCCCACCTGATTTTTCCACAATTCCAATTCAATTAACCCACTTTGTTAGTTCTTCAATGTTCTTGATGATGTGAGGTTTCTCCATTCTATTCAATGTTCTTGATGATGTGAGGTTTCTCCATTCTACCCAACTCTGCTTTCAGTCAGTCTCTCAGCATTACTGGTATTTTCCTGGGCAGATGTAATTTTGGTGTCACAGTTTTGTCAATCTTGTTGCTGTGTTCTCCTTTTAGGCAGCCAATCCCCTGGATTACATTTTTATACTCGCTCAGGATGTCATCAGTGGGGTCAGTCATTATTCTCTTGATTAGCTTCAGGTTTTCACAAGCTTTGATTCCAGGAATGGGTTTTGCATCAGTTTTCACCACTATGAATGGAAGTGCTTGAGACTGTTTTTTTGTAGTTCACTTTAATTGTGTACTAGCATCCTACAGCAATTTTTTCACCTGTGTAAGTAGACAGCTTCACTTTTGTTTTAGTTAGCTGTTTTTCTTTCCTTACCTTATGATACAGGCTTATGGGAATGACATTGGATTGTGCACCTGTGTCAAGCTTGAAATTCACCATCATGTTGGCAGTTTTTAAATCTACCTCTATTCATCTTCTTTGGAATTTGTTGTTACTGCACCAATGAAAAGTTCAGTTTCAGTGTGTGTGTATGATCATCTGAAATCGTGCGCACTTTCTTCAATTTACACATCTCAGTGAAGTGATTTAGTTTATCATAGTTCTTACACTGCTTTCCGTAGGCCGGACAACTACATGGTAAATGTTCTGTTCCTCATCGGCTGCATTTAAATGTTTTAATAGCAGTTTTGTTCTTTTTACATTCAGACTATCTATTTGTTCTTTCCCCGGGCTATTTCTGTTTAACTGCATCTAACTGTATGGGCGGCTTATCATCTTCTGTCAACTGTTTAATCTGGCATTTTGTTGTCTCTGCTGCTCTGCAGATATTTATTGTTTTCCCCAGCGTAAGATCAACTTTTCTCAAAAGCTGTCCTCTCAAAGAGTGATTTGCGATTCTTCAAGCTCTCTACATTCACATGACATATCTTGTTTTCTCAGCTCAGTAACCTACTGACTAATGTTGCAACTGCCTTGCGTGCACGTAAAAAAATCGGTATCTTTCACATGATGTTTTCTTAGGGCTGCAGTCGGCTTTGAATTTTTCCATTATTTCTTTCAAATAATTTCGTCTCACATCACTTTCAAACATGAATGTGTTAAAGACCTAGAGGGCTTCTTCCCTTGCGATGTGAAGAAAAATGGAAGAATGGACCTGAGGGTCTTTTTTATCACTGCCCTTCGCTGTGAGGTATAGTTCGTTTCACTGCTGGAACCTCCTCTAGTTTTCGGTGAGATTACCCTCCAAACTGAGCTCTGTGGTGGTTTCAGAATCTCCATTGTTGCATCTAGTTTACTTCTGACACCATGTCTTTTTTATTGTTTCAACAATGCATACAGGCTATTGACATTGTAGCTGAGCTAACTTCATTGATAACACATTTTTCTAACATAATCGCATATCAGCAGTAACTGAGTTCTATCAAGACAGGCTCCAACATGTGCTATCTGACCTTCAACTTCCATGTCATGTGACCCCATCTCTAGTACAGAGTACCATATGGTACCTAAAACTGGAGTCCACTACCACAATCAACGATTATCATGACAAAGGACATGTCATAGAGACACAGCCATGAAACTTTAGAAGCACCTGATCCTTTGTCTGCCTTCAGCACCTGACCCCTTCAGGACCACAGCATCAGTGGTTACAGATGCTGAAAAGATGGGAGCTAGCCCCATCTTAGAGGTGCTGAGAGGACTCAGAAAGAATGACAGAACTCTGTGACACCGGCCTACTACATTCTGGCAGCAATGACAAGCACCACCGAGGTGCAAGCATCAGTAATGTGTCCAGGGAATGTGAGGCCAGACCATCACTTTGGTCTGAAGGATGCACAAAGCACAGTGAAGAGGCCCTGGACTGAGACACCTGCCTTTATTTTGTGCAGAAAGGTTTCACATCTGGGACATTTCATCTCCCGAGTGACACAAACACTACTCATCAGATCAAGGAGTCATAGGCAGGGAGACAATCTTGGGAGTTTATTGACAATAGTGAACAGTATGCAAAAGTGATTAACACCCATACCCAGGCTGTGCAACTACATCTTCTTAACTTTCCTAACCCCGCCGCTACATCTTGATGCTCTCCAGACATCCACAGCAGAGGTGGAGGCAGCCTGACGACTGCTACATCCTATCTATGATGACCTTGGTGGGCATCCTCTGGAGGGCCGAGACCTGGAGGTCCCTGTCCTGCTTTCAGGGTCCTGCTTTCAGGGTCCTGCTGTGTGGCAGTGGCACCCTCCTCGGCCTATGGAGCTGGAGCTGCTGAGGTCACAGAAGACGGGATTCAAATCAGCCAGACACTCCCAGGGTCACCTGGGTGGATGGCCCCGGGAGGGACACCTGCTGATCCCCCTCCCTATGGGTGCCCAAGGGCTGCAGGCTGACTCCTTGAGGAGAAGGGATAGCTGAAGTGAGATCAAGCTGCCCCACACCCCTCTCATGTACACACTGTTGGAGGCCAACTATGGCATCAATGGTGGAGTTGAGCCAATGCAGCAGTACAGGAGTGACGTCCTGGACCAAGGTCCCCGTGGTGGCTGCCATCGTACAAGTGTTGACCTCAGTGCATTGGCATGCCGGCGCTATCACCTCAGACTGAAGGCAGACGAACTTCTCCATCATGCCTTCCAACCTGAGGAGTGCAGCGGACACCCTTTCCTGGTGTTCCCGAGCTTGCCTTTGCAGCTCGAGCAACTGTGACATGGTCGAGTCCAGAGGTTCGTCATCTGACTCGGACTGAGCAACATTCTGGCCTCCAGCAATCCTCTGAGTGCCAGACACCTGGAAGTCCCTGTCGCCACCTGCTGTGGATCAGGCAGTGACGTGCTCACCAGGTTGTGACCCTGAGGCTATTCTAAAGCTAGGTCCCACTGAGATGTGTGACTCTGCACTGGGGGGAGGGGGGTTGGGTGGTGCGGGACAGTGTGGGTGAGTGCTATGGCGGGACTTCAGGGATGGTACCTTCAAATTCCTCTTCAGAGGTTTCTTCGGGGCTTGATTGGAGGTCCTAGGTTATGGACTCCATCAGATGTTTCCCAGATGTGCCTGGGGAAGCAAAGGGAGATAAGTAGTGCGTGGCAGTGGCCTGTGAAATAGGACACATCACTCACAGCATGGTTGTCTGAATGATGTTGCACTGCTGGGCCCTCACTCGATAGAGCAACACTGACCTCACCATCAGCACAGGACTGGTGGATGGCTCAGTTTTCAAAGTCCATGTGGACCCTGAATTCAGGCATTCCTTCTTCGGTTTGCGACTTCTCTCTGTTGTTGTGTGCCAGCTCTTCCTGGATGAATAGAGATTGAGAGAATGCATGCAGGATGCCTGCCAGGCAGATGCTAAGTATGCCTGGCATGTGGGTTGGTATGTGGTCCCATGGGCAGGATGAGGGCAATGATGGTGAGCGTGAGGCGGTGAATGGTGATGTCCCTTGAACTGGCAGTGTGAGATCCCTGTGAATGTGTACTGGGTTTGTGAGTGTGTGAGTTGAGAGTGTGATGTCAAGGAGATATAATAATATTATTGGAAATTATTTTAAAATAAAATTCTGGTAGGGTACGTGTCTATGTGTGTGTCTTAATTGGATTAAAGCCAGTTAGTCTGTGTCTTTGACGTATGGTACTTTTGAGATGTTAATTAGGTAAACGTAAGGAGGGTAGAAGGTAAAGTGTAAATTTGTATTCGTTAAAAGAAACCATTCAAGACTGTGGGTGAAATCTTGCACCTACCTAGAAGACGCCAAGCAATGTGTTTATTTTTTCCAGCTTTCTAATAAAATTGGTGGGATGAAAGGGTATTATTGTTAGAACAGGTAAAGTTAAAAGCCTAGAGATACAATGGAAAATTTACATTCAAAGAGAAAGATATGTATAAAGGAGAAAAGAGACTGTGTGTAAGGTAGAGGCATTTTAAGATTCAACAAGTGTGAGAAGCCTCCAGCCTGTAAGCCTAAAGCTGCTGTCTGCAAGGAACCAGAGCTGAAAGAAATTAATTTTGAATGCAACTGTCCAGGTTGTGCTTTGCCAGGTATTTGTTTAAATCTATGAGATTTACTGTTCCCTTAACAGGGGTGTAACTGACAGTCAGATTAATTAGGGGATTTTTGTAGTTAGTATAGCAGTAATTTTGTAGATATAAGTATGTGTTTACAATCTTTCTTGTATTAATAAATGTTTAATTTAGTTTTATAAAAAAAACTCTTGAGATTCAGTGGTCTTATTACTACTGAATTCAAAACCTGCATCTCAAAACATACAAATTGCAAAAATGGGCTACGACAGTTGTTTCAAGTTTGAACAACTCAGCTTTTGCCATCAGCAGTGTCATAATAATTGGGGGGTCTTTGCAGGATACATTTATAATTTTGGATTGGTGAATCATAAGGTTATGAGTACAAGAAGCACTTTGAATTCAGGTGTTGGTGAGGTTTTTTTTAAGTGGTGAGACTGCAAGGTGGCTTTGGTAATTGTTAAGGCTTGTCTGGGAGTAGAAGACATAACTCTGATTGGGATACAGAAAGTATCCAAGGGTAAGTTAACAGAGTTGGTGGATAAATTACAATTGGGGTTACCTGCAAGGGCTAGGAAATCAGACATAATTGAAGTGATAGCACAGCATTTGAAATTGGAAGGAATACCTAAGAGGCAGAGGACAGCCACACTTTGTGACCAAAAAGATGCAACTCCCAAAAAAGAGCAGCAGAGTAACAGGGACAGAAGGCGGTCACAATAGTGGGTAGCAGCAGAGCCAGGGAGAGAAATCATGGGCCCTCATGCTTTCCTGTTTCTGGGTCCCTTATTTCCCCCCCACACCTCCCCCCTCCAACCCTCACCTTTCCTTCAAACCTCCCCTTCAGTCACGCATGATATTTTTTCTACTTTCCAGATTCACTAATCAATTCACCAAACAATCACAGAAGGGCCCTGATAAAATAAGATGCCTATTGGTGGCATCTGGTTACAAATTTAATCCAATATTTATGCAGCATGGGTCATTAATATTAAGAGCATCAACAATATAATGCAGTGTTAGTTTGTGCACCCTATAGATGATCCCACCATGACTATTAAGCAAAACAAATTTTACTTTAACAGCATCTTGCAATATTATTAATTTGATAGGAAAATATAACACTGTGCAGAAAATACCACTGATTTTGGTGACTGCCTCAGCCATAATTAGCATGTTCTGCTCATTGCACCATATGGACCTGGTGACAATAAACTCATATTTGGGGGAAAGATTACTACTTTCAACTCAGGTAAACTGCACAAAATCTTTTCCATTCTGTAGAAGAAGTAGAAGACTTTCTCCTGCCTAGGTGCATATATTCAAAGTAACATATCATACAGGGGTGTAATTGGATTCTATTTTATCAGTAATCTCACCGGATAGAAATACCAACTGACTCCTGATCAATGAAGTGGAATGACTGAACAACACAGGACCTCACTGTCAATGAGAAGAGCTGGAGCCCTCTGGTGTCTCTGTGTGACACAATCTTTAAAAGGCCAGAGCACAAAGACTGAATGGTTTACAATTGTATCTATGTTTTCTTGATCAGTAAGTCTGAAAATGCTGTTGTTTGCTGACTCTCACTACAATATATTTTCAATATCTACTATGGAACACAAATTTATCACAATATTTCAATACCTCAAAAAGCTCACAAAAGCACCAAAATAGAGTGGCATAATAGGTAAATGGACAAACAGACAAGATTGAAGATGATAGAAAAGATTCTTGAGAGTCATGTACAGTGTAAAATAGGTTACTACTTCGCTAGGAACCCATTACACACCCCACAAAGCCTGCTCAGTTAACTTCCATAGGCAACAAAATAAACAGAACTCCAGCCATGATTCTATCCTCTGTTTGCAAGATAGTTATGAATGACAAAGGCCATCTGGCCCAGCTCATCTCATCCATCCAAATGACATATGAACATATGTACTAGGAGAAGTAACCCATTTTACCCCTTAAGCCTGGTCTGCCATTTGATAACATTGCTTCTGTTATACCAGTGACTACTAAAACTGAAAAATATTTAATTGGCTGTAAAGCAGTTTGGGACATCATGAAATGTGCTATATAAATATAGGTTTTGTGTTTCTTTCATTACACCAGCATCCAAAAGGCAGAGTCACTGTAGCAATGGTGAAATTGGAGGCCCACGCTGATTCTCTAAGGATAATTAATCATAGAGCAATCAGCAGTTGCTAGGAAAGCGCCTACAAAGAAATCACTACATTTACAAAACAGTTCAATGCTACTGCTAATACAACCTTACCATTCTGACTTCTCTGGCTAACCCACAATATACCATAACTGGCATCTGGCTCTTTTATGCTAATAACACTATCCCTTGCATTTGCCAATCAGACACCTACTAGCAGCCAAGGAAAAATGTACATTGAATTGTTGATCAGAATTTTTCAAAGAATGATATATGGTACAAAAACTCAGTACAGCATTAACTCAAGGGCTGGATTCTTTACTCTTCCCCTAAAAGCTGTCATACAAATTGTGTTGTGCACTGCGAATTTATCGCCTAACTGGGGTGAACCTAGGATGGAGTAGAGATCTATAAAGCCTCTATTTAAGCAATTTCCTAAAGACAAATAGGGATTTCACTCCCAGGCTTTGCAAGAGTAAAGCCTGATGAGGCCCAAGATTCTCAAGCCTCTGGTATATCAACATAGCACATCATTGGAATTGTGTCCACTTCATAATGAAAATTTAAGGTGCTATTTATATGCTGGTTTAAATTCAAAAGCAAATTTTGAGACATGCGCAGTAATTTTGTTGTACTAAACCTTAAAAGTAACACCCTAAAATCTCCCACTCCACCCCACCCCCACCCTCACACACGGTCCGCCCCCTCACCTTACCTTCCACCCACATCCCCTCACCTTAACCCCCACACATCCTACCTCCTCACCTCATCCCCCATGTCCTCACCTCACCCCCTCGCCACACACCCCCGCCCCCAGAACCCCACAAAATCCCCCACCTCACCCCCCCCACCCCCACACACCCCACCCCCATACACCCCCAGCCTCTCACCTCACCCCCTCCACCACATACACCCCACCCTTCACATCACCCCTCCCCCCCGCAAGACCAGCATCCAATTAGCACTAAAATGATTAAGTGACTTGCCAGCTTTTGAACAGATCAAGAACAATCTCAGTTGCTGATTCTGACCTTTGGACACTTTGTGGTTTTTATGGCTGGTTTTTCAAAAGCAGAACCACGAAGCTGCCCGAAAGCAGCGGCGCAGCAGCTATCTGAAACTAAGCTGAAAACCGGATTTTGAAAAAATGAGAACTCTCAGGCTGACTATTCTGATTTATTTTTTAAAAGACGGTCTTTCAGGTCTGGCTCCTCACTCTGGACGCTGTTACAGCACCAAGACTAGGTTCCCCTGCCCCCGCCCCACCCCCAGACCCTGGTGTTTAGTGCCATCTGCAGCCCTCTTTCCCAGGCCTGGGTAGCAACAGCAGCACTACTACGCCACACAAAGCAGCTCAGTACCAGAAAATATTTAATTACCTTATCAGGATAGGAAAGGTAACAGGAGTCAGCAAAAGCTTGCAAGGACACATTATACAAAACATGGCAGACACTCACCATTGTTTTCGCTCACTTATTCTTAAACTAAGTGAATTAATTACCATCACGTTGAAGTTAATGTCCTTTACATCCATAAGTCTTCCTCGTCTCATTATTATTACTCCATTTCAAACTGCAATAAAAATTGGCATTTACATTGCTTGCACCATCAGTGTCAGCCATGGCTTAGTTGGTAGCACTCGTGTCTGAGTCACAAAGTTGTTGATTCAAGTCCTACTCCAGCATTTGAACACAAAAATCAAGGCTAACACTCCAGTGTGGTACTGCGGAAGTGCTGTGCTGCTGGAGGTGCAACTTTCAGATGAGATGTTAAACTGAAGTCCCATTTGTCATCTCAGGTGGATGTAAAAGATCCCATGGCACTGTTTTGAGGAAGAGCCACGGAGTTATCCCCCGGGGTCCTGGCCAATATTTATCCCTCAATCAACATCACAAATGGATTATCAAGCCATTAAAATATTGATGTTTGTGGGGGCTTGCTATGTACAATTAACTGCCTTGTTTCCTACACCATACGTCAAAAGTACTTCATTGGCCAAAAGCGCTTTGGGACATCTGGTGTGTTATGATCTCCATAGAGACTGATAGCTTTTAAAAAGAAATATAACCTCCAGTTACTAGCTGAAAGGATGACACAACAAGATTTCACATTTTAAGATGTTTATCGTAACCAAAGACTAAAGCCACTATTAGCTAAACATTATATTTTTAAGTAACTTATACTTCAAGCTACAGAACGGAATACACCCTTCTTATTTTTGGCACACCCAAAAAACACAATTCATAGGAATGCATCACACTGGGCCAAATCTTCCAAGGTCTGGCAATCACCATTGGATTGCCACTCTGCTCCGATTTTTTTTGGCACTAAAGTGGAGCTACACTTTCCTGGCCTGGACTTCCAAACCGGGCCTCTTCAGAAATGCAGAGCGCACCTGTTCTTGGAGTCCTTCCTTGTAATGCAGGATCAGTTGAGTGATGAGAATGTCATCCAACTACACGATCACACATGGAAATCCCTGCAGGAGACTCTCCATGGTTCACTGAAAAATAGCACATGCTGAAGAAACTCCAAAAGGTAATCGGGTGTACTGGTAGAGGCCTTTATAGATGTTAATTGTCACGTATTCTCTTGACATGTTATCCAATTCCAATTGTTGATAGGCATGACTCATGCCTAGTTTTGTATATGACTTGCCTCCTGCTAACTTGGCATACAAATCATCAATTTTGGCAATATCGGGGTATTTGTCTAACTTTGTTGCTTTGTTGACTGTCAGTTTGTAGTCACCACATATTTATACTCTGGCCTGGCTTGACAACTGGGACTATGGGTGCAGCCCACTCAGACCACTGGACAGGCTGAGTTATTCCCAGGTTTTCCAACCTGCACAACTCTGCTTCCACTTTTTCTTTTAGTGAGTGTGGCATTGGTCTGGCCTTGGGGAAACATGGTGTTGCCTGGGGATCGACGTACATTTTAGCAGGCCCTTCCATTTTCCCAACTTGTCATGAAAAACAGATTCATATTCCTTCAAGATCTCTGGAATTCCATCAGACTTCAAATGGAATGTTTCCGACCAGTCAAGTTGTACACTCTGCAGCCAATCTTGACCCAAAAGATTGGGCAACTCCCCCTTTTATGATTATCACAGGCAGTTGGGCAGTGTGCTGTTTGTAGCAGGCTAAGACAGCAGCAATGCCTTTGACCTGAATGGATTCTCCAGTGTAAGTTCCCAGCTTGGCGGATGTCCGCTCCAATGTCAATGGCTGACTCCCTTCACTGAGGCACTTGAACATGTGTTCCCTAACAACAGAAGTTGAAGCACCAGTATCCACCTCCATCTGCAGTTGCGTGCCATTCACTTGCACTGTCACTGTAATGGGTTCAGATTTAACAGCAGCCACATGATACAGAGAGTATACATCAGAAGTAACAGCCTCAGCCTTTGCTATATCAGTTAGCTCAATCAGATTCCTTTGTTGAATTGCTGTTTGCCTATCCTTTGTTCTGCCTAACCAGGTGTTCTTTCCCGAAGCAATAATTCATGGCACTTTCCATAGGGAGAGAAAGTTCCAGGGCATGCTTGAAATCGATGTCAGATTCAGCTTGCAAGCGGAGGTATATGTCTTTGTCCTTCACTCGGCATACAAGTCTGTCCTGCAGCATATCAGTGAAGGCATCCCCAAACTCACAGTATTCAATTAACTGTTTTAGATTCACCACAAAGGTAGCAATGGACTCTCCCAGGGCATGAACTCTCAAATTAAACTTGAAGTGCTGCATGATCATAGACAGTTTGGACTGAAAGTGTGATTTCATGAGTTCCACTAACTCAATTTATGATTTAGAACTGGGTGCGATTGGAGCAGTCAGGTTTTGTATCAGGTTATAGGCTTTGCTTCTTCATGCACTCAGCAGGATAGCTTTACATTTTTCTTCAGCAGTAATCTCATTCACAATGAAATAGAACCCCAGCCACTCGACATACTGATTCCAATCGTTAACGTTAGATTCATATGAATTGATTCTTCCAAATAGTGCCATGACTGGTAAGTATTGTTCAGCTTCATTTTACTCACATCAGCCAGGGTGAAGTATGCAGCAGAATTCAGTTTTATCCACATCACCAAATGTAATAACCTGATGGAGCAGCAGGTTTGATGAAGAAAAAGCAAAAATAAATGTAGAGGCGCTTGCACGCTAGACGCGATCTCTCCATTGGAAGCCCCATCCACAGGATTACCTGCACAATAAGCTTATTGCTCAATTGCATCACATGACGATTTGACAGGAGGGAGGGACAATACATCTAGTTACTAAACTATCATCCCAGTTGTCAAGCTAGGCCAGACCATATACCTATGTGGTGACTACAAACTGACAGTCAACAGAGCAGAAAGTTAGACAAATACCACATTCCCAAAAATGATGACTTGTACACCAGTTAGCAGGAGGCAAGTTATACATAAAGCTAGACATGAGTCATGCCTATCAGCAGTTGGAATTGAACAACACATCAAGAGAGTATGTGACAATCAATACTCACAAAGGTCTCTACCAGTACACCCAGTTGCCTTTTGGAGTTTCAGTCGCATGTGCCATTTTTCAGCGAACAATGGAGAGTTTCCTGCAGGGGCTCCCATATGTGGTTGTGTTCTCAGATGTCATCCTTGTCACTGGACGGACCGAAGCTGAACATGTAGCCAACCTTGAGGAATTGCTGAAAAGATTTATGAAAGCAGGTGTGTGTTTGAATTGAGAAAAATGCACATTCCAGGTACCTGAGGTAACCTACCTGGACCACAGAGTGGACACTATGGGGTTGCATCCTGTTGAAGATAAGGTCCAAGCCATTAAGGATGCACCATCACCCTGTAATGTGATTGAGCTTAAGTCACTCCTAGGGATGATAAATTATTACAGCTGTTTTTTACCTAATCTGTCCATTGTGCTTGCACCACACCACCTGTTGCTGAGGAAGAACCACTGCTGGTCACGGGGATCACAGCAAGAAAAAGCCTTTGCAGCAACAAAAAACTGCTTCATTCATCATGCTTGGTGATACATTATGACCCAACTAAAGAGCTGGTGTTGATGTGTGATGCTTCTCCTTATGACATAGGAGCCATACTGACACATCAAATGGAGGACAGATCAAAAAGGCCCATTGGCTACGTTTCAAGAACACTCTGTCAGACTAAAAAGGGCTACTCCCAGATGGAGAAAGAAGGGCTGTCGGTTGTATTTGGTGTCAAGGAGTTTCACCAATACCTACATGGACGACTGATTGCAATTGTGTCCGACCATTAGCCACTGACAGGTTTGTTCAGTGAGGACAAAACTATTCCGCCCATAGCTTCAGCGAGAATCCAGTGTTGGGCCCTGGCACTATCAGCTTCTGAGTACACATTTAAGTACCACCCTGGCTCACATTTGGCCAATGCAGATGCATTTAGTCATCTTGCGTTACGAGGCAGCCCTGGCAACACACCCATCCCACAAGAGTTAGTGTTGTTGTTAAATTTCTTGGATTCATCACCTGTATGCACTAAATGGACCAAGAATTGGACAACCAGAGACCCAGTACTGTCAAAAGTTAAAATCTTCATTTTACAAGGCTGGCCAAGTACTCTTGTGTTGGATGGCCTGCGTCCCTTTTATTCCAGAAACAGTGAACTTGAGTTGCCAGGACGGAATCTCGCTGTGGGGTTCCAGATTTGTGGCACCTTCCCAGGGCAAAGCGTCACTCTTGGCAGAGCTCTACAGCACACACCCAGGCATGTCAAGAATGAAAATGTTGGCATGTAGTTATGTTCGGTGATAGTGACATCGAGAACATGGTTAAACACTGTTCCCTTTGCCAGCAACACCAGAAGCTACCTGCTTCAGCTCCTCTTCACCCATGGAAATGACTTGGTCATCCTTGGGTCAGACTGTCTGTTGACAATGTGGGACCTTTTCTAGGCGCCATGTTCCTGTTACTCATTGAATCACGTTTGAAATGGCTTGATGCCAACTTCAGCTGCAACTATGGAGAAGCTGCATCATTCCTTTTGTATATATGGTTTGCCTGAGATTATTGTCTCTGACAATAGAATGGCATCTGGCACATAAAAGCTGCTCCCTGGCTTCCTTCGCCAAATGGTCTCACCGAAAGAGCTGTCCATACCCTTAATGCTGACGTGAAGAAGTTGTCTGAGTTACCGCGCAACACCACAGACTACGATTAGCTCCATGCTGTCAGAGCTGCTACTGAAGCACTGCTTATGCATGTGTTTGGACTTGGCGTTTCCCAATTTGGAAAGGAAGATGAGAGAAACAAGGCAATCAGAAACTAAATCACAACCTGCACAGGGGTGCTCATATGTTCAAAGTAGGCAGCCCTGTGTATGTGTGTAACTTTGGAAGTGGACCATGCTGGACTCCAGGGACCATAATTTCAGAAATTGGTCCATTGTTATTTCGAGTTCAAGTTGAGAACAAAGTAGTGCGCAAACATGTGGATCATATTCGAGCAAGAGAAACATCTCAAATGCAAGATGTGAGTGATGTTTCGCTGCCGACCTCTGAAGTGCGTGGTCACCCTACAGCTGCTACTATTGACATATCCAATGAGCTGTTAAATACAGAACCATCCAGTTCCAGTGACATATTTTTTGTGCAGCTCAAGATCCCACTGTTCCTGTCTCGGAACCTCCCTCTGAAGGGCTGCGTCGCTCTGCCGCAGAGCACCTCAGGGACTTAATTTGTAGTCATAGCCTAGAATTGCTTGCCAGGGACAATAAGGGGCAGGATAATCCCCTAGCAATCACTTGAAGTTTGGGCAGTATACCCAAAATCTCCTAAATATAGGTTTGTTTTTAAGGGAAGTTAAAGACAAGAAACATTACAAATGTTTCGCTAGTTTTCAGACATGTTGTTGCAGTAAACATAAAAGGAACTTAAGGGGGAGGAAATGTAGTAATTAGATTAGTGGTCAGTCAACAATAGGTCAATGCTATGGGAGGTCCTTCCGGTAAAATGATGGCGATAAGCATGTAAGCATTGTGTCCTCAATAAAAGTTAAGTTTACCTGCACTAAACCTGCTCATCCCTCAAGACATTGCAATGGGTTCATTAAGTAACCATAAAGTGTGCAAGTATTGTGTTACAGTGCTGTTCTGTGTGGAGCTATTGAAGCTGTTACTATTCCAAGGCTTTCAATTGTAATTTAAAGCTTTATTGTGTGTCTTATGGCTGCGTATGGTCAAAAATGTAAGTGCTGCATGGTTATGTGAGGGCTTTGGATAGCCAGCAGTGAACATGCAATAGGTGACCACCAGCACTTTCTGACATGCACATGTGGACCATGCATCTGGTATATGGAATCATTGTATTGTCATATTTTGGCAGCTCTTGTAGGTAATGTAGAATTTGGTCACCAGCTCCTGCTGGGTATGCAATCTGATCATTTTATGGGAAGTGTGCCCAAAGTCGACAAACAGCACAACCTTCCTCATACCCATCTCAGGTAGCAGTATTTCTACTTTATTTATTAACTATATTTAACTTCTACATAACTTATACCAAGAGCAGGTCCATTCCGAGCATTAATAATATGACAAGGTCACAAATTCAGTGTTCAATTCAAGTATTAGCTGATAAAGATTAGATGCTGCTGCACGAGGACAGTGAGAGGAATGCACTCTTCCATGATCGGCCCACGTAGTCCATCTCCTATTCCCAACTTCATATTGACAGCCTTTATGCCCCCAAAGGTGGCATGGCTCAAATATGACTTGAAAATATTTATAACTGTTTTAAAGGCTAACTGAATATTTGGCTCCATTTGCAAATACTTGCCTGTAAGTGGCTACTATTTTTACATGGTTCTATCATCCTTCAATGGTTTCTGCCCCAACAATTTCCCTTTTTTCCTTTTTAGTGAGGTCCCAAAACCAGGTCCTTTAAGGGTCAAATAGCAGCCACCAACAAAAGGTAAGCTTTGGAAAAATGTTCCTGTGGTGCTAGGAGGAGCAGGTGTGCATCTTCTAGCTCCATAGTCCACCTGAGGGTCACTGCCAGCCACAACTGCCCCCCTCCCCTTCTCTTTAACTCTCTTGGGACTTATCGCTACTGGCGAGTCAGAAAGCTTGAAATTGTATTCTCCAATCAGGGGAGCTCACTGTGGAGGTGTAACAGGGCTGGCTGCTCATTCCGATTATTTAGGCAAGGCCCATGAACAAATTTCTCACAATCCTAGGGCCTCCATCTTCAGGAAACAGGAAACGTTCTCTGTACCAATTTGGCACCTGAAAACTGGCCTAAACAGATTTCTCGGCTATTGAGTCCATGGTGGTCATTATCCTTACAAAAACATATGAAGAAAATAGAAAGGATACTGAAAGGGGCAATAAAAACAATTCTGCATTTCAAATCAACAAAGAAATTTCAAGGTAAAGACATTTGGAGAGAAATTCATTTGGGTAGTGCCGCAGCAACACTACACAGACTTACACTGATTCCCCAGGGGCTATCAGCACAGCCCACATGACAGTCTATATTAAGATCTTAGTACTGTGAGAAATGGCACCAAATGAAGAAATTTTAAAATAATTAAAACAATTGATAAGCCAGAAGCATTTTGGGTCAAACTACCATGGAAGAGCTAAGAGGTACAATTCTAAGTTACAGAAGTCACAAGCTAAATTCAACTCAAAAAAAAAATGTCTTCATGCTTGGAGTGCCACCTAGTGCAATAAACTTTGAATCCTTCCAATCAGTGGGCAGAATTTTATGCTTTGCTGGCGGGCGCATGCCTGACTCGATCGGGGGTAAAAAAGCGCAAGAAGGTATCAGGCAAGGGTCCCAACCTCATCCCACATGCAAACAATCCTCAGGCCGGCAGGCAAGCACAGGTGTCAGAGCCATGCCCGGCATCAATTAAAAGGGCACTTAAGGCCAGTAAAAACCCAAGTGAACCCGATTTTACATTGCCTGTGCAATTTCGTGCTCGTCGCACAAGCAGGCAGGTAGCCCACATTTTGCAAAACCCCATCCAAGGGCGAGATAAAAAGGTTCAGCAGCATTGCCAGTGTGAGTAGTGAGGAATTTAGAAGATAGTTTGCTGCTGGTTGATTATTTGAGCATGACAGCTTCATCTCTGTTCTGAGCTTCATTCTTAGCACTTCAGAATTAATCTCAGGACTCCTTGGTGTCTCCAAGGCCCCCGGAGGATTCAGACCCTTGTGGACTCTTTCAGGTATCAGACATCCTTCCATTACCCTGGTAATGGGGATTGTCGTCCCCGCTGGTGGCACCTCCTCTGAGGAGAAAAGAGGGGCAGAAGGGAGAGGAGGCCAGGCTTCCCAATGCAGCTTCCAAGGGAGCGACCTGTGGGAGGAGAGGTGCAGGCACAAGGGCCGCAGGGCCAGCAGGTAATCCAAGGTGGAATGGGCCACAGAAGACACCACTATCCTGCTGCCAGGGTTTACAGGCGGCGATGCAGCTACCTCAGTATGTCCGACATGCAATGCTGAAAGAGGCTCTGCCTCTCCAGGGAGACAGCGACCTCCATTTGTCATATGATTGGGCCTGAGATCATCTCCAACTGTGTGGGTGGACACCCGTTGCCAGTGTCTCTGAACATCACTTCTATGCCTCCGGCTCTTTCCAGGGGTCAGTGGGGTATCTTTATGGAGTCTCCCAATCAGCTGTCCACAGTTGCATCAAGCTGGTGACAGAAGCTCTATTCAGGTGGGTAATGACATTTATTCATTTCCATAAAGTGAGCCAGACGGTTTGCAGCAATTGCTGGGTTCCTCCACATCCAAAGTGCAATTGACTGCACACATGTGGCCCTCAAGGCGCCAGCGGGTTAGCCGGGTGCCTTTGTCAACAGGAAGCGATTCCACTCGATGGTCCAGATAATGTGTGGCCAAAGGACCCAGATTCTGCAAGTCTGTGCATGATACCCCGGCAGCTCCCATGATGCTTTTATCCTCAGACACTCCCAGGTGTCGAGGCTATTCAGTGCTCCAACCCGACTGGATGGATGGCTGCTGGGTGACAAGGCTATCAGTTGAAAAGGTGGCTTATGATACCTCTCTGCCACTCAAGAACAGAGGAAGAGCAACGTCATAATAGGATTTAAGCCTCCACAAGGGTGGTGATAGAGAGGACTATAGTTCTTCTGAAGATGCGCTTCCGATGCCTGGACCATTCAGGGTATACAATAGCCCCCAGAGCAGGTGTCACTGATCTTAGTTACATGCTGCGCTCTCCACAATCTGGCTTTGGCAAGGGGTGACGCACAGGACGAAGAAAATCTTGAGACAGCTCCACAGACACAGAGGATGAAGCCAGTAGTGAGTCAGAAGAGGAGCATGGTGAGGAGAACATTGAGGGCATGGAGGCAGACCTCTGCATCCTTCAGGGAGGCAGGGACACCAGGGAAGCCCCTTCAGCCAAACTGCCAAAGATCTGCTTCCACTCATACCAGGGCTGCCACCTCCATCCTGAAGATGTCTGAAATGTCTGGCACCTAGCTGGGATACGGGGTCCTCATCCATCTCCCACACTGGCACTGACCACCTGAGGTCAATGCCTGTGTGAGGGCTTGCAGGTTCAAGCGCAGCACTAGAGGAAATAATTCTGTTCCTGGAGCTGCCTCTCTATGAGAATCTCACTCTGTTGATGGAGGAGGCATTGCGCTCAGTCACGAGGGTCAATGCAGTGCTTATGCTCTGCATGGACTCCTCCACTACAGAGAAAATGGCACACATACCCTCATGGATCTCTGTCAGATCCTCCCGCACATCCTGCTGGACACCCAGCATCTGCCATCTAATGGACGACTCCAGAGGCTCATCATCTGCCTTCAACTCAACATCGTCCTGGTCTCCAGCAGTCCTCCAACTCCTAGCACCCTGGGCATTCTCTGCCTCCTCCTGCACCTCAAGCGAGTGTGAAGTGCCTTCACCGTTGTGCTCTGACGTTCTAGCCGAAGATCTAATGCCCACTGAGGTGTTGGTATCTGTGCTGGTGCCTGGTTCAGAGACCTGGTATGACGCAAGTACATGTGAAGACCGGCAGTCCTCTGGTGTCAGGGGTGGCTCTTTGGGTTCCAGTGATTGAGTGCCTGCTGGCTAATCTAAGGAAGAACATCAACATTTCATCAGTTTAAGTCATCTCACTGTCACTGTGCATGCTGGGCACCCTGGTGAGACAGTGGTGATCTGCACCATGGTGCCATCGTCTTTCAATGATCGATGGGGACTCTAGTTTTGAGGCTCCCATCAATGATGAGACTGCACAAGAATGTTTGCACCATCTGAAAGCTTCACCTCTGTGCACTGCACTGGTATCTTCGTCTTACACCCCAGTCTCTCCGAGGCTGATTGACCGAGGTGTGTGGCGCCTCTCCAGCTCTAAGGTGTCCTGCTCGAATCCGGATAGGATTAGAAGGATTACGGGCTTCCACCTGTCCACGACCTTTCAATGTTATTACGGGTCGTCTTCTCCTGAAAGGACAGGGGAGCATGGATTAGTCCACTCTCTACCTGTGGCGCCATTGCAGCCTGGCCAACACCTCACAGGGCACATCCGAGTCGTGACCCTCGAGCCACAAGGCACTCAGTCCAAGCAGCCAGGGCTCACCCCCTTGGCCTGCTCTGGCGTTATTTACATTTGGCACTCAAACTCAAACACCCCTGAGCTCCACGGTGGGGACGGCCAGATCTTAACACTTCACCACATTGATCCATGCCAACACAAAGCCCACCTTTCCCCAAGCACAGCAGGTTGCTAAGTCTTTTGCGGCACTGCACCCATGTGTGCCGTACAATGTCGTGGCTGCCAACCTGCACTGCCAGCTCCTCCCAGGCTCTTTTTGTTAGATGCGGTGGCCTTCTCCTCCATCTCTGGGGACAAGGGTGTCCCTCCTAGCAGCCACCTCCTCCAGGAGGGCTGCGGGGAATTCATCCAAAAACCGGGGCTCAGAGTGCCCACCCGACCTGCCCTCCTGCCTGGTGTCTCCAGCTGCACGAGGCCATAACTTAAGTATTCAGAATGTTGCAAATATGTTCTTCCCTGGCAGCCTTCAAGGAGCTGCTTGTGCCATTTTTAAACCAACCGCCGGGTCGGCATTGAACCTGGCGACCGACAGGCCCCCTCCCCCGCACAGCCCTTCCCGACCATTGGGAAGATGCATTTCACACTGGGCAGGCCTGAATTGGCCAGCCAGCATTAAATCGCAGCTGGGGCCTGATCGCGGGCAACAGTCCGTTTCCCAACCATTCGCGGGCCTACTAATCACACTCATTCGCCAAGGGTAAAATTCAGGCCATTGGAAAGGGACTTCAGTCAATTTACTTCTTCATTAAGGAATAAAAGAAGATAAGTTTATGTCAGGAATTAACTTGAGCAATAATCAAATGTCACCCTGAAATTAAATCTAGATGATGTACTGAGCTTGGTGGGCTAAATGGTCACTGCTTATTCCGACACTGACACAACAGATAATCTTCCAGTCTGATTGTCTGAAATTTGATACATTGCAAATTCATAAGGTCACACTGACTGGGATTCACCACTTGAGACAGAATTCCATCCAAACCTAACCTTATTTCCCTAAGCCAAGGATCATTTGTGAAGTATGGTAGGCTCCCCGAGCGATTCCCCTTGCCAAGCTTGCGCATGACAGTCCAAATAGTACTACAGGAAGGATACTGCTGCAGCACCAGAAGAGCTAATTAGACCTTAAAGTGCCTCAAAGATTGGAAGTGATCTCCCACTGATGTGCTCAGCCAACACTGGGGCCTTTAGCAGTTAAGTATTGCTGCAAAAAGTAAAAAAAGGAAACCTCTCCCTCCTTTAGGGTATCACAGGGCAGTAATAACCACTTCTTGGGGTCTGATGCTACCTCCCCATAGTAGCACTGGGATGATGTGGTAAAATAGGCAGATGAAGAGGATCTGCATCTGCCCCTACATCCCACCACCCCCGACCCCCTCCTACCACTAATTCCATTTACTGGTGATGAGCAGGATAGAAGAAGTCAGTGATGGTCCCAGTACTTTGGGCAGAAGGAAATGGAAATTTTCCTTCATCCTCTCCCTCTATCCAGCCCAAAATTGAGAGGGATTGAGAAGATCCCAGTTCATTGACCTGCAATCTCTTAACCACAGAAAAGGAAAGTTGGAAAGAATGTCACCAAGTAATGCTTATGGATTTCAAATTGTTGGGGTTGAGTCCAGAGCAATAACCAACAGTTTGCATGGTTATCTAATCTATTTGTTTCATATTGTGTACACTTTTGGAGGGAGGTGGAGAGAAGGTAAGTACAATCTAGAAATGGGAAAAGGTGAGCACATCATAAAGGAATTCAAATTTTGATTAAGAAATGCAAACTGTTATTTTCTCACCTGAACTCTCCCCAAATGCCTTTACCCAATTAGAACACCAAAACACCAAATAATTTTAGAACAAAAGTCCTACAGCACATTAATCAGGGTTATAATTTTAAGAACTCCATTATAATTTGTTCACTCTCTCAGATGACAGCCACCAGCCCAGTGAGGTAAGCAGCCTTGCTTCTCTCCTCTTGGGTAGCTCACCCTGACTGGAAATTAACCTGCCACAGCTACTTGCAACAAGGTAAATGCCACTGCCAATTGGTGCCTGCAAGGTCCAGCTCTGTCAAACTTCCAGTAATTGAGCAGTCACTTCAGAGCCCAGGGATTTTGAGACCTTTGTATTTAATTACTCAATCAAGGGTTCAATTTGCCCATTTTAAGATTTGCACTGATATTTTAATGATCTTCATATCTGCACATCGCAGTTTTTCTTTTCATCTTCTCCATTCAAAATTTTACTTCCAAAGTGCATTACTTCATATTTTTCTACATTAAGCTTCATCTCCACTTATTAGCTCATGCTGCTTGTCTATCAATGCCCTGCAGTCTTACACAGTCTTCATCAAAATATGCCAACCCCTCCACCCAACTTTGATGTTTTCAGCAAATTTCAATGTCATTCCTAATTCCTAACTGACATTCATAATATTATGGCCCAGTGTGTTCTGAACTTCAAACTAACTTTTATAGATTAAAACATGACACAAAAGGCTGAAAATAAGACTGCCTGATGGTCACCTTACTTATTTTGTGGATTGAAATCTCTTCCTTGTCTCAAGAGGAACAAAAGGAACATTCCAGACAGATGTGAATCAATACCCTCCCTTGAAACCAATTGAAAGGATAATATCATTAGATTGAATGGGTCATTCAAAAGCAAGGGCACTAACTGTCTCAAACTCTCAAGGTGTTAAACAACACAGGATGTCAGAATCAACATGAACAACACCCTTATTTGAAAAAAGACTTGGACTTGTCTAAAGGGGGCCATGTTGTCTGCTTTTAAAATCAACTAGAAACTATTTGCAGAGAACACCAATAAAAGCCATCAAACTAGCTGCATGTCACCCAAGCAGCCAAGGTAATAAACAGCAATACCTTGAAAGTGGGAGATCTTAACAGAGAGAGACTACCTAACCTGTTCTAGTTAAAGATGACCTGAGCATCAACCTCCTAAAAATTTGGCTACAAGAAACCTCACAACCTGCTGCCAATCCTTTGTTGTACAAGACCTTCACTTCAAATTTAAAGTATCATTTCATCGAAGAAACTACAGGCCTGCTACAAAAGAGACTGAGATAATTATAGGTGGTAATGGTATATTACCTTTATCTGTATATAATCCTTGTGTGTGTAAGATGAGTGAGTAAAATGTTGCTTTAAATTCAGGGTAAGTATGTGACAATAAATAACCTTTTTTAAACTCACAAAAGATTGCTGCTGGAATTATTAATTGAGACCCACACTTTTAGGGTAAGAAAACATGTCTCTTTCATCACAAAACCTAATGATAATGTGAAGTAAGGGAACACAAACATTCTGTCCTAGACACGAATTGCAAATTAATTGCAATTCAAGTAAAAAAGACTTGCATTTTTGTAGGTCTTTTTATATCCATGCATGTCTCAAAAGTCACTGGAGCCAATAAAGTATTTTTGAACTGTAGACACTGTTATAATGTAAGAAATGTGGCAGCTAACATGCACACAGCACACTCCCATAAACAGCAATTTGATGTTGATTGGGGGATAAATATTGGCCAAGAAACCAGGGATAACTTCCCTGCTCGTCTTCAAAATAATGCCATGGAATCTTTTACATCCCCCCGAACTGCAGATGGGGCCTTGGTTTGACCTCTCATTTGAATGAAACACCCCTAATATAGTGGGTTATATCCTAGCACCTCTTTGAGCAGTTCAGATCAAGTGCCCCTCACAGGTAATTCCTTTCAACTCGAGGCTGAGACAAGCAGATCCTAAAGATACTTACTGGTCTGAAAGACTGATCTATTTCTCCCCAAAGGAAGGAAGACTGCTGAGAATATTACCCTCCCCCAGATAGCCTCTTTAAAAAGTTTCAGCCAAATTATAATATCCTGAATATTATTAGTGTCTGGGTATAACTCCTCAATATGGAGTCAGGTTCATGAGTTAGTGTTACAGAAGACTATGTGAGACAATATAAATTCTAAACTATATAGATGTTAATTAAAGAACCATCAGGCAAAAACAATCAGTCACAATGTTAAACAGTTCTAAGAGAGAAGATACAACCTTATTTCCAGTAGAGAATCCTGGTTTTAAATTTCAGCATTATTACAATAAAATATTTTAAGTGGGGTATCTATCAATTATCAATGTAGTATTTATTTTAATTCCCCGAGTGAAGACAACAGAATTAGCAAGATGACTCTGTCCCAGTTAAGGAAAATAATTATCTTCACTGCGCTCTAGTGTCTGTACATTTACTGTGTAAGACACTAGAGCAAATTCAGTGAATCGGAAAATTTGATGTATGTTCTCAATGTTTATAGTATATCTTGAGCTTTATAACTGATTTTGTACATATAGGGAGGTATCTTAATTGTAATTGGATTCAGCCCTCTTAAGTTCCAAATATGATTTTGATCATTGTTAATCTCCAAGGAAGGACGGTGCTCCTTGATTCAAAGAAAGTTTATGTAACTATTATTTTCCATATAGTGGTATGGGCCTCATCGTTTCCTGGGAAGCCAAGCTTCAAGGACTGTGGTTGTCAATTTTTTTCATTATCTGTATTTCATGCATCTGTATTTTAAGATTATACTGTAGTTCAGGCATTGGGTAAAAATTCCAGTTAACTATGGTCTAAGATTATCAGTATAAACTCATCTTATCAAATACTATACTATAGTGCTCCCCACTTCCTGTTTGCAACTAATTGTAGGACTCCATTGTTCCTATTGGCCGGTTAATGAGCTGTCCATAATGGCTATCCAGTCTAAGTCATCTAATTCCTTATCAGACTATTTACCCATAGCCTTACTCACTCAAATAACTTCTATTCTACTTGCATACACTAATTAATTTATATATTTCAACATGCATCTTAATTAGGTAAGGTTAATTGGAAAGCCCAACAAAGTTTTGAAGCATAGTTATTTGTTTTAGTGTCCAGTTTTTCTCACAATATTGCAGAGGCCTTGTTATCCATAACACCCTTTCAGGCTAGTTGTGGCTGTGATCAGCTATAAGAATAATTATTTGACTGCTTTGTTTCTGGAGAAACAAAACCTTAAGCAGTTTCCAAAAAAATAAAACTTACAACATTAACATACTGCTTTACCTATTTTGGATTGACTACTAGATACATGTCTAACTTAAGCATATTTCTAATTTCTAACAGACTCCCCACCTTTTAATCTTTTTTAACCATGCTATTTCTCCATTATTGGTTCAATGGTTCAATCAGTTCATCAAGCACCTCAGAAAGCATGAAATTGCAATTAGGGCTATCAACACAGGGCACTGTGTGATTACCGGTGCCATTGAGACCATTTTTGTCCAGGGGTGTTGGCCGACATTGTAAACTATTTCCCAGCAATGTTAGTATCCTGATTTGCTTTTTGGATTTTCAGTTTGAGCATTATCTTATCACATCTTAACTTGGTGTATCTGGGAAGTACTATTTCTTTCAATAATACACCTTTAACTAAGAGATAGGGTTGGAATCAGGTATCCAAGTACTACTACTGTTTCTGGAGCCTCTTGTAAGTCTAGTACTTGAATTAGACTCTGAGTTCTTACCAGGATCAAATGGCACTTCCGATTTCAGCTATTTTATAGATCTGAAAATAGATTTAAGATGGCTTTTTATAAATTCTTTAATTATTTGATTAATTCCTTGTAACATTTTGCTGTTAGGCGTTCGATGAGCACGATCGGGAAATGGTCGCCATCCGTTCCTCTCAGCTTCACAACAATACTTTGTCACACTCAGTCCTGTAGCACTCTCTCTCCCCAAGGCCTGCGACCTCTTTTTCCCACCATCCCCACTCAAGGCCCTGGGATGCACCTCACCTCCTCCCAAGGCCCTGGGAGCCCTTTTCCCATCCTCAGTGTCCTGGGACCCCCCTTCCCCCCTCAAGATTTCAGGATGCCCCACCACCCAAGGCCCTGGGACCCCGCTCAGCAACCCCTCAAGGTCCCAGGAGCCCCCTCCACCCAGCAAGGCCCAGGGAACCTCTCCTCTGCCCCAGGGCCCTGGGACTCCCTCGCCCCTCCCCATCGACAAGACGGGAGCCGGACGCCAAACTCCAAAGCCGCCAACACACTGAGCAGCCACTCAGCGGAAGAAAGGTTAGTTAGAATTAAACCTTTAATAATCCGCTAACAACTCATTTTAAAACACTTTTGTTTGGTGGTTTATGCATTTAAATTCGCACGTTCAGGTTTATTTATTATGAATGGGCCAGAGCAAGAGCCCCAGACATTGAACGGTTATGGGGTGGTCAAGGAGCATTGCAGGAGGCCATTCGGCCTGTCTGGCCAGTGTTGCTCTCAGAAAGGGCATTAGCATCGTCGGCACTCACATCATCTGCATTTTACAAAAAACACGTAACGATCACACATCAAGGCCAGGATTTCGCATTCATCGGGCGGGTTCGGCTGGAGCGGGCGGGGGCAGTCAGGAACCCGACCGCCGCCCACGATTGGCTCCACACCAGCATTTTAAGCAGACGGGCCAGACGGACCAATTAAGGCCCACCCAGCGTAATACGCAACTCCGGCACCAGGAGCTCAATGCCCACTGGATCCAATGACGACCAGGTGGCCAATTCAAAAGCGGCTGCGACAGCCATGCGGAGGCTGCCATTGACTCGGAGGATCCTCGTTATGGAGAACCTCAGCGATGAACACGGCAGGCAGGAGGGCAGGTCAGTGGGGCAGTTGGCCCCACGTTTTTCTGATGAGTGTCTCACTGCCCCCCCCCCGGAGGAGGTGGCAGCACAAGTTATACTTGTCCCCAGGGATGGGAGGAGGAGGCCCCCCCACCTCACCAAAAATGCCTGGGAGTAGGTGGCATACAGGGTGAGCTCCAGTGATGTGGTCTGACGCACATGGGCACAGTGCCATAAGCACTTCAACAACATCCAGTGTGAGTGTTGTACTTATTTTGTTGGATTATGATTATCCTGTATTTGGTGATAATTTGATCTGGTTTGTCAGGGAGTAGAAAATCCACAATATAAGTGTTACAATGTAGTGAAAGTTAAGCCTTTTCTTTCTGTATCTTTAAAGACAGTCCCACTTTACACAAACAAAACGGATCGAATATTCTATTCCTGATAGCTTGCATATGCGATATGTTAAAATATTCCTGCTATGTTTTTATTCGTTCATGGGATGTGGGCATCGCTGGCTAGGCCAGCATTTATTGCCCATCCCTAATTGCCCTTGGTCAGAGGGCACTTAGGAGTCAACCACATTGCTGTGGGTCTGGAGTCACATGTAGGCCAGACCAGGTAAGGATGACAGATTTCCTTCCCTAAAGGACATTGGTGAACCAGATGGGTTTTCACAACAATCGGCAATTGATAATGGATATCTGGGTCCTGGAATACCAGTCCAGTAACAATACCACTATGCCACCACCTCCCCTAAATGCCTCTCCTAACTGTAAATGCTTAGTTAGCAAGATAAACACACTGTCACATTTGCAAAAGATGAAAATCAGGTCGGGAGATGAGAGAGAGTGTTATTTTTGTTGGCTGGCTCCCGGGGTGGGAGGTCAGGGGGGTGGCTGAAAATGTGACTACGCACAGGGCCCCACTAACTCTAAATCCACCACTGCTGTAGTCTATGTGTAGGGTAAATTGCACAGGATTTGTTGCATATTGTCTTCAAAGTTCAATTTCCTCTTTCCACCGCCCCGGATGACTGTGGGTGGCAAGAAACATGGAAATCATGGTAAATACCCATTATTAGCCATAGTTTGTTTTTAAAAATTGCCAATGAAATGTGATTCCTGATCACAATCGACTTGAATTGGCACTCCACATCTGCAGATCATCTCATTCAATAATATTCTTTATTCATTTGCGGGAGTCCTGCTAATTCTAAATTATTGTCATCTTTTAACTACATATATTCAAACAACAGATCATGCATGGATTTAAAAGATTTTCTAGCTCTCCCTTTATCAGTGTTCATCTTTTGCATATGTAATGACTTGACATACTGAACAGGTTTCTACATGAAACATATAAATTTATTACAGAGAGCTCTTCAGAAGCTATATGCTTGAACCAGGTCCTCAACTAGAAAAGCCATGCCCCCCCATACTTAGGGCTTATTGGCCAGAGTCTCCAAGAACAATCACGTGGCCCCTGATAAGCAGTAGGAAAGGCTATACCTTCAGTCACTACATTTCCTCCCCCTTTAATTTATTACACTTCCTATTTACAGAGAACATTTGAATAACCCATAACACATTCATATATACAAGTCAGTTGATTAAAGATTAAGTCTAAGTAAAAGCTAATTAAGCCTTAATGTTAAGATTAAGTAATGAGGTGTTTTCCTTATTCAGTTAGAGTGGCATAGCTTTACCACTTGAGGTTCTTCCACTGGATCGACATGATCAGGAACAGCAGCATCAGGTACATCATTAGAAAGTGGCAGCTCAGGGTTAGGAAAATCTACAGAGACATCAGACTTGTCTATTCTAGGTTGATCTGTCACCTCAGGGATCAACGGTTCGACATTAGTCACAGGTAGAATAGCTGGTTGTAGGTATGCCTCTCTATTCCTAAGATGATCCACATGTTTTTGAACAACTCTGTCTTCCACTTCCACCTAGAAGGATAAGGGACCAGTTTCTGAGACAATAGTACCAGGAAGCCAACAAGGCCCACTTCCAAAATTCCACATGAAAATGTATCTCCCACAGTAAATCTTCAAGCTTTGATATAAATGTCATGGTTCAATTTTTGATGACTCTGATTCTTCCCCTCTAAGTTTGGAAATGCCAGACTTAATCTTGTATGTCAATAATCCAGAGAGCATTGAATCCATAGCTGAATGAGGCGTCATACGATAATTGAGAAGAAAGCGGGAAAGTCGAGTTTCTTGAGTACCTTCAAATAACCTCTTCATTCCAGATTTGAAAGTTTGCACAGCTCTTTCAACCCATTTGATGAGGGATGATGTGGTGCTGTTTTAATATGTCTGATTCCATTTAAACTCATGAATCTCTGAGACCCTGTACTGGTAAAGACTGTACCGTTATCCAAAACGATGACTAAAACATTGACACAGCTTTTCAATAATTGCGCTTGATGGCGATGATCTGACTTCATACACATCCATCCATTTATAATGCACATTGACGATCAATAAAAACATAGCACCTAAGAATGGCCCTACACAATCAATATGTTGTCTAACCCAGGGTTGACCAGGCCATCCCACGGATGCAGTGGAACTGAAACAGGCAACTTCTGTTGCTGCTGACAATGGAGATAGTGCTTGACCATGCTTGCAATGTCACTGTCTGTGCCTGGTCACCAGACATAGTTTCATGCAAGCTCCGATATGCCTGGATGCGCACTGTGAAGCTCCTTCAAGAGTGGTTCTCTTCCTTGCGAAGGGACGACGACTCTTGATCCTCACAACAAGATTCCATCTTGACAACTTAACTCTGTTTTTCGGGCAGGGAATGATTCTCATCTCTTCAGGCACTGGTGAATTTGACCACCCTTGCAAGACAAGATCTCAGACTTGCAACAAAATTCGACCTCTGTTCATCCAGTTCCTAATTTGCTTCACACACACAGGTGAAGAACCCAAGAAATTCAGTACAAGCACAACTTCTTTGGCACTGGAGCATGTACAATGCTATCTGGTAACGGGAGACGACTGAGTGTGTCCACACTTACAATATGCAAGCCAGGACGGTGCATATATACTCATATGCAGATAATATCAGAGCCCAACATTGAATTCTTGCTGATGCTATTTGCAGAATGGCCTTATCCTCACTGAATAAACCCATTAATGGTTTATGTTTCGACACAATGGCAAAATATCATCCATGCAGGTACTGGTGGAATTTCTTCATTCCAAATATCACTGATAAACCTTCCTTTTCTAGTTGTGAATAACACTTCCTGGGTGTGGAGAGGGTTCTGGAGACATAGCCAATTGGCCTTTCTGATCCATCTTCCATCCCATGTGATAACACAGCTCCCATAGCATAGGGAGACGCATCACATGTTGATACCGATTCTTTCAATGGGTTGTAATGTACCAGTAAACATGATGAATGGACTGGTTTCTTAACTTTCACAAAGGCTTCTTCCTGTTGTGAATTCCATGACCAAAGATGATTCTTTTTTTACAACAAGTGTAATGGTGCTAACACTGTTCACAAGTTTGTTAAAAGCAGCTATAATAATTGATCATGCCCAGAAAAGGCTTGACTTCAGTTACACTGGACAGAGAGGGCGCCTCTTTGATTGCACTAACTTTACTACTCGATGCAAATCCATGACATCCATCCAGTGGCCCTGGTAAGTAACTTCTAGTGCTTGGAATGTACATTTCTCTTTCTTTAATTGGCTTCCAAGAATCTTCTTAGCATCTCTTTCAGGTTGGCCAAATGTTCGGCTTCAGTTGACCATTTGATCAGAACATCATCTAGGTATACTATACTCGGGGAAGTATTTGCAAAACGCTTTCCATTTTCCTATTGCACATGGAAGATTGCATATGCAGATGATACTCCAAAGGGTAGGTGAATATATTGATTGTTGCGAAAATATAATAATCCTCATAATATTATGATCTATTGTAAAGATAGGTTAATAATGGGGTTTGGATAGTTCTGCCTGTGTGTGTGTGTATGTGTGTGTGTGGAATTGAATTGAATTGGAGACAGCTGGCCTGGGGGCTTTGATGCATCAAGAAGAAGCTAGGTTTGAAATGCTAAATACTTAAACATGGCTGAAGGTTTAGGATGTGAGGTTTAAGGAAAACTTGCATTTTTAGATAAAATAGGTTAGTTTGAATTTCAAAGAGATGATAAGATGTTACACCTAGCCAGAGGAAGCTAAGCCAAACAGGTGTGTTTACTTTTCCCAAAGGTAACTGATAATATGGGCACTATGAAAGATTTATATTATGAGAAAGGTAAAGTTCCAAAGACATATTGGAACAATGGAATTTGCATTAAAAGGGGAAAACATATATAAAGGAGAAGAGGCTATGTGTCAAGGAGGAGAGGACATTCTAAGATCTAACACAAGCGTGAAATGCCTCCAGCATCTGTACATCAAGTTGCTGTCTACAGAAGCTGAAGCTAAGAAAATTCACTTTGACTTCTACTGTCCAGGGTATCGTGTTGCTTTGCTATTTGTTTTCTACTGTTGCCTTAACGGGGATGGAGCTGGAAGCCAGATTAATTAGGGGTTTTAGGAATTATTATTGTAGCAATTTTTAAACCTATGGTATGTGCTTGAAATCTTTTCTTTTGTTAATAAATGTTGAATTTACTTTTCTAAAACCCTCTGAATTCATGGTAGTCTTCTTATTTTTGAATTCAGGGCATGCATCTCAAAATAAAATACAAATTGCAAAACAGTTGTGACCATGTGATCAAGTTTCCCTCATGGAGTTGATCCACCTGGCACATATCTGCCTCGTCATAACATGACGAGTGTGTGTGTTGATGGTTACATACCCTCTAGATGTGCTATCCAGCTCTAACTGTTGGTATGAATGGCTCATGTCCAGTTTTGTATAGGATTTGCCTCCATCTAGCTTTGATTGTAAGTCGTCTGTCCTCAAGGTAGTGTATTTATCTCGTTTGGCTGCCTTGTACATGGTCAATTTATAGTCCCCACAAATGCGTATAGTTTGATCAGGTTTCACCACTGGGACTATGGGCGCTGCCCATTCCGAAAATTGAAGAGGTTGGAGATGCCCAGCTTCTCTAACCGGCACAATTCTGCATCCACCTTCTCCTTTAGGGCATAAAGCACAGGCCTGGCTTTAAAGAAATGGGCTGTCACCTGAAAATCCACATATATTTTTGCTTGCAAGCCTTTTAACTTTCCTAATTCATCAGAAAATGCACTGTCATATTTCCTTAACAGTTCAGGAACTGCTTCTGTTCTTGAGCGAAATATTTCAGAAATATTTGAGCTTAATTGTTTTGTAACCAGTCTCAGCTTAGAAGACTATTTCACCTGGCACTATGATCACTGGAAGCTGGGCTGTCTGTTGCCTATAGGACACAGGTACTGTTGTGATGCCCTTTACCTGTATGGTTTCTCCAGTGCATGTCTTCAATCAAGCCGTTGCTCAGTCCAGATTCAATGGCTGGCTAAATGCATGCTCTCCCATCACTGTGTTGGAGGGTCTACCTCCATTATTAGTAGCTTTCCATTCACTTGGATTATGATGGTAATAGGTTCAGTTTTTACTGCTGTGACATTGAACAGGGAATAGATGTTGGTATTGCAGCTTCAGATTCGGTTATATTATTCACTTCAATTATATCGGTTTGCTGCCTTATTGCTTGTTTCGATTTCACCCTGCATTATTTTATTACGTGACCTCTCTTATGGCAATAATGGCATTCTGCCTCCTTGAATTTGCAGGTGTCCAGTACATGGTTACCCACAACATCTGTAACAAATTAACCTCAGAGTCACTGCTAAAATGATTCCACTAGGCCTTTTTGTTTTTCTAACAGCAGAGATTGTCTCTCGCTTCAAAGCTGTGTCTCTGGCTTTTGCGCCACGTCCAGCGGTATGTTCCCGCCCCACTTGAAGAACCTTGCTGTGTTGTACGTTCTGTAAAGCCTGTGAGTCTCTCACAGCACTTTCCATGGCTAGTGCTATTTCTATTGGGTGCTTCAAATCAATGTTGACTTCTGCGAGCAAGCGGTGCTGAATGGTGTCACCATGAACTCCACAAACTAATCGGTCCTGCAACATATTATTGAGTGTGTCTCCGAAGTCGCAGTGCTCAGTCAACTGCTTCAACTTCGCTATATAGGTTGTGAAGGACTCTTCCAGGGCCCTTACACTGAAAATGTGTCCTCACGAGCTCTACAAATTTGTTAAAGGACTTTGAATTGGGTGCATTCAGAGCCATCAGACTGTGGATGAGATTTTATGTCTTGCTATCACATACACTCAAAGGATTGTTTTCTGCTTCTCCTCTGCAGTAATTTCGTTTGCTACGAAATAAAAACCAAGGCGCTCTGCATATAGGCTCCAGACTTCCATGGACATGTCATAAGGATTGATTCTGCCGAAGAGTGGTATGACTGGTAAGTATACTTTTCTTTTTTCTTAAGACCTGATGTACTCAAGGTGAAGTGCAACATTGGAGCTACTTTACCCTGGTCACCAAATGTAATGACTTGACGTACTGGACAGGTTTCTACTTGAAACAGATAACTTTATTACAGAGAGCTTTTCAGAAGCTACACGCTTGAAGTAGGTCCTCGACTAGAAAAGCCACACTCCCCCACCCCCCGGATTACTCACGCCTAGGGCTCATAGGTCAGAGTCTCCAAGAACAATCACGTGACCCCTGGTATGCAGTAGGAAAGGCTATACCTTCAATCATTACAAGATAGTTCTTGCTAAGTATTATTTCTGCCTTGTCCTCAATTGTCCCAATCCAAATTCTCACCTAATTTTACTCCTCCTGACCATTGCCTGTATGTTTAATTCTACCCTGATTATTTTAAAATTAGTTTTTCTGTGGAGTATGTGTCAATGCCCTAATAATTTAAAATGTTGTCTCACTCTACTGGCCACTTTAACAATTTCATGCAGTGTTGTTATCAAGTAACTGAGCATTTCTGAGACCCATTCTTCAGTACAAATTCACCAGTCAGTTCTGCAAATTTAGTTGCTTCACCTGTAACAAATCACTTCAGAACATTTACGCCAGTATCCCAATATATGCCAGACATGCCATTCAATAGAAGTAACTTCTTGAACTTTAGGTGATTTGATCAAAAGATCAGCATGCTGTCTAGCAGGAAATCTTTGCTTTTACTCCTGCTGCATTGTCCCAATGCCTAGGGTAGTAGCCAGACTATCAAATGCAGTTTTCATAAAAGTTCATGGGCATGGATACAAATATCTCCAAGAGAATTTACAATTCCTAGTTGTACTTCACTGATTCTCACTGAAGTGTACATGGATGCCATATTGATAGATTCAATTGAATTACACTGCTGTGCTTTTCTCATCTCTATCTTTTATTCTAAGTGGAACATCCCATTATTTACCATTCTGACTCATTCATGAGCCCTGGCGGAACTTTATTGTTCAATATAGTATTCTTATAATATTTTTTAAATGAGCCAACATTCCCTTGTGCTCCAAGTTATTAACACATTTTCTTTGTTTGTTCTCTATTTTATTGGCCTTTTATTTCCCAAGAAATTATTATGCCAGACATTTTAACACCTCAAGGTAATCCCAAATTGAAGTAGCAGCACTGTTGGACTAACAGGTTTTGTCAATGATATATTTTATTTCCCCCAAAAAGAAACTTTAATAATTGATACTGAGGAACCACGAGGATGGTCTTCCATCAGTTTTCTTTAATGAAAATTTGGTTAGCCCCTTAAATTTCAGGTAAAAATTTCCCCTGCATGTGTGCTTTAAACAACAACTCATCAATTTTATCTTCTCCACTCCAATCTCGGAAACGCAGATGCCCAGGCTTGGTGGTTTTATACTGTTTTTACATCAGAGACAAAAGCATTCACAGCTAATTTGGAGGTAGCTTCCATATTTCTCCTTCTCAAGCACATTGTCTTTGAATGGCCTGAACAGTGTAAGATCAAATCTTTGAAACACAAGGCCCATAGACTAAATAATCACTACGCTGTGACATTTGATGTCTGTAGATATCTTCTTAAGTTCGTAAAACTGCTGGATCTCCTGTTGCGCTATCTGTATCCATGAAGACCCGGACACCATTGTCACCTGTTTAAACGACAAAACAAAGAATCCATTTTGTCTATGCCCAAGAGCACAATGGTTTAACTTGTCCAATCATATCTGTTAATTTAGAAACTTAAAATTTAATAATGTCATAAAAGAGCTTGTGTGGTGAACTCTGCCATCAACAGAAAGGGTGAACTGCTTTGCTTTTTTGCAAGTGGGCAGATTGAAATATTTGCAGATACATGCAAGTATGCCACTTTACAGTTTCAAAACTTTCCAACTGAAAAAGAATTAGTAGAGAATTTAATATCCCATAACAACCCACCTCCCCATCCCCAGAGGCAAGTTTCAAGACAGGGATCCGTTTGATCAGGTGGGAGGGTGTGGGGTAGGGACCTTGCCATCACCCTCACAATTAAGACTGGAGTGGGAAGGTTTGCAGGCAGCTGTCCTGCCTGGACACCAGTGGCATGTGGAGACTTGCCCTGTGGGGAGACCAACAAGTAAAGCCTGTCAGGTTTGCTTGCAGCCTCGTGGCAGATGAGGGGGTGTAGTCCTTTGTTCAAAAGGCACTCAGGAGGGCCCTGGCATCAGAAGAGGGAGGGGTGCCAATGAGAGTCACCCCCCTGCCCTTTCCTCTGTTCTCCCTCTCCTCTACCCCCATTCTGCCATCACCTACCCTTCTCCATGGATCCCACAATGTATCCTGATGAAAACCCAAGTGAATTATTGGCAGCAATCACAGCTCCTGGTGGTGTTGCCAATGATGGAGAGCTGCAACTGCCTCTGATTGGCAGGCAGCTCTTGGGGGTTGTCCTACTGGGAAAAGTCCTGCGATGAAAGGTCTCATGAGGAGTCTGGAGCCCGAGCAGCAATGTTCCCACTGCCAGTAAGGGATTCAGGACTCCCAGAGGTCAGGTTGACAGGGGTGCCACCAGTTTTGGTGGCGTGTGTCAGGCTCCCTGCTGCTCTCATTAAATTCTGCCCGGTAACTCCATTTTGAATTTTTTTTAAACAACTGTTAGTACAGCAGCAATCTTTAGTAACATTACTGTTTTTTTTTTTAAGTCTCATCAGGGAAGACAGCATTTTAGATTAAACTCAAATTGTTTTAAGCTTATCAGCATTTTTTAAGAGGATTCCAACCTAAGATTTTTCAGTACAACCAAAATGATTAAGCAGCAGAATCCACCTCAAATGTCCCAAATATCAATTCAAATCATTTGGCATGTAAGAAATTCAAAACTGCCAATTTTGATATGTGGAATCCTCATGGTTAGAGCTAAATAGTCCCACATAATTTGAAGTCATGAGCAGAATTTCACCATGGCTGCAATGAAAATTGCTTCTATATAATTAAGAGGTTAGTTAACCTCAGTAATTTTAATTAAATTCAAAACAATATTTTGTTAACTAAAAGCATGGAACTAATAAAGCAAAACAAAATGGCATGTGCTTACAAAAAAAGGTAAATGAAATATTTTGTTAACCCCAACTCTTGGTACACAAACTTAAAATTGAAATGCATTTTTCTCAGCAGAGAGGCTGACAGAATTTACTCTCAGCCTAAGTGATGATTTCAACTTTTAAGTTTCTTTTCTTTCACCTTTTGAACTGGAGTTTATTAACTGTTGTTTGTTTCCCCTCATCTGCTGAGTTTCCATGTGATTTTTCTGTCACTAGCAGCATACAGCTTAAATGACCATTTCTGGTTTCTAGTTTCTGATGTTCTTTTGCCCTCTCCATTCCACCTCCCTGACAGTTGTTAACCTTATATCACCACATCATATGCAATAGTGGGCTGCAGAAGCCAGTTTATACCTGGCTCCCTTAAGTTTAATACTCTTTGCATGCACCAGGAATGCAACATGACCCCAGACCTCAGAGTAACTTTTCCTGTCACCCTGCATCAATCCAATCACCTTTTGGGGCTCCAGTACCCCTAACGTCCACCTGTGACTGTTCATGACTTCCTTGCTTTAAAAAAATGCATTTGTTTCTGGTTTCAGTGATGAAACGCTCCCACTGTAACCCATAAGCCAAGAGATTTCCGTCCCCATTGCAAAGCCGCGTTTTAAAATATATAGACTGAGTCCATATTTAACTCTTACCAAATACAACGACGCTTTTGCACTCCTGGCTGGCTTACCAATTTGTAGTAATTTTAACCTCTCTTATTTGTTGATGTTATCAATGACCCAATCAATCAGGATTGACTGCAATCATATGGTACCATTGGGGGCTGGATTTTCATCCAAGAGGTGGGTAGCAGGAGTTGGGAAATTTCCCAGCTCAGCCCACCTGCCTCGGGAGGGGAGGGAGGCAAGGAGGTGGGGTGGTTGCTAACTGGATTCAGGTCTGCTACCCCTGAAAAGAGCTCAGAGGCAGCCACAGGAGCTGCTCGGTGCCGAGGTGGGCTGTTTGAAAGTCCGACTTCAGAGCTCCAGAACTTCGTTCCAGTTACAATAAAATCAATGAAACAAAAAGCAAACCTCTAGCCCTCACCCCTCACATCCCCTCATCACCCTCCACACACACTCCCCTTTCTTCTTCTTGAGTTCTCTATCTGAAGTTAGGTTCTAGATGATTATTCACTGAATCATGGCAATGCACTGTGATTTTTTACAACAGGTAGGGCAAAAAGGCAGGCCCCAAGTCTACTTCAGCCAAAATGTGGACTGAGCCACATGCTGTTGGCATTAATCTAATTCATACACCAGCCATCTAGCCAACTGAGCTAACTGGCAATGTGATGTGAATTGGGCTGATTAATGAGTCAGTTGACTGCAACCTGGTGATAGCTCAGGGATTAAATGGACATTGTATAGGTATTTTTTCTCTCAGAGCTAGTGAGTCTTTGGAACTCTCTTCCTCAAAAGGCGGTGGAAGTAGAGTCTGAATATTTTTAAGGCAAAGTTAGATAGATTCTTGGGGAGAATTTTCTGCTTGTTGAGTGTAAAATGCTGCTCAATGATGCCTGGCGAGTGTCCCAACGTCATCGCGCACTCGCACGATATTTCAGTTGGCGGGCACACGCCAGAGTCAGCAGCGCGCCTGCCGACAATTCAAAGGCCTACTAAGGCCGTTAAAATGGTAATTGAATGAAATTTTTCGCTGCCCATCAAACCTTATCGTTGGCGGGCAGGTGAAAAGGCCAAGCAGCCTTTGCATTTTTCAGGAAACCTTATCCATGGGCAGGATGATGTTTCCAACAGCAAATAAAAATAAAATTAAAATTTTTAAATTTCATTAATAACATGCCCCTGCTCATGTGACAGAGTCTTCCCAGCTGCCCTCGCGTGCCCCCACCGAGCCCACCTGACAAGGGAAAAATCCTCCCCCTTGATTATCAAGAGGGTGAAAGGTTATCAGAGGTAAGCAGGAATGTGGGGTTGAGTTTACATTCAGATCAGCCATGATCTTATTGAATGGTGGAGCGGGCTCAAGGGGCTGAGTGGCCTACTCCCGCTCCTAATTCCTATGTTCGTACGACTCCCACATTCTCAGAAGGATGCCTAGCAGAACCTGTGGGATTTGCCAGCTGCCTTCCAGGGTTGGTGGAGTGACCCTTACTATGAGGCACTCTGTGCCTGATCAAATGACCCGGCATCGGGGAGGGGGCTGGCTGCTGAAAGCCAACCCCCCACCCTTGCCTCTGAAACCATCTCCTGCGACCCCAGCCCCATGACCCCCATCCCAACTTGACTCACAATGGCCTGGGGTCCCTCTGTGATCCTGGGCCTCAGGTAGGTGCAGTGATGCCACCAGCAGTCAATGTTCCTGCGGACGCTGGCAGTAATGCTAAGCTGCTGGCCTTTGACTGGCACCTCTCAGCAGGCAAGATTTTATTCAAGTAACTTCCATTCTACTTCCACATGGTAATTAACTTAAGTATTCACCAAGCATCTTAATTAGACCAGGTTAAATGAAAAGCCCAACACAGTTTTGAACAATGTTTATTTCTTTTCAGTATCTATCCAGTTTTTTTTCTTCCAGTATTGCAAAGACCTTGTCATCCACGGGTGGAATTTTCCCAAGTTTGCACTAAGTGCACTTGCGGGCGGGCAAAATGGCATTCCACCCGCTGACAGCCTATGGCAGGTTTTCACACCATATTGTCCCAAGCCTGCCACATTACTTATGCATTCCCAGGAAACACGCCGTTTCCATGGCGGGCAGGCTCTCATTTGCCCACTCACCATCACCCCACTGTTGCAGCACACCGGCTGCGATCTTTAAAAGGCAGCCGCCAGCACAGCGTTCATCACCACCAGCTCACCACCGCTGCCCGGTAGACTTGGCCAGCAAAGGAAAAATGACCGCAGCCCCCCGGTTTAAGAATGCTGGATGCCGTGGAGGCCCACTGGGATGTCCTATACCCCCGCTCTGGGTACAGGATGAGCAACAAGGTGACCAATCCGGCTTGGGAGGCGGTGACAGCGGTGGTCAGTGCCAGTACCCTTCAGAAGAGGACAGGCACTCTGTGCCGCAATGATCTGCTCCGATCTGCCAGAGAAAGTCACTCTTCTCATCACTCTCAAATCACACACTGACAAACCCATCACACACCCACAGGGATCTCACTCATTGTCAGTTCAAGGGACATCACCATTCACTCTCTCACACTCACTGTCATTGTCCTTATCCCATCCATGGGACCACTCACCACCCACACAGGCCAGACATGTTTATCAGACATATTCCTCCCACAGCTTCCAACCTGATAGTCGCCCAACCTCGGACGGCCCGCTTCTATCTCCTACCCAAAATCCACAAACAGAACTGCCCCGGTAGACCGGTTGTCTCAGCTTGCTCCTGCCCCACAGAACTGATTTCTCATTATCTTGACTCCCTTCTCTCTCCCCTTGTCCAGTCCCTTCCCACCTACATCCATGATTCCTCTGACACCTTACTTCACATCAACAATTTCCAGTTCCCTGGCCCCAACCGCTTCCTCTTCACCATGGACGTCCAATCCCTCTACACCTCCATCCCCCACCAGGATGGTCTGAGGGCCCTTAGCTTCTTCCTCGAACAGAGGCCCGAACAATCCCCATCCACCACTTCTCTCCTCTGTCTGGCTGAACTTGTTCTCACACTGAACAATTTCTCCTTCAACTCCTCTCACTTACTCCAAATAAAAGGTGTGGCTATGGGTACCCACATGGGCCCCAGCTATGCCTGTCTCTTTATGGGGTACGTGGAACATTTCTTGTTCCAGTCCTACTCCGGCCCCCTTCCACAACTCTTTCTCCGGTATGTCGATGATTACTTCGGTGCTGCTTCATGCTCTCGTCGGGACTTGGAAAAATTTATTAATTTTGCTTCCAATCTCCACCTCTCCATCATTTTCACGTGGTCCATCTCTGACACTTCCCTTCCCTTCCTTGACCTCTCTGTCTCAATGTCTGGTGATAGACTGTCCACCAATATCCATTACAAACCCACCAACTCCCACAGCTACCTCGACTACAGCTCCTCACACCCCACTTCCTGTAAGGACTCCATCCCATTCTCTCAGATCCTTTGCCTCCGTTGCATCTGTTCTGATGATGCTACCTTCAAAAACAGTTCCTCTGACATGTCCTCCTTCTTCCTTAACCGAGGTTTTCCACCCACGGTCATTGACAGGGCCCTCAACCGTGTCCGGCCCATCTCCCGCGCATCCACCCTCATGCCTTCTCCTCCCTCCCAGAAACATGATAGGGTCCCCCTTGACCTCACTTATCACCCCACCAGCCTCCGCATTCAAAGGATCATCCTCTGCCATTTCCACCAACTCCAGCATGATGCCACCACCAAACACATCTTCCCTTCAACCCCCCTATCGGCATTCCGTAGGGATCGCTCCCTCCAGGACACCCTGGTCCACTCCTCCATCACCTCCTACTCCTCAACCCTCTCCTATGGCACCACCCCATGCCCACGCAAAAGATGCAACACCTGCCCCTTCACTTCCTCTCTCCTCACTGTCCAAGGGTCCAAACGCTCCTTTCAAGTGAAGCAGCATTTCACTTGCATTTCCCCCAACTTAGTCTACTGCATTCATTGCTCCCAATGTGGTCTCCTCTACATTGGAGAGACCAAACGTAAACTGGGCGACCGCTTTGCAGAACACCTGCGGTCTGTCCGCAAGAATGACCCAAACCTCCCTGTCGCTTGCCATTTTAACACTCCACCCTGCTCTCTTGCCTACATGTCTGTCCTTGGCTTGCTTCATTGTTCCAGTGAAGCCCAATGCAAACTGGAGGAACAACACCTCATCTTCCGACTAGGCACTTTACAGCCTTCCGGACTGAATATTGAATTCAACAACTTTAGGTCTTGAGCTCCCTCCTCCATCCTCACCCCCTTTCTGTTTCCCCCTTCCTTTTGTTTTTTTCCAATAAATTATATAGATTTTTCTTTTCCCACCTATTTCCATTATTTTTAAATATTTTAAAATCTTTTATGCTCTCCCCACCCCCACTAGAGCTATACCTTGAGTGCCCTACCATCCATTCTTAATTAGCACATTCGTTTAGATAATATCACCAACTTTAACACCTATGTGTTCTTTTGTTCTGTTGTTTGTGACATCTTTTGATGATCTGCTTCTATCACTGCTTGTTTGTCCCTACAACCACACCAACCCCCTCCACTTCTCTCTCTCTCTCTCTCCCCCCCCAACACACACCTTAAACCAGCTTATATTTCAACTCTTTCTTGGACTCGAACTCAAGTTCTGTCGAAGGGTCATGAGGGCTCGAAACGTCAACTCTTTTCTTCTCCGCCGATGCTGCCAGACCTGCTGAGTTTTTCCAGGTAATTCTGTTTTTGTTTCAGACATATTTATCACCTGGCCTGGCAGGTGTCCTGCTCATACTCTCTCCATCTCTATTCATGCAGGTCAAGCTGGCACACAACAAGAGAGAGAGGTCACAGGCCGGTGGCAGAATAACCAAAATCAAGATCCTCACGGACTTTGAAAACAGGGCCATCCAGCTGGCCGGTGAGCATCTGGACCTGTCCTGTGCTAATGGTGAGGTCAGTGCTGCTCTACAAAGTGAGGATCCAGCAGTGCAATATCTATCAGACAACCATGTCGTGAGTGATGTGTCCTGTTTCACAGGCCACTGCCATGCATTAACTATCTCCCCTTGCTTTCGCAGGCACATCTGCCAAACAGCTGACAGAGCCCATGACACAAGGCCTCCAATCCAGCCCCGAAGAAACCTCTGAAGAGGAACTTGGAGGCACCCTCCCTTAAGACCCATCACAGCGCTCCCCCACATCCTCCACCAGTACAGAAACACTCACCTCAATAGGACTTAGCTTTAGAGTAGCCCCAGGATCACAATCTGATGAGTACATTGCACTGTCTGATCAACAGTAGGCAGCGGCAGGGGTATCCCAGGTGACTAATACTCAGAGGACTGCTGGAGGCCAGAAAATTGCTGAGTCTGAGTCAGATGACAAGCCTCTGGACCTGGTCATGTCACAGTTGCTGGAGCTGCAAAGGCAAGCTCAGGAACACTGGGAAGGGATGTCCACTGCATTCCTCAGATTGCAAGGCACAATGGAGGAGTCTGTCCACTTTCAGTCTGAGGTGATAGCGCCGGCATTGCAATGCACCGAGGTCAACACTGGTAGGATGGTGGCCACCATGGAGACAGTGCTCCAGGACTTCGCTTCTGTACTGCTGCGCAGGCTCAACTCCATCGCTGATGCCATAGTTGGCCTCCAACGTGTCTACGCCAGAGTGGTGCTGGGCAGCTCGATCTCCCTCCAGCTATCCCTTCACCTCAAGGAATCAGCCAGTGGCCCCCTAGGCACCCATAGGGAGGAGGATCAGCAGGTCATGCTCTGGGGCCATCCACCAGGAGACTCTGGCAGTGACTGGCCCATCTGACTCCCCTCCTCCTATGACCTCCACAGATCCAGCCTCACAGGCCGAGCAGGGTGCCACTGCCACACAGCAGGACCCCAAAAGCAGGCCGGGGCCCTCCAAGTCTTGGTCCTCCAGAGGAAGCCGCCAAGATCATCACAGACAGGGCATCGCAGTCGGCAGGCTGCCTCCATCTCCGCTGTGGATATCCGGGGAGGGTGGTGGTGGTGGTGGGCAATAAGATGTAGGGGCAGGGTTAGAAAAGTTAAGGAGGATTAACTCTTTTGAGTGAAAACAATTAAGCTAAATTAACAAAATGAGGGACAAAGTGAAAGCAGCCCCTTAAAGGGAAACTGTAAAAACAAAAGACAAATTTTAAAGGAAACTTACCTACATCAAATCAAAATGTGATTAAAGGGGTCTATAAAATGCCCCAATCCCCACAGTGCCCACCGGGCATGAAAAACCTGGATAGTGCTGACAGACACCGTGTGGTCCCTCTCCAGGGACACCCAGCCATGAGGGGAAGAGGGGCAGACAGTCGGGTCGGACGACCCCCTTGATCACCCGTTGCCTGGCCCTGTTAATGGCCAACTTAGCCAGGCCCAGGAGCAGGTTCATGTGAGGTCCTCCTCCCTCCCGGGCCTCCTCCAGACCATAGATCAGGAGCGTGGGGCTGAAGTGCAAACAAAGCAACAGTAAAAGATTTTTTAAATAACAGAAAAGGGAGTGCAGCCTACAACATCCTATATTTGCATGGTCCATGGACTCCACAAGGCCGCAAAAGGCGCACTTATCTTGGGAGTCCGTGAACCAACACAACCTACAGTTGTACGGGACTGCTGTGTGCAACATCCCCCAACCCAGGTCCCGATGGAAGGCAGGAGGACAACCCAGTAGAGGGCCCCCCATTGGGGACCTCCACCGCTAGACGGCAACAAGGCAGGCCAGGGCGTGTCCGGGCAGTGGGCGAGGGCAAGGAACTGAAGGGTGTGCAGTAGCAGCCCGTGTAGGAAACTCCTCCGCGCCGTGCTAAAGGACACGGAGGGCATTTCCATGAGGCGATTCAGGTTGCAGGGTACCGGCTCCCAAGGGTGAGTGCGAGTCTTGGCGCCAATGTGGAATTCAGTCCGAATAGACGGGCACCTGCACCACCTCGAGACCCAGAATGACGTCAGGGTCGAACACATCCATCCTAAGGTCTTGAATGGCATTGACCATGAACCGGACATCCTCGGACACGCGACATGCCAACTCCTGTGGTAACATCCAGCCCACTCCTCCACCACCCAGCACATCCCCGACCTTGGTCACCCCAGCAGCCACTGAAAAGGACTGAGGGGCGGATTCCTGAGCAGCGGCTCTCTGATGATAACCGCTACTCCTGACGGGGGAGAGCTGCGATGCGAGCTGACCATGTTCCAGACTTTGATCAGGTCCTAGTAAAAGACGGGCAACACCTGCAAGGAGCCATGAAGGCCCCTCAGGTCTACAAACAGGAGCTGCACATCATAATTCAGGCCGTGCACCTGGCGGAAAAAATATGCCACCAGGACACACCATCTCAGAGGGGGCTCGACGTAAAGGTATCGCTGCAGGGCCTGAAGGCAGAAAGTTGCCACCTGGGTACATGGGCACAGCAGCGCCTGACTGCCGTCCCTAAGTGGGAGACTCAGACCCTCAGCAGTGACCCAGTGCAGCCTTTTGTCCCAGAAGAAGTCGACAAGTATTCTCTGGATTTTTGTGACAAAATCCAGGGAAGGGGTCAAAGTGACCAGCCGATACCACAACATGGTGGCAATCAGCTGGTTTATGACCAGAACTCGACCCCGGTAAGACAGCACTCAGAGTCCTGTCCAGCGCCGCAGGCGAGCGGTGACTTTGGTCTCCAGCTCCTGCCAGTTCAGCAGCCAGGATTCCTCAGCAGGGCAGAGGTGGACCCCCTGGTACAGGAGGCTGGTCCTGCTCCAGATGAAAGGCCTGAGCTCCTGGGGTAGGGGATCCACCTGCCACTGACCGACCAGGAGTCCAGAACACTTGTCCCAGTAGACCTCCTGGCACTTGCGCATCCTCTGAAGGTCAGCCGGGTCGCTAAACATGAGGAGCATGTCATCGGCGTAAGCAAAAAGGACCACCCCGATGTTTGGCCCACGCAGAAGCAATCCTGACAATCTCCTCCGCAAAAGGCGCAGGAAAGGCTCCACAAGGATAGAATACAATTGGCCAAACAGGGGACAGACCTGACGCACCCCTCCCAAAGCTAAAGGGCGCCGTCAGGGACCCATTAACCTTCACTAGACACTTTGCGGCAGTGTACAGAAGTCGGATCCGGGTGACAAAATGCGTCCCGAACCCGAATGCTCACAGAGTCCCAAATAAATACTCATAATCCACTCTGTTGAATGCTTTGTCCTGGCCAAGAGACTGGAAGGCGCTTGACAGATCAGTCCCCTGGGAAAATGACGTCCCGGACCAGATGGATATTATCAAATATAGCGCGGCCCAGCATTGTGTAGGACTGGTCAGGGTGGATCATGTGGTCCTGCACAGTGCCAAGGCGAGAAGACATTGCCCTGGCAAAGATCGTGTAATCCGTGCTGAGGAGGGAGACCGGGCACCAGTTGTTAAGCAGGCGGGGATCCCCCTTAGGCAGCAGGGCAATCACGGCCCTGCACCACGAAAGGGCATCTCCCTGGTTGTGATACTCTCCCCCAGGACCCCCGCGTAGTTGTTCCTCAGGACGTCCCATAACGCGCTGAAAATTCCACGGTCAGCCCATCCAGCCCCGGGGATTTGCCCCTGGAGAGGCTGTCAAGGGCCGGTCAGCTCCCCCAGATCTACAGGGGAGTCAAGCTTTCTGGCGCTCTCTGGGCCGACATGGGCAGGTCCTCCCACGAAACTGTGCGAGCATCCTCGCTGGATGGATCCGGAGAAAACAGGGCAATGTAGTAGGTTTTGGCAATGGCCCTGATGCCCTCCAGATCTGAGACAAGGTATCCGTTGTCGGCCAGCAGCATAAGGAACTGCTGCTGGCCCTATGCCTTTTTTCCAGTGAGTAGAAGAAGGGGGAGCCGCGGTCCAGGTCCGTGAGGAACCGGATCCATGATCTCACGAACGCGCCCCGGGACCCGACGAGTTGCAGGTCCCGCAGCGCCCCCTTCTTCTCATCGTACACAGACCGCAGGACCGGGTCCGTGTCAGGCTGACGGAGACCTGCCTCCAGGTCGAGCACCTCCTTCTCCAACTCCTCAACCCTGGATTTCCGCCTCTTTGTCGACCCCCTCGCGTACTCCTGACATAAAACGCGGACGTGAGCTTTGCCCACATCCCACCGTAGCCTCAAGGAGAGGAAGCCTCCCCGCTTCCTTCTCCAGCCAGCCCAGAAATGATGGAACGAGTCCAGGAACCACTCGTCCTCCAACAACAGGTTGTTAAAGTGCCAGTACGTGGACCCCGTCTGAGCGCAGAACGGAATGAGCTCCGCCCACACCAGATGGTGTACCGTGCACTGCACCTGCCGCACAGAAGCCAACGGAAAGCAGGACACATACACCTTGGAAATGTAAAGGCAGTTGAGTCTGGACGCTTCGACTCCAGGTGACACAAAAGTGAAAATATTGGAGTCAGGATGGAGTTGTCGCCAGGCGTCCACCAAGTCGAAGGACCCAACCAGGTCCTGCAACTTACTCACACCTAGCGTGTGGTGCTGGGAACCATGACGGTCCCAGGCCTCCAGGGTACAGTTGAAATACCCCCCGATGACGAAGCACTCGCCCGCGTCGCTGAAGCCCAGATGACTGGACAGTTCGACAAAGAAGCTCGCTTGCTGCGCGCCCAGGGGAGCGTACACATTCACAAAGTGAAGCGCCGTGCCCCCCAGGTGCACAGTCAGGTGCAGCAACCGGCCTGGCACTGGCTCCTTGACCCTCAAGATCTCTGGCTGAAAATGTGGGGCCAACACGATAGCCACCCCGCCAGAATTGGAGGCTAGGTGATTCATGTAGTTCCTCCTCACCACTCCAGGAGCCACATAGCTTTATCTCCCAGGGTTTCCTGCAGGAAGCACACTGCATTCTTCTCATCCCTAAGGACCAAGAAGTTCTGGAACCAGCGCTGTGTGTCCCTGCTGCCGTGGATGTTGAGGCTGGCTATGGTAGTCTTCATTGTCAGCAGTATGTGCTACCTTCACCTAATGCAAACTGCAAGGAGAACAGGACTATTTTAATCCTTCCTCTACTTCAGGAGCCCAGCGAGAAACGTGTGGACTCTCCTCTTAGTGTTCTGGTCCAGCCCAGGGGCCTTGAGGGCCTCACGGGCAGACCAGAACACAAGAGTGAAACAATGCCATAGGTCCAAGACCAACTGGACCCTGTCTCGGCGACCACAATTATTCGCTAAAAAAATCCTGGAATTCCAGTAAAGGGATGAGGGGAGAATTGGGGGGCACCAGAGGATCCACCACTTCACCCGATAACGACTCTAAGTCGTCCCCAGTGTTCACCACCGAAACCCCATCCTCCTCCAGGTCATCGCCCCCAGTTTCCAACTCCTCCCCTGTGTTGAATATGGAGGCTGGTTCGGGGCTGACAGTCAGATCCACCTCCAGGATCAAGGGTAGAGTGTTCCTCTCTGGTCTCCTCTTGGAGATATGGGCCAAAGGGTAGAGGCGACTCAGAACCCAGCTGCTCCCCAGGCATCAGGTTGCTTGGCGAGTCCAGAAAAAGCTCTGGACCTATCATGGAGGCCCCCAGTGCTGCAGATTGAGACGGAGCTGGGAGGCCTTCCTTACCACCACTGCCCAATGACCCAGTGATCGGGGCCATGAAGGGACTGCTACAGCCCCCTGGTGGGCCAGGTGGCACTTCGGGGGTACAAGGTGGATCAGGGTGAGGCACCACCACAAGAGTGATACCCTCACTGACCACCAAGGGGCCCTGCTCGGGGGACTGCATCAAGGGAATGGTATAACGGGGTAACGGGGATTTGGGCTCACCCCAGAGGACTGTGCGAAGGCTTAAGGGGCACCACTAACCACCACCAATTCAGTGGGGGAGGGGGCACATCCAACCTTGTGAGTCGTGAAGTCCTCCCCCTCCAAGGGGTGGCATCTCTTCTGGGGTAGTCTGGGGGCTGGAGAGACCTCCATCTGCGAGGCCCCCACAGCCTGGTCCAGCCGCACTGAATGCTCCACCCTCTGGGGTTTGGGCAGATCCCTCCTCTTCAATAGGGCCACCGGCTCGGGGTCACACGTCCCACTGCTGCTGGACCTGGAAGCCCACGCAGGGACGACACTGGGGCCAGGTGATTTTTGTCTCCCTGAGCCTGTGTCTTCAGGGGTCTGGAGATCAGGGTGAGTTTTGGGTGGTCTTGGCGGCCGCCTCCAGGTGCCGGGTCTTCCTCTGAGCCTTCTTATGGTGCGGAGTCTCTCCCCCTGCTTCGCGGCAGCCGAGATAGCGGTGGCTGCCGGCGGCACCTCCCCTTGCAGGGAGGGAGATGGAGCAGTGACAGGGGGAGGAGTGACGGTGACAGCTGCAGCTGCCTGGATGGTATTGGCGACCTTGGAGGTGGGGCAGTCGGTCCTTCCTCACATGCCCCACCCCCTTGGAGGCACCACACCACATGCCATCCATCAACCAAAAAATGCGGTAAGCGGCCCCCTCAAAGACAACATCAAAACCCCCCCTTGGTGCCCTCCTCCCGGGCCAGGCCTACAAAAACCAAGCACCGGAAGGATTACATGTGACCGAGGCTGGCCTCCTTCAGGCTGAGCGGGATCGCCACCCATCCCAGCCTCACCTCCCCCAGATGACAGAGGTGTGGGAGGAGGAGCCCATCAGGGATGAAGGGTGGGATATTTGACAATATTAGCCTCTGGGCGGTGGCCTCCAGAGGGTCCACCACCAGGAACATCCCACCCACTGTGAGCCCCTTTTCGAGGGCGAGGTTCACGATTTGCTCGGCCTTTAGAAAGAATAAGGCCTTCCCGTACATTTTTGAGGCTGCAACTATGGACGAGGGACCGACAACTCTGGCCAGAGCCTTTATGCAGGCCTCAAAGGTCATTGTGGGGTGGGTGTAGAATTTCACCCCAAGGTGACGTGCCTGCAATTTGAATGGTGATGGGGTGCAGGAGATGCAGGGGCCACTGCCCCCGCATAAGTGGCCCAAGCGAGCCCCGCCACCAGCAAAGATGTTGCCGCCATTGGGAAACGCTACACCCACCGTGAAGTAAAATATACACAACAAACAGAGCAAAGGGGAATGGGAGTAGGAGAGAGTGAGTGAGGGGAGGGGGAGACAGAGATGACAAAGGTAGGAGGGTTTCTTGAGGTGGGGGAGGAGGTTCCAATGTTCCACTGCATGGGGAAGAGGAGTCTTCACCTGGGCACTAGCACCACCCAGACACAGTTCAGGAACAATGGTAAATGTCTGTAGATGCAGCTGGCTCTGGGCAGTGCTAGCTAACCCAGGCAAGGCAAGGGAGTGCAGAGTAGGGTACAGGTGGTCTTCCCCTCAAAGGTCAGTCTCTCACAGCCTTCCTGCTTGGATGTTCTATTCCTTCCCCTGCAGACCACCAGACAGACAAAAAGCAGTTCTTTTCTCCCCCGGGCACCCAGCTCTTGCAGCAAAAGTCCCCTCCCTCTGGCTGAAGCCGGGTCCTCTCTCCTCTGGCTCTCCTAAACTCCCACCCCTTGCTAGGTCTTTGTAGGCTTTACAAGGCCTTGCCCTGCGGGAGCAGGTTGTAATAGCAGCAGCAGCAGTCTTGTTGGCAACAGTTTTCTTGCTCCAGTTGAGGACTAGAAGGAAATCCCACAGCAGCAGGAACAGCCACGAGAAATCCCACAGCAGCAGGAACAGCCACAGGAAATCTCACAGCAGCAGGAACAGCTACTGGAAATCCCACAGCAGCAGGAACAGCCACAGGAAATCCCATAGCAGCAGGAACAGCTACTGGAAATCCCACAGCAGCAGGAACAGCCACAGGAAATCTCACAGCAGCAGGAACAGCTACTGGAAATCCCACAGCAGCAGGAACAGCCACAGGAAATCTCACAGCAGCAGGAACAGCCACAGGAAATCCCATAGCAGCAGGAACAGCCACAGGAAATCTCACAGCAGCAGGAACAGCTACTGGAAATCCCACAGCAGCAGGAACAGCCACAGGAAATCTCACAGCAGCAGGAACAGCTACTGGAAATCCCACAGCAGCAGGAACAGCCACAGGAAATCTCACAGCTGCAGGAACAGCCACTGGAAATCCCACAGCAGCAGGAACAGCCATAGGAAATCCCACAGCAGCAGGAACAGCCACAGGAAATCTCACAGCTGCAGGAACAGCTACTGGAAATCCCACAGCAGCAGGAACAGCCACAGCAATACAGCAGCAGCAGGAACAGCCACAGGAAATCCCACAGCAGCAGGAACAGCCACAGGAAATCTCACAGCTGCAGGAACAGCCACTGGAAATCCCACAGCAGCAGGAACAGCCACTGGAAATCCCACAGCAGCAGGAACAGCCACTGGAAATCCCACAGCAGCAGGAACAGCTACTGGAAATCCCACAGCTGCAGGAATAGCCATAGGAAATCCCACAGCAGCAGGAACAGCCACTGCCAGCACCAAGCACAACCACAGCAACAGCCACAGCTCAGCAGTAGCAAACTGCAGCTGAGACCAATCGGGAAACATAGCCTGGGCACGGGTGTTAATCACTTGTACATAATGTTCACTATTGTCAATAAACTCCCAAGAATGCGTCTGTGCCTATGGCTCCTTGTTCTGGTGAGCAGTGTTCTTGTCAGTCAGATGTGAAACTTTGCTGCACAAGATAAAGGTAGCTGTCTCAGTCCACTCTGTGCAGCCTTCAGACCACAGTGATGGTCTAGCCTCACACTCCCTGGAAACATTACTGATGCCTCTACCTCGGTGGTGCTGGTAATTGCTGCCAGAATGGAGTGGGCAGGTGCCACAGAGTTCTCTCATTCTCTCTGTGTGCCCTCAGCACCTTTAAGGAGGGGCTGGCCCCTATCTCTTCAGCATCTGTGACCACTGATACTGTGCTCCAGCTCCTGAAGGGCTCAGGTGCTGAAGGCGGACAACGCATCAGATGATTCTAAAGTTTTATGGCTGTGTCTCTATGATATGACCCTGATCATGGAGCACAATCGAGCTACCCTTGACCAGGCAAGAGTCAAATGTTCACAATTGCTCTGTGCGGATCTATAGGGTCACTTCAATGCATGTTGTCCTAATCCTCCATAAATCTAGCAGCTAGGAGGGTCTCCCAAGCACACCTGCCTCATCTAGCCAGCTCAAGGGCCTCATCCTCGTCATCATCGCCTCTGAGGATCTCCTCACCCTCATCCCCATCAGCGTCCTCCTCATTGGAGGAAACGTGCAGCTCCTCCATCTCCTCCTCAGCAAGCTCGTCTCCCCATTGGAGCACCAGGTTGTAGAGGGAGCAGCAGACGACGACAATGCATGACACTCTCTGCGGACTGCATTTCAGGGCTCCACCAGACCGGTCCAGGCACCGAAACTGCATCTTCAGCATCCCAATAGTTAGCTCCACCAGGATGCGAGCTGCTGCATGAGCGTCATTATAGCAATGCTCTGCTGCAGTGTGACGCTGCTGCACAGGTGTCATCAGCCACGGCCTCTATGGTTTGTCCTTATCCCCAAGAAGCCATCCCTGCAGCTTCTCTGGACCCTGGAAAACTCCAGGGATCTGTGGCCGACTGAGGATGTAGGCGTCATGCACAGTCCCTGGAAACCATGTACATACCTGCAGGATGTGTTTCTGGTGATTACATACAACTGCACATTCAGTGAGTAGATGCCCTTGCGGTTCTGATGTGATCCTCCGGTGGCATGAAAGGGAGACAGAGAGATGTGGTTAGCATTGGTGAACTTAGCACCTTTCCTGGCCCTGTGCGACGGCCCCTTAACACTTCCTGGAGAGTGCTGGTCCCTCCTCGGATGGCCACAGATGAGTGTGCTGCATGGCTGCCCTGTCAGCCTGTGACATGGGGGACACTGGTCCAAACCGGGATGCTGAGTTTGCAAGAGGCTGTGAGCGCCTCCAGCAGTGACTGCTGCATGGCCAGCGTTAGTGAGGAGATTGAACAGCGTGTGCCGTCCAACTGCTCCACAGTCCAATAAAATGGTTGCGGGCTCACAGTCTATGCCGGGGGGTGGGGCACTTGGTGGCACTTTGGTGCCTCCGCATTGCCAATGTGTGCCGGCAGTCTAGGAGCCCAACCCCAATCATAACACTGTGACTGGACCCTCAGTTGCAGAGGGATGGTCAGTTTTTACAGGTGTCCCTACTGCATGGCCATTTCCCTTGCCTGCCCTGCCCCTCACCTCAATTCCTTGTGCGCGAGATCCAACACCAGGGGAGCAGTTGGCCCCACCCCATCCCCACCACCCCGACAACAGTCACCTCCGAGGTTGTGCAGCAGTTGCCCCCAGACACCCTCCTGACAACAGTCGTATCTGAGGCGTGAAACAGGTAGCACCATATTGCCCATGCATGCCACCTATCATGCCCACCACCAGTGGGCGCAAGAAATTCCGCATCACGACTCCTTTTGAGGCTAGCTATAGCTGTCATCACCTATAAGAATAATTATTTCATTCATTTGTTTTTAGAGGAACAAACACTGAAGCAGTTCCAAGGAAAATAAAACTTACAGCACTAACTTACTCCTTTACCTATTTCAGACTGACTACTAAATATATGTTTGTTCTCAGCACATTTCTAACACTACTTTAACCATCCAGAAAGCACTGTGTTCCTTCCCATCACTGCATCCTTAAATCATTCCAGGAGCTTTGGTCATCATTATCTTATCAGAAGGTTCACTCCATCTGCTGCTCATTCTTTGTGTGAAGAAAAGCTTCCTATGTATCAACTTTAGATGTTCCTTTTACTAGGTTTTTAATCTGTGTCCCCTTGTCCTACGCTTATGGCTTAGGTTAAAGTCATGTGACAAATTTATTCATTTCACTCCGTTTACTGCACTTTGTGCTTCTTTCAAACTGAAAAGCCCAATCTTCTGTTGCTTCCCTTTCTAATTCGACTCTTTTGATGCTAGGGCCTTGATTTTGAGGCCTTCAAGGCCAGGATTGGAGGCAGCTGAATGCTAAAAATAGCACAGCTGGCCTGTGTGCCAGTTCCCTGGCTCCATCCCATCCCCCTGGGCAATTTTCATGGAGGCCATTTGGTGGAGGGCAGCAGGGCTACCTGCCAGCAGGTTAGTCAATCCAGGTAATTCCAGTTGGCCTCCAGATTCCCACAAGTACCTGGAGGTAGCCAGACTGGGATGTTCTTGCCCACTCATTTAGCCTGTCAAAATCCTCTTGAAGCTTCTTTATATCGTCTTCACTTTTAAACTAGTTTTGTGTCATCAGCAAACTTGGAAATATTAAATTTGGTCCCCACATCCAAATCATTGGTGCCCAGAGGGCGCCTCAATTTTCAAACCCTCATTTACCATCAATGCAGCCTGCTGCCCCTGTCAGGCTTGAAAGCCTCTGATTGCTCTTCCAGCTTCAAGGGCCTATCCGCCATCCTTAATTGGATAGTGAATCCACCGTCTGGCCATTATTTGGTTGACCTGGGGAAAATCACTGTGAGTGACTTTTTTTTACTGGGATGTGGGCATCACTGGCTAGGCCAGCATTTATTGCCCATCCTTAATTGCCCTTGAGAAGATTTCCCACATAGTGTTGGCTTCTGACCCACATTTGAGCCTGGCTGGTTCAGGAGCCCACAGAGAGATCCTGCAATAGGATTTAGTATTATGGTTTCTCTTTGAATTGCCTGATGTTTCCTCTTCCTGGGCTTAAAATCTAAACAGGACTATCAAACTGAAATGGTAATAATTGGAAACACATCAGTAGCTCTGAAGGACAATGATTTTTAAAACTATTCTAATTCTTCTGTTACATCTTTGTGAATTTTAGACAAGGCATGGGCAAGCTGGGGAAGCTTATCTTGTAGATTTGCCAGAATGATATCTGGACATCAAGGGTTAAATGGCAATCATAGAATCTTAGAATGATACAAGAAAAGATTATACAAATGAGGGCTGCATTCCCTGGAATTTAGAAGGTTAGGGGGCTATTTTAACAAGGGAACAGGGGTAGATCATTTACCCCTCAAGCCTGTTCCAACAATCAGTAAGATCATGGCTGACCTATGGCCTAGCTCGATATACTTGCCTTTGCCACATCTTTGCATTGTATTGCAAAATCTATCAATCTAAGATTTGAAATTAACAACTGTCATTTGCAGAAGAGAATTCCAAACTTCTACCACTTTTTTTGTGCAGAAGTGTTTCCTAATTTCCCTTGTGAAAGGCCTAGGTCTATTTTTTTAAATGTCACTGCTAATCCTAGACTCCTTGACCAACAGTAATAGTTTATTTGTATTTATCCTATCTGTTCCCCTTAATATCTTGAAAACTTCAATCATTGTACCCTTTAACAATCTAATTTCCAGGGAATACAAACCTAGTTTGTGTAAGCTCTCTTTCTAATGTAATCTTTGGAATCCAGATACATTCTGGTAAACCTTCACTGCACTCCCTCCAAGGACAAAAATCCTTCCTGAGATGTGGTGTCCTGAACTGCTCACAGGACTCCAGGTGTGGTTTAACCAGAGCTTTATATATCGGAAGCATGACTTTGACTGTCTTGTATTCTAATCCTCTAAATATAATTGCTAGCATTCCATTAGATGTTTTGATTATTTTCTGTACCTGTTCATGCCATTTTAATGTCTATGTGCCTGCACTCCCATGTCTCTTTGTACCCTCCACAGTTGCTAGCTTTTCACCATTTAGAATGTGTCCTGCTCTATCCTTTTTAGATCCAAAATGAGTTACAATGCATTTGCAACATTGAAATTCACTGGCCACACTTTTGCCATTTAATTAATCTAGGGTGCAAAAATGTAAATTAAGTACAAGCGAATGTCAGGGCCCTCTACACACAAATTCACTGTTCTGGTGCCAAGTACAGTTCCAGATAAATTTTGGCATTACATCTAGCATGGCTGTTTAAGATGCTATCTGTCTGAAGAGATTGCCAAAAAAGTTATTTATTTTGGCCCTTTGAATAAAAAATGTTTTTTAAGTTTCAGAAATTGTTGCAGTGTACCATAACTCTTTCTTATTCATTGATTTCCTTAAAAGCCTTTGACAAGATGTCGCACCAAAGACTACTAAATAAGATTGAGTCTTGTGGGACTAGTAGGTAGATATTGGGTTGGATAAGGAACTGGTCCATTCTTAGAGTTAACGATGATGGTTGCATGTGAAATCCTGCATTAAACAGTGTTAGGACCATTACTTTTCACCTTGTTAAACAACCTGGATGTAGGTGTCAGAGAACTGTCCATATGTAAATGTATGATGTCAAGATATGTGAGGATGCAAGGATTTTAAATGGACAAAAGGTGACTTCGAGGCTGATGTAGATCTAATGGAGGAATGGCCCCATAACCAGCAGATGGCTTGGAACATAGACAAGTATATCATTATGCATTACCATTTCAAAGTGCTGCACTGTTTTCACCCTCCTGATCTTATTTTTCAGCCCTTCACTTTAAGGTGCTAAATTATTCCATTCCTGGCTAAATTCCCTGCCCTCCCTATGTCACATATCTTGACATCATACATTTACATATGGACAGTTCTCTGACACCTACATTGGCAATGTGCCCATAAGCAATGTGAATAATAATAGTACATCACTTATACTATTTAAATTAGGCCAACCACAAAAATTAATCGGGCCTTCAACCAACATCACTAAAGCACTGCATCTTGCCCCCATCCCCCACAACTGCCAACCTCCCCCATCCCCAATAAGCACTAGATGCATAAAATGAATCCCTATGTCTTCAGGAACACTGAGGGAGAAAATTGAGGGAAAAAAATAAACAGAACAAATTGTTCTGGATTATATCTTGTGCTAAAAAATAATAAGATGATTATGGTTGACACTCACCCAATTACATGACCATTATAATACTGCTGAGTGTAGAAGAAACCATGTACACTTGATGAACATTTTTATAGTTTTAGTATAGACAGAGATATAAAGGTTGCCACAAAATTAAACAATGAACAAAGAACTTGGAAGTGTTATACGTTTTCACTTGTCTTCACTTATAGTCTAAATTAATGGTAACAATGGTGTTTTGTTATTAATTTTGCAGAAGCAACACAAGTTGTTATATATTAACTAAGAATAGTTTTATGGAAGCAAATAGGTAGAATAAATCAACTACCTTGGAAAAAAGTGTACTTTCATTAGTATTTCAACATTACACCCATGATAACTGTTCTGGCAGAGGCAATCCAAATTATCTTCCGCTTTTCTGGATGGTTTTATGGTACCCAATAGATCCATATGTGTATCTTTTCAATGTTTGATCAAATTATCCTTGAGTGCCAACAGTAACTAACATAAAACATCTGCTGTTGAGGTTTGTAGCAGCAACCAAAATAATTAATTTTAAGGCAAATATTGCAACACATTCTTCAGCTGTTTAAAAAAAAATCACAAAAATGATTACCACCTCTTCTTTATTAATGGTAATTTATTAGATTGATTTTACTTGATTTCTGGTTGGTTCCAGAACATGCTGCTCTAAGAAACTAACTCAAAAATATTCTAAGAACTCTTCATCCAGGCTACTACTGTCAATCTGACTTTTCCAGTTTATGTGTAGATTAAAATCACCCATGATTATTGCCGTCTCTTGATGTAGGCTGCAATAATTATGGGTGATTTTAATCTACACATAAGCTGGAAAGATCAGATTGGCAGTAGTAGCTTGGATGAGGAGTTCTTAGAATGCTTTCAAGGTAGTTTCTTACAGCAGCATGTTCTGGAACCAACCAGAGAGCAGGTTATATTAAATTTGATATTGTGTTACATGACAGGATTAATTAATGACCTCAAAGTAAAAGCAGCAACCACAATATGATTGAATTTTACACCCAGTTTGAAAGGGAGAAGAGTAGGTCTAAGACTAGTACCTTAAACTTAAATAAGGGCAATTATGTGGAGATGAAAGCTGAGCTAGCTGAAGTGAACTGGGAGAAAGAAATTAAGAGTATGAGATAAAGTTAGCTAGAAATGTTAAAACGGATAGCAAGAGTTTCTACAGGTATTTAAAAGGAAAAGAATAAGTAAAGTCCTCTAGAGTGTGACCGTGGGGAGTTAATAGTAGATAATAAGGAAATGGTCGAAGAAATTAACAAATGTTTTGCTTCTGTGTTCATGATAGAGGATACAAAAAACATTCCAGTAATAGCTGCAAATCAGGAGGTGAATGGGAGAAAGGAACTTGGTAAAATTGAAATCACTAGGGAAACAGTACTGAGCAAATTGATGGAGCTGCAGGCTTGCAAGTCTCCGGGTCCCGACAGACTACACCCTAGGGTCTTAAAAGAGTGGCTAATGAGGTAGATGATGCACTGGTGTTAATTTTCTAAAATTCACTAGATTCTGGAAAGCTTCCATCAGATTGGAAAGTAGCAAATATAACCCCTCTATTCAAGAAGGGAGGGAGGCAGAAAACAGGAAACTATAGGCTAGTTAGCTTGACGTCTGTCATGAGGAAATTATTAGAATCGATCATTAAGGAGGTTATAGATGGGCACTTAGATGAGCTCAAGTCAATTGGGAAGAGTCAGCATGGCTTTGTGAAAGGAAAATTATGTTGAACGAATTTATTAGAGGTTTTTGAAGGAGTAACATGCACAGTGGATAAAAGGGAGCCTATAGACATTCTGTACTTGGATTTCCAGAAGGCATTTGATAAGGTGCCACATCAAAGGTTATTGCGAAAAATAAAAATGCATGGTGCAGGGGGTAACATATTAGCATGGATAGAAGATTGGCTGGCTGGCTGCAAGCAGAGAGTATGCATAAATTGGTCTTTTTCTGATTGGCAGGATGTGATGAGTGGAGTCCCACAGTGGTCTGTACTGGGGCCTCAACTTTTTACGATTTACATCAATGACTTAGATGAGGGGAGTGAAGACATGGTAGCTAAATCTGCTGATGACACAAAGATAGGTAGGAAAGTATGTTGTGAAGAGGATATGAGGAAGTTGCAGATGGAGGTAGATATGTTGAGTGAGTGGGCAAAGATCTGGCAAATGGAGTTTAATGTGGGAAAATGTGAAGTTGTTTACTTTGGTAGGAAGAACAAAAAGTAGAGTATTACTTAAATGGAGAACAGCTGCATAATTCTGAGGTGCAGAGGGATCTAGGTATTTTAGTACATGAGTCACAAAAAGCTAGTTTGCAGGCACAGCAAGTAATTAAGAAGGCTAATGGAATGCTATCCTTTATTATGAGAGGGATTGAATGTAACACTAAGGATGTTATGCTTCAGTTATATATGGCATTGGTGAGACCGCACCTTGAATACTGTGTGCAGTTTTGGTCTCCTTATTTAAGGAAGGATGTAAATGCGTTGGAGGCAGTTCAAAGGAGGTTTACTAGATTGAAACCTGGAATGAGTGGGTTGTCTTATTACGGAAGGTTGTACAGACTGGGTTTGTTTCCACTGGAGTTTGGAAGAGTGAGGGGTGATTTGATTGAAGTATACAAGATCCTGAACAGCCTTGACAAGGTGGATGTCGAAAGGATGTTTCCTCTTGTGGGTGAGTCCAGAACTCAGGGGCACTGTTTTAAAATTAAAGGTTGCCCTTTTAGGACAGAGATGAGGAGAAATTTGTTCTCTCAGGTGGTTGTGCGACTTTAGAATTCTCTGCATCAGAAGGTGGTGGAGGCGGGCTCATTGAATATTTTTAAGGCAGAGGTAGATAGATTCTTGTTAGGCAAGGGATTCAATGATTATCAGGGTTAAATAGGAACGTGGAAATTGAAACACAAGCAGATCAGCCATGATCTTATTGAATGGCGGAGCAGGCTCAAGAGGCCGAATAGTCTACTCCTGTTCCTATTTCTTATGTTCTTCTGTTCTTATTTGATGAAAGGGGCATTAATTATCTACAGTATAAAAATTAACTATTTTCCTAATATTGGAGTACTGTATTAACAATTTATATCATACCTTTTTGGAAATTTATTATGCAAACATTGCAATAAAACACAATAGTATTAAGAAGCGTCTTCGTTTGTCCTGAGAACTATTACACAGACAGTAGAACTGTGCTGCTTAATCCTAGTCCTTGCTGACACTGCTCTGCAAATAACTGCTTAGAGATGGAAGAGATCAGCCTGCACAATTCTGATTTTCCATATCTCCCCAGAAGATTGTACATCTATTCGGAACAGCATCACCCATAATAAGTAAGATCATAAACTCATCATGTGCAGGATTTCCTGTGAATAATCACATCATGTTACAGATTGATACAGAGCAGAAATCAGGTTGAACAATTTTATATTAGCAGAAAAAGAGACTTGTATTAACATAGTACCTGTCTTTGCAATTTTGTTTGAGGGATAAATATTCACCAGGACACCAGAAATAACTCCTCTGCTCTTCTTTGAAATTTTGCCATGGGATCCTTTACATCTGAAAGGGTGGACAGAGCCATGGTTTGACATCTTAACCAAAGGACTACACCTCTAATGTTGCAGCATTCTCTCAGCACTATGCTGGAGTCAGCCTAGATTTTTGTGCTTGAGTCCAGGAGTTGGACTTAAACATACAATCTCATAATTCAGAGGTGAGAGTGCTACCAACTGAGCCACAGCTGACACAGAAAAAAATGTGATCTTCAGAGCGAGCTGACAGGATGGCTACACAAAAGTATGCTGGTTCACACTCTACAGCAAACAAATATTTTCAGAATTTTTTAACCAGCCTTTGCTCACAGCCTTTTAATGCAGCATATCACTCATGACAATGAACGTGGTTATAAGTTATCTAGCTGATTCCTCCAACAAAATTTGGTGTGCGCCTTCTTACTATAAAACTTTTTACCCTGGCTCTTTTAAATGTTTGCCACCTTTGGATATGTTAGCCCACAATGCTAGAAGGATACAATGAATACCGGAAAATTGTGTAAGTGTGTCTGACACTTGATTTTCCTCAATTTAAAGTAACAGTGTTTTTTTTCACAATCATACATTTCAACTGTCCAATTTTCCATTATTACTAATCACAGGTAATCAACTGTGCCTGGCACAGAAATGACAGCCTCCTGCAAGAATTGATGTAACATCGTTATGTTAGCAGCTCTTATTTAATAGCATTAAATAGTCTTGAAAATTGACTCTGAATTGTCATTATGATACTAGACACTGAACTAATGCCCACCATGGTGCAGGTATCTGCACTGGTGCCTGGTTGGGAGAGTGGGTGTGATGCAGGTGCTTCTGAAGCTTGGTGGTCCTCCGTTGTCAGAGCTGGCTGCTGGAGGTCCTGAACTTGGCTGCTTGGTGGCAGATCTAAGGGAGGACAAGGACATGTCATTAGTTTAAGTCATCACACTGTCAATGTGCATGCCAGGCCCCTGGTGAGACAATGGAGATCTGCATCATGGTGCCATCATCTTTCAATGATCAATGAGGAATCCAGTCTGAAGGCTCCCATCAATGATGAGGCTGCACAAAATTGTTTGCAGCATCTGAAACTCTCACCTCAGCACTCTGCACTCTTAGCTTCTTCTGACACCCCACCTCACTGTGGCTGGTTGACCGAGATGCATGGCGCCTCTCGAGCTCCAAGGCCTCCTGCTTATACCTGGAGAGGATGGGGAGGTGTGGGGGTCCTCCGCCAGTCTGTAACCTCTCAATATTGTTATGAGATGTCTTCTCCTGAAAGGACAGAGGAAAATTGATTAGTCCGCTCTCTACCTGCAGTACCATTGCAGTCTGGCCAATCCCAGCTGAGGAGCACCTTGGAAGGCACATCCAGGTCATGGCCTTTGAGGCTCAAGGCACTCAGTCAAAGTAGTCAGGGGTCACCCCCTTGGCCAGCTCCAGCATGATTGACAGTTGGCACTCAGGTTCAAACGCCCCTGAGCTCCAGGGCGGGATGGCCAGGCCAAAGCAATTCAACACACTGACCCATGCCAACACAACACTGACCCTTCCTGAGCGCAGCAGATCATTGAAGCGCTTCCAGCACTGCACCCAAGTATGCCGCACCACATTGTGGCTGCTCATCTGGGCTGCCACCTCTTCCCTTGCCCTGTTTGTGAGGTACGTTGGCTTCCTCATCCCATCTCTGGGGATAAGGGTGTCCCTCTGGCAGCCACCTCCTCCAAGAGGGTGACAAGGCACTCATCAGAAAAACGGGGCGCCGAGAGCCCAGCTGACCTCACCTCTTGCCTGGTGTCTACATGTTTGATTGCAGCCTTATCACTGCTCTAACTCCGACATGGGCAGCCTCCCTAGGGCTGCCTGCGCCATTTTTGAACTGGCCGCCAAGTCGCCATTGGAGCCAACGGCCAACTGGTCCCCGCCCCTGCCCGCCCCTTCTCGGACGTTCTGCAGCTGGCATTCACGCTGGGCGAGCCTTAATTGGTTGGCCAGCATGAAATTGCGGTCGCGGCCCAGTCAAGTGCGTCGTTCGGCTTCCTGACCACTCCCACTCACCCCCACCGACAAGGGCAAAATTCTGCCAAATAACACAAACAAATGGAAATCATCACCCGAAGGCGCAAGTAATATGGATTTTACACCACGACTCTCTTCAGTTTTAAACACAATTCAATCTGATTAAGGTTAATTTTATTTTGGTTACTTGGGGTACATTTGTATGCGTTATCTTCAAAGATTTGTATTGATCATAATTGATGGAAAGAACTATATGCAAGATTGAGGACTTGTAATGAAAGACAGGAAGAGCACTAACAAAGGGTTATATGGCATGGGAGAGGAAACAAAACTGGGAACAGCTTGACAAGAAAAGGACTATTCCAGCAAGAAAGTAAAAAGGCACAGTCAAGAATAGAAGCCAGAGGAAGATGGAGAACACAGCAATGAATGGAACACAGGGTGGGAAGGATTGCTAACAGGAATTCTGGTAGAACAAAAATCAGGAAGAGAGGGAACAGTGGCAGAAAGGACCCAGAGGAGAGCAAGTGAAGCAGAATGAAAGCTGGGCGTTTTAGATTTCTGCACCAAACCGGAAGTCTTACACTACAGGCTTTTAATCCTCCAACACTTTGTGCCATTTTCAAAAACAGGAAATAGCCTTGCAAATTATTTTAAAAACAAAACTTTGTAGTTTCTGTGCTCAACTGCACAATAACATCCCTGCCTGTTGAAGAGGAAACTCACAGGTCATGCCAGCTAGTAATGGGGTAGATCCGGTGTTCTGTGTGCTTTGTAGTTATTGCACTAAGAGGTTTAATTTGCACCGTATGTTAAAAAAAAGTTTTTGAGCATCATGGGACAATAACTTAATGTATTAATGTTTGTGCACCTTTGCCTATGTTGCACAATTTATTCTTTGTTGGAAGTATTTTAAACCCATGTTGTCGCACAAATTTGTGTTCATGACTTTTTTTCTCACTTTTTCACTGCCTGCTAAGTTGCAGTTAATATCAAACATACAGATTTGCTGACAATTTATTTCATTCTCATATCATGAGCATTTCCCCAAAGTTGCTGTTAAAGCAACAGAGGGAGACAGTAGACAGTGTTGAACAGAACAAGGGATATAGACTTGCATTTTCCTATGAAAAGTACAAAATTGGCAAATTTGAATTCTGACCGTTCTTGACTTAGTGACAGAAAATGGCCATGCAAGCTTGCTGTAAAAACCACAACTTGTTCACTAAAGTTCGATATGATGCTCTTAGCCAGTCCCATATCATGTGGTTGTCTCTTAATGCTGTCAGGGAATTAAAGCTGAACAATAATGCTGACATTGCTCACATCCCAACATCAAATTTTTAACAATCTTTTCCTGCGTAGCCCTGTCCTGCTCCACCACAAAGCCATCAACAGTGGAAGAATCCAGCCTATTAGCTAGATGATATCTTTCAATAAAGCCTGCAACATGGGTCTCATGCCAGTTCCATGACATTCCCTGAAGTGAATGCCTCCATTGATTACACTCAATTCACTAGTTATATATCTGCAGAAAGTGTTTTTTTAATCAACAGAAAGGATGATTGTTTGTGCACTTAATGTTAAGATGTTCTGCAATGATGGCAATGTGTGTGCGTGAGGCAGAAATGTGATAGATATTTATGCTGCACAACACAACCATTAAAAGAAACATATGTATGCTGGCTGAAAAGCATCTACAGCTAAAAGCCCCCAAGAAAATCGAAGGATATCATGAATCTGCTGCAGCACTCCAGCCAGTGCCCAATACCACACTCAAGGCCAACACATTGCCACATTTGCAAGTGGAAGGACAAAAAACATAACAGCAAGGATTTTTTACCTCATGTTCAAATAATTTATTGATAGGTCAAGTTTAATTTTATTAATACAAGACTGTATCAATATGATTTTTTTGTTTCCTGTGTGGCTAATTGCAGCTCGATCTGGAGTGGGTGGATGTGGAGCATTGTGTGGGGAGCCATTTTGTCAGCTCCATGTAGCTTGCCACCGCCTCTGGCATTTTGTGCCTGAATGATGGCAGGTGTTCAACACATTGCCTCAAGTATGGGTAAACGTATTCAAATGATGTAATTATAGGTGTTACGACTGGTTTCCAGACAAGGTTCCCCCAACTTGTTATGATCCCGGACAAGGTACCTCAAATTGGCATGCTCCTGGGCGAGGAAAGGTGAACTGGCTCCCCTTCTTTATTCAACCCCCTCAGTTGGTTACAACAAGGTTAATTTAAAAAGGATCCCTTCCCTCTTCAATATTCTTTTTCCAGTCCAAATGTACTTATGTTTTAAAAGGAACCAATTTAACCAGGCTTTCTTGAGTTAAAGAAAGAATGAGTTTATTAGTTACTAAAATGCAAGAAAAAAATAATAAAAATGCAACAAACATACACACAGACTAGAAATGAGAAGTGAGTCCAGAAATAAAAGTTAAAAAGATAAAAGAATCAGTCTTTGGCTGGCCGGGAGAAGTAGATGGTGAAATGTTATGGCTGTGAATTTGGATGATTCTGGTAGAGCTGACTTCGGGCAGTTGAGCAGTGGGTTTGGAGATACTTGGTTCTGCAGGTTAGCTGAAAGGAGTTGTCCTGATTCCTTTTCAACTGTGGTTTTGCTCACTTGTGACTTGCTTCCAGCAATCAGAAAGAAAGGACTCTTTTATCTGCAAGCGCAGGAATGCCTGATTGATGTTCTTCAGCTGTGACCTTCACAGCAGACCCTCACACACCAGGCCTGGAATGCCAAAACTGAACTAGGGTTTCAGTTGGCTTTTTAATCCCTTTTCTTATGTATTCCTGGAAGGTGAAAAACAAACATGTCTTTCGCCCAGAAACTGCTTTCTTTTCAACTTACATCGTGTCCACAATCTGGGCTATAACTAACAGGAGGTTGTTTCTGCTAAGATGGTAATCAGCCTTCATTACCTCCGCAACCACAGGAGATTCAGTTTTTGCATTGCATCTTTTCTTTTGAAGTGTCTGTGTCTGAAGTAAGCCTTGACACCTTTTTAGGTACGACATTCCGTCCCCTGGACTAGTAGAACAAATGTAATCCACATAGGAATTTTCTAGCAAGTGGTTACTTTACAGTCTCAGCCAGCTTTTACTTGTCTGTTCTTTTTTAAAAAAACACATGTTTTGCTTAAAAGTTCAATATGTCCATAAATAATTCGGGCTATGATCCACTGTCATGACATAGGAAAACAACATACAATATAATGCCTACTGTGACACAGTTGGTACCACTCTCATCTTTGAGTTAGAAGATTATGGTTCAAATTGCACTCTGGTCTTGATCACAAAATCTGGGCTGACACTCCAGTATGAACTGAGGAAGTGCAGCACTGTCAGAGGTGCCAGATTTTGAAATGTTAAACCAAGGATCAGTCTGCCCTTTCAGGTGGATGTATAACATGCCACGACTTATGAAGATGAGCAGGGGAGTTATCTCCAGTGTCCTGACAAATATTTATCCTTCAATCAACATTATATGATCATTATCACATTACTCTTTATGGTAGCTTTCTCTGCATAAATTTGGCAGCCGTGTTAGTGACTACAATTTGAAATACTTAATTGCTGTAAAGTGTTTGAGGACATCCTGTGGTCTTGTAAAAACTATATTAATGCCAGACACTGGAGAGGAGGAGAACAAGGAGATATTTAAAATTTTAATGTAACTTGTTTTTGAGAAGCTTTGTTGTTCATCTAACCTGGTTTAATTGAACCCCACTCCAGGGGTGGGGGTGCCTGAGGCCTGTATCGGTGCTTTTCCTACCATATTGCAGGATAGAATAATCCACCTGGAACCTATGACAAATTACACTGGCACAGGGAAACTAGTCAGGGTCAGCAGGGATAGACAAACATTCCGACCTACCAAGGTTACAGCAGAATTCCATTCACTTGGAAAACTCTGTTGGATGTCCAATATACTAAACATAATGCCCCACTATGCTGCCATCTTGTGTTTTGTGTACCAGTGTATGATGTTCTTTATCATTGACCATTCATGCTTGAGGACCTATTGAAAGGAGCAAGTATGTAGGATTTCTGACTGGTCTCCTGAGGGCCTGCTTCAAAATCCACTGTGAGCTGCCTTTGTTGCTTCAGATCAGGTCAGTTTTGCTTAGATGCCAAAATGCCAACTTTATTACCCCTCTCAAGCCTTTGTGCTTTTGGGTTCCTTCTTTTGTCAGCTGCCCTGCCCAAAACAGGCAATGGCAAGATGTAAGAGGCAACTTGAGAGTATCACACTATTCCTGTGTTCCTACAGAGTTGTCAGTCCTTTGTAAGCACATTTCTGCACTGCTCTGACCTTTTTGAATTAACTCCTCAAGGCCATGCTTATTGTGTTTTCAAGCATGTCAAAATCAAACTTTACCATGTCTTGCACTGTAGATTTTAAAACATTATCTTTATTGAAAGGAGTATTCCTCAGAGATACTACAGCTGTGTTCACTGCTTGCATGCTTGAGGTCTCCACTGTAAATGTCATTGACATTACGTGCTGCTCAATGGCATTCCACAGAGGAGACAAATCAAGCTCCGTGATACTGACCAATTGTGGGGATAGAATCCACTCGTCTTCCCACACTGGTTTGCATACTTCTGTTAATGAAGCAAATGATTTCTTCACCAATTCATTCTTGTGAAGAATCCTCCATTTCAACTGTGGCTGCAACCAGTCAGAATCATCAAATGAATGAAGCAAATTTGTGGCCATGCTAAACCTCCACATACAAATAACTATAATTTCTTCAACATCGCCTATCATTCCTGAGTTGTGATCAGTGACTCATCCATGCGTTTACCCCTTAAACTCAGTTTTGCTTGTGCTTGTATGTGCTACAAATGCTGCAGATAACATAAGCTGCATAGATGAGCATGATGATCCCACAGTACCAGGTTCCTCCTCCTAGGTGTGTCGCTTTTATGTAATAAATAAATTGATGGCATAGGAGAGACAATTCGGTAGAAAGTTGTTCCATCCCAATTTCTGGTGCGTAACTAAATGCTCTTACAACAGATGCCCAAATCTGGATCCTCACAGTTTGACAGAAATTGGGCTTTCAGCCTCATTGTAATAATTGGGGTGGGATACCAGCACTAATCGCATCTCCAGTGGTAACTCTCCTGATTGCAACATCCAATTTGGCTGCATGCCTCACCAACAGCAGCCCTCAGATAAGCCCTAGATGAATTGTTCAAGTTTGCACTTAATTTTGATGCACAGAATATTGTGAGCTGTACACCAACAATTTATCAGTATGCACAGCTAGCAGACACCCTGTCTCACCTTGCCAGCAGCATAAAACTAGAAGGATTGCCCTCAGGCAATCACATGCCATTGCCATGCATAATCTGTACTGTCTGTCTATGGTAAGGTTAATTTTATGTTCAGTGCAGGACCTCACCCACTCAAGGCACATTTCAAAATATCCACTATAGTTGGATTTGTTTATGGCTTCCTAACCAGGCATAAAGCTGGCACTGAGGATCAGCAACTCATTGAAGAAACGACTCGATTTTCATTGCATTGAAATCACGATGGTTCAATAGTTAACCACAACAAAAAAGACTTAGTCAGCAGCAAGCTGTAAATCAATTTATTAGTTCTGTTGATGCTAGGTAGGCTCTTAATTCCCTTTTATCTTCTTCCTAGTACCTAGCAACTATGGACACTGGCTTTACGTGCGGAAGAATAGTAACCAGTGCAAATGACAGACAATGAAGCATGTCCCATTTGCAGCTTATTTGCAAGTGACCATGTGGCTTCAGGGCTCAGCGTAACAAAACCTTGCCCCATTTTTCAATAGGGTCTATCTGATTTACACCCTGCACTTGTGCCCTGCATTAAAATCAGGGCTCAGAGATTTACAGCATAGGAGACAACTATTTGGCCATCATATAACCTGGTGCCTGAGAGAGTTATTCTTTTAGTCCCAATTCCATGAGAAGAATTTTCCCCCCGTTGGGGGTGGGAAGTGCAGGAGCGGGCAGGGGCAGGCGCACCTCCGATCGGCGACCCCAATCGGCACCGCCAATTAAGGCCCACCCAGTGTGACATCCGCCAGGAAGCGCTATGCACTCCCTGTGCAGGGTGGGGGGGGGGCGGTGGTGGGGGTGGGGAAGGGGGGGGGTGTTGGGGGTAGTGATTCCTCAGCCTAGAGAGCACTCTTTCGCGCATGAGCACAGAAGAGCGCATTCATCTCCCTGAGGCTAAGTGCTGCCTCAGGGAGATCAGCGCCAAATTGTTAAAGATGCACAAACAAAATTTCCCTGACATGTTCCCTCATGTGACACTGTCACATGAGTTGGGACAGGTCCATAACTTTTAATCAAACATGTATTAAATTTTTTTAAACCCTCATGAAACCCCATGCTGCCCGTGGATGAGATTTCATGCTTTCTCTGAAGCCCGCCAGGGCTCCCGGCCTGCCTGCCAACATTAAGGTTGCATAGGCAGGTCCATTAATTATGTCAATTACTTTTTTAATGGTCTCAATAGGCCGCTGACACGTCAGCGGGTGCACAGCTGATTCGGCTGCACCCCCGCCGACCTGAAATTTGGAGTGACGCGGGGTGACGTCATCCTGCGTCCTTTTACACATCAGTGAGCGGGCCCTGTCCCCTGCTCGCTGACGTAAAGATCCTGGCCCATGTCCTGCTTCTGTACTCAATTGACTTTACTTTTAAAAGCTTTGATAATTCTGTTCTATCACTATTTTGGTTAGGATTTTCAATATCACAACTGTTCTTTGCAGTAAAAATGTAAAGGCCTAACTTCTCCCTTCACACTTGGTGGTTATTGGACACCTATGCCCTCTATTTGTTGACCGACTGACCAGTGGAAATATATTTCCCTGTTTACTTTTTAAATCAAGTAATTTTGAACATTTCCATTAGATTGCTTTTTATTTTTTGTTCTTGCAATGAACAGAGTCCCAGTTTCTCTAATCCCTTCTTATAACTAAAGCCTGCTTCCATCCCTGAAATCGTTTAATGAAACTAAAGCGTCTCATCTCTGGATGAAAGCCTCTCAATCCTAAGATAAAGCCTTTAGGGTGCTTCAAATGGGTTTTAATCTCTCTGAAATGCTACAATGTTGAAAGAAAACAAACCAAATAATCAAATAATGCAAAAATCAAAAGAATAAACACATGTCCTGGAAGGGGCAACATGGATATTTGGTTAATTTCAATGCCTGGGCCTCATTAGCAAACCACTTGCCGACCTGAAATGGCCAAGAAATCGGCTGGAAGCCATTGCTTAGTGATTAAAGTTTGATAGCACTGATGCTGCTGCTGGAGACCAGTGGGAACAATGCCAAGCACAAGGTTAGAAGATTGGAGGGGCTCAGCAGAGATATTACTGTTGATTGTGGGGGGGTGGGGGTGGAAGTGGATGGGATGGTTGTGGAGATGAACAAGCATTGCGTGCAAAACAAAAACAAAAATAAAAATACGTGGAAAAATTCAGCAGGTTTGGCAGCATCTGCGGAGAGGGACACAGTTAACTTTTCGAGTCCGTATGACTCTTCAACAGAACAGAGGAAAAATAGAAGAGAGGTGAAATATAAGCTGGTTTAAGGCGGGGTTGGGACAGGTAGAGCTGGATAGAGGGCCAGTGATAGATGGAGATTGCCAAAAGACGTCATAGACAAAAGGGCAAAGAGGTGTTGAAGGTGGTGATATTATCTAAGGAATGTGCTAATAGGTGACATTAATGGTAGAAAGCAGGACGAGCAAGGTAGAGATAGCCCTAGTGGGAGTGGGGTGGGGGGAAGGGATCGAAATAGGCTAAAAGGTAGAGATAAAACAATGGATAGAAATACATTTAAAAATAATGGAAATAGGTGGGAAAAGAAAAATCTATATAAATTATTGGAAAAAAGGGGGATCGGAAAGGGGGTGGGGATGGAGGAGAGAGTTCATGATCTAAAGTTGTTGAACTCAATAATCAGGTCAAGATTTACCCTTGAGCCTATAACCATCACCCTCCATTTGCCTTCTCTCCACTCTGAGCCCACACCCGTTACCATCCCCATACCTACTCTGGCCCCTCCTGTTATTTGTGCCACCTTGTTTTGTCCATTTCCTTCACCTTCCACCCCCTCCATGGGACCATTCCCTACACAACAATGACCCTAGACCTGTCATCCTACTGCATTCCACTCCTCCCGCTGACTGTAATTTCTGTCTGCTGCCCAGTCCCCTCAATTCAATCTCCAGGGCCCCACTGTAGACAGCACTGACCCCATTCTTTATGACGATGGGGAGAACTTTTCAAATGGTGGGTGAGCTGAGTGGGAGCTGGCAGGTGTGGGCACGGAGCCAATTGCTGCCTGCGATTGGCTGGACGCCGCCATTTTATGCAGGCGGGCCAATTAAGGCCCACCCAGCGTAATGCACAGCCGAGAGCACTCAGCGCTACCTATGTGGGCGAGGGGAGGAGGGAGAGTTGTGGCCTGCGCTCTTTCACACATGCATGCGAAATAACGCAGAAATTTCCCTGAGGCACTGAGCTGCCTCAGTGAGATTGAATGGATTAGAAAACTTTTCAATAAATAAAGTAAAAATTTATTTAAACTTTTCCCCCCATGTGACAGTGTCACGTAAGCTTGGACATGTTTGTGAAGTTAGGAAAATTTATTTATTAATTTTATAAAAGCTTCAGGAAACCTCATCCCGCTGTGGATGAGGTTTCCTAAAAAACGTGAAGGCTGCTTGGGCTCTTCGCCTAACAGCCAACCTTAAGGTTGGATGGACAGCGCTCTTAACAAGTTTAATTACTTTTTTAATGGCCTTAATAGGCCGTTGACAGGTCAGTGGGTACGCAGCCGCCTCCAACGTGCACCTGCCAAACAAAATATCGAAATGATGCACGATGACGTCGGGAAGCACGCCTGATGTCATCGCGCATCATTTTACGTGACGGCGTGTTGGGCCCACCCCTGCATGCCGACCAGAAGATTCAGCCCCATATCTCTCCCACCATCCCGACCCGGAAACCACCTCCCCCAGCCAACCACAGGACTCCCACAACCAACATGCAAGGCCCTTCCCTCCCTCTCACATTGCTGCACCCTTGCATTCCCTTCCTGCCCCAGAGAGTCACCTACCGTGTTGGCTCCTTCCCTGCCCCGTATATTCAGGCTTCCTTCCTCAGATACCATCCCTGCCCCGACTAGTTTGGCTTCCATTCCCAGATACAATCCCTGTCCTGGACAGACTGGCTTCCGTCCCCAGACACCCTCCCACCCTGACCGCTGACCCTGCCTCCCTTGTCTAGCCTCCTTCACCCTTGCCCAGTAGACTTCATCCTCCCTCGGTTACCCTCCACACATCTTGGATAACTGACACTCAAACGTAATCATAGCCTGTCATAGAAGGACACTCCTGAAAGAGGGCAACACAGCAGCTACTCACTCCAAAGTCCAGGAGGATGATTACTTCGCTTGGTGCATGCCACTCATATGCAATCATGTATCTGTAGGCACAAATTTCTCACTTGTGGAGAACTTATTGCATGGCATGCAAATGCATGCAAAAGGGCTTCCTTTAAACTTCTGAGAACTTAATTGCAAAAGTTTATCCTGCTGAAGGGAGACTGATTTTTGGCCTTTCTTGCCGCTCCACGCGGGCCCGGAAGATTCCGCCTTAATACTCAAAACCCATTGGCCTAACCAACTTAGCAATGTGCCCTGCCAAATCTAATAGCTTGTGCTACATGAAGGTTGTTGGGCAAAAATGCCGTGGTGTTAAATGGACCTGGATATAGGACTGCACAGGGGAGTTTCACATTGGACAGATATGGAGATTACTGTTAAGTGTTGCAAGTAGGAGGTGCTTAAGTATTGAAGAAAGGTCACAAACATTTAACTCTGTTTCCCTCTCCATGCTGCCAGGCCCACTGAATATTTCCAACATTTTCTATTTTCCAGCATCAGCAGTATTTTGCTTTTGGATTTGTGTTTCGATAGTTTTGATCAGTTAAACCCTTCTGATAACTCTTGCTACTGGAGCTGATCATGGTGCAGCCAGTTCCTCTGTCACATGGTCTGCCTTGTCTTCTGCTGCTTATTGCTACTTTTCCGCTCTCAGGCGAAGTTACACAGAACAGTGGAGGCTTTAGAAGCCTTGGAGGCCCTGGCAGGGTAGTACTATAGTGCTCACCATGATCTGTTCAAAGATTGTAATTGCCATGTGAGGATAGTGATGTTGTGCTCAATCAAAAGCCTGGTAAAAGCGTGGGCCACATTGTACCTCTCCCTGGGTCTTGGCTCAGGATTATACGGCACTGTCACAATCTATAGTCACTGTAGTCATCCTAAACCCTCAAAGAACAGTGGCACCTGTTAACTTTTGCAGGATTAAGGAATCATGGGAGCTGGCAAAGCAATGAGCATTGACATGCATAATTTTGTTCCTATGGCCACAGATTGAATGAACATTCATGAAGTGGCGTCTTTTATATGCATGAGTGAAGTACCATTGAGGGTAGGGATTTTTATCAGCATGGAGTATTGCCAATTATAAACCACTTTCTAGGGCACTACACAGGGTAGCAGTAGAGAAGAATGCTGCTGTAAATCTGATTCAACACACAGACCTGGTAGGATTTTGTTGGGCAGATTTAACACTTGATTGGAGATTGCAGCATCTACTGCTGCTACTTCCTTGTTGCTCGACCCTAAGTTAAATGGCAATTGATATCAATGGGAGCCTAACTCTTGCCCTGTCAACCCGACCTCGCTGCCAGTTAAAATTGGAGCTGAATATTTCATCTTCATTGCAGTGCATATTGCAATGTGTGCAATAAACCTTTCATTATTTTACCTTACAGGTACTGATTTTTCAAATGCTATACATATGTGAAATTTATAGAGAAGAAAAGGTTTCCCTTTGGATTTCATATAAGTTTCAACATGACCGTAGCAGCATCAATAGGATTAGAAGATAAAAGGGAGCCACATGTGACAGAGCATTCAAGAAACAATTATAGTTCCTCTCTGGAGACTGAATGACCATATAATCGATGATCAATGGAAAATATGAAATCGGATGGCTATGAAGGAGGAAAGTTAAATATTGGAGGCATAAGTGAGAAAAGCAATGGGCAGAATTTTCTGGCTGGCGGTGGGGGGGGGTCAGAGCGGGAGCAGGCACGGACCCGGTCACTGGCCGTGATTGGGTCCGTACTGCCATTTTATGCGGGTGGGCCAATTAAGGCCAGCCCAGCGTGAATCGCAGCTCCCAAGGACACGGGAGTGGGCGGGTGGGGGCAGGACTGCAATGACTTTCAAAGGCTGTGAATCATGCCAGTGGAAGGGCCCCCCAGAGCGCTGCTGGTGAGCAGGCCAGGCAGGACGGAGGACATGGGGCGGGCACTGTGCCCCTCGTTTTTCCGATGATTGCCTTGCTGCCTTCCTTGAGGAGGTGGCAGCACAGCAGGAGATCTTTGTGCCCCAGGACAGGAGGAGGAGGCCCCCTGACATGGCTAAACATGCCTGGGAGGAGATGGCGGAGGTGGTGAGCTCCCACGACGTGGTGCGGTGCACCTTGATCCAGTGCTGCAAGTGCTTCAAGAACCTGTTGCGTTCAGGAAGAGGAGCACCATGTTGGCATTGGTCACTTAACCCAGCAGGTAGGCTTTCCCCCCTGGTGCCCCCCCCAACCCCAACCCCCCCAACCAAGTTTGAGTGTAGTGATTACATTGAATCATTGATGGCATGGGTCCTTCACTGGGTGGGCCAGCAGATATTGCCCATGCCGAGTCACCCTGAGAGGGTGGTGAAGAGATGGGTTCTGCATCTGCAGCATGTGGTACACTTAGACCAATATTACTGTTGGGGCAACCTAGACGCAGTGCTGGAACTCCAGGACATGTCAAAGTCAGGGTGAGAACATGCTGGGAGGGGAGCTTCAAGGTGGCGTTATCACTGGTCAATCTGCTGCCCTTTGTGCTCCACGTGCTTGCGCCTCCTTGCTATGGAAGGTTAGACCGTGTGGTGCCTAATGTGCTGTAGGCAGCATTTGGGGGTGGCGGGTGGTGCAGACAGGCCTAGTAACTTTGTGTGAGTGCTCAGCAGCAGCGGGGTGAGGAGACACTGGAGCCCTGCAATGTCCCACTCTGGCTGGGGTGGGCCATCCAAAAGTGGGTCTAGGTACAAGTAGCACTAATCAATGTTCTTCTCTCCTTTTCAGGAGAAGAATGCACGTGGTGCCACCGAGCGGGTGAGGACTGGCGGAGGGCTGGCACAGTTGGCGATTCTCAGCCACTTTGAGCAGGAGGTCCCAGATTTGCAGAGGTGCCAAGCACCCAGGTGCACTGGTGTCAGTGAGGCTGGGGTGCTACGGGCAGCAGTGAGGTCACCATTGTTCTCCCAACAGCCATGACAGCTGAATGTTCAGTGATTGAAGTTTGCAACATGGCTCAACCGTTGCTTATGGAAGGATGAGCACATAATGATCCAGGGGACAGGGATGCACATTGACCTTGTCTCCACGTTAACTGATCCAATGTCCTTGTTCTTTCTTTCAGCATCAGCGGAGCAGGGCCAGGAGGAGGAGCAGCAGAGGTCCCCTCTCATACCTGAGGGCCATGAAATCTCAGCAACATCACACCATCTCTGCCAGGCATCTTGGTGGGAATTAGAACATCGGCTAGTGTGCCAGGGCACAGCGGTGAGGGCACTTCACAGTCGCTGGAGGAGCTGGCAGAGACAGGGCGTGCCCATGCCGCCAGCAGTTGGGGGACTGCAGGGGACTAGACACATGCTCAGTTGGTGCCTGATGATGTGCGTCTGGAGTCGTTTGTGACACAGCATGCGCAGGAAATGCGGCAGGGTGTGTGGGAGCATCTGGGGGAGATACATGAGGCTATGCTTGGCTTGGTGTCCGCGGTGAAGGAGTCTACGCGGACTATCACCGAAGCATTGAGCCTCATGGCCAAGCGCCATGCATTCTCCATGGAGAGATTGGCGACCCTCGTGGAGAGGCTCCTCCAGGAGACCCATCAGGGCTGGGGATGCGTTCGGACCAGCAAGCCCTCATATCGGCATTGACCTCAGCTGGTCATTGCCAATGTGGGAGGTGGCCTGGGCACCAGGTTTCCCAGCTCGGTGCCCATCCATCCACAGTGAGCAGGGAGGTCCGAAGTGACCTCAAGTTGGCACAGCACCTGCCTGTCGTCTCTGCGGGCACCTCTCAGGGAGCTCTGGATGAGGGAGGCAGCTCCTCCGCCCCTCTGCCAGTGATCATAGCATCCGGTGAGGCTGCGACGACTGGGGTGATGCCAGCTGTAGAATTGGTAGCTCCCTCCCAGGCGGGGCCAGCACAGGCTCCATGGGCCAGAGGACGACTGCCAAGGTCACTGAGGCCAACAGGACAGCAGAGTCAGCAGGCTGTCTCAGATGCCACTCCCAGTGAGGGGTCAGCACCAAGATGTAGCAACCAGAAATAAAAACATAAAGCACCTTAGACACACCATGGGTTTAACACTGGTGCTTTTGTGTTGACTCGTAATGAGCTTAATGAGCTGGTGTGATTTTTAACATCTTTGTCATTTTGTTTCCTTAACTTCCTTTGGTTGCAATATTAAATTCAGACCTGTCACCATTACTGATGGTGCCTCTTTGCTTCTGCAGGTGGATGGTTCCCAAAAAATGAATGTTTTGTGGAACATTCAGCTTTATTAACAAGGCTCTTAGTTAATGTAACCAGTCAGATTTTGCACTTAGGTATCGAGTATGGAGCCTGCAGCCCAGGCTTGTCCTGGTGGACCATCTGTGGTGTGCTTGCTGAAGGTTCATTGGATTAAAGCCTCCAGGGTGTCTCTGCCCCCCCTGGAGTATGCCCGGGTCAGCGTCTACCCCCTCAGCATTTCCACGTGCCTGCTCAACCTCAGAATCAGTGCTGGACTCATCGTGTGCAGCCGCAGCAACTGCGTCAACGTCTTCATCGTTCAATGCGTCCACCCTTTCCAGCGCAAGATTGTGGAGAGCGCAGCATGCAAACAATATCAGCGACATACGATCTGGGGGGTACTGGAGTGCACCCCCTGAATGGTCCAGGCATCGGAAGCGCACTTTCAGAAGACCAATGGCTCTCTCCACCACAGCCTTTGCGAAGGCGTAGCTCCTATTGTACCACTGCTCAGCTTCTGTTCTTGGATGGTGGAGAGGCGTCATGAGCCACCTTTTGAGGCAATAGCCCTTGTCACCCAGCAGCCATCGATCAAGCCAGGCTGGAGCACTGAAAAGCCCTGGCACCTGGGAGTGTCTGAGGATGTAGGCATCGTGGGAGCTGCCTGGGTACCTTGCACAGACTTGCAGAATCAGTATCCTGTGGTCACACACTATCTGCACGTTCATGGAGTGGAAGCCCTTCCTGTTGACGAAGGCATCAGGCTCACCTGCTGGTGCCTTGATGGCCACATGTGTGTAGCCTATTGCACCCTGGACAAGGGGAAAGCCAGCAATGGCCGTGAAGTGTCTGGCTCGCTGTGTCTAACTTGCCTGGTCCCAATGGTCATGGATGAAGGTCAATGCATGCCTGAACAGAGCATCTGTAACATGCTTGACACAAGTGTGGACAGCTGATTGGGAGACACTGCAAAGACCACCCACTGACCCCTGGTAGGAGCCAGAGGCATAGACATTGAGGCACTGTGATCTTCAGAGCCACTGGCATGGGGTGTCCACCCACATAGTTTGTGGAGACCTCAGGCCCAATCATCTGACAGATATAGTTGACCGTCTCCCTTGAGAGTCGGACCCTCCTTCGGCACTGCACTTCAGCACTTCAGACATATTGAGGTAGCTGTTTCGTCACCTGTATACCCTGGCGGCAGAATAGCGGAGTCTTCTGCGGCCCCTTCCACCTTGGACTACCTCTTCACCCCGCGCCCCTTGTGCCTGCGCTTGACCTCCCAAAAGTGGCTACCCTGGAGGCTGAATGTGCAGTCCTGGCCTCCTTCCCCTTCTAGCACCCTCATTCCTCCTCAAAGGAGGTGCCTCTGGTGGAGAGTTCAGCTCCCATTCCCAGGTTAAGGTAAAGCTTCCTGAAACCTGCAGGCCCAAAAAAGCAGAGTGCTGACCTGAAGGTTGTGAGTCCAGGCAAAGCAGCTGGCATGCGTTTTGAAATATTGTAGATCACACAGGCAAGTGTCAGTAACTTTGAAAAATCAATATTAGACAGAGCACACTCGTAACCCCACTATGCCCTCTTATCCCACCCATGAGTGAGGTTTATACAAATGACTCCTATCCGCCTGCCCGCTGTGCCCATGCACTGACCTGAAGATTGCTTGGGCGCTGAAAAATCACCGTCAATTGGCGCCTCAAGGGCCTTAATGGTTAATTAATGGTGGGCATGCATCAGAGATCAACATGCGCCACCCAACGAAATATCGCAATGGTGTGCAGTGACGTCGGGACGCTCGCCCAACGTCACCACGCATCATTTTACACACGTGCGTGCAAGGCCCACCCTCACATGCCAACCAGAATATTCTGCCCAATGTATTTTTAATTCAACACCAAGGGTGAAATTTAATGGCCCTGGCAGGGGTCCTGTCCACCAGTTGGAAAACTGGTGGCATTTACAGCGAGAGAGTGAGGGAGAAACAGAGGGGCCATTTACAGCAAGAGTGCAAGAGAAACAGCGCGGCCTTTTACAGTGAGAAAATGTAAGAGAAACAGCGGGGCCATTTACAGTGAGAGAGTGTGTGGGGAACAGCGGGGACATTTACAGTGAGAGAATGTGGAGGAAACAGAGGGGCCATTTACAGCAAGAGTGCAAGAGAAACAGCGCGGCCTTTTACAGTGAGAAAATGTAAGAGAAACAGCGGGGCCATTTACAGTGAGAGAGTGTGTGGGGAACAGCGGGGACATTTACAGTGAGAGAATGTGGAGGAAACAGAGGGGCCATTTACAGTGAGAGGTTGTGAGAGAAACAGGGGGTCATTTACAGAGAGAGAATGCAAGAGAAACGGCGGGGCCATTTACAGTGAGAGGGTGTAAGAGAAACAACAGGTCTTCTTACAGTGAGAGTGCAAGAGAAACAGCACGGCTTTTAACAGTGAGAAAATGTGAGAGAAACAGTGGGGCCATTTACAGCGAGAGGGTGTAAGAGAAACAGCAGAGCCATTTACAGGGTGAGAATGTGAGAGAAACAGTGGGGCCATTTACAGCAAGAGGGTGTAAGAGAAACAGCGGGGCCATTTACAGTGAAAGGGTGTAAAAGAAACAGTGGGGCCATTTACAGTGAAAGGGCATAAGAGAAACAGCGGAGCCATTTACTATGAGAGAGTGTGGGGGAAACAGAGGGGCCATTTACAGGGTGAGATTGAGAGAAACATGGGGTCATTTACAGTGAGAAAGTGTAAGAGAAACAGCAGGGCCTTTTACAGCAAGAGTGCAAGGGAAACAGTGTGGCTTTTAACAGTGAGAAAATGTTAGAGAAACAGGGGGCCTTTTACAGTGAGAGGGTGAGAGAAACAGCGGGGCCATTTACAGAGTGAGAATGTGAGAGAAACAGTGTGGTCATTTACAGTAAGAGAGAAACAGTGGGATCATTTACAGCAAGAGAGTGTGAGAAAATAGCAGGCCATTTAGAGGGAGAGAATGTGAGAGAAACAGCGGGGCCATTTATAGCGAGCGTGCAAGAGAAACAGCTCGGCCTTTAACAGCAAGAAGGTGTGTGAGAAACAACGGGGCCATTTATAGCAAGAGTGCAAGAGAAACAGCGCGGCCTTTAACAGTGAGAGAGTGTGAGAGAAACAGCGGAGCCATTTACAGCAAGAGTGCAAGAGAAACAGGGGACCATATACAGCGAGAGTGTGTGAGAGAAACAGCGGGGCCATTTACAGGGTGAGAATGCAAGAGAAATAGTGTGGTCATTAACAGTGTGACAGAAACAGCATTGTCATTTACAGCGACTGAGTGTGAGAGAAACAGCATTGTCATTAACAGTGAGAAAGTGCAAAAGAAACACCATGTCATTTACAGCGAGAGAGTGTGAGAGAAACAGCGGGGTCATTTACAATGAAAGAGTGTGAGAGAAGCAGTGGGGCCATTTACAGGGTGAGAAGTTGAGAGAAACAATGTGTTCATTTACAGTGAGAGATTGCAAGAGGAGTGTGGCCTTTAACAGTGAGAGAGTGAGAGAAGAGTTTGAGACCATGAAAGAGCGAGAGTGGGAAAAGAGCACGGAGAGCAGCTGATTGTTGAGTAGGATTGGTGAGTATCTCTAGTCTTGAAAGTAGGCTCTTTAGTTTGTGTTTAGATCTCTAGTCTTGTTTTTCTCTTTTTCTTAAAGATAGTTTGTTAAGTATAAGATAAATATTGGTCCGTATAAAAAATAATTATAATAAAGTGTAACGAGTGGGGATACCAGAATAATTAATTAATACATTGAATAAAATACAATAGCAAAGGCAGAACGGGTGATGTGTTGCTGCTGCAGCATGTGGGTGGCTGGACACCAAGGTGATCCAGGGCTAACACATCTGTACCAAATGTTTGCAGCTCAAGGAACTTCAGATCCAAGTTGAGGAGCTGGAGTCCAAGCTGCAGACATTGTGCCACATCAGGGAGGGGGAAAGTTACCTGGACACTTTGCTCAGAAGGCGATCACACTCCTCAGATTACGTAATTCAAATTTGGTCTGTGATCAGCAAAAGGAGGATGTAACTGCAGGTGAAGCCGGTTGGGGACCCAGGGGGTAGCATTCAAGGAGCCTTTGCCCCTGCAGCTGTCCAACAGTTACAAGGTTCTTGCAAGCTGTGTGGATGAGATTGGGGACTGCAGGGAGGATGAGCGAACTGACCAGGGCACCATGGTACAGGGACCCATTCAAGTAGGGGGAGAAAATAGGAAATAGTAGTGGTAGCGGGATAGATCCTGTTCCCTGCAGCCGTGAGCGTTAGTCCCGAAGGCTGTGTTGCCTGCCCAGTGCCAGGTTAAGGATATTTGGATATTTCCTCAGGGCTGGAGAGGAATATGGAGTGGGAGGGAAGGGATCCAGATATCATCATCCATGTTGGTGCCAATGACATTGATAGGACTGGAAACGAGGTTCTGCTAAAAGAATTTGAACAGTTAGGAGCTAAATTAAAAAGCAGAACCTCCAAAGTAACAATCTTGGGTTTGCTACCTGAGCCAAGGGAAAACTGGCATAGGGTAAATAAAGTCAAGGAGTTAAATGCATGGTTCAGAAATTGGTGTGGGAGGAATGGGTTTCAGTTCATGGGGCGTTGGCACCAGTACTGGAATAGAAGAGAGCTGTTCCAGTGGGACAGCTTCACTTAAAACGTTTTGAGATCAGTGTCCTGGTGAATTGAATATATAGGGTTGTAGAGAGTGCTTTAATCTAAATGGATGCGCGGGGGGTGGGGGGGGCGTGGTTCTGGAAAGGGGATATGTAGATTACAAAGCAAAAGGATATGGCAGCATTGCAGGGCAGCTATTTAGGTAAAGATACCCAGAGGATGACAGGAAGGGACAGAACATACATACATACATAAAATAACAACATCAAATAGGTCAAAAGGGGAAAAAAATGGTAAAAAGGCTAAATTAATGGCTCTTTACTTAGATGCACGTAATGTTCAGAACAAATTAAGTGAATTAACGGTACAAATAGAGGTTAATGGGTATGATCTTATAGCCATTACAGAGATGTGGTTACAAGGAGATCAAAGCTAGGAACTAAATATTCAGGGGTATGTGACCTTTTGAATGGACAGGCAGGACGGAACGGGTGGAGGGGTAGTTTTGTTAGTGTGAGATGGAATAAGTACGGTAGCAAGAAAGGATCTTGGATCAGAAGATGCAGAATCCATATGGATGGAGGTAAGAAATAACAAGGGGAAGAAGACACTGATGAGAATCACCTATAGCCCCCCTAACAGTGGCTATACTGTAGGAAGGAGAATAAATCAGGAGATAATGACGGCATGTAAAAAAGACAGTACATTAATCATGGGTGACTTTAATCTTCATGTAGATTAGGAAAACCAAACTTGCAGAGGTAGTCACGAGCAAGAATTCATGGTGTATTTAGTTCAGTTTCTTAGAACAATATGTTGTAGATCCAACCAGGGATCAGGCTATTTTGGATCTGATAATGTGTAATCAGGCAGGTTTAATAAATGATCTCAGAGTAAAGGATCCCCTAGGAAACAGTGACCATAACATGGTAGAATTTAGCATTCAGTTTGAGTGTGAGAAACTTGGGTCATAAACAACTGTGCTAAACTTAAATAAGGGTAATTACGATGGAATGAGGGCAGAGTTGGCTGGAGTGGATTGGGCAACGAGTTTAGCAGAAAAGACGGTTGATGAACAATGGCAGATGTTTAAGAAAATAATACATGACTCTCAACAAAGATATATCCCTGTGAGCAAGAAGGATTCAAGGAAGGGGATAACCATTGTTAACCAAGGAAGTTAAGACAGCATCAAATTTAAAGAAAAACATACAATGTGGCAAAGTTTAGTGGTAAACCAGAGGATTGGGAAAGTTTTTAAAACCAACAAAAGATTACCAAAAAATAAATAAAGAGGGAGAAAATAAACGTGGAGGGTAAAGTAGCAAGTAATATAAAAACGGACAGTACGAGCTTCTTTAAATATATAAAAAGGAAGAGAGAGGCCAAAGTGAACATAGGCCCCTTAGAGAATGAGGCTGGGGAAATAATAATGGGGAACCAGAAAATGGCAGAGGAGTTGAATAAATACTTTGTATCAGTCTTCATGGTAGAAGATACTAATAGCATTCCAAAGATACTAAATAATCAAAGGGCAAAAGTGAGGGAGGAAATAAATACAATAACTATCAGTAGAGAAAAAGTACTAGGGAAACTAATGGGGCTAAACACTGATAAGTCCCCTAGGCCTGATGGGTTGCATCCTAGTATATTAGAGGATATAGCTGCAGAGATAGTGGATGCACTGGTAGTAATCTTCCAAGAATCCTTAGATTCTGGAAACGTCCCAGAGGATTGGAGAACAGCCAATGTAACACCCTTATTCAAAAAGGGAGGGAGCTAAAAACAGATAACTATTGGCCAGTGCCAGTAACATCTGTCATTGGGAAAACGTTGGAGTCTGTTAAAAAGGATGTAATAGCAGAGCATTTAGAAATGTAAAATATAATCAAGCAGAGTCAGAATGGCTTCATGAAAGGAAAATCATGCCCGACAAATTTATTAGAATTCTTTGAGGAGGTAACAAGCAGCATAGATAGAGGGGAACCAGTAGCCATAATATATTTGGATTTCCAAAAGGCATTCAATAAGGTACCACACATCAAGTTACTTAATAAGATAAGAGCCAATGGTATTGGGGATAGTATATTAGCATGGATAGAGGATTGGCTAACTAATAGAAGACAGAGAGTTGGGATAAGGGGACCATTTTCGGGATGGCAACCTGTGATTAGTGGAGTGCCACAGGGATCAGTGCTGGGGCCATAATTATTTACAATATATATTAATGACTTAAATGAGGGAAATGATTGCACTATCGGCAATTTTGCGGATGACACAAAAATAAGTGGGAAGGCAAGTGGTGAGGATGACAAAAGGAGTCCACAGAGGGATATAGACAAGTTAAGTGAACGGGCAAAAACTTGGCAGATGGAATATAATGTGGAAAAGTGTGAGGTTATGCACTTTGGCAGGAAGAATAGAAGAGCTGAAAATTATTTAAATGGATATAGACTGCAGAAGGCAGCGGCACAGAGGGATTTGGGAGTCCGTGTGCATGAATCCCAAAAATCTAACATACAAGTTCAACAGGTAATAGGAAAGGCAAATGGAATGTTGGGCTTTATTTCAAAGGGAATAGAGTATAATAGTAGGGAAGTCTTGCTAAAACTATATAAGGCACTAGTTAGACCACACCTAGAATGCTGTGAACAATTTTGGTCCACTTACCTAAGGAAAGATATACTGGCATTAGAGGCAGTCCAGAAAAGGTTCACTAGGTTGATCCCGGGTATGGAGGTGTTTTCTTATGAGGAGAGGTTGAGTAGGTTGGGTCTGTACTCATTGGAATTTAGAAGAAAGAGAAACAACCTTATTGAAACATATAAGATTCTTATGGGGCTTGACAGGGTAGATGCTGAGGGAAAGTCTAGGACCGGAGGGCATAGTCTCAGAGTAAGGGGGTGCCCATTTAAATCAGGGATGAGAAGGAATTTCTTCTCTCAGAGGGTAGTGAATCTGTGAAATTTTTTTCCACAGAGGGCTGTAGAGGTTGGATCGTTAAGTATACTCAAGGCTGAGATAGACAGATTTTTAATCAGCAAGGGAATCAAGGGTTATGGGGAAGAGACAGGAAAGTGGAGTTGAGGATTAGCAGATCAGCCATGATCTCCTTGAATTGCTGAGTAGTCTCGATGGGCCGAATGGTCCACTTCTGCTCCTACATCTTATGGTCTTATGGCAACCCCACATGAACAGTTTCAGGAGGCTCGATCGGATTAAGTTCCAATAAGGTACTTATCATTGTCGGGCCTCTCGGCTCCTCTGAGGGGAAGTCTATATGCAGGGCAAATATCCTGCCCTGGAGATCTGCCAGGTCACATCCTAAACACCACCATCATGATCTCTGGATACGACCTGTCCCATGGTAGGACAGACTCAGGAAAGGTGATGGCACAATGGTATAGATTCGGGAGGGAGATGCTCTGGGAGTCCTCAACGTTGACTCCAGACGCCATGAAGTCTCATCGTATCAGGTCAAACATGGGCCAGGAAACCTCCTGCTGATTAGCACTTACCACCCCCAGCCCACCCACCTCAACTGATGAATCAGTGTTCCTCCATGTTGAACACCACTTGGAGGAGGCATTGAGGGTAGCAAGGGTGCAGAATGTACTCTCAGTGGGGGACTTCAATGACCACCACCAAGAGTGGCTCAGTAACACCATTACTGATCGAGATGGCTGAGTCCGAAGGGACATAGCTCCTATTCTGGCTCTGCGGCAGGTGGTGAGGGAATCAACAAGAGGGAAAAACATACTTGGCCTCATCCTCACAAACCTGAGTGCCTCAGAAGCATTTGCCCATGACAGCATCAGTAGGAGTGACCACCACACAGTCATATTGGAGACAAAGTCCCACCTTCACATTGAGGATACCCTCCATCATGTTGTTTGGCACTAACATCGTACTAAATGGGATAAATTTCAAACAGATCTAGCAACTCAATACTGGGCATCCATGAGGCACTGTGGGCCATCAGCAGCAGCAGAATTGTACTCAACCACATGGCAGCAGTCCAAATGTAGGCAAGGAAACTTCCTGCTCACTGCCATGTACCACCCTCCCTCAGCTGATGCATCAGTGCTCCTCCATGTTGAGCAGCACTTGGAGGAAGCACTGAGGGTGGCAAGCGTGCAGAATGTACTCTGGGTACATCTTCAATGCCCATCACCAAGCATGGTTTGGTAGCACCACGACTGACCTAGGTGGCCTAGTCCTAAAGCACATAGCTGCTAGATTGGGTCTGCGGCAAGTGGTGAGAAAACCAACAAGACGGAAAAACAGACTTGACCTCATCCTCACTAACCTGCCTATTGCAGTTGCATCTGTCCATGACAGTATCAGTAAGAGTGGCCACCGCACAGTCATTGTGGAGACAAAGTCCCACCTTCACATTGAGGATACAGTCCATTGTGTTGTACAGCACTGGAATGATGCTAAATGGGAGAGATTTCGAACAGATCTAGCAACTCAAGACTGGGCATCCATGAGGCACTATGAGACATCAGCAGGAGCAGAATTGTACTCAGTCACAATCTGTAACCTCATGGCCTGGCATATCCTCCACTCTACCATTCCCATCAAGCCAGAGGATCAACTCTTGTTCAATGAAGAGTGCAGGAGGGCATACCAGGAGCAGCACCAGACATACCTAAAAATGAGGTGTCAACCTGGTGAAGCTATAACACAGGACTACTTGTGTGCCAAACAGCATAAGCAGCAAGTGGTAGACAGAGCTAAGTGGTCCCACAGATCTAAGTTCTGCAATCCTGGTACATCCAGTCATGGATGGTGGTGGACAATTAAACAACTCACTGGAGGAGGAGGCTCCATAAACATTCCCATCCTCACTGATGGAGGAGCACAGCACATCAGTGCAAAAGATAAGGCTGAAGCATTAGCAACAATCTTCAGCCAGAAGTGCTAAGTGGATAATCCATCTCAGCCTCATCCAGAAGTCCCCAGCTTCACAGAAGCCTGTCTTCAGCCAATTTGATTCACTCCACGTGAAATCAAGAGATGGCTGAAGGCACTGGATATTACAAAGGCTACGGGCCCTTACAATATTCTGACAATAGTACTGAAGCCTTGTGCACCAGAATTTGCCACACCCCAAGCCGAGCTGTTCCAGTACAGCTACAGCACTGGCATCTACCTGGCTATGTGAAAAATTGCCCAGGTATGTCCTGTACACAGAAAGCAGGACAAATCCAACCTGGCAACTGCTGCCCTAGCAATCTACTCTTGATTATTAGTAAAGCGATGGAAGGTGTCACCAACAGTGCTATCAAGCGGCACTTGCTTAGCAATAACCTCACTGACGCTCAGTTTGGGTTTTGCCAGAGCCACTCAGCTCTTGACTTCATTACAGCCTTGGTACAAACATGGGCAAAAGAGCTGAACTCCCGAGGTGAGGTGAGAGTGACTGCCCTTGACATCAAGGCCGCATTTGACCGAGTGTGGCATCATGGAGCCCTAGCAAAACTAAATGTGAATCAGGGAGGGAACTCTCCACTGGTTGGAATCATACCTAGCACAAAGGAAAATGGTTATGGGTGTTGGAGGTCAGTCATCTCAGTTCCAGGACATCACTGCAGGAGTTCCTCAGGACAGTCTCCTTGGCCAAAACATCTTCAATTGCTTCATCAATGACCTTCCTTCCATCATTAAGTCAGAAGTGGGGTTGTTCACTAATGATTGCACAATGTTCAGTACCATTCATGACTCCTCAAGTACTGAAGCAGTCCATGTCCAAATGAAGCAAGACATGGACAATTTCCAGGCTCTGGCTGACAAGTGGCAAGTAACATTCCTGCCACACAATTGCCAGGCAATGACCATCTCCAACAAGAGAGAATCTAACCATCAATCCTTCATATTTAATGGCCTTACCATTGCTGCATCCCCCACTATCAACATCCTGACCAGAAACTGAACTGGACTAGCCATATAAATGCTGTGGCTATAAGAGCAAGTCAGAGTCTAGGAATCCTGTGGCGAGTAATTCACCTTCTGATTGCCCAAAGCCTGTCCACCATCTACAAGGCACAAGTCAGGAGTGTGACGGATTACCTCCACTTGCCTGGATGAGTGCAACTCCCACAATGCTCAAGAAGTTTGACACCATCCAGGGTATTTGATTGGCACCCCGTCCACAAACATTCACTCCCTCCACCATCGACAAACAGTGGCAGCACCGTGTACCATCCACAAGATGCAATGCAGGAACTCACCAAGTCTCCTTAGACAGCACCTTCCAATCCCACAACCACTACCATCTAGAAGAGCAAGGGCAGCAGACACATGGGGACATCACTACCTGGAAGCTCCCCTCCAAGTCACTCACCTTCCTGACTTGGAAATATATTGCAATTCCTTCACTGTCGCTGGGTCAAAATCCTGGAACTCCTTTCCTAACAGCATTGTGGGTGTACCTACACCACATGGACTGCAGGAGTTCAGGCAGGCAGCTCACCATTACCTTCTCAAGGGCAATTAGTGATGGACAATAAATGCTGGCCAAGCCAGCGACACCCACATCCCTTAAATCAATAAAAACTAAATACTCACCAGAATAATTACCAGCGGCAGTGGGATGAGACCCTTAACTGGCATTTAAGGGTTTCAATTGACCTCTGTGTAGGAATGCCATCTGTGGACCTCCTTGCCCTGGACTAAATCGGAGGGAGGCAAGAAGGCAGCAGGATCTCCACCCTGCAGCTTCCTGCCTGATCACACAGTCCATCCTGCCTCCAAACCCACCTTGAGGGGGTGCGGGGGGCAGAGAGGGAGTGGAGCGGGTCATTAAATTCCAAACCAAAGAAATATTATAGAAACAAATGATTTGCATTGACATAGTGCCATTCACAACCTTAGGACAAGCCAAACAGCTTAAAGACTAATGATTTACTTTTGAAGAGCAACCACTGTTGTAATGTAGGAAATACATTGGCTACTTTTCACACAGCAAGGTCCCATGAACAGTTATCTGGTAGTGTTAGTTGAGGAAAATAAAACAGCCAGGATACTGGGGAGTACTCTCCTTTTATTTGAATAGTGCCATGGGATTTTCTAGTCTACCTGAGGGGGCAGACTCCATTTACCTCTTGTTTAAAATATTCCACCTTCAACAGCACAGCACTCTTACAGTACTGCACTGGAATGTTAGCCTTGATTGAGTGCTCAAGTATCTTGAATGGAGCTTGAACCTATAACCATCTGACTCAGAATTGAGAGTTTAACCACCAAGGCACAGCTGGGACTTGTAAAATTGTTGACACATTAAATAAATATATCAATATTAAATATGTAAGTGATATATTAAATATCTCCACCATAATGTGAATCAATAAGTTGAAGTGACTGAATAACACGAACAGAAGTAAATCTATGTTGCATAAACAAGTACTTCAAAGTGCTTAACTCTGAGGTTTAGTACTGGGCAGAATATTACCACCCACTCACCCCGGAGGCAAGTTGACGAGGAGCCGACCTGTTCTACTCTCGCCTGCCCCACAGCCGTAACATACTGTGAACAAGCTAAATTGATGCAGTGTGGGACTTCCAACCTTCACTGGTGACAAAGTCCTGCCTTCAGGAGCTGCCAGCCAATCGATGTGATTATTTACTTAAATATGGCAGGCAGGCTGACGGTTTCGGCATCCACAACCCACCGACCACACCCCTAACCCCGCACCCCCCGCCCCCCCCAACCCGCCCCCCATGTTGTGGGGGTGGGCTCAGGTATGGGCAGGAAGGTGGCGGGTGGACGCTCACCCTATTTCCCATGACCCCCCACTCCCACCAAAGCACGTTCAGCAGGGGCACATAAAATGCAGCCCACTGCCATAAATGTGATAAATGTGCGTAATTAGAAAATGAAAATTTAGTAAACCATTTCTATTTATAGATTTGAGAAGCCCACTTTTTTCCTCCAGTGCTGTCAGAATACAATGCCAAATTCATTAGCATGCTTGAACGTACATGAATATACATAATGCCTCAATGAGGCCACAGATTTAAGTAATTAAACCAATTTCTGATTCTATATTGTAACTTACTGCTAGTGGTAGGTTCAGCTTCTACATGTTGAATAATTGCAGCATTCCTCCTTGGAGGAGAATGTGAAGACGTGACTGTATGAAAGGCCTTAACAGACTTCATCAAAAAAAAATCACCCCTTAATTATTAAGGGTCCCAGTAGTCCATGATAAACATCTGACAGTGAAGGTTCAATGACCTTCCTTGTGATGTCTTATATGATGCGTGTTACTTACAACGACAGTGTCTTGAAATAATACTTTGGAGATGATGACATGCAATATTTCCAGGGCTGTGTCAAACATTTGAGATGTATTTTCCTCTTGGACCCAAGAAATATGTCAACTTCAGCAACTGAAATTATATTGCAGCCACAAAGGCAATATAAAGACCAGTTACAATAAAATTAAACATCATTGAAACTCTTGAAAAATTACTAACACAAAGAAACTCAATTTGACAACATATCAAGTGCAGTATTTCTCTATTGTTTGCACCATTCTTTATCATTTTATTTTACAGTCAATGGAAATGAGGTGTAAAAACATTGCAAAACTGCAAGGGAAATGCAGTACTCAAAATTGCATCAAGTAAGTTAATCTGACTGCAATATTTGCATTAGGACTATTTGTTCCTATGATTGCTGTAGCAGTCAAAGAGTTCTTTTGCGGTGAAAGACAAATCACATTTTAAATTTTCATGCGACATTCTGACAACATTTTCCTCATTTAAGATCTTTGTTATTATTTTTATGTGCACTTGTAAATAATAGACATCACGCTAAAAAAAAACTCACTTAGGGAACACACTGTTGGGTAATGTTACATTGTAATTAACTTGCCTCACTGTTACTTAAACAACATGCACTAACCTGTTACAGCAGAATAATGCCAGTGGCATGGGTTCAATCCCTGTACCGGCAATGGTACTTCATGAAGGCCTGTCTCCTTACATTGCCCCCATGCTTGACATGGAGTGGTGCCCCTCAAGCTGTATAACCAATCGTCTCGAGAGAGCGATGACTATGACCCTTTAATGATGTCTACGGACTGTAATGGTACCTGCAGTCTGTATTCTAATTCGATTCACCTATCACCCTGTGCTCACTGATTTACTGAATCAAAGAATTGTTACAGCGCAGTGCATTCCAGATCTTAGCCAGTCACTGCATGAAAAAGTTTTTCTTCATGTCACTTTTGTTTCTTTTGCCAATTACTTTACATCTGTGCCCTCTCATTCTCAATCCTTTCATAAGTGAGTACAGTATACATTTGTTCCCGGTCTGACTATTTTTTAAAATTCTCACCCCGTTTTCAAATCTTTAAATGGTTTTGCCCCTCCCTAACTCTATAATCTCTGCCAAACTTAAAATCCTCTGAGATAGGCACTCCTCTTGACATCCCTCATTTTTCATGGGTCTACCATTGGTGGCTGTGCCTTCAGTTGCCTAGGCCCTAAGTTCTGAAATTCTGTCAATAATCCTCTCCACTTCTCTTTCCCCCTTTAAGGTCCTCCTTGAAACCTACTTCATTAACCAAACCTTTAGGTTATCTGTCCCAGTATCTCCTTATCAAATTTTGTTTGATAATTTTTTGGCCTGCTGCAATGTTCCAGTGAAGCTCAACGCAAACTGGAGGAACAGCACCTCATCTTCCGATTAGGCACTTTACAGCCTTCCGGACTGAATATTGAGTTCAACAATTTTAGATCATGAACTCTCTCCTCCATCTCCACCCCCTTTCCGATCCCCCTTTTTTCCAATAATTTATATAGATTTTTCTTTTCCCACCTATTTCCATTATTTTTGAATGTATTTCTATCCATTGTTTTATCTCTACCTTTTAGCCTATTTTGATCCCTTCCCCCCACCCCACTCCCACTAGGGTTATCTGTACTTTGCTCGTCCTGCTTTCTACCCTTAATGTCACCTATTAGCACATTCCTTAGATAATATCACCACCTTCAACACCTCTTTGCCCTTTTGTCTATGACATCTTTTGGCAATCTCCATCTATCACTGGCCCTCTATCCAGCTCTACCTGTCCCACCACCCACCCACCCACCCCCACCACCACCACCAACTCCCCCCCCCAACCCCGCCACCCCCCCCCCACCTCCCCCCCCCCCCCCCCCCCCCCACCCCACCCCACCTTAAACCAGCTTATATTTCATCTCTCTATTTTTTCTTAGTTCTCTTGAAGAGTCTTTCAGACTCGAAACGTTAACTGTGTCCCTCTCCGCAGATGCTGCCAGACCTGCTGAGTTTTTCCAGGTATTTTTATTTTTGTTTATGTTTTGGATTTCCAGCATCCACAGTTTTTTGCTTTTATCTTTTTGTTTGATAATTGCTCCTTTAAAGCTCTGTAGAACATTTTACTACATTAAAGATATAACATAAATGTAAGTTGCCCTTGTTATTGTTGTTATATTATTTTTCTTAGTATCATTTATTAATTGCCTAAATATGCAGATTATTGGTGAGCTGGTGATATGAAGCATTGAATTATCAAGTAATACCACATAGTGGGAAAATGAAGACTCAGCCTTTGAGCACTTGATCTGCACTGTGGGAGTCAGGATGAGCTATCGCCTGGTCACTATTATATGCCTCCATGCAGCTATCTGAAAATAAGCATTGCAGTGACCTGGAAGGACGGTGCCACCTATTTGTCAGCCAAAGGAAGTGTGTGGTTCAACATCATATAGATGATTAAGTAAAAGCAGGAAATATTAGCATTTCACATCAAACCATGAATTGCAAATTAACATACAAATATCCAGTTTATTAAAATACTGTAAGCAGATTACATTCTATCTACAGCACAGAAATAGGCCATTCAGCCCAACTGGTTTATGTCTCTGTTATTGTTGCATATCAGCCTCCTCCCACCTTACATCACCTAACCCTACCAACATATGCCTCTATTAATTTCTCCCTCCTACTTTTATCTCGCTTTCTTGTGGTAAATATGGTTTCATATTTCAAAGGTAATATACCTTTAAGAATAATGCTTGTTAATTAAGATCACATGATCTTAGTACCCAATAGGAGAGTAGTGTGGGATACCTCTATAGTTAGTAGTGTAGATGTGGGGTCTATGGTGAAAGCACAAGTGTAGTTGCTGCTGAGTACCTTTGGAAATAAACTTAAAATTTCCACTGAAGAAGTGTCTGCTGGTCAACTGTATCATTTGTACCAACTCAACAGCCTCTCACAACAAACTGGTGACGAGGATCCACAGGATCCAACATTTTTCTTTAAAGCATCTATGCTATTTGCTTCAACTGCTCTCTGTGATAGCGATTCCACATTCTAACTACTCTCTGAGTAAAGAATATTGTATGCATTAAGATATTAATATATAGTGGGCCTGAAACTGATCCTGCACTTAATTGATATTGTGTTCACTGATGCCCTCTTATTCTGATCCCCCGCACAGCAAGCAAGGTCAAGGACAGGGCATCTAACTAGCATGGGGTGGTGAATTCCTGCATAACTAGGAGCGCATCTTGAACACCTGGCATCCCACACAATCTGCAAACTCCGGCACCTGGTGCCATCTAGTTTGAGGAGTCGGTGGTCTAGTCGGTGGTCTATTTGAAGAAATATGAACACAGTGCAGACATGCATGAAGGCTGTATCCCTATCTGGGTGTCAATGATTGACTATGCATCATACTCAATTGTTACATGATAACTTGAGGTGCAAAGGATGAGCCACATGGTTGCTTGAGGAATGGCATGGGTGAAAAGTAGATTTGAAGTAGTCAATATTTTGCAGCAAGAAACCTTTAGGCCATCCATAAAAATATATGGTATAACTGGACAGTTTGCTAGAATCCTTTGTGTGTAAGTTCTCCTTCTGACTCCAGGTCTTGCGAGGAGTTTGCCCATCATTTTGCCTGCCAGCCTCCTGCTACTATAAATGTTGCTGCAGTGTAGGAAGAGTGTCCTGAAATGTCGCCACATGCAATTGCATGTAAACTTTGCCATCCTTGTAAAGGGGAACGACTGTTCAATCACTTGCCCACAGGATCAGTTTTGTTCTTCCATGTTGCATTTCCTTGCAATTCATTTACTTTTCCATTTCCTGAGGCTCAGAAATATGGGAAATTGATTTTGAAGTTTGATAAAATGGGAAAAGATATTTTATCTCTAAGTGCAGAGGTTCGTCCGTATATATGTATATACGTGCGTATCTCTTCAATGTCAGCTTACTGGCCAGAAATTGTATGCTCCATTGAACTTGATCCCTGCACAAGGACAAAGATGTAATGGCAGCTCTGCATAAGTATCCTGATGAGCTACAACACAAATATTAAGCTGGTCAGTGCAATGTTACACTGGAGTTGGTTTTGCCTGCAATGCTACCTAAAAAGTAACATTTGTTTCAAAACCTCAGTATCAGTATTCAAGTTGTTTGAGAGATAAAAGAAACTAACACACTTTCATATCATCATTGGTTTTTGATGTGATTTTGGGGAGCAAACACTTTGAAGCCCATTTAATTCACTTGCGTTTATATGCAACCAAGTACAGCATATTTTGAATGAGAACATTGTTTTTGGGTTTATTAGGAAATACCAGGTGTTATCAGGTTGGTGTGCATGAATGCTATGACATCTTGCTTCTGCAGTAAGTAGAAACTAGAATGCAATAGTAAGAATATTTTTTTTGCTTGTTTTTCATTAGTTTGTCACATTTTCAATGCTGAACTAATGCTCTCCTTCTAATTGCATAGGCTGTTCTGCTTTGTAAGGTAAGCATCAGAATGCATAGAACCAGCTAAGTACTTTTACTGGGCCTAAAGTAGAATCCAATGAGAGATCTGTGGATCAGTTACTATCAGAATATTGGAAAAATCAAGAAGCTCGTGTCAGTGAATCACATCAAAAAGTATCATGGGTGTGGAATTTTCATGGTTCACCAGTGGCCCTGTCCAACCGAGCCCCAATCCTAATAGGGGGTAAAAGTGTCACGGGGAGGGCACCTGTTTTGTATGAAGTCACATCGCTGGCACCTGTGAGACTGCATGGGCCAGTAGCTCTATTTATCACCTGCTTTTCCCTCCCTTGGTTTAATGAAGTTGACAAAGTGGGAACTGCAACAGGAAGCCCTTACCCCTGGCTCCATTCCCCCTGGCTTTGGGGGCGGGGGGTTCTCCATTTGCAGCAGATGGAGTTTCCACTGCAGGTGAAGCCCCCTAGAAATTCCCAGCGAATCACAGGACATGACATATCCATGACCCATTTCCATTGCACTGCTGCCAGGGTCACAGACTCCTGCAAATGCACACCCACAGGACTGTTGTCAACCACACTCCAGTAAGTTAAAATTGGCTACTGTGGTGGCAAGAGTTAAATGGTTAAGATGATTAACCAGGAGGTCGAAGCTAAATATTCAGTCATGGATGATGCACTGCTGACCTCATTCACAAGGTTAATTAGTGTATTATGAGAAGGATATTCAATGTTTGTATTCACATGGTAATGTAATCAGAAACCAATTCATTGTATTATTATATCCACGGCAGTACTGACACTTAGGCTAGCTGTAAAAACATCAAGATACGTCTGAAGCATGAACTTAGGAAATTTGGGACTAGCCAAAGAGTTTTAACCTACAGAAAGAACTATAATAAATAGCATAATAAACAGGATAAAAATAAATTATGATATACGAATGAATAGCAAATACATTCAATTAAAATTCAATTATTTCAACATGTTCCTAAACTAGCCTGTATTATCAGGAAAAGACATCAAAGAGTAGAAATGACCGTGAATAATGCTATCATACAAATGCTTAATGCACCATATCAGATTTCTCTCTCCACTATTTTTAACAAGGGAACTAAACCAATTTTGTATACACCATTAATTCAGCCTTGATTTAAAAGGTACTTCAGTTAATACTTACCCGCCCCTTTCTTCCACATGCTAAATGAGCTGTTCTGAGTCAGTCTTGGTGCTATTTGTTATGGAGCTACAGTGGCTAGTGTCCTTGCTTCTGAGCCAGAAGACCTGCAGGTCCAAGGCCCACTCCAGGGGCAGGAGATTGAGGTCAGATGGGTGCGGTGGGCGGGCCCAGGAGTGGCCGGGAAACGGTCCACTGCCGATGACTTTAATTAAGGCCCACCCAGCATATTACACGGTCGGGATGGGCCAGGCAGCGGTGGGGGTATTCCAGCTGTTGGGTCCAATGGTGACCTGGAGCTGGTTTAAAAATGGCCCAGCCAGCCCCCTGGAAGGTTGCCATGGAAGAACTTCTCCTCTGTGTTCTCAATATTGAAGTTATGGAATCCAGGGCAGCTGGACACGACAGGCAGGAGAGCAGGTCAGGTGGGCACTCGGACCCCGCTTTTCAGACGAGTGCCTCGCTGTCCTCCTGGAGGAGGTGGCTGCCAGGAGGGACACTCTTATCCCCAGGGATGGGAGGAGGAGGAGGCCACCGCAACCTCACCAAAAGGTGGGAGGAGGTGGCAGCGCTGATGAGCGGACATGAAATTATGCAGCACACATGGGTGCAGTGCCGGATGCACTTCAATGACCTGCTGCGCTCAGGAAGGGTAGGTAGTGTGTTGACATGGGTCAGTGCGCAGAAATGTTAAGGTGTGGCCATCCCATCATGGATCTCAAGGATGCTAGAGTCTGAGCGCCAAATGCCGGAGCTGGCCAAGGGGATGCGCCCTGGCTGCTTGGACTGAGTGTCTTGCGGCTCAAGGGCTACAACTCAGATGTACCCTGTGAGGTGTTCCTCAGCTGGGGCTGGCCAGGCTGCAATGGTGCTGCTGGTAGAGAGTGGACCAATCAATGCTCCTCTTTGCTTTCAGGAGAAGACAAACCATAGCCAAGCAAAGAGGGTATGTACTGATCTCCAACCTCCTGCTACTCAACAGGTTCAAGCAAGATGCCCTCGAGCTCAAGAGCCAGCACACTTCACGTGCAACCGGGCATGGAGAGGTGGGATTGCCAGGCAAAGGTAAAAGCGCAGTGCACAGAGGTGAGACTTTTGGCTTGTGCTACCGTTCTTGTGTAGTCTCTTCAATGATTTGAGTCTCAAATCTGGAGTCCCCATTGATCATTGAAAGCCGAAGGCACCATGATGCAGATCTCTATTGTCTCACTAGGGTGCCTGGCATGCACAGTGACAGTGTGCTGACTTTAACTAATGTCATGTCCTTCTCCTCCTTTTTAGATTCGCCAGCAGATGTTCACTCTGTAGACCCCAAAGTGCCATCCCTGACACTGAAGGATCACCAGGCTTCGCTTGCACCTACATCACACCCACTCTCTGAAGGAGGCATCAGTGCAGATACCCATGCCTCAGTGGGCATTAGATTGGTTGCTAGTATCTCGGTGCACATTGGTGAGGGCACTTCACACTAGCTTGAGGTGCAGGCGGAGGCAGAGAATGCCCAGGGTGGCGGCAGTCAGAGGACTGCTGGGGACCAGGACGATACTCGTTCGAAGGCAGATGATGAGACTCTGGAGCTGTCCATTAGGCAGCAGATGCTGGACGTCCAACAAGGTGTGCAGGAGGATCTGGCAGAGAACCATGAGGGTAGGCGTGCCATGGTCTCTGTTGTGGAGGAGTCCATGTGAGCACTGTGTTGACCCTCATGGCCAAGCGCACTGCATCCTCCATTGAGAGGGTGCTGACATGCAACCACAATCAGTGACACATGATCTGGAGGGTATTGGTGTGCAGCATAAGACCATAAGACATAGGAGCAGAAATTAGGCCATTCAGCCCATCGCGTCTGCTCCGCCATTCAATCATGCTGACAAGTTTCTCAACCCTATTCTCCTGCCTTCTCTCCGTAACCTTTGATCCCCATACCAATCAAGAACCTATCTATCTCAGTCTTAAATACACTCAATAACCTGAATCAATCACCCCCTCTACGGTCCAGTTATCAGAAGCGCATCTTGAGAAGATCGATGGATCTTTCTACCAACGCCCTTGTGGAGACATGGCCCATATTGTAAGGCTTCTCTGCCTCTGTTCTTGGGTGATGGAGAGGCATCATGAGCCACCCCATCAACGGATAGCCCTTGTCACCCAGCAGCCATCAATCCAGTTGAGTTGGAGCACTGAGGAACTTCAGCACCTGGGAGTGTCTCAGGATGTAAGCGTCATGGGAACTGCCTGGGTACCTTGCACAGACTTGCAGAATCTGCATCCTGTGGTCATACACTATCTGCATGTTCATGGAGTGGAAGCCCTTCCTGTTGACGAAGGCACCCGGCTGATGTGTGCAATCAATGCAAAGCCTCTGGCTTGCTCAGCCTGGCTGGCCTCGTCCATATGGTAAAGGATAAAGGTCAGTACCTGCCTGCACAGAGCTTCTGTCACCAGCTTGACGCAACTGTGGATAGTTGATTGGGAGGCTCCACACAGATTCCCTACAGAGCCCTGGAAAGAGCCGGAAGCATGGAAATTGAGGGCCAATGTGACCTTCAAAGCCATTGGCATGGGGTGTCCACCCACACAATTGGAGCTGATCTCAGGGCTGATCCCCTGACAAATGGAGGACATGGTCTCCCTTGAGAGGCGGAGCCTCCTTTAGCTTTGCACCTTGAACATATTGAGGTAGCTGCATCGCCGCCTGTAAACCCTGGCAGTAGGATAGTGGTGTCTTCTGCGGCCTCTTCCACGTTGGCCTTCCTGTTGGCCTTGCACCCCTTGCACCTGCGCCTCTCCTCCCACAGGTCGCCCCCCATCGGCGACCCCAATCCCCATTACCAGGGTGACGGAAGGCTGCCTGATACCTGGAAGGGTCCACACGGTCTAAATCCTCCGGGGTCTTTGGAGACACCAAGGAGACCTGAAATGAAGCCTGGAAATGCTAAAAATGAAGCCCCGAACAGAGATAAAGCTGCCAAGTACCAATAAGTCACCAACAACAAACTATCTCCAAACTCCTCACTAATAACGCTGGCAATGCTGCTCAACCCTCTTATCACGCCCATGGATGAGGTTTTTGAAAATGTCAGCTGGCCCTCTGCCCGTTTTGCCCGTGCGACGAGAGTGAAATTGCACAGGCAATGAAAATCATCGTCATTTGGATTGTTCATGGCCTTAAGTGGCCTCTTAATTAATGGCGGGTGCGGCACCAACACCAGCTCCCGCCTGCCAAGTAAAATATCGCACAAGTGCACGATGACATCAGGACACTCTCCTGACGTCATAGCTCACAATTTTACGCCTACTCAGGTCAGGTGCGCACCTGCCCACGGAAAGTAAAATCCTGCCCCAGAGATTTTTTAGCTTGTCGGGTGGGTGCATGCCCGACCCTCTCAAGTGTTAAATAAAGTGCGTTGATGTCAGCCAAGCGTGCCAACATCAACGCGCACTCTTGCGATATTTCACTGGTGGGCACGTGAGGGAGACAGAGGCGCACCCATCATTAATTAAGTGGCCAGTTAATGTCCACGAGATAGCAATTGTTTCTGACTTTACGTAGCCCGTGAGATTTTTAGGCCATCACATGGGCAAAACAGGCAGGTGGGCAGCATCCATGGGCAGGATAAGAGGGGTCAGTGGCCTTGTCAAAGCGATTAGTGAGAAGTTCAGGATATCACTTGCTATTGGTTGCTTCTGTGAACAGGACAGCTTCATTTCACTTCAGAGCTTCATTCAGAGAATTTAGAGGCTTCAGTTCAGGACTCAGTGTTGCTTTCCAGGCCTCCAGAGGATTCACACCGTGTGGAGCCTTCCAGATATCAGACAGCCTTCCCTTACCCTGGTAATGGGGATTGTGGTCTCTGCTGGAGGCACCTCCTCTGAGGAGGAAGAGAGGGCCAGAAGGGAGAGGAGGCCAGGTGTCCCTATTCAGCTTCCTGGGGAGTGACCTGTGGGAGGAGAGGCATAGGCACAAGGGGCACAGGGCCAACAGGAAGTCCAAGGTGGAAGGGGCCGCAGAAGATGCCATTATCCTGCTGCCAAGGTTTACAGGCAGTGATGCAGCTACCTCAATATATCTAAGGTGCAATGCTGACGGAGGCTCCATCTGTCAAGGGAGACAGTGACCTCCATTTGTCAGGGAATCAGCCTGAGATCAGCTCTGACTGCGTGGGTGGACACCCCATGCCAGGGCATTGTAGGTTACAGTGGCCCTGAACTTCTATTCCTCCAGCTCTTTCCAGGGATCAGTGGGGGATCTGTGTGGAGTTTCCCAATCAGCTGTTCATAGTTGCGTCAAACGGGTGACGGATGCTCTGTTCAGGTGTGCATTTACTTTCATTCATTAGCATATGGACAAGGCCAGCCAGGCTGAGCGAGCCAGAGACTTTGCTGCGATTGCTGGGTTCCCCCATGTCCAGGGTGCAATCGACTGCACACATGTGGCCAACAGGTGAGCCTGGTGACTTCATCAACAGGAAGGGCTTCCACTCCATGAGTGCAGATAGTGTGTGACCACAGGATGCAGATTCTGCAAGTCTGTGCAAGGTACCCAGGCAGCTCTCATGATGCTTATCTCCTGCGGCACTCCCAGGTGCTGAGGGTCTTCAGTGCTCCAGCCCGGCTGGATGGATGGCTGCTGGGTGACAAGGGCTAACCCCGCAAAAGGTGACTCATGATGCCTCTCTGCCACCCAAGAACAGAGGCCGAGCAGTGGTATAATAGGAGCCATGCCTCCACAAGGGCTGTGGTAGAGAGATGCACTTCCGATGCCAAGGAGCGCACTCCAATAACCCCCAAAGCATGTGTCACTGATAGTGGCTGCATGCTGCCACTCTCCACAATCTGGCACTGGCAAAGAGGGACCCAGTGGAGGAAAAAGATCTTGAATCAGCTGCACAGGCAACAGATGATGAGTCCAGTAGTGAGTCTGAGGACCAGCACGGTGAGGAGAACGCTGAGGGCACAGATGCTGACCTGGGCAACCTCCAGGGAGACAGGGACACCTGGGATACTTTGATCCGACGCTCCTTTAGCTAGGCTACCAAATAAGAACCACTACCACATTCCAGCGTTGCAAGATCCATGCTCAATCCTTAACAGGACCATTTCCTTGGTCAACTACATACATACACTCTGTGCCTGTGCAATAACATTTCAGGAGACACACGTTCATCCTTACATCGCACCTACAGAACAAATGAAGCATACAGAGGCCAGGTGCACAAAATAACATCTGGTGAATGTGCAACTTTGCAGAAATTAATATTAACCGGGGTTTTCCATCACATCATTAAAAAAGAAAAGCAATTTGGGGGAGCCAAATATCACCCATGATAAGGCTGTGCTGTGTTTAAGGTGCTTTTAAGTTTTCCCTTGCGGGTGCTACAACTGGGTGCGCCCCCATCACTGGCACCAGCATTGGAGACAGCCTGCTCTTGTTGGCCTTGATGGACCTTGGCATCCTCTGGCCCCTGGAGCCTGTGCTGGCCCCACCTGACAGCCCTACTGGAACACATCTAAACCCTACAAACGAAACTAAACTAAACCCTACAAACCCTTCCCACAAGATCCTGGGAACTTATATCCCAGCCTCAAGGTTCTGGAGCACAGAAAACAGCATCATCTCCAGTCTGTCCCTGAGGTCTCAAGGGTTTCATTTGTTGTTGAGACATGGACTTATCTTGGGATGTTCATGCTAAGGAGAAAAACAGTTGCAGATAGGGGAGATGGTGTCATAGCAGTAATGTCACTAATGTCACAGAGACCTAGGCTAAAGACGTGGTGACATGGGTTCAAATCCCACCACGGCAGCTGGTGGAATTTGAATTCAGTTGATAAATCTGGAATATAAAGTTAGTCTCAGTAGTGGTGGCCATGAAACTATCATTGATTGTCATTAAAAAAACCCGTCTGGTTCACTAATGTCCTTTAGGGAAGGAAATCTGCTATCCTTACTTGGTCTGGCCTACATGTGATTCCAGGCCCACTGAAATGTGGTTAACCCTTAACTGACCTCTGGAATAACCTCGCAAGCTATTCAGTTCAAAGGCAATTAGGGATTCGCAACAAAATGCTGACATTACCAGCAATGCCCACATCCTGTGAAAGAATAAAGGAAAAAAAAACAGAAGCTGTCACATTCTTTGGGCAATCCTGCAATGAGGTAAACACTTCCCTGATGTTGACAAACAGGAGGGGTGCAGACTGCATCATGACTGCATGTTTTGAAAGATCGACATGCATGCCTGCACATAGTAATGATGCTCAGCAAGCATCCTTTTCAGAGCAACACCCAGGAGATCTTCGTCCCTGGCTCTTCGGAAAGGCTGTCAACACCTGAATTTATACTCATGACTGGCACGCTACTCATGCACTCTCCTCTCCTGTATCTCCCTCACTGTGTACATATCCCCAGCCTCAAATCTTTCTAGCCCTAGGTAAATGTTTCCAAGCTGATGAGCAGGGAAGAGGTGAATGACAGTATGCCCTAAAGCAGAAAAGTCAGGCTGTCAAATTTGTGTTCCACCTGAGGCTGCATTTGTCAGAACCAGCTGCAAGTACTAGTCATGTTGGCTGAGACTTGTATTGCCAGTTAATCATTTTATTCAACTCAGGAACACGGAGTCAGGAAATGCATTTTTAACTTAAATTCTCTGCTTAGTTTATTTAATGTTTCTACAACTTGTTATTCATAGGGCAATATTAGCCTTACACCACTTTCAAACTCTAATCTTTCTAGTGAATCGGGGTCACTCGCAAAACATGACTTGGTCCTTCTATTCCGGTGCATCTGGCCAGCTGCTGGATCCTCTTGGCCGAGGATAGCATTTTCATCTTTTCTACTTCAGGCTTTTATAACCCATTTGTTTATGATCAGTTTTCATCCTTGTCTTTTTTGAACCATCCTCATGACCATTTTTCTTATTACTTTTCTGCACTTTATTATCATCAAGTGTCAAATACACTTGGAATGCAGATGCCTGTTTTCCTGCATACTTCATCTTGGATAAAATGTTCTTTCTTATTCTTTGTCTGTTTGCTATCTCAGAGCAGCCTTTATCTGTATATAAATAAATATTCAAAACAGGACTAAACATTTGCTTTGTTTTGCCAGAAATTTTTATATAAGATTTTATTTGAGCCACAACACCCACAACTGCATCTTATCAGGCTTATATATTTTAATTGGCATGGGTTTTTAATCCTTTCTCAGGTTTCCAGAAGTTTAATTTTCCATAGTACAGAACAATAATTAATGTTAAACAACTAATATTTACTTCACTGCAAGTACTGCTGCCTCTTAAAGTTGCCTCAGCTTCCTGGAGCTATATATTTATTCCCCCCCGCCCCCCCCCCCCCATCCGCACCGTGTATTTCCCTAACTAAATCAGGATTTGTGCTTCTAGCCTGCCAATAATATGAAAGTTAATTGACCCTGAAAAACTCAATGCACTTCATGATTGCAAGGAAGTTCCACCCTGCCAACATTACCGGTGGAATTTTATGGCCCTGGCACAGTGGGGGTGGGACCGGAAAATATGGCAAGCCTTTCAAAACTCCATTGACTCTGGAGGGACCATAAAATCCCGCTGGCAGGAGGGGGCTGTAAAATTCCGCCCTACAATAGCTCAAAAAGGTTTGGGGCCAGAATGTCCTTGCAAAAGTAGGAGGCCAAAATTGTACAGGCTATTTGAACTGAGAACTTATGTAAGCCTTACATAATCCTATTATTGTGGTGCCAGTTTTGTACAGAATAATAAAGGGGATATTGAAATATAGTGGTTATCTACAGAAGCCTGGACTTATGATTATGAACTTAAGTTCAAATCCACTATTGCAATGTGAAAGTTTTGAAAAAAGTGGTTTTGTTTAACAAAAAGTGATCATGAAGCAATTGCATTGTCATTCAAACCCAAAATGTTCACTGGTGTTCATGAGGGAAGGAATGTAATGGATGTATTCAAAATCATAAAGGGTCTGGGCAGAGTAGATGGAAAGAAACTGTTCCCATCGGTGGAAGGATTAAGAACCAGAGGGCACAGGTTTGAGATTATTGGCAAAAGAAGCAGCTGTGACATAAGGAAAACTTTTATTTACAGAGCAAGTGATTAGGAACTGGAATGGACTGCCTGAGAGTATGGTGGAGGCATGGCTTTCAAAAGGATATTTGAAAAAGATATTGGCACTGGGTAAGTTGTATTGCCGATAGCAAACACAGACACAACAGGCCAAAAGCCTCCTCCACTGCTGTAACCATTCTATGATTCTATAAATCCTGCTGTTTTTACAATTCTGGCCTTTATGAACACCAACATAAATGACTATTAACTGCCCTCTGAAATAATTTTTCAGCAGGTGTCCTTCCCCTATGCTCAGAGGAACAGGTTAAATTCTGAACATCTGAAAAAAGAGCAGGACTTTTGTAGGCAAGTACCACAGGTGATTTTAACTACCTGCTTTTCCATCTATTTTCCACCAATTACCCTTAAAATACAGGAGCAGTCCTCTTGTTTCACTTTCCCACTGAAACTTAGGGCAGAATTTTTAGATCAGCGTGTGGGCTCGCTCCCAACCCCATTGGATGTGAAAACTCACAGGATGACATCAGGCAAGCATCCCGATGTAATCCCATGCTCGTGCGATATTTCGGTCGGGGTGCATGCGCTAAAGTCAAAAGTGCACCCGCCAACAAATAAAAGGCCTAAAGGTCATTAAAGTTTTAATTGTCTCCAATTTTTCAAGGTCCACCCAACCTTACAGTTGGCGGACAGGCCAATCAGCCAGGCGGACTTTGCAATTTTCATGAAACCTCATCCAAGGGCGGGATGAGGCTTCCGTTATTAAATTTTTAAAAATGAAAATCTATGGACAACATTTTAATAATGTAAGTTCAGGTGACTGATTGTGATGCTTGGACATTTTTTTCATGATTTGAAAATCTCTATTTAATTGTTTTGAAGTCTTCAGATCCCTGAGGGAGCTCTCTGCCATCAGGGAGCTTTCATTCAGCTCTCGCCCGTGCTTACGTCAGCACCTGCCCTCCTCCTGCGCACCCCCCCCAGCCCCCAATCCTGTCAGCGCAGAGCATTTCAGCGCATGCTTCACGCTGGCTAGCCATTAATTGGCCAGCCAGCGTGAAATCACAGTCGGGGGCCGATCATGGGTGGCGGTCCGTTCCACAGCCGCCCCCGGGCATGCTACCTAAAAATCCTGCCCAAAATCACACTGTTTCGCAACTTTGTATGTGTCACTTGTGTAGTAACAGCTTTGTTTTATAGTCATTCAGCAAATGAATGTTATGCAGCATTGTGAGGCAAAGTCAGTGAGCCTCAAAGGACTTTCAACCAACCTCAACTCACCTTAAACTCAGCACTCTTTGAATCTATCAAAGAGACATTTTGCTTGTGTAGTTTGCCGTACTTTTGCCTAAACAGCTTCAATTATCACTGCTTGGCTTCATTCTTACAATTCATGCACAAATTTCTTCAGCTTGTGCTCAATTTTTGGGTATTCCCATTGGTTTCGTTACTTCTAGAGCTGACTATTTCAACGTATTCCTAGAGTGTCTTCCACATTCCACCCTCTGTAAATTTGTGGTCATCTAAAACTTAACTGTCCATGGATGGAATTTTACAGCCCCATTGCAGTGGGGGCGTGACCGTAAAATGCGGCAAGCCATTCAAAAGTTCATTGACTTCAGTGGGACCATGAAATCCTGCTAGTGTAAAATTCCACCTTAATTCTTAGTATGCAGCAAGTCCTGTTCCCAACCACCCATGTGGTTAGTGACTTAAATTGGCTCCCTGTTAAGCAGCATGATGCCTTTAAAATTCTCACCCTTGTTTTCAACTCCATCAATGGCCTCACCCCTCCCTATCTCAACAATCTCCTCCAGCCCCACAACCGTCCGAGATATCTGCTCTCCTCCAACGCTGGCCTCTTGTGCTTTCCCAATTATAATTGCTCCATCATTGGTGGCTGTGTTTTCAAATGCCTAGGCCCCAAGCTCTGGAATTTCCTCCCTACACATCACCACCTCCCTACCTCACTTTCCTCCTTTAAGAGACCTTTGTGACCAAGCCTTTGGTCATCTGACCCAATATTTCCTTATGCGGTTTGGTGTCATACCTTGTTTATATCCTGTGAAGAACCTTGGGACCTTTCATGATATTAAAGGTGCTAATTTAAATTGTTTTTGCTGTTTGCACACTTGAAATGCTTACCTGGTAAAGAATGGCATCCAGCTGTCTTTCCATTTCTTCCAGAAGCACATGAGATCCTTCATGCAAGCCAAATTCATGGACAACAACACAGTTTAATTTCTGCTTCACAGTTTGTATTTAGCTTTGTACTCTTCTACTTTCTCCTTGTTTACCACAACAGTAACACCTGTACTGATATCTAAACGTCTACCAGTAATTGAGTTGTCTTGTAATCCTGAGGTTTTGCCACCTAAGTGTCCAGCTACTGTAAGAACAGAAAAAATAGGAGCGAAAATAAACCATGCAGCCCCTCAAGCCTACTTCACTATTCAATATGATCAACGCTACTTTCCCACCCGTTCTCCACACCCCTTGATTCTGAGAGATCAAAAATCTATCTATCTCAGCCTTGAATGTATTTAACAATGGAGCATCCACAACCCTCTGGGTAGAGAATTCTAAAGATTCACAACCCATCACATCAAAGCACATCACAGCAATGTTACATTGGAATTCTAGTTTAGTAAATCAGAAATAAAAACAGAAAATGCTGGAAATACTTAGCATCTGTGGAGAGGGAAACAAAGTTGACTCTTCAGGTCAATGACCTTTCCATCAGAGGAATAGATTAGAAAGATTCCTGTGTAGCACCTGCAACTAAAACTGAGGGATTATTTAACCAAAAAGGTGGGTTGTACACGCAAATCATATCGTAAAACTGGAGGATCATCCAACAAGGAAAGTTAACGTAAGCAAAATATAACGATCTCAAAAAAGAAATTAGGAACCTTTCTTTTCCCATTAGGAAGTCTGCTTCAGAAGACTCATTTCCCAGACACTTAAGCACTCAGTCCTCATGAGCAAGACCTACAATCGGGAATAATTCAGATCTTTTATGTAGGTACTGTGCTTGCATAGAAACTGTGTTCGTCTCTGTGGGGGAACTAACAGTCTTCTTTCTTGTGACTGAGGAAAATGCAGCACACAACAGCAAAGAAAGAGCCAAGACTGGTGGAGGGGTGCCCTACCTGCACATCCTGAGCCCCATGGAGGAGGAGGAGGTGGCCTTGGAAATGGTGGGGAAAAGGGTGAGTGTTGATGGCAATACAGGATTATCAATCCAAAGGGAGAATAAACAAGCAGGGACACAAGGGTGCCTCTAGCACACACACAAGGCACAATTTTCCACCACTGGACACATGGAGCTCCACAGTCAATATAGTCTGGATGATGAAGTAAGAAGCCCCCAACACCTCAATGTTTGCGTTTGTTTGTTCAGTTCAGGATTCATTGTGAAGGATGCAGAGCTTGAGAGATCTGGTGCCAGCCAATCAACTCTGAGGAGGAGGAAAGATCCTCAGAGGGTGCAGTGTCACATCATTCCTCCGCACCCATATGCACTCATATTTGGGTGGGGTATGTGTTCACAATTAGATTCATGGTCACAAGCTGGTGAGCACATAACAGGCGTACCCAAGCAGCTGACCAAGAACTGTGGAAGGCCAGGCCCATGCTGAGCCCCAGGCAGATGATGTGCCTCTGGAGGTGTCAGCAACATGTCAACTGCTGACGCTGCAGTGAGAGGCAAGAGAGCATCTGGCGGAAGCCCCAGAGGCTATGCGCAGCCAGGTGCGAACGATGAAGGAATCCATCCAGGCCATAAGTGCTGCCATGGCCCAGACCTGTGTGCACTTGGCTTCCTCTATGGAGATATTGGTGACCCACATGGAGAACCTGATCCAGTAGACTAGTCAGCAGATGCTGGAGATGCACGATTCATAGCATCGCCCTTTCCATGAGCTCTATGTAGCGGTAGCAAGGCAAGAGTGGGATGAGGCACCTGGATTCTCCATGAGGTCCTCATCCTTCTCAGGTCAGCAGTCAGGTACATGTGTGTCTTGCAAGGGCAGAGATGCCTTCAACATGGGGGCGCTCCTCTGAGGGCGCTCCGAGTGTGGATGGCAGCTCCTCTGATGATGACACTAGTGCCTCCAGTAGCCGTGATGACAGAGGAGGGTCCTGTACCTGTGCAGGAGCCCCTCAGTATGCCAGGGCCCTCCAGGCCTCAGGCAACCAGAGTATGGCCACGGTCATCCTAAGCCATGGAACAGCACGATCATCAGCCTGCCTCCAGTTAGGCTGCAAATACAGTTGTCACACCACTCCATGACTAGGAGCACTCAGAAGAGAGTTAAGAAGAGCACCTGGCTGTACCTGAGTTTCTTAGGTATTTAGGTTATATACATGTAAAGCCTTGTTTCTGTTGTGCAGCTCAATAAAACTTTCATTCATTGTTGCTACTTCTCATTCCAATTTTTGCTGCCCTGTGAGATCTCATCTATAGTCTTGCTCCCTCAATGGGCAGGAGGCGATAGACAATGACACATCCATTCAGTTTCTAGCCTGCCACTCTGCAAAGTGCACTGGACACTAGAGTGTGAAATGATGAAGGCAACAGCAGAGCTGCAGAAATGAAAATCTTTATTGGAATATTTCTTTAAGGTCATAGGATTATAGGAATAGGGCACCCTGAGCTTCCTTTACACATATCTCATTGCACTTTATCTGTGATCCAAGAGGTCCCTTGTCTTCCATCGCGTTGTCAGCTGGCTCCTCCACATCCTCATTGTCGGAGGAGGCATTATGCAGTACCATCATTATCCAAAGCCTCCCCACTCTGTAGCACAGGTGCCTGTTGGCAGGCCCTTCTGCATCCTTCACCAGCATTCCCACCCTGAGGCTGGCCCTCTTGCTGATCCTAAGGTTCCTGCTGTGCCCCCTTGCTGGTGCCTTGGACTTCTCTCCCTCTCAGCTACTCCTCCTCCTCAACAAGAGCTCCCAAGCCTGTGTGGATGAAGCCCATGGCTGATGCCCTTTTTCTTATTCCTTAGCCTTCCAACTCAATGGGTACCAATTTCCCCCCTCCCCCCAAAACCTTTCACTGAGTCCTTTTCTCAGAGCAAGTGTCACTGCCCCCTATGTGGCCCTGGGAATAAGCCCCCAAAGTCCTGGTACCATATCTCTATTTTTGCTGTCACCTCCCTCTGTGCAGTTCTTTCTGTGCAACACCCTCCCTGCCACAACACGCTGGCTGTCCCAATGGTTGTCTCAGTGAGTCAGCACTGAACTCCTGCTCCCTTGCTGCCTTGTTCAAGTAGGCAAGTCTCTGAAATGCCGTGGTTCTGGTGTGCCATCTGCAAAATCCAAAATGCGTCATCAAATTGCAATTAATTTGGCCTTTCAAAGACCTTAATTCCTGTCCTGCCATGCCGATGCCTGAATCACAGAAAGGCACTCGGCCTGTCATGTATGCGCTACCTTTCTGAATGAACAATGCACCTAGAGCCATTCCCCTGTCTGAAGTCTGCCATCCATGGGTCCTACCATTGGCAAAACCCAGAAGTAATATAAAGACATTGGACTTACAGCCAAATGCACTCCACTCCGATTTTCCTGCCCCTCCTCTCCACCCCTGCCTCCAAGCATGTTCTAAATGGCCTGCTAAAATTCCAGCTCTGGAGGTGAACTTGCAGGTGGTGCACTTGTTGTCCTTGATCTTCTAGGTGGTAAAGGTTGTGGGTTTGGAAGGTGCTGTCAGTTACAAATAATTGGACCCACAGCATTCAGCCAATAAAAATCTGTAATATTGTAACCTTGAGTCAGTCAATACAACCCCCTTTGAATTAGAATGGACGTGAAATAGAGCGAGTATAATACTGAAGTGCGGTTTGCATTTGCGAGGGGTTAACAGCTTTAGTCTATCTCTATCAAACCAGCTTCACTTTAATGTCTTAACTTTAAAATAAAGCAAACATCCATTTACTGGAAAGACAGATTGTCAGAAGTGAGATTAACCCGACATTGGGATTTGCGATAACAATGCCCTTGTTTTACAGACTGGTGTCCTTTCATACTATCCTGATTATAAGCAAAGAGAATGAATTACAAAATAAGAACTAACTGCATTTTAACTCAATCAGTTTTTAATCTATGAAAATGGAAACCAGCATGACTTATTTAATCCATTTATTTTTATGTAAAGATTAAATAACCTGTTGTTCCTTCCCATCTCAGGTTCCGGTACCTTGCATGTGTATTAGACAGTTGCCTTGCCACTCCTGAACTGCTGCTATGCTCTGCTGCATATTCTAATTATTTTTCCAAGAAATTGTGGTATGAATTTGTCACTAGAGGATCAGGGCTCTTAATAGTCTAACTTTCGTCATTCAGTGCCAATATCAGCATTGCAGCTGCTTCCAAGCCAATCTGTCTTCTGTACACAAAGAACTTGCCCGTATGTGTGCTCAGGTGACTCAAGCACAGGAGATGTTCTAAAAGCTCAGGACCAAGACTATCAGAGCTCTTCACTAGGTGGAATAACAACAGTTTTAGGTTCTGGCCATGTTCATCTTTTCCCAGACAGTCAGTTCTTGTTCAGCTCCCACACTTTGAAAAGCAGTCAATTGGTAATTCATAATTTGTCACTTTTACAAAGATTGAAATCATATTTCTTCCATTAAAGGACGCTGTGAATGGTTCTCCGCTTATTAAAGAGACAGTTTGAAAGCAAATGTAAGAGAGAATATGTAATTTGTGGCATGAGTTGCTGAATAACAGTATAACAGACCAATTTTTAAATTTAATAGCTAAATGGAAAATCATGACAGTAGCTCTTGTGATGACAGGTGAGACCAAAGAAAGAATATAATGGCTGTTAATTATCCTACTAGGAAGAATTTCAAGAAATTTCAGATCAATGTTGGGAAGGGGAGTAGTGATTACTATCTATATTTCCCTATTTGGTCGCTAGCATTCTACAGAGAATTTTTTGAAAGATAATGGGAATGATTTAAAATAAAACTATATCATGTACCAGCAAGCGCATTCTATTCTCTCTAATATCGCAATACAAAGTCTGAGGGCTGAATTTTACACGAGGGCATTGACGCCACCCACTGGCTGTAAAGTCAGGTGCCAGCCCACCTCCACCGGCTCTGGAAGCCACAACTGGATTTTACAGTCGTCAGGCATTTAGTTGCCCAAGGTCATGGTTTCTGTCCCCATGGGGGAGGATATGACACTTCTAAGAGCTGCTGGCCAATTAGATGGCCAGTGGCTCTTCAGTCCAAACTGCAAGCAGGAGCATCGCTGGAGGCCAGAGATCAAGGTCAGTGGGGCGAGCTTGCTGGGGCCAGTCAGGCAGGGGTGGCAGAGATTGGAAGGGGGAGGAGTTCAAGCAAGTGTAGCCCTTTTCATTGTGGGGGGTGGGGGGGGTGGGAATCACCCTTTCTGGGGCAAAGGGTATATTAACGGGGATGGGACCACCTCCAAACCTGCAACCCCTGTCAGGGGTGGTGGGAGAAGCCGGTTTATTGGCCATTAATTGATTACTTAAGGGCCTCAATTGGCCTAAGGGTAGACAGGTGGGCCTCCCAACACCTACCCCACCATTTGTAAAATACCAGCAGAGGCAGGTATGTGATGGGCACAGCACCCCATGCCATCCCACTCGATTTTACCTGCCACCCTGTTCTTGGGAAACATAAAGTTCTATAGGGTTACTGTGCCTACAGCGCTACTGTGTTTCATTTTGTGCCCATACTAAAAAGCTATTTTTTTGGTTGACAATGAAAATATGTTTCTTTTGGTTTGAGTTTTAACATAAGAGAAATTAATGACTCTAAGAAAAGATAAGCCAGTTGGCCAATGGCATTACCAAAGCAGAAAAGATTTGAAAAAGGACATGCACATTCAGTACCTGGAAATAACCTGGTGGACTGGATCAGCAGCCCACTGTAGAACCTGCCTGACTAATATCTAATTGATTTGGTTATCATAAAAACAAGCAAGTTCTACAATAGCAATTTGCTTCACCATAGCAATGTGGTTGCCTCTTAGCAAGTCACTCAGTTGTGCCAAACCGTACAGAAAAGTCAAGAAGGAATAAAACTGTACAGACCCACCTGGCATCAACTAAGGGACTGGAAATGACAATGCCACACTCTGTCGACCCCGCATAGTCCTCCTCACCAACACTTGGGGGCTTGTGTTAAAATTGGGAGGGCTGGTCCACAGACTAGTCAATCTGACATAGTCATACTCACCAAATTATACCTCACAGTCACTGTCCCAGATACCATTATCATTAGCCAGGGGTAGGTCCTGTCCCACTGAAGGGAAAGACCCAGCAGAGGAAGTGGCATAGTGATATGCAGCCAAGAGGGATTGCCTTGGGAGTCCACAATATTGACTCCTGAACCTTGAAAACTCGTGGCATCGTGTCAAACATGGGCAAGGAAACCACCAGCTGATTACTTCCCATTGCCCTCCCTCAGGTGATGAATCGGTGCTTCTCCATCTTGAACTCCACTTGGAAGAAGCACTGAGAGTGGCAAGGGCACACAATGTACTCTGGGTGGGGGGCTTCAATGTCCATCACCAATAGTGGGTCGGTAGTACCACTAACGAACGAGCTGGTTGAGTCCTAAAGGACGTTGCTCCTAGACTGGGTCTGCAGCAGGTAATGAGGGAACCATCAAGGGGGGAAAATCCTACCCACCTGGTCCTCACCAACCTACATGTCCTAAATGTATTTGTCTATGACAATACTGGTAGGAGTGAACACCATACAAACTTTGTGAAGACCAAGTCGCTTCCTTACACTGAGCATATCCTCCAGCATGTCATGTGGTACTACTACTGTGCTAAATAGGATAGATTAAGAACAGAGCTAGCAGCTCAAAACTTGGTATCCATGAGGTGCTGTAGGCCATCAGCAGCAGCAGAGTTACCATAATCTGTAACCCCATCGCCCAGCATATCCCTCATTCTACCATTATCAACAAGCCAGGAGCAGCACCAGGCATACTTAAAAATAAGGTACCAACCTGGTGAAGCTACCAGACAGCACTACTTGCATGCCAAACAGCAGGAGGAACATGTGATAGACAGAGCTAAGGTGATTCCACAACCAACAGATCAGATTTAAACTCTGCAGTCCTGTCAAATCCATCCGTGAATGGTGGTGGACAATTAAACAACTAACAGGAGGAAGAGGCTCCAAAAGTAACCCCATCCTGAATGATGGGGTAGCCCAGTACATAAGTGCATAAGGTGAGGCTGAAGCATTTGCAACCATCTTCAACCGGAAGTGCCAAGTAAATGATCCATCTCAGCCTTCTCATAAGGCCCCTAGAATCACAGATCCAATTCAATTCACTCCACGTGATATCAAGAAAAGGTAGGGACTGACTATTGCAAAGGCTATGGGCCCTGACAAGTTCACAGCCATAGTACTGAAGATTTGTGCTCCAGCACTAGCCTGGCCTCTAGCCAAGCTGTTCCAGTACAGCTACAACACTGGCATCTATCCAGCAATGTGGAAATTTGCCAAGGTACGTCCTATGCAAAAAGCAGGACAAACCCAATCTAGCCAATTACCAACCCCAACCCTGGCCCCCACAGCCTCCTCTCGATCATCAGCAAAGTGATGGTAGGTGTCATCGATGGTGCTATCAAACAGCACTTACACAGCAATAACCTGCTCACAGGCGCTCAGTTTGGGATCCGCCAGAGCCACTCATCTCCTAACCAAATTACAGCCTTTATCCAAACCTGGTCAAAATAGCTGAATTCCAGAGGTGAGGTGAGAGTGACTGCCCTTGACATCAAGGCAGCATTTGATTGAGTGTGGTATCAAGGAGCCCTAGCAAAATTGAAGTTAATGAGAATCAGGGGGAAAATTCCATTGGTTGGAGCCATAACTGGAGCAAAGGAAGATAGTTGTGGTTGTTGGAGTTCAATCCTCTCTGTCCCAAGACATTGCTAAGAAATTCCTCAGGGTAATGTCCTAGGCCCAACCATCTTCAGTTGCTTCATCAATGTCCTTCCTTCCATCATAAGGTCAGAGGTAGGAATGTTTGCTGATGACTGCACAATGTTCAGCACGTTTGCAACACCTCAGATACTGAAGCAGTCCATGTCCAAATGCAGCAAGACCGAGACAACATTCAAGCTTGGGCTGTTAAGTGGCAAGTTACATTCACGCCACACAAGTGCCAAATAATGACCATCTCCAACAAGAGAGAATTTAACCATTTCCCTTGACATTCAATGGCACCACTATCACTGAATCCCCTATTATCAACATCATGGAGGTTATCATTCACCAGAAGCTAAACTGGACCAGCCATATAAATACTGTGGCTACAAGAGCAGCTCAGAGACTAGGGATTCTGCAGTGAGTAACTCACCTCCTAACTCCCCAAAGCCTATCCGCCATCTGCAAGGCACAAGTAAGGAGTGTGATAGAATACTCTCCATGGCTCAGACAACATTCAAGAAACTCGCCACCATCCAGGACAGACCAACATGCTTGATCAGCACCCCAACGACCAACCTAAACATTAACTCCCTCCAACACCGATGCATAGTGGTAGCCATTTGTACAATATACAAGATGCATTGCAGGTGATCACCACCTCAACTACTTAGAAGGAGAAGGGCCACAGGTGCATAGGAACACCACCACCTGCAAGTTCTCTTTCAAGCCATCCTGACTTGGAACTCTATTGCTGTTCCTTTACTGTTTCTGGATCAAAACTCCCTTCCTAACAGCAGTGTGGGTGTAACTTCACCACATAGACAACAGCGGTTCAAGAAGATGACTCAACACTCCCTTCTCAAGGACATTCAGGGATGGGCAACAAATGCTGGCTTTGCCAGCGAAACCCACACCCCAGCGAATAATAAAAAAAATCTGCTGCGTGTATGTGAAATTTCCATGGTGACTCCTGGATTGGCTTGTGGCCTGACACCCAGCATCATGTAAGTGTTTCAGACTTTCAGAGAGAGGTATATTGTAGAGACTGATCATGGATGTTGTACTGGAGATAAAAGTAATATAAAATCTATCCAGGAAGATGTAACGTATATGTGATGCCACAGGCAGCTTTTAATGCTGAACTGTTAAGAAGACATCGAGATCGCTAAAGTAAATTTAATAAAACTTCTTTAGTTAGGTTTCAGTGAGAAGTTCCCTACAAGGAAAATTTGGGTCTCTACTGCCTTCGGGCTTCATCTCTTCTCCACCACCCCAGCCATGAGAACTAACGCTGCCGCTTTCACCTGCTTCTGTCTCTGCCCCTACCTAGGAATGCTGCCATTACTCGTCTTAGCTGAACAAGCCTCTACTCTCTGCCTCAGTCTTAGAGCTACCTTAGTCTAAGGAAAGCCTCCAACTGCGTAGTCCCAAATTTTACCACTTCCCGTTACCAGAAAACAATTAATCCACCCTATTTGAACTGAACCTCAGGCCTTATTATATCTCTGCACCAGCATCCAGATCACCATGATTTACAGTTTGGCACCCTAGTAAATTCCCTCCCAACTTCCTCCCTACCCAACTGCTTCACTCCTCAGACAACCTATGAACAATCCCATAGGAGATTTATTATGTTGTGGCTTAGTTGTTAGTAATCTCGCTTCTGAGTCAGAAAGTTGTTGGCTTAAGTTCCACTCTGAGGCTTGAGCACAAAATCTTAACTGATAGTTCAGTACAATACTGAGGAAATGCAGTATTGATGGCAAATAGATAACTGGCCTAATCTGGTACTGTAACTATTAGATGCTAGACTCATCCGAATTTCAGTAGAATAAATAAGAGAAGTTAAGTGCAGTAGCATACAGTGCAGCTGGTACTAATTGCTGTGAGTTTGGTGAATAAGAGAGTTCAGTGAGGAGGGGAGAGAGGGGCTCTTTTCTTTTTCTATCTTTCTTAGCCTGCAGGAGACCAGGAGTTGAAAAGCTGCACAAAAAGGCTGAGTTTGAACAAATCCAAGAGTGACTTCACAGGAGAAACATAAGTTCATTGCTTGGTGAGAAACTATTGTTAAGGAGTGCCTTTAAGTGGCTAAAAATGAGAAAAATGCATTATTTTTAAAAGAAGTAGCTTAAATTTAATTAAGAAACACAAGCAATTGGGAAGTAAAGTTAAGCCAAGGCTAGCTAAAATAATGTAATATTAGTAAACCAACATAAAATAAAGTTAACATAAGGGAAGGAAATTGAAGCCATGGCAGGACCATTTGGTCACGTGGAATATGTGTCCTGTAATATGTGGGAAGTCAAGAATCCTACTGTTATCCTTGAAAACCATATTTGCAGTAAGTGTCACCAACCGCAGAAACTTGGGACAGGTTTTACATCCCACAGGCGGGCGCACATCTGACTCAATTGGGCGAAAATCATGCACGATGACATCAGGTGAGCGTCCCGAAGTCATCGCATGCTCATGTGATATTTTGGTCAGTGGGCATGCTGCTGACTCTCTCGTGTACTCACCGACAATTAACAGGCCTATTAAGACCATTGAAGTATCAATTAACAGTGATTTTTCACTGCCCATCCAATGTTACTGTTGGCGGGTGGACAAAGGGTGGCCTTTGCATTTTTCTGGAAATCTCATCCGGGGCAGGCCTCTCACGCTGCTGGTCGTTGGCCACTGTGCCCACCAAACGACCTCAAAATTCTGACCTTGAGCTCTGGGTGTTGGAGCTCGAGCAGTGGGTAGTGTCACTGTGGCACATCCGTGAGGCTGAGAGCTATATGGAGAGCACATTCAAAGAGAAGGTCACACCACAGATTAGGAAGCTGAAGGCAGAATGGGAATGGGTGACTGCCAGGCAGCCCAAGAGAACTAGGCAGGTAGTGCAGCAGTCCCCTGGAGTCTCGCTTACCAATCAGTTTTCCATTTTGAATGCTGGTGAGGGCATTGGTTCCTCAGAGGAGTGCAGTCAGACCAATGTTTGTGGCACCATGGGTGGTTTGGCTGTACAAGAAGGGAGGAAGATGATAGGAAGAGCAGTTGTGATAGGGGGTTCATTAGTTAGGAGAACAGACATCATTTCTATGGCCGTAGATGTGACTGCAGGATGGTATGTTGCCTACCTGGTGCCAGATTTAAGGTTGTCACAAAGTGGCTGCTGGACACACTTCTTGGGGACGGTGATCAGCCAGAGTTCATGGTCCATGTTGGTACCAATAACTTAGGTAGAAAAGGTGATGAGGTTTTGAAAACAGATACCTGGGAGCTAGGAATGAGATTGAAAAGCAGGACCTCTAAAGCAGTAATCTCAGGATTACTCTCTGTCCCATGTGCTAGTGAGGAGAGAAATAAAGGAATTGAGTGATTAAACACTTTGCTGGAAAGCTAGTGTTGGAGGGAGGGCATCAGATTTCATAGGCGTTAGGACCGGTCCTGGGGAAGGTGGAACCTATCCATGCCAGACGGTTTACACCTGAACAGGACTGGGTGGAATATCCTCGCAAGGAGATTTGCTAGTGCTGTTAGCAGGGGTTTGGGTGGGGGGGGATTGGCAAGGGGATGGGAATCTGAGGGCAAATTCAGAGCAGGGAACGGGATTTAGAGAATCAGTGAATGACTCTGAAAGACAGAAAAAGTACAGGTTAAAAAGTATATAGCACGGGAATTTGGCAGTGTCAAAAGGTATATATGTAAACGCAAGGAGAATCGCAAATAAAGCTGATGAGCTGAGCGCGCAAATACACACATGGCTGCATGATATCATCGCTATAATGGAAACTTGGCTAAAGGAGGGACAAAAATGGCAGCTCAACATCCCTGGATGCAAAGCTTTCAGGCAGGATAGAGAGGGGCGCTAAAAAGTTGGATGTATAGCATTATTGATTAAAGAATCAATTACAGCTGTGAGGAGGGATGACATATTAAATGGAGCATCAAATAAGGATATATGGGTTGAGCTCAGAAATAAAAAAGGAGTGTACTATTGTGGTAATTATAGTTGTGTTATGTGTGTGATATACCTTTAAGAATGGTGCTAGTTAAGGAAGATCACATGATCTTTAGTAGCCAGTAGGAGGCTGGTGCAGGCTACCTCTGTAGTTAGTGGTTAGCAGTGTAGAGGTAGGATTTGAGTGAAAGTACACATGTAGTTGCTGCTGAGTGCCTTTGTAAATAAACTTAAAGCTTCCATCTAAGAAATGTCTGCTGATCAACTCTATCAATAGTACCAACTCGACCACCTCCCACAACAAACTGGCGATGAGGATCTACAGGATCCAACAAACTGATGCCGAGGATAAAATAGGATTGAACAGAAAAAATCAAGTTAAAAGAAATCAGCACTGTACCTCAACCAGTGATTGTAAGTAGCAAGCTCTGTTAGAATTGAAGAAGTTATCCCCTCTCAAAATGCCACAATTTCGGGGAATTGATCCTTTTGAACCAGTCTCAGACAATTGGTCATAGAACACCTCACGTTCTTTTTTCAAGCGAACAACATTACGGGGAAAAAGAAGAGGCAATCAATCCTCTTGACGGTTGTGGGAGCAAAACCTACAATCTGATTCAAAGTTTGATGGCACTGGTGCCCCAAATTCAAAGAATTTCGATGAATTGGTGAACCTCTTGAAGGGTCACTTTCAACCCAAGCCCTCAGTCATGATGCAGAGGTTCAGGTTTAATTCGGGTAATAATACCCCAGGTGAGACAATTGCATTTTACATGGCAAATTTTAAGCAGTTAATGGAACATTGTGAGGTCGGTACAACTCTGAATGACATGCTCAGAGATCATTTAGTGTGTGGTGTGAAAGAGGACTCTATTCACAAAAGATTATTTTCCAAAGTGAATCTGGATTTCAGGAAGGCGCTAGAGACAGTGCTGGTCATGGAACGCGCTGTACGAGATTCAAAGCAATACAGGGTGCTCAAAATGACGCCGTTCTCCACATCAGGTGTGAAACCTCAGCCGAAAGAGGCACGAAAAAGCGAGAATCTTCCGAGAAGCAGGAAACAAAGCAAAATTACTTAGCAGTGAAATCGCAGAATAATTTTAATGGAGGTGAAAACAATCAGTCTTTTAGCAATTGGCTGTTTAAAAAAAATCGAATGCTACTATTGTCACAGAAATAGACATATAATGAGGCAGTGCAAGGAAAGATTCAAGCAGGCTTGTAAACAAAAGAAGAAACCCAATGAAATCTACAATGTAGCAGAGTCTGAAACAACAAATTCAGACATTTACTCATTGTTTAATCTGAAAGTTGGAAAGACAGAACCACTATTTGTCACAGTGAAAGTAAATGGCAAACCTGTTGAAATGGAAGTGGACACGTAAGCTTCCACTACAATATTTGGGGAACATACTTTCAGATATTTGAATAATTGTGAACATCAATTAAGTTTGGAATGAACAGATGCCAAGCTAAAAACATATATGGGTGAAGACATTCAAGTAAAAGAGATAAGCAGAGTAACTGTCCATTATGGAAGCCAATCGGCAAAGCTACCAGTGTTAGAAATGCAGAGGACCAAGCCTTCTAGGGCGAAATTGGCTAACGGGAGTCAACCTTGATTGGCCACTGGGATTCCAAAAGGAAGCTAGAAATTTTCCTGTTTTGAAAAAGGAATGTGTAAGGACTCAACCACCTGAAGAAATGCTGTTCTGTCGAAGGGTCATGAGGACTCGAAACGTCAACTCTTTTCTTCTCCGCCGATGCTGCCAGACCTGCTGATTTTTGCAGATAATTCTGTTTTTGTTTTGAAGAAATGCTGGCTGTTCTAAGCCAAAACCTGGAAGAACAGCAGAAGAAACTTGAAGAGACCCTGCTTGATGACAGAGTTCAAGACGTGCTGAGCAACCTTCACAGGAAAAAGAAAGCCTGTTGAAAGACCTTCACACACTACAAGATTCCCTCAGGTCAAAGTTTGTACCTCTGGAAAAGTGTGAAGAGAAAGAGAAAGAATTCATATTTCTCTGAACAAACTGAAGAATGAGTTGACACAGAAGACAACAATGCTCAATTTTCCAGGAGGCAACAAACAAATACAAAAAAAGAGACAGAAGGAGAGCTGAAGAATCAGCTAAATGAAGCCAAAGAGGCTTTGGAAGCAAAAGTTGCAGAATTTTCCAGAAGCAGACAGATAATGAAATTTTGGGAGCTCTCAGCCACTGAGCTCAGACAAGTTGAGCTTGCATCTGAGAGAAGCCTGGCCAACACTGAAGTCAAAAAGAAGGCCAAGATTAAAGCCTGTGCTAGAAAAAAGAAGGCACTTTCCAAGAGATGGAGACAATCTATTTCGGTCACTAAGTAGATTCACAGTGCCTCCACCCGGCTGAGGAGAAAGTGAGCATCATAAGAGACATACCGGCACCAAAGAATGCCTCAGAGTTCAAATCATTCCTAGGAATGGTCAAATATTATGGGTGGTTCTTACCCTATTTGTCTATGGCACTGGCCCCCCTGCATTCTCTACTCAAAAACGTTGGTCTTGGGAGGTACCCAAGAAAGAAGCTTTCATAAAGGTGAAACAATTGTTGCACTTGTCCAATCTATTAGTGCATTATGACCAGACAAAGGAGTTGATGCTGACATGTGACGTATTTCCCTACGGAGTGGGAGCAGTGGACTCCCAACAAATGGACGATGGCACAGACCAGCCTATAGGTTACGTTTCAAGAATGCTCACCACAGTGGAAAAGGGATACTCGTAGATAGAAAAAGAAGACCTCTCCATCATCTTTGGTGTCAAGAAATTTCACCAGTGTACACAGCTGTCATTTTACAATGGTTCCAGACCACAAACCATTGCTAAGATTGTTTAGTGAGGACAAGGCTATACCACCCATTGCCTCAGCAAGAATACAATGATGGGCTTTAATTCTGGCAGTATACGAATACACTTTCATACATGTGCCTGGCAATCAAATCACAAACGCCAATTTCCTTGTCTTTTGCCTTTACAAGAAAATGATAAGTACATCCCAGTTCCACAGGAACTTGTTTTACTGTTAAATTTCTTAGATTCCTCACTGGTATTTGCTCGACAGATCAGAGACTGGACAAGTTGGGACCCAGTTCTATCTCAGGTACGAGAACAAGTACTACATGTTTGGTCACAGGAGCCTTTATCTGATGAAATGAAACCATACTTCAACAGAAGACATGAAATAGCGAGCCAGGATGGCATCTTATCATGTGGAATATGAGTGATAGTTCCTCCAAAGGGAAGGGAGCCACTTTTAATTGAACTACACTGTGTCCATCTAAGAATTTCCTAAGCGAAGATCATTGTGATGAAGAATTGTGTGCAATGTCAGCAACTGCAAAAGTGGCCTTCAACAGCTCCAATATACCCTTGGGAGTGGCCAGGAAGACCATGGGTGCGGTTACACATTGACTAGGTGGGACCTTTCATGGGAACAATGTTTCTGCTCATTGTCGATGCCACTCAAAATGGATGAGGTGAAGTCACCGACGTCTTCTGCTACAATTGAGAAACTACGTCAGGGTTTTGCCATTAATGGACTACCAGAAGTGGTCATACCTGATAACGGCACGGCATTTACTAGTGCTGAGCTTCAATGGTTTAACAGCCTCAATGGTAGCACTCATGTAAAAACTTCACTGTGTCACCCTTCCTCAAATGGACTGGCCAAAAGGACGGTTCAAACATTCAAGGCAGGAATGAAGAAGCTAACTGGAGGTTCCTTAGCAACCAAGCTAACATGCTTTCTTTTCCATTATAGGACAACACCACACACAACAACAGGTGTCACATCTGCAGAGTTACTGATGAAACACCGCCTCAGTACAAGATTGAGCTTAATAATGCCGAATTTAAAGTGGAAGCTGGAAAGGAGTCAGGGAAGCCAGAAAACTAGGCACAACTGGCATAGTCATGAGAGGAAATTTACCATGGGAGAGATGGTATACGTGAAGAACTTTGGAGAATGGCCAAATTGATTAACAGATGAAATAAGTGCAGTGACTGGACCTCTTTCTTATCACATGGAGGTGGAAGGCCAAGTCATACAGAGACATGTGGATCATCTAAGGAAGAGAGAAACAAATCACCGAGAATTGATTCCACTATTATTCACAATTGGGCCAGCATTTCCTGTTGAGAGAACTCAACTGAGCACAGACACGTCTGATGTTCCTGTAAGAGTTGAGGATACAGAAATGCCCAACAAAGCATCTGATATTCAGGCAACTCCAGGAAAGGAGGTTCCTGACAAAGCATCTGAAGCTGTAAAGCTGAGACGTTCTACAGGCATAAGGAACCCCCCAGAAAGACTGAATTTGTAAATTACTCACCAGTGTAAATATTTTGCTGTCTTGAGAAAATTGTACTTGTAAATAAATGTATATCTGAGTAAAGGGGGAGGGATGTGGTGATTATGGTTCTATTTAGTGTGTGATATACCTTTAAGAATGGTACTTGTTAAGGAAGATCACATGATTGATCTTTAGTACCCAACAGAAGAGTAGTGTGAGCTACCCCTGTAGTTAGTAGTGTAGAGATAGGGTTTGAAGTGAAAGCACACGCGTAGTTACTGCTGAGTACCTTTGTAAAGAAGCTTAAAGTTTCCACCTCAGAAGCATCTATTGATCAACTCTATCAATAGTACCAACTCAGCACCTCTCACAACGAATTGGTGATGAGGATCCACAGCATCCAACAACTATGGACCCCCAAATAGTGGAAGGGAGTTAGAAGAGTAAATATGTAGGCAAATTACTGAGTGCCAAAACAATAAGGCATTAATAGTTGGTGATGTCAACTACCCTAAAATCAATAGGAATACAAACAGTATGAAGGGTACAGAGGGCACAAAATTCTTGAACTGCATTCAAGAGAACTTGTTTAGTAACAAGCCCAACAAGAGGGGGTACAATTCTAGATTTAGTCTTAGGAAATGAAGCAGGGCAAGTAGATGGAGTAACAGTGGAGAACCATTTTGGAGATAGTGACCATAATGCAGTTAGATTTAGCATCATTATGGAAAAGGGAAAAGAAGGAGTAAAAGTTCTAAACTGGGGGAAGGCAAATTTTACGTAGCTGAGAAGTGAACTGGTGAAAGTGGACTGGATAAAGTTACTAAAAAAGAAAACGGTGTCAAATTAGTGGGATGCATCCAAAAGCAAGATTCTATGGGCACAGTGTAGATATATCCCCACAAAGAAAAATGGTAGTGCTGCCAAACTAGAGCCCCCTGGTTATCTAGAAACAAACAGTGTAAGATAAAGCAGAAAGAGAAAGTTTATGACAGTCACAAAAAGCTTAATAATGTAGAAAGCCTAGAGGAGTATAGGAAGTACACAGGTGAAGTAAAAAAGGAAATTAAGAAAGCAAATAGAGGACATGAAGAAATATTGGCAGGTAAAATCAAAGAAAATCCAAAGATGTTTTACCAGTACATAAAGAGAACGAGAATAGCTAAGGAAAATGTGGGGCCAATCAGAGATATACATGGAAACTTGTGCGTTGATGCAGAAGATGTGGGCAGGGTTCTCGATAAGTACTTTGTCTCTGTCTTCACTAAGGAGATGGATGATGCAGACATTCTAGATAAAGAGGAGGAGTGTGAAATATTAGATACAGTAAGCATCGTGAGAGAGGAAATACTGGAGGGACTGGCATCCTTGAAGATGGATTGTATCCCAGGCTGTTAAAGGAAGCCAGGGAGTAAATAGTGGATGCTCTGAGGATCATTTTCCAATCCTTACTAGATACTGGTAAGGTACCAGAGAATCGGAGGTCTGCAAACGTTGTGCCATTATTTAAAAAGGGCACAAGGGATGGCCAGAAAATTATAGACTGGTCAGCCTGACTGTGGTGGGCAAATTATTAGAATCAAATCTGAGAGACAGGATAAACTGCAACCTAGAAAGGCACAGATTGATCAGGGATAGTTAGGATGGTTTTGTTAGTGAAGTTCGTGTCTTACTAACCTACTTGAATTTTTTGAGGAAGAAACGAGGAGGATTGAAGAGGGTAGTGCAGTGGATGTTGTCTACATGGATTTTACTAAGGCATTTGACAAGGTCCCACATGGCAGACTGGTCAAAAAAGTGAAATCTGGTGGGATAAAGGGGAAGGTGGTGAGTTGGATCCAAATTTGGTTCAATGACAAGAAACAAAGGGTAATAGTCAATGTATGTTTTAGCAAATGGAAAGCAGTTTCCAAGTGGTATTCCACAGGGTTGGGTCCCTTGCAGTTTGTTGCATATATTAATGACTGGGACCTACATGTGGAAGACATGATTGGGAAATTTGCAGATGACATAAAAATTGGCCATGTAATTGATTGTGAAGAGGATAGCTGTTATCTCCAGAATTATATCAATGGTTTGGTTGAGTGGGCAGAAAAGTGGCAAATGGAATTCAATTTGGAAAAATGTTCATGTCCACAGGTCCCAGAAGGTGGCAGTACAGGCAGATAATGTGGTCAAGAAAGCATATGGAATGCTTTCCTTTATTGGACGAGGTATTGAACACTAAAGCAGGAATGTAATGCTGGAACTGTATAAAATGCTGGTTGGCCACAGCTGAAATTTTGTGTACAGTTTTGGTCACAGATTATAGAAAGGACATAATTGCTCTGAAGAGAGTACAGAGGAGATTTGCAAGAATGTTGCAAGGGCTTGACAATTGCAACCATAAGAAAGATTAGATAGACTAGGGTTGTTTTTCTTAGAACAGAGGAGGCTGAGGGGTGACCTAATTAAGGTGTACAAAATTATGAGTGGCTGAGATAGCATAGGCAGGAAAGACCTGTTTCCCCTAGCTGAGGGCTCAATTACCAGGGGGCATAGTTTTTAGGTGATTAGTAGAAGGATAAAGGGGAGATGAGGAAAAACTTTTTCACCCTGAAGATGGTGGGCATCTGAAATTCACTGCCCAAATTGGTGATCGAAGCTGAAACACTCAACTCATCTAAAAAGGTACCTGGATCTGCACTTGAAGCGCTGTAACCTGCAAGGCTATGGACCAGGTGCTGAAAAGTGGGATTAAAATGAGTCGCTAGTTTCTTTTTTTCTCTTCTTTGGCCAGCAGAGACACTGAATGGACTCTTTCTGTGTTGTAACTTTTCTATGGTTCTAATATCTTCCATCGGATGAGACATTAAACTGAGGTCTCATCTGCCATCTTAGTTGGACACAAAAGGTCCCATGCCACTATGTTGACAAGCAGCAGATGAGTTCTCCATGTTCTGGTCAATATTTATCCCTCAATCAACATCATTAAAACTGATTATCTGCTGTTCTTCTGACCTTGCTGTGCACAAATTGGCTGCCAGTCTCCAACATTAAAATATACTTCATTCACTATAAAATGCTTTGGAATGTCCTTAGTTTGTGAAAAGTGCTACAAAAAATGCAGGTCATTTTTTTCCTCTTAGTGGTATTAAACAAACTTTTGATTTTCATTGCTTTTGGTGCTTTTTATGATAAAATAAACATAGGCAAGAATTTTTCCATCAGCGAGCTGGGGGCAGGGCCCGCTCGCCGAACCAAAAGTGACATGGGATGATTTTGGGGGGAACCCCCGATGTCATCCCAACCCATTTAAGTATTCAGGAAGGCGGGTGGACAGCTAATTGTGCTGTCTGCCCGCCGACCTGTCAATGGCCAATTGAGGCCATTGACAGGATAATTAAGCCAATTAAATGTCCTGCTCATCCAATCTTAAGGTTGGTGAGCAGGCCAGGAGCCCCAGTGGGCTTCTGAAAAAACATAAAACCTCATCCACCGGCAGGATGAGGTTTCATGTCTGTTTTTAAAAACTTTAATAAAGTTTATGTGACATTTATTAACATGTCCCATCTCGTGTGACATTGTCACATGAGGGGGACATGTTAATACTTTTTTTATTTTTCTATTTTTGAAGTTTATAAAACTTTCAGCGCTGTCCCTGAGACAGCACTTAGTCTCAGGGTGCAGCGCGCTCTTTCCTGCGCTTGCGCGCAAGAGTACACTTTGACAGTTGGGGAATCCCCACCCCCCCACACAGGAAAAGCATAGTGCTTCCTGTTGGGCGGTCCACTGGGCAGGCCTTAATAGGCCCGCCCATTCAAAATGGCGGTGGGGCCCGTTTCGGTGGCGATTGGCTGCCCGCCCACCAGCCGCCAAGCCGATGGGGCCCACCCGGCCATCAAGGGCAAAATTCTGCCCTAAAATTTCAGTGCTGTGGAGAAGCAGGACTTTATTTCTGCTTTCAATCACAAGAGGGCCAAAATTCCACTGGGGTTCCACCAGCCTCCCACCAAAACTCCAGCAAGACACCAGCAGGGTCTCTTCAATGTAAATGTACCAATTATACACAAGGAATGGTGAAACAATAATTTGGGTTCTGTATTTGAAGATAAGGTGATGTACTGGGAAACTGTTATACACACATCTTACTCATTGTCCCACTGCTCATAGACTGACTACAAGTGATGGAACTGATACATACTATCCTGTCTCAAGGTAGTAATGACTGAGGGCAGGCTAAGATATGCTCCTTAAAGATATATGCACATCATATCACAATATCCCCTTTTTCCTAAACAGAAGAACCAAACTATTGACACAACAACGAAACAAAATAACATTGTGTCTGCATGCACTTTAACATAGAGCAATAAATTTACAAGTCTCTGAAATGTATCGGTGGTTTGCTTATCTATCCAGCTTTAGTCACTGTGATCTTTGCTGGAGGTTGCTGTACATTTTCAGAATGCTGGTTTGGGTTGCTTGGTTTGTGTTGCAAGTTAGGCCATGTTCTAGTCTCAATAGGGTTACTCTGTGTTTCTGATTGTGGTATTGTTCTGATTTGGCACCTGTTTCATGGCACTGTCATTCCATTTGATACTTGATACAATTTTTGTTCCGGGTATATGCTGATATGCATCTGCTGGATTCCGGGTGCCATTAGTTCAGTGTTAATATCAAATTTTCTGTCCAATGTTTAGTTGGATAATTCGTTACCTGCATGCCGGTCATGGGCATCTTTCATCTTCTGCTGTTTTTCAAGTTATGTATCACATACTCCTGGGAGCATCGACAAGTGATTACTGGGCACTGTTGACTTGTCTGTCAAACAGCAATTCCATATTGGTTCTGCAGTGCGATGAAATGTGCATGTTCAGAATGGATATACACATTCAGTTCAAACTGTACCATCAGTCTGTTGGCTGATGATCTGCATTGCAGAGTTAGGTGATCCTCTCACAATGCAAACATAGAGTTTCCGATGGTTCTTCTTGTGGTCTTTGGTCCTTGTCATGATCTTGACAATACCATGGATGGTGACCAATAGCTCCTTGCACGCTGGTAGGCATGTCATCACTGATCCAGTGATGTCCATGACATAAAATATCTGGGGTGACCAGGGAGAGTTTGAGTGCAATGGATTCTAAGTATCTCCGAACTTCTACATGCAATGAGTTTGGCAATGGTTGGTCAAACCATTACTTGCCACTTGTGTGTACGTACATTTCAGTGTACCAAGTAGAAATTTCAATGTACAATGTTTGCATCTGCACCAATGTACAGTTTTGCACATAGGTTATGCTGCCCTGCATCTGTGGACATGTAATCTAGATGGTGGAAAAGGCTTCTGTTGGTACTACTGTGCCAGTACATTCTTTGGTGTTCACTGTGCTGAATGGCTGCTCAATGTCAATGTGTGTCAATGGTTTGGGCATCTTCATCATCTGACTGTTTAGCTTGGTAGACATTCTGTAGTTCTTGTCTTGACGCTATTTGGTATGCACTGTTTGTTTATTGGAATTCTGTACCTGCCCGGCTTTTGGTTGTGGCTTCTCATGATTTGAGCTATCTGTTCTGGCCTTTGTTTTCTGCACTGGCACTTCCAATGTCCTTTGGTGCCTTATGCCAGCAACTTCCATATGCTGGGCAACTTATGGATGTGGGGATGAGGCCATACCATTCATATTGCTCACTAATCTTGCCTGTGCTGATATTGTGCCAATGGTGGACACATTACAATTAGCCTGAAGATTCTGCCTACTCATTAATATGACTCATACTTGAAACTGCTTTCTAGTAGTGCTTCTATGATGTAACATTTGGGTTGGTCCAAGAGGTCTTCTTGGAATGATTCCATTGGGATAGAGGCTATCACAAGCTCAATTATTCTGTTGGCTAGCTCAGCTGCCATAAAGTCACAATCATGCCCCTTGTCTCTGCATCTGCATATGAATTGATCAATGGTCTCTGTCAGTTGTTGTCTGAAAGGCATGAATTCCAGACAGTGTATTTGGAAGTTGAGCTTCACTCGTAATTGATCTTCGAATGTTGACCGTATTTTTCCTGGATTTTTGAGATGGTCGTCAGACTGATCTGACATGCTCAATCTGTGGTGGCCTTCATTGCCATAGCAATTTTTTTATTTTAGTAGCTTGTTTATTTGGTTTGGAAATATTGAGGTCCAGAAAACACAGCTCAATGCCACAAACAGTTGGAGCAAAATAAACTCAGATAGGAGATCTGTTGCCTATCAGTTAAGAGTTGGAAATTTTGTGGTCATCGTTTAACTATTTGCAGGCCAACCAGAGCTTTTGACAACAAAACAAGTTTCCTCCAGCTCTTTTCAAGTTATTTTAGCTCTGAGTTGCAATATCTTTAGTGGCTACCGCCTTCGCTGGTCATAGGTTACTACTTGAAAGCAATAGATGGTGCTGTTTAGCACTGATTTCTCCCAGTTTTCGCACTAAGATCTACCCATAAAGCAGTGATTTGGGTAGGAAAATGGTTGCAGACTTCAAAAATGATAATAAGCAGTGAAAAAAGTTTTCTTTCTAGCTGTTAGATACTGGATAGATTCTTCTTCCTAGTCCAGGTTCCAGTATTTAGCTTCAGCAGTAATGAACTCCCTTGTCTGTGGAGTTCTACTTAAAGTGAGATGACCTGCAGTCTGCTGTTTAATTTCTATTGCTGCTTAAAATTTGCAGCAGTTAGACATTTACTTATTAAGCTCCCCAAGATCTGAATAGTCTTGTTGAGACCCAATGCCTGCTGGCTGGAGTGAAATGTGATCCCAGAGCAAAGATATAGTGTTTGTGAAATCCCTACAAAGCTGGAGAATGCTTACACAAAGTGAGTCTTAATAGTTGTTTCAATTTCACATCAGCTCTTCTTCTGTATGTGAAGGGTTGAAGCTCATATTTTGCAGTCAAATCTTCATACTGCTACTCTACCACCATATGCTATATTCTTTCTCTATTCTCTATTCAATGTAAACATACTAACCATACATAAGGATTGGTGAAACAATAATGTGGGTTATTTATTTGAAGATAAGTCTATATCTAGATAAAGTTAACTGGGAAATTATTCTACTCACACCTTAATCAATAGTCCAGCTGCTAGTAGACCGATTATAAGTCATGGGACTAGTACATCATATCCTATCTTGTGTATTTATGATTGGCAGAAGCTTAAGATATGTACCCATAAAGGTACATGCACATCATATTACAACAGGGTCCACCACAACCCCTCCCCTACCCAATGCCTTCCCCATGTTATATTGTTATATTATTCCAATATGATTTAGGAACTGTATATTCTTTTGTATGTACACCTAAGTATCCAGAGTGCCGCATCACTCACCACCACACTACAGCCTGTGTGCTGAACTAACAATGTATCATTCCACTGTACATGGTGTGATCTGAGAAATACATTTGATGAAGCTCCAGCATTTTAATTTACAAGTGTGTTATTTCGAACTTCTGGGAACCATAAGAAATAATACCCCACCACATGTATTTCAGTCCTAATATATTTGCAAATAATTTTGTCAAAGCAGTTGAGGATAGACATAATTGGATCTATTATCTTCTTACGTTCTTCTGGCAAGTATGTCAGCCAAATTTGCAATTCAGTGCAATACGTTTCCATTTCTCCATGTACCATTCTGTTCAGTGCCAATAAAAGAAAAAGTCACTATTCTTTGAAATTCTACAAATGAAGAGCGGAGCAAAACCTATACTTACTTCTTTCACTATTTAATTTATGATTCACTACAAGTCCCTGAACGTAAATTATTTCCCTTTATGAAAAGTAATTAGGTAAGCATGCTAATTAGTCTTGCAACCCTCTGGCAAGACTTTCAGTATTCCCAAGTATGCTGTATGTGATAGAACATGCAGATTTTTTTTTATGGCTTTTAGCATCCCCCATAAAAAAATAAACAAAACTATTTCATTTTAATCATCCCCAACAATTTCTTGAGCTCTCTGTGAGATCTCTCGAGCGAGAAATATTTACAAGCTGAATTATGTTGTTATATTGTTACGAATGTGAGGTTTTATAAGGTTGTTATGTTAAACTCTTTCTTTAATTCAAGGTAAAATGGAGAAATGATGTGAGTCATGTGATCTGCTATGAGTTCTACCCAACAATAAGCTTGTGTGGCTTGGTTACCATGGGGGCTGGGGTGGGGTGCAGGTCAGAGGCTATTGAAATGTATGTGTCACATTTCATACCTGTAACAAAGGCTGGGCTGACTGTGCACAGACTTTCAATCTCCAATGTTAGTTATTCTTTCATGGGATGTGGGCATCATTGGCAAAGCCAGCATTCGTTGCCCATCTCTAATTATCTTGAACTGAGCTGCATGCTAGAACATTTCAGAGTACAATTAAGAACCAACCACATTGCCATGGATCTGGAGTTGACCAGACTTGATTAGGATGGCAGATTTCCCTCCCACAAGGCCTTAGTGAACCTGATGGATTTTCACAACAATTGATGATAGTTTCATGGTCACCATTACTTAGATTAGCTTTCAATTCCAGAGTTTATTAATTGAATTTAAATCCCACCAGCTGCTGTAGTTGGATTTCAACCTGTATCCAAAGAGAACAGCCTAGCCCTTTGGATTACTAGTTCTGTGACATTACCACTATGCCACCATTTCCCCAGAAACAGAGAGAAAGAAGACAGAAAAAGAGAGAAAGGTCTCATAAAAACAAAAGGCTGCAGCTACTGTGGTCAGCAGAGTGAAGAGGAGTGAAGAAGGCTGCGGGTCTTCAGTGAGCTACCAGACAGAACGCAGGAGTGAGGACGGTCCCTGGTCGAAGAGAAGCATCCCATGGCAATCTTGAAACTCCGGGAGATTTTCCCTGGCAAAGCAAAGATGAGAAATCGTTGAGTAGGCCTTACTACTGGTGGTCGGTTTGGATATTCTCCAAAAACGAAGGGAAGTGCCTTTTGACAATCGCCCGATGTTAGGACCCAGTGAACTTGGGAGGAGTGAACCCATTTGAAGCTGGCAGTGTCTGTGGACTGTTTCCTATAAAGACTTTGGAGAGCATGCTGTAAAGTATATAATCCGGCATGGGTCTATCGGTCTTATTGTAACATTAATAAGGGTCATCTTTTTCTGTTGTTCAGTGTATTAATTGCTTATTAAGTAATGTTTAGTCAATAAAAAACAAAAACAGAATTACCTGGAAAAACTCAGCAGGTCTGGCAGCATCGGCGGAGAAGAAAAGAGTTGACGTTTCGAGTCCTCATGACCCTTCGACAGAACTTGAGTTCAAGTCCAAGAAAGAGTTGAAATATAAGCTGGTTTAAGGTGTGTGTGTGGGGGGTGGAGAGATAGAGAGAGAGAGAGGTGGAGGGGGGGGTGTGGTTGTAGGGACAAACAAGCAGTGATAGAAGCAGATCATCAAAAGATGTCAACGACAATAGTACAATAGAACACATAGGTGTTAAAGTTAAAGTTGGTGATATTATCTAAACGAATGTGCTAATTAAGAATGGATGGTAGGGCACTCAAGGTATAGCTCTAGTGGGTTTTTTTTTAAAATAATGGAAATAGGTGGGAAAAGGAAAATCTTTATAATTTATTGGAAATAAAAGGAAGGGGGAAACAGAAAGGGGGTGGGGATGGGGGAGGGAGCTCACGACCTAAAGTTGTTGAATTCAATATGACTGAATATTGAATTCAAAAACTTTAGGTCGTGAGCTCCCTCCCCCATCCCCACCCCCTTTCTGTTTCCCCCTTCCTTTTTTTTCCAATAAATTATAAAGATTTTCCTTTTCCCACCTATTTCCATTATTTAAAAAAAAAACCCCACTAGAGCTATACCTTGAGTGCCCTACCATCCATTCTTAATTAGCACATTCGTTTAGATAATATCACCAACTTTAACTTTAACATCTATGTGTTCTATTGTACTATTCTCATTGACATCTTTTGATGATCTGCTTCTATCACTGCTTGTTTGTCCCTACAACCACACCCCCCCCTCCACCTCTCTCTCTCTCTATCTCTCCGCCCCCCCACACACACACCTTAAACCAGCTTATATTTCAACTCTTTCTTGGACTCGAACTCAAGTTCTGTTGAAGGGTCATGAGGACTCGAAACGTCAACTCTTTTCTTCTCCGCCGATGCTGCCAGACCTGCTGAGTTTTTCCAGGTAATTCTGTTTTTGTTTTGGATTTCCAGCATCCGCAGTTTTTTTGTTTTTATCTCAATGTTTAGTCAATGTTGCTTTTAGTTTGTTTGCTACAATAAAAGTCGTAACCTTGGACATCTTGTGCAATTCATTTAAATTGGTCACTGGGAATTCGAACATCTTTTTCAAGTTACCAGTCTCTACAGGGATCATAATAATATGCGGTTATATATATTCTGATTAAAAACAATTAGTGAGGTAAAGGCAGGATTTTCATGGATAAATACATTATAATAAATATTAGAGTGAATATAAAACATATGATAAATAAAGGGAGATAGTACTAAAACAGCTATGACAATTGTAAGGGTAAATTGAGCAATCAGAGTGAGGTAAGAAAATTGAAGCAATTAGTCTGAATATTTTTTGGGTAAATTTCTAGAGCCCATAATACAGAATGAAATTAGTGATCCCTTAGGAAAGCATTGGCTAATCAGGAGGTAGTTCAGATAAATAGGTAAAAGGAATGTTATGCTAGTCTAATTTCATGAAATTTTGAGGAAACTATATAGTTTATGTAATGCATGTTGACTAAATGGATTTTCAAAAGACAGCTGGCAAACTGCTATGTCAGAAAATTTGTAATCAAAATGGTAGCCTGCATGCAACTGGGAGCAGGAGGATTTGATTAATGAAGTAAAATTCTGGCTAGAGTTGTGCAGTGCAGATTGTAGAAAAGTAAGCCTTCATTATGACCCTTCTTATGTCCATGGAAAAGGGACTCTAGTTCCAGTTGCAGTTAGAATGTTGTAATATGGTCCACTTTCATGAGCCAATCGTTTGCCTAATTTCTAGAAATATAAAAAATGAAACAGCATAAGAACATAGAAAACTTAAACATTTAATTGTTACAGGAATGATATTAAATCTTACAGCTCAAACTATGATGATAGACTCCCGGAATTAAGGTTCAATGCTTTGGGGAAATACAGATTTAGAGGGGATAAAATTGAATTTTTTTAAATAATGGCGCGATTGTTTAGATGGATTATTTGAAAATGGTAAGGAAAAGGATGGTAGATCTCAGGATGATGTCTTTAAACCCAGAGGAAAAGTGTCGTATTTTCCCATTGGAGGCAGGAATTGGGAGGTGCATTCAATTCCAAGTGCGGACCTGCCTCCAATGCCAGCATGCCATGAAGTGGTCGAGGTCTTTATGATCCAAATACCAGTCAGTTGCCCAATTAATTGCTGGGTTGGAGTTGGGGGAGGGGTTTGAGATGGGAGAGGGGGTTGGGGGAAGAGAGGTTGGACACCTTCTGGCCTGAATTGGCAACCATTGCTGTCTCTGTGTGGTCTTAAAAAGGGGGAGGATCTTCATCTTCAAAAATGGCCAGGGCAAATGAAGAAATGGGGCCTGGGATAGGGTAGGGAAAAGTTGGGTACTAAACTTTTACTACTGCTCAGTATGTTTTGTTCAAAAAAAAACTCAGTTTTTTTAATTAAATAAAACTGTTTTAGCTCTGCCACCCTTGTTCCCACGAGGTTGCACCAGGTCAGCTTCAGAGAGCTCCTATGGCCACATGCCCCCATGAAAATCTTGGGTGATTAGAAGGCGAGATCTTAATAAGCTCCTAATGACTGATCCACCCAAATAACGAGGTGGATAGCTTTGCTTTCCTGCCCACCACCGATCTCCCAACTATCCTCAAGAAAATTATCCGAGTTGGGAACAGAAATGGCAGACCGGCACTGTTGTTTATTGTTCATTCATGGGATGTGGGCGTCGCTGGCTAGGGGATTTATTGTCCATCCCTAATTGCCCTTGAGAAGATGGTGGGAAGCCACCATCTTGAACCACTGCAGTCCTTTTGGTGTAGGTACACCCACAATGTTGTCAGTGCGTGAGTTCCAGAATTTTGACCCAGCAACAGCAAAGGAACAGCAATATGTCAGAATAGGTGTGGCTTAGAGGGAAACTTGTAGGTGGTGGTGTTCCCATGTATCTGCTGCTCTAGTCCTTCAAGATGGTAGAGGTCGTAGGTTTGGAAAATACTGTGGCAGGAGCCTTGGTGAGTTACTGCAGTCCATCTTGTAGATGGTACTCGCTGCTGCCACTGTGCATCAGTGATGGAGGGAGTGTATGTTTAAGGTGGTGGATGAGGTGCCAACCAGGCTTGCTCCTTTGTCCTGGATGGGGTTGAGCTTCTTGCTGGTGCTGCAATCATCCAGATGAGTATTCCATCAGGCTCCTGATTTGTGCCTTCTAGATGGTGGTCAGGCTTTGGGGAGTTAGGAGGTGAGTCAGTCTCCACAGTATTCCCAGCCTCTGACCTGCACTTGTAGCCACAGTATATGTATGGCTGGTCCAGTTCAGATTCTGGTTAATGGTAACCCCCATGATGTTGATAGTGGCTGATTCATTGATAGTAATGCCAATGAATGTCAGGGGGAGATGGATAGATCCTCTCTTGTTGGAGTTAGTCCCTGGCACGAATGTTATTTGCCACTTATCTACCCAAGCTTGGGTCTTACTGAATATGGATATGGACTGCTTCAGTATCTGAGGAGTCACAAATGATGCTAAACATTCGGCATTCATCCGTGAACATGTCTTGCCATTCTGCCTCAATTTCATCCCAAGTCAGGGTGGGAAAATTGGCCCCAACGGTTTTATTGGCTTGAGAAATAGAGTAAAAAAGGTAAGATGTGTTTATAGATAATTGGAGAAAATTTTCTGGGGCAAGTACATTCTTCAGGTGAGATGGAGCTCATTTAAATGAGTATATTATGAAAGACTAACTCAGAATTTTGAAAGTACCAATATGAAGTTTTGAAACTAATTGGAACAAAAAAAATAAAGCTTAAGCGAATTGCTCAACCTAGACTAGGGAAGGTAGGAAATGTAAGGTAATAGCTCAATGAATTTCAATTACATGGACATAGAATGAAACATAATGAGGTATGCATAAATTAATTGAAATAATTATTGCTATTAGTATAACTGTAAAAAATACAATGAAATGTAGATCCATTGATATGTCTGAAATCTGGGAGAAGCCTGAAGGAGTTGCAGAGCAGATCTCAAATGTCAGTTGTGAGAACCATTTGGGGCAAGTTTTTATACAGAAGATCTTTTCTGAACTTGCAGACGTGGTCACTGCACCAGCAGTCAGGCCTTCAACTTCCCAGCACAAATATGCCATCACTTAGGACAGAATATTCTGGGTGGCGGAGAGGCGGAGCAGGAGTGGATGCGGGCGGGCACGGACAGGCGTGGACCCAATTGCCGCTCGCGATCGGGTCCATGTTGCCATTTAACGCAGGTGGGCCAAATAAGGCCTGCGCCCAGCGTATTTCACTGCTCCCCTGCATAGCAGAAGCGGGTGGGCAGCGGCAGGCGCGTTCAGCCCACTGCTCGCAATGGCTGGGCGAAAGGCTCTACAGAGGGGTAATGAAGGTTATGCAAGTCCGGAGGGTAGGCCATCAGGGTAGGCCAGGCAGGAGGGTAGGGTGGGGGGCCAGTGTGCCCCTCGTTTTTCCGATGGTTGCCTTGCTGCTTTCGTCGAGGGGGTGGCAGCACGTTGGGAGGTGCTGGTTCCCCAGGATGGGAGGAGGACGTCCACCGACATGGCCAAATGTGCCTGGGAGGAGGTGGCGGAGGTGGTGAGCTCCCTCGACGTGGTGCGGTGCACCTGAATCCAGTGTCGCAAGCGCTTCAATAACTTGTTGCTCTCTGGAAGGGTGAGGACAATGTTGACAGCAGGTTGGCTTTCCTCCCTGCTGCCCCCAACCGCCCCAAGTCTGAGTGTAGTGATTGCATTGAATCATTGACAGCAGATATTGCCCATGCCGAGGTCACCCTGAGAGGGTGGTGATGAGATGGGTTCTGCGCCCACAGCATGTGTTGCACTGAGACCCACATGACTGTTTTGGGGGCAACCTGGAGGAGCTGCACGTAGGCGCAGTGCTGGAACTCCAGGACATGTCAAAGTCAGGGTGATGACACGCTGGGATTGGAGCTTCAAGGTGGCATGGCAATGAACCAAATGCTGCCCTCTGCGCTCCACATACTTGCACTTCCTTGATATGGGAGGATATACTGTGTGGTGCCTAATGTGATGTAGGCAGCATATGGCCAAGGATGGGGTGAGAGTGTGGGGAACAGGCCTAGCATCTTTGCGTGAGTGTTCGGCAGCAGTGGGATGAGGAGGCACTGGAGCCCTGATATGTCCCATTCTGGTCGGGATAGGCCGTACATGAAGAGAGTCCATGTACAATTTGCACAAATCAATGCTCTTCTCTTATTTTCAGGAGAAGAATGCTCATAACATGGCAGAGCGTGTGAGGACTGGCAATGGCCAGGCGCAGTTAGTCATTCTCAGCCGGTTTGAGCAGGAGGCCCTGGATCTGGAGAGACGCTATGCACCCAGGTCCACTGGTGTCAGTGAGGCTGGGGTGCCACGGCCAGGTATATATGGCCAGCAGTGAGGTCAGCATTGTTCTCCCAACAACCATAGCACTGCTGAATGTTCAGTGATTGAAGTTTGCAACATGGCTTGACCATTGCTTATGGAACAATGAGCACATAATGATCCAGCGGACATGGATGCACTTTAACTGATTCAATGTCCTTATTCTTCCTTTCAGCATCAGCGGAGCAGGGCCAGGAGGAGGAGCAGCAGAGGCCCTCTCTCACACCTGAGGGCCCTGAAGTCTCACTAGCGTCACACCATCTATGCAAGGCAGGGACCAGCACAGATACCAGCACCTCAGTGGGAGTTAGTACATTGGCTCATGTCCTGGGGCACAGCAGTGAAGGCACTTCACAGTCGCTGGAGTAGCTGGCAGAGACAGAGAGTGCCCATGGTGCCAGCAGCCGGAGGACTGCAGGGGACCAGGCACATGCTCAGTCAGTGCCCAATGATGTGCGTCTGGAGTTGTCCACTACACAGCAGGGGCATGAAATGCAGCCGGGTGTGCTGGAGCATCTGGGGGAGATACATGAGGCTATGCTTGGCTTGGTCTCCATGGTGGAGGAGTCTACGCAGATGATCGCCAAGCAATGAGACACATGTCCAAGTGCCATGCATCCTCCATGGAGGGAGTGGTGATTCTTGTGGAGAACCTCCTCCAGGAGACCCATCAGGTCTTCCTGGGGATGCACTCTGACCAGCAAGTCCTCACATCGGCATTGACCTCAGCTAGTCAGTGCCATTGTGGGAGATGGTGTGGGCACCAAGTTTCCCAGCTCAGTGCCCATCCATCTACGGTGAGCAGGAAGGTTCGAAGTGACCTCACATCAGCGCAGCAGCTGCTTGTCGTCTCTGCAGGCTCCTCTCAGGGCACTCCAGATGAAGGCGGCAGCTCCTCCCCCCCCTTTGCCAGTGACTGTAGCATCCAGTGAGGCTACGACAACTGGGGAGATGCCAGCTGTTGAACTGGCAGATCCCTCCCAGGCGGGGCCAGCACAGGCTCCACGGACCAGAGGACAACTGCCAAGGTCATCAAGACCAACAGGCTGTCTCAGATGCCACTCCGAGTGAGGGGTCAGCACCAAGATGTAACAACCAGAAACGTAAACATAAGGCACCTTAGACACACCACAAGTTTATCACTGGCGCTTTTGTATTGGCCCAAGATGAGGTCTTTATGATTTGTTTTGAATTGGAACACCTTTGTCATTTTGTTTCATTAAGTTTCTTTGTCTGTGATATTAAATTCAGACATGTAACCATGGCTGAGGATGCTTCTTTTCTTTTGCATATGTATGGTTTCAAAAATGTTAGGAGTGCTTTGTGGGACATTCAGCTTTATTAACAAGGCCCTTAGTTACTGTTCCTAACCTGGAAGATTTAGCACTTAGGTATCGAGTATGCAGCCTACAGCCCAGGCTTGTCCTGGAGGTCCATATCTGGTGTGCTAGCTGAAGGTTCATTGGATTAAAGCCTTCCAGGAGTCCCTGACTCTCTGCAGTATGGCCAGGTCAGCGTCTACCCCCTGAGCATTTTCCTGTGCGTGCTTATCCTTGGACTCACTGCTTGACTCATCGCGTGCAGTCACAGCCTCTGCGTCGATGTCTTCATCGTCCACTGCATCCACCCTTTCCAGTGCAAGATTGTGGAGATCGCAGCATGCAGCCACTATCACCGACACACCATCTGGGGGGTACTGGAGAGCGGTCCAGGCATTGGAAGCGCATCTTGAGAAGACCAATGACTCTCTCCACCACAGCCTTTGTGGAGGCATGGCTCCTATTGCTCAGCTTCTGTTCTTGGATGGCGGAGAGGTGTCATGAGCCACCTTCTGAGGGGATAGCCCTTGTCACTCAGCAGTCATCCTTCAAGCCAGGCTGGAGTACTGAAGATCCCTGGCACCTGGGAGTGTCTGAGGATGTAGGCGTCATGGGAGCTGCTTGGATACCATGCACAGGCTTGTAAGATCAGCATCCTGTGAGGACATACTATCTGCATGTTCATGGAGTGGAAGCCCTTCCTGTTGACGAAGGCACTGGGTTCAACCGCTGGCACCTTGATGCCACATGTGAGCAGTCTGTTGCACCCTGGACGTGGGGGAAGCCAGCAATGGCCACGAAGCCTCTGGCATGCTGTGTCTGGCTTGCCTGGTCGCAGTGGAAGTGGATGAAGGTCAATGCCCGTCTGAACAGAGCATCTGTAACGTGCTTGACACAAGTGTGGACAGCTGATTGGGCAACCCGCAAAGATCACCCACTGAGCCCTGAAAGGAGCCAGAGCCATAGAAGCTGAGGGCAGCAGAGACCTTTAGAGCCACTGGCATGGGGCATCCACCCACACAGTTAGCGGAGATCTCAGGCCCAATCATCTGACAGATATAGTTGACTGTCTCCCTTGAGAGATGGAGCCTCCTTCGGCACTGCACCTCAGACATATTGAGGTAGCTGCTTCGCTGCCTGTATGCCCTAGAAGCAGAAAAGTGGCGTCTTCTGTGGCCCCTTCCACCTTGGTCTACCTCTTGGCCCTGCGCCCCTTTTGCCTGAGCTTGACATCTCAAATGTGGCTCCCCCCGAGGCTGAATGTGCACACCTGGCCTCCTCCCCCTTCTAGCCCTCCCCTCCTCCACAGAGGAGAGTTCAGCTCCCATTGCCCGGCTATGGAAAGGCTTCCAGAAACCTGCAGGCCCAAAAAAGATTCCTCACTGCAGAGTGCTGACCTGAGGGTTAAGAGTCCAGACAAAGCAGCTGGTATGTGTTTAGAAGTATTGCAGATCACACAGGCAAGTTTCAAAAACTTTGAAATATCAATACTTGAGAGGGCACACTCGTGGCCCCACTAAGCCCTCTTATCCCTCCCGTGGATGAGGTTTATACAAATGTGTCCTGCCCGCCTGCCCATGGCACCCATGCACCGACCCGAAGATTGCAAGGGCGCTGAAAAATAGGCGTCGATTGGTGAGTCAATGGCCTAGGGCATTAAGTGGTCTGTTAATTAATGGCGCGCATGCAGCGGATATCACCGCACGCCTGCCCAACAAAATATCATGATGGCGCGCGGTGACAATTGGGACACTTGCCCGACATCACCGCGTGTCATTTTACCCATGGACCTTCAGGGCCCACCCCCGCATGCCAATGGGAAAATTCTGCCCTTAGAAATCCTTAACACACAAGCATCACAATTAGCACCCAATGAAGTATCTGCACAAACCTTTATAACCCACACTCGTCTGTTATCAAATTTTTAACAAGTAAACATATTGTGCATGTGACTGTGCAGTGCTTGCCCTTGGTGATAAGATTCTGAATTATGTAGTCCTAAACCTAATCTGACTGTTTATCTAGCACTACCTTTCAGTTGTAGGTGTGTTTGAGGTGACTGGCTGCTGTGTACCAATATGGGATTGAGATAGCCTTGCCTATCAGTAGCTGAGTTCTGAAATAGACTGCATGCTTTCTGGTATCAATGCAAGCATCAAAAGAAGCTGGCAGGAGGGTACAGTTATGTTGATATCCTGACAGGCCACACCATCATATTATGCAAACATACAACAGCTGTAAAAACCATTCAGCATATCATCATTGTGCCAGCCATTTGAAAGAGCTTCCCAATTAGTTCCACTTGCCTGCCCTTGCTTCATATGCCTGCATTTTTTCCTGTTCAAGTATTTATCCAGCTCCCTTTTAAAAGTTACTATTAAATCTGCTTCCACCACCTTTTCAGACAATGTATTCAAAATCACAACAACTCTGCATAAAAAGAAAATCTCATCTTTCCTCAGGTTATTTTGCCAATTATCTTAATCCTGTGCCCTTTGGTAGCCAATACTCCCACCAGTGGAAACAGTTTCTCTTTATTTAGATTCAAATGATAGAAATACATCAGCAATTGATTTCCCATCATTTGTACTACATCATTATTGCGTACTAGGAAAGCCATGTGTTCCTAACGTGTAGAGGGGGACTGAAACGTTAGATTGAATATATCAAGGGACAATCAATGACACTCCCTCTGACCCAATTTTAAAAATATTTCTAAAAGAGAAAGTAATTTTCTTCATCTCACCCAGATGCAGCCAGCCAGACAATGATGCCGTGCTGTTGTCATTATCTCATCATGTCTTCAGCCATTGAGTCCCTGGATTCTAAGCTCTGGAATTTCCGCCCTAAATCTCTTTGTCTCTTCACTTTTCCTACTTCTTTAAACAGCATCTTAAAACGTGTCTCTGGCTAAGTGTTGTTACCCTTCTTAATATCTCCTTCATTGGCTCAGTTTCAATTTTTGTCCAATCATCCACCTGTGAATAATTTGGGATGTTAAAGATGCTAAACAGGTGCAAGCTATGGTTACTGGTGGAGGTGATAGACTTTGTGCATTAACATTGTATAGATACTGGTTAGACCATAAGACATAGGAGCAGATGTAGGCCATTTGGCCCATTGAGTCTGCTCTACCATTCAATGAGATCATGGCTGATCTGATAATCCTCAAATCCACTTTCCTGCCTTTTCCCCATAGACCTTGATTCCCTTACTGATTAAAAATCTGTCTATCTCAGCCTTGAATATATTTAATGACCCAGCCTCTACAGCCCTCTGTGGTAAAGAACTCCACAGATTCATCACCCTCTGACAGAAGAAATTCCTCCTCATCTCGGTCTTAAATGGGTGCCCCCTTACTCTGAGATTTGCCCTCTGGTCCTGGACTCTCCTGCAAGGGTAAGCAAACTCTCAGCATCTACCCTGTCAAGTTCCCTAAGGATCTTATATGTTTCAATAAGGTCTCCTCTCATTCTTCTAAACTCCAATGAGTACAGGCCCAGCCTCTCCTCATAAGAAAATCCCTCCATACCTGGGATCAACCTAGTGAACCTTCTCTGGACTGCCTCCAATGCCAGTATATCTTTCCTTAGATAAGGGAACCAAAATTGTTCACAGTATTCCAGGTGTGATCTGACTAGTGCCTTATATAGTTTCAGCAAGACTTCCCCATTGTTATACTTCATTCCCTTTGAAATAAAGGGCAACATTCCATTTGCCTTACCTATTACCTGCTGATCTTGTATGTTAGCTTTTTGGGATTCATGCAAAAGGATTCCCAAATCCGTCTGTGCTGCTGCCTTCTGCAGTCTTTCTCCATTTAAATAATATTCAGCTCCTCCATTCTTCCTGCCAAAGTTCATAAGCTCACATTTTCCCACATTATATTCCATCTGCCAAGTTCTTGCCCACCTACTTAACCTGTCTAAATCTCCCTGTAGACTCTTTGTGTCATTCTCACCACTTGCCTTCCCACCTATTTTTGTGTCATCTGCAAACTTGGCGATAGTACATTAACTTCCCTCATCTAAGTCATTCATATATATTGTAAATAATTGATGCCCCAGCACTGATCCCTGTGGCACTCCACTAGTTAAAGGTTGCCACCTTGAAAATGCCTGCCTTATCCCAACTCTCTGTCTTCTAATAGTTAGCCAATCCCCTGTCCATGCCAATATACTACCCCCAACACCATGGGCTCTTATCCTATTATGTAGCCTTATGTGTAGTACCTTATCGGCTATGAACCTCTCCTCTCTAGCCTCAATGAACTACCCTTGCTAACACTTCTGATTAATTAATTCCCACTAAAAATAGATTAGTTATTCATCTGGTACAGTTTGTGGATAGATCCCTAAGCAGACCAACTGCAATGACTACTTCCAGAACAGTCAATACACCTCAAAAAATGATTGATTGTGTAAAATACTTGGTTTTGAATTGGAAGGCACAACAGAAATGCTGGCATTATTATGTTTATATTTGAATCCCAAAATTATGCGCAGGGCCCCAGCTGTAGCATGGCATTTTGAAAACTTCAACCTTTGTATCCTTTATTATCTAAGTAAGGAAGACTGGAATTTAGAGAAGGAAATGAACTGACCTGTGGCAGATTTCAGATTGATAACTTTTATGTCTAGAAGCCCATTGACTATCATCAAGTAGTTGCCCAAGTGTGCTGTACTACAGAACAGCAGGCTTTGACCATACTGCAGCCTGTGATTTCCTGCCCATTACCAGTTTAATCTCAAATTATGCTATCTAAGGGATACAACAACCTCCCAAGTTTAAAGCAGAAAAAATTGAAATATTATTCAATATGCACGTCCACTGAACACTCCTGAGCAATTGACTCAGGCATGAATTGAAGAGTGACATGGCAACAGTTCAGCTACTCACACATTCACTTTAAGGCTATGCACTGAAAGATGAGAGACACATTGAAAATACATTTAAACCAGCAAGTGTTTCTGCAGGAAATTGAAATACATCAACAATAACTTGAGTTATATCTATTTTAATGCAGCACACATTTGAAGGGACTTCAGAGGTTTATTTTATGTATGCAGGGACTATGAAAATCATGTGTGGTGCTCCAAAAGCTGGTCCCCATGGGTTCACTAATTATATTTTTGGAAGAATGAAGGTAGAAAGTGCTGACCTCAGGAGAGATAGATAGGATAAGATTTAAGAAGTCTGATTTGGATAAGTTGTTTTGAGTGTAGAGATTCAGATGTTTAACAGAAACTCTATACAATAAACCCTGATGCCAATCAAGTAAATGATAAACTCTATTAAACCACTAGCTTTGTATTGTCAATTGCCATGTTAATTCTCAGAAAAGGTTAGTACTTCGCACTAATCATGCTATGGAATATGCAGCCAGAGCTGGTCCAATGTCTGGCAGGGGAGTGCAAAGAGATAGATGTGATAAGATGTGAGAATAACAGAGGTGAAACAAAGGGCTGAATGTATGGGCCAGCCACGGGCAGGAAAAGAGGCAGGCAGACCCGTAAATTAGGGCACCATGTCATTAACAGTGTACCTGCCACTGGTCCACTCACCCCCAGACCCTTCATGATTTTACAGGCGGCCGGGGAGGCACTGGTGTGTCACCCAACCATTGAAACCCTTAAGTGGGCAATTAATGTCCAATTAAGGGCCTCATCCTGCTGCCACTCTGATATAACAGGCACTGGGTGAGGCCTGCACCCAATGTGTAGCCCAGCAGGTTTGAACCTGCAGGCTCCTGCTCAGTGAAAGGAGGGATGTCTCCTTCCCAGGCCCCTATGTAATTAGAGGTCCCCTCCCATAGTTTTGCCTCCCAACATCTACCCACCCCCAAAGCCCTGTACAATATGGCCGCATCCCCTCACTGGAGCCTGTCAGTCTGGCCCCAGCGAGATCTTGGAACTACCTGATTGTCTGGTTCCATCGCAGAACACCACCTCTTTGGCCTACCTGCAGTGCCGGCAGTGGCTACAGCTCCTGCTTGGTGCTGCTGGTATGTAGAGCTGCCGGCATCCAAATAGCCAGGAGATCTATGAGTTGGGAGGTCCTCCTGCAGATGGACAGAAGTCTCGTGTCATACTAATTAAAGGGCTGTTGCCTGAACAACGAAAGACAGGTGAGCTGGCTAAGCGGAAGCGGGCTCACAACCAAAATTTACTCTGGGGTGCGGGGATCCCGCCCTCAGCATAAAATCCAGGCAAAGGAAATAAGAAGAGCAAGTGAGAGCAAATTTTCCTGCTCATTGTGCTTCTTAAATTGATTTTTTTTTTGAAGTGTTCTTCATGGTGAGGAATACCAGGGCTGAGAATGGAAACTTTATTGTGAGCACTTAGGTATTAGTATTTATTACTCCCAGGTCAGTTCCGGTTCAGTCAGATCCAAAGCAAAGCTTACTCTTCCCAAGTAACCTTTCCCCAAGCCTTAAAAAGGACACTACTTTAAATTCTTCCATTTTATACCGATCCCATTCTAATGCTTTTTTGGGGAGTAAAATTGATTTAACACGACTCTGCAGATGAAGGCTGATTCCTGTTGTGAAGTGCAAGGACTATCACTTAGAACTCATAACTGGCAGAGACTGATCAGTCTGAGCTGAATCATAACATGGGGCAGAATTCTGCCCTTGGCGGGTGGGCTCGGAGGGGACGGACGAGGCTGTTTGGAAACCCAACCACCGCCCACAATGGGGAACAGACCGTGATTTCACATTGGTGGACCAATTAAAGCCCACCCAGCATGAATGGTAGTTGGGGAAACTCCAAGTAGGGGTGGGCGGGGGCATGATGTCTGCTGGGTCCAATGGCGACCGGGCAGCTGTTTGAAAGGCAGCCCAGGCAGCCTCTGGAAGGCTGCCATGGAAGGACACTGAACTCTTGATGGATTCCAGTGCAGTTGGACACAGCAGGCGGGAGGGCAAGTCAGTAGAGCAGTCAGTCCCGCGTTTCTCCGATGAGTGCCCCCAGCCCTCCTGGAGGAGGTGGCAGCCAGGAGGGAAACCCTTGCCCCAGAGACAGGAGGAGGAGGCCCCCACACCTCACCAAAAAGGCCTGGAAGGAGGTGGCATCCAGGGTCAGCAGCCAAGACATGGTGAGGCGTACATGGGTGCAGTGCTGGTAATGCCACAACAATCTCTTGTGAATGGGAAGGGTGAATACTGTGTTGGCATGGGTCAGTGTGCACAACATTTAAGGGCTGGACATCCCCCACCGTGGAGCTCAGGAGTGTTAGAATGTGAGTCGCAATTGTCAATGACGCTTGAGCTGGCCAATGGGGTGAGCCCTGGCTGCCTGGACTGAGTGCCTTGTGCCTTGAGTGCCATGAATCGGCTGAGACCTGCCAGGTGTTCCTCAGGTAGGGTTGGCAGACTGCAATGGCAATGTAGGTACAGAGTGGATTAATCAATGCTCCTCTATCCTTTCAGGAGAAGACATCCCATAGCAATACTGAGATGCCGCAGACTGGCAGGGGACCCCCACAACTCCTCATCCTCACGCGCTATGGACAGGAGGCACTGTAGCCCGAGAGGCAGCATGCACCTTGGTCAGCCGGCCGTGGTAAGGTTGGGGTGCCAGACGAATGTAAGAGTGCAGTGCACTGAGATGAGAATGTTGGTTATTGCAACCATTCTAGTGTAGTCTCTATATTGATGTGAGCCTCAAAACTGGAATCGCCATTGATAATCGAAAGATGAGGACTCCATGATACAGATATTTGTTGTCTCACCAGGGTGCCAGGCATGCACAGTGATAGTGTCATGACTTAAACTATTGATATATCCTTCTTCTCCCTTTTAGGCTCAACAGCAGACATTCACAATGAGGACCCTGAGGCCCACCCCTGGCCCCGGAGGACCACCATGCTCAGCACCCATCTGCGTCATACCCTCTCTGACAAGCAGGCATCAGTGCAGCTATCGGCACCTCACAGGGCATATGATCGCAGTCTAGTAACTAGATGCACATTGATGAGGGCACTTCACACTCACTTGAGGTGCAGGTGGAGGCAGAGAGTGCCCAAGGCACCGGCAGTCTGGAAACCAGGACAATGCTCAGTCGAAGGCTGATGATGTGCCTCTGGAGTCATCCATTAGGCAGCAGATGCTAGAAGTCCAGTGGGGTGCATCCATATGGTAATGCATGAAAGTCAATGCACGCCTGAATAGAGTGTCTGTCACCAGTTTGACACAACTGTGGACAGAGGATTGGGAGACTCCAAACATATCTCCCATTGACCCCTGGAAAGAGCCGGAGGCATAGAAGTTGAGGGCCACTGTGACCTTCAGTGCCACTGGCATAGGGTGTCCACCCACACAGCTGGACCTGATCTCAGGCCCAATCCTCTGACAAATCAAGGCCACAGTCTCCCTTGAGAGACCTCCCTTGAGAGTCTCCCCCTTCGGCATTGCACCTCAGACATACTGTGGTAGCTGCATTGCCGCCTGTAAACCCTGGCAGCAGGATTCTGGACCTTTCCACATTGGACTGCCAGTTGGCCCTGCGCCCTTTGTGCCCGCGCCTTTCATCCCACATATCGCTCCCATTGAAGCTGTATTGGGACACCTGGCCTCCTCTCCCTTCTGCCCCTCTCTTCCTCCTCAGAGGAAGTGCTGTCAGCAGAGACCACCATCGCCATTACCAGGGTTATGGAAGGCTGTCTGTTACCTGGAAGGGCCCACATGGTCTGAATCCTCTTGGGGCCTGGAAGACACCAATGAATCCTGGAATGAAGCCTAGAAATGCTCAGAATGCAGCTCTGAAGCAAGATGAAGCTGTCCAGTTCACAAAAGCAACCAGCAGCACACAATCTCCAAAAGTCCTCACTACTCACATTGACAATGCTGCTGACCCTTGATATCTTGCCCCTGGATGAGCTTTTGCAAATTGTGGCCTGACTGCCTGCCCATTTTGCCCGTGCGATGGCTGAAAATTCACACGACCAAGTAAACTTGAAGGCAATTGCTGCATCAAGGGCCTTAACTGGCCTCTTAATTAATGGTGGAAGTGCCTCTGTCTCCCTCACATGCCTGCCTAGCAAAATATTGTGAGAGTGCACGTTGATGTCGGCACGCTCGGCCGATGTCAATGCGTGTTATTTCATGCTCGAGCAGGTCGGGCATGTGCCCGCCAAGTGAAAAATTTTGCCCATGGTTCCTGTGGTAAAGAATTGTGTGTTAACCTATTGTGCCACACTCTCATGCAGCTAAAAGTATTTTTTCTTTATTTGTTCATGGGATGTGGGCGTCGCTGGCTAGGCCAGCATTTATTACCCCTCCCTAATTGTCCTTGAGAAGGTGTTGGTGTGCTTCTTGAAATGCTGCAGCCCATATTTTTGTTAAAACTCTTGGACACCTGAGGCTTATTTTTAATCACATTCCTTTTCAAAGGAGTACGCCTTTGCCATAAAAGATACATTTGATGCACTGCAAGCTCATTAATCGGTCGTTTTTTATTGACATCAAAATTATCATTTTTTTTTCCTGTTATTTTGGGAGTCTATCTTTTGTTTCAGTATATTGTAATGTGTTTTGCATTTTTAAGCTTGAGTGAAGAATGCATCAATTTTCTTTTTGTTAATTCTTGCTGATCCCTGGCCATTCTCCTCAAGGCCATTTTATTTTACAAAGAAAAATGAGGTACAGGAGCTCTGCCTTTTAATGGAAACATCTTTACCTCTACATTCCCTTTTTATTATAGATAGACAAAATGTAGCACTAAAACTGCACACAAATATTTCATCTGATGTTCTGGGTCAATTATTGCATCGATCTCTTCTCTGAACCTAATTTTAAAATTGACAAATTGTCATTTTGTTTCCAGGAAAACGTTTATCAAAATCTTATGTTACATATTTTGCCACGAGGGGGAGCATAGTCAGCTCCAGGAAAAGGGTGACATCATAAGTGCAATGGTAAAGATTAAGGAGCATGAAATTTTGCATATTTAATCAATTAAAAAGTGATTTACAGATGTACAGTTCACAGTGACCCTTATTTTGATAATTTAAAAAAAAGACCCAAGCCCACTTGAAGTAACAATCCTTATTAGTACACAGTTAGCACTGCAGTATATACCTTCAGCAGTTGCTTAACATAACTCTTAACTCATAACTCAGTTGCTTAACATAAACGCTTAAAATCTTTAGTTTTCCTTTGTTTCATTTTGAAACTTGATTTCTCATTCACAGGGTTAAGTTGTTGTGAATGACTATCTGTAATGTTATGCTATATATAAGCGGAAATGCTCTGCTGATATCACAGGAGATGCCATAGAATGTGTCAGCTAAACAGTACTGAACTCCTAACTCCTAGCTTGCTGATTGAGATTCCTGGTTTTTTAATCAAACTTTGCCAAGCAAATTTAGCTATTGGCTAGTCAACAGCACAGCATTATTTCAAATAGGCTGCTTTATTAAAAATAATTTATGCTAGTGAAGGAGGAGAAATTTTCAAAATAATGTGCATAATATATTTATTGTATGAACAAAACTATTCACACACACTGGTACATAAAGTGCATCCCCCATATTATTTAGTGTGGGAAGGTAAGTAATTTCAAAGCGTTCCTCTTTTTAACAACAAGCACCTTTGTTGGGTACTGCTTCTGTTTTTAGTCTATGTACTTTCAAGAGATTATATATGATGAAACTTTACACAGAGGTAAATTCCTTGAATTTAAATTTGTAAAATTCAGCATTTATTGATTTTACTGAAATCAGTGTGAGTACATCCTGACAGTTCCATTCTTAATGATGCTGTTTTCAAGCAGCTTTAACGCATGCAGCATTTAATTACTGTAACTACGCAGGCGTATTATCAATGGCTGCCACCCATGCCTCATTCAGAGGACTCTGACCTCTCATTCTCAGAAGGTTGCAGGTTCAACTCCCACCTGAGCACAAAATCTGACAACACAATGCACAACAAACGGAGTGTGGATATATCAGAGGTGCCTCATTTCAAATGAGACATTAAACTGAGGCCCTGTCTACCCTCAGGGGGAGGTATAAGATCCCGTGATGCTATTCTGAAGGAGGACAGGTTTTCTCCAGTACCCTGGATAATAGTAACCTCTCAAACAACATAAATAACACAGAATATCTGGTACATATGAAGTCTTGCTGTGTGCAAATTGGTTGCCGTGATTCCTGCATTGCTACAGCTTTTTTTACACCAAAAAGACAATGACTGTAAAATGATTTGGGGTGTCCTGAGGTTGTGCTATATAAACGCGAGGCTTTCCTTTTTTATGTTTACAAGTAGTGCTACGGTTTAGCTTATGCATGCTTGAATGCTTTTAGCAAGCATAAAATAAAACGTGATATGTAAACAAGTAAATTTGCTATTCTACACTAAAAATCAACAGCCGTACATTTGCTTTTACTGTATAATTTGTCTTTGCTAGGTCATTGGATAGTCACTCATCCACTGCAATCTCTATCACAAATACCATGTTTAAGTTTCTTATCTGTACCCTATACCTAGCAAATTTTACTTCAATCTTCTTGTTTGGTAACCCATAACAATCAAACTCAAGGTACACAAATTTATGTTATGTACAAAGATGTTTGTCAAAATTTCTTGTCAAATTAAATTTTGGACTGTAATTCCAAGCCTATCATGGTGATTAGAAAATGAGCAGCAGCGAATAAATTGTCAGTTAGCATTCTCAGACTAATAACCAAATTTTTAAAATTGGACAGATTTTTAAAATCCAGAATATAAAGAAGGAACAATTTTGAAGTTAAAGTGCTAGGAAAATGCATATGCAGTCTGCATCCACTGCATGTGATTTAGAGGAGCTTTTCAGTGTAACCAAATGTAATAGAATAACATTTCCATATTACATGGTTATTATTTATGTATCAAACAAATAATAACATATTGAAAAAACCTGAACTCATGAACAAAAATTAATTGTTTTTGTTTAAAATCCCTTGACTCACAAATTGTTTGGGATAATTTCAAACCTTCCTTACATTATTTATTTCTTTGCTTAAATGCCCTGAAAATTATTTTAAAATCCTGCAATATTTCCATCTCCTTCACTTAAGCATCATCATCTAATAAACAGATAATGCCAGCATTAAAAAACTTCCAATGATAGCAGTCAACCTCGCCCTTCACAAAAACAATAAGTATCCCTCTCTTGGATTCTGTCCCCATGGAAACACACCTATGTTCTTCAATAGCAAGACCTGTTGGTATGATTATTTCAGATGACTAGGTACTATCTCTCAGATCTCTGTTTTTACTCAAGCTGGCCATGAATGTAGCAAGTCTTGATTCATATGCTGGTAGTTGAAAGCACCTTTGTTACAAAGCCATATGCTCCAGCTTTACATTCACCTTTACACTCAGCATCCTTTCTCCACAACCGCAGCCTTAATCCAAGCTGCTATCAACAGACCAGAGTCTAAACCTTCACAGAAGAGATCCCAGCTACATTACATAGAATTCATATTGCTTTGTGAATGCTTCACACAGCGTTCAACAATAAGAAAGTAAATTGTATATCTAGCTTATGCTTTCCAGGAATCAAAGAGAGCATTGGTGCAATACTTAGAGATGACCTTGGTTCAGGAGATCAGGATGTAGAATCGGTTTGGGTGGAGATGAGGAATAGTAGGGGAAATAATTCATTAGTGGGAGTGGTCTACAGGCCCCCTAACAGTAGCCACAGTATAGGACAAAGTATCCAAGAGAAAATATTGTGTGCTTGGGATAAAGGGATGACAATAATCATGGGTGATTTTAATCTACACATAAACTGGAAAAATCAGATTGGCAGTAGTAGCCTGGATGAGGCGTTCTTAGAATGCTTTCAAGATAGCTTCTTAGAGCAGCATGTTCTGGAACCAACCAGAGAGCAGGTTATATTAGACTTGGTATTGTGCAACATGAGAGGATTAATTAATGACCTCAGAGTAAACGTACCCCTAAGTAGCAGCAACCACAATATGATTGAATTTTACATCCAGTTTGAAAGGGAGAAGAGCAGGTCTAAGACTAGTATCTTAAACTTAATTAAGGGCAACTATGTGGGGATGAAAGCTGAGCTAGCTGAAGTCAACTGGGAAACTAGGTTAGAGGATAGATCAATAGAGAAGCAGTGGCAGACAATTAAGGGGATATTTCAGAGCATTCAGAACAAGTACATTCCTACTATAAAGAAAAATTCTAAGCAGAGGACCTACCATCCGCGGTTAACTAGAGATGTGAAAGAAAGCATCAAACTTAAGGAAAAAGCATACAATGCTGCAAAGATTAGTGGCAGGTCAGATGACTGGACAGAATATAAAGAACAGCAGAGAATGACTAAAAGGTTAATCAGCAGAAAGAAATTAGAGTATGAGAGGAAGCTAGCGAGAAATGTAAAAACGGATATCAAGAGTTTCTACAGATATTTAAAAAGAAAAAGAGTAAGTAAAGTGAGTGTTGGTCCTCTAGAGAGTGACAGTGGGGAGTTAAAAGCAGATAATAAGGAAATGACGGAAGAAATGAACAAATATTTTATTTCTGTGTTCACTACAGAGTATAGATAAAACATTCCAGAAATAGCTGCAAATCAGGAGGTGAACAGGAGAACGGAATTTGGTGAAATTGAAACACAAGGGAAACTGAGCAAATAAATGGAGCTGCAGGCTGGCAAGTCTCTGGGTCCCGACAGACTACAGCCTAGAGGTGGCTAATGAGGTAGTCGATGCGCTGGAGTTAATTATCCAAAATTCGCTAAATTCTGGAAAGGTTCCATTAGATTGGAAAGTAGCAAATATAACCCCTGTGTTCAAGGAGGGAGAGAGGAAGAAAACAAGAAGCTATAGGTTAGCTTGATGTCTGTTGTGAGGAAGTTATTAGAATCAATCATTAAGGAGGTTATAGCTGGGGCACTTAGAACAGCTCAAGGCAATCAGGAAGAGTCAGCATGGTTTAGTGAAAGGAAAATCATGTTTAACCAATTTATTGGAATTTTTTGAAGGAGTAACATGTGCAGTAAATAAAGGGGAGCCTGTACATGTACTGTACTTGGATTTCCAGAAGGCATTTGATAAGGTGCCACATCAAAGATTATTATAGAAAGTAAAAGTGCATGGTGTAGGGGGTAACATATTGGCATGGATAGAAGATTGGCTGGCTGGCAGAAAGCAGAGAGTATGCATAAATTGGTCTTTTTCTGATTGGCAGCATGTGATGAGTGGAGTCCCACAGTGGTCTGTACTGGGGCTCCAACTTTTTATAATTTACATCAATGACTTAGATGAGCGGAGTGAAGACATGGGAGCTAAATCTGCAGATGACACAAAGATAGGTAGGAAAGTATGTTGTGAAGAGGACATGAGGAGGTTGCAGATGGATATAGCTATGTTGGGTGAGTGGACAAAAATCTGGAAAATGGAGTTTAATGTGGGAAAATGTAAAGCTGTTCACTTTGGCAAGAAGAACAAAAAAGCAGAGTATTACTTAAATGGAGAACAGGTGCATAATTCTGAGGTGCAGGGTGATCTAAGTGTTCTACTGCATGAGTCACAAAAAGTTAATATGCAGGTACAGCATCCTTTAATATGATTGGATTGAACATAAAAGTAAGGATGTTATGCTTCAGTTATGCAGGGCATTAGTGAGATCACATCTCGAATACTGTGTGCAGTTTTGGTCTCCTTATTTAAGGAAGGATGTAAATGCATTGGAGGTGGTTCAAAGGAGGTTTACTAGATTGATACCTGGAATGAGTGGGTTATCTTATGAGGAAAGGTTGGACAGACTGGGCTTGTTTCCATTGGAGTTTAGAAGAGATAGGGGTGATTTGATTGAAACATACAGGATCCTGAATGGCCTTGACTAGGTGGACATCAAAAGGATGTTTCCTCTTGCGGGTAAGTCCGGAGTGAGGGGGCACTATTTTAAAATTGGGGATGCCCTTTTAGGACAGAGATGAGGAGAATTTTTTTCTTTCAGAGGGCTGTGCAACTTTGGAACTCTCTGCCTCAGAAGATGGTGGAGGCGGGGTCATTGAATATTTTTAAGGCAGGGGAAGATAGATTCTTGTTAGGCAAGGGAATCGCAGGTTATTGGGGTTATATGGGATTGTGGAAGTCGAAACACAAGAAAATCAGCCATTATCTTATTGAAAGGCAGATCAGGCTCGAGGGGCCAAATGGTCTACTCCTATTCCTATTTTTCATGTTATGTTCTTATTAAATAAGATATTTAACATTATTAACTGTTTCAATGCACTATAAAGAAAGAAATTTAATAGATTTGAATTTTCATCGAATGTTAACAAAATGGAACATCTTGTAGAATACTAGCCTGGATTATATGTGTACATTTGAGTTTATTTGTTGTCTTGAATTGGTCTTTTCTACCTCGACCCCTTATTTCACAATCAATTAAAGCTTGCACCTTTGATATCATTTCCCAAGCAAAGTTGGAGTCTTCTTCCATTATTATGTTGAAACAAAGCAACGTAGAAACTTCTCTTTCTTTATCACATACTTTCAAAAACCAATAATATTTGCAAATGGATTCTAATTTGGGGACTATTTACCAATATTTTTCAGTTTCCCCTTGTTCTCTCCTTCTTGATCTTTGCTGCCACATACATCCCCTGTGTCTGGTGTAGATTAGTAATCTATTTCCAAGACTTTGCTTATGAAAAAACACATAAGAATGGCATAGTGATGATGCTCCCAATGATTTAACTTTTCTCCCTGTTGAAAAGCACTTTGCTAATTGGCAGTTTTTCACAAGGAGACAGCTAACAACTGGGATCTCAAGAAAGTGAAAGGCCAAATCTGCAGCTTATCATTCTATAGCGCTTCAAGTAGCTGTTCTTGATGGTCTCTTTTGTTTGCAGTTGGTTTCAATTGCTAATGTATTGATGATTTGTGGGTTCCATTCTATTCTCATACATCCAATTGTGTCTGAACTGTTTTAATGAGTTTCCAAAATTTATTTCTTCCCAGGCTGACTGATTCGGCTGCAGTGAAACTTCTCTTTCTTTATCTCATAAAGAGAGATAGTAAAAGAATTTGGAAATTTTCCACATAACTAACAACAGACACAGATCCAGTTTCTATCAGTCAGTAGTACAGTTGGTACACAACTCATTGTGGTTTTGCATTAGAATTTCTATTTTTAAAAATTATTATCTAAATTTAGCCTGTGCAGGGGCTGTGTTAAGAACATAAGAAATAGCAGCAGGAACAGGAACATTCAACCCCTTAAGCCTGCCCTGCCATTCAATAAGATCATGACTGATCTGCCCCAGGCCTCAACTCCACTTACATGCCAGCTCCTCAAATCCCTCAGCTCCCCAATATTTTAAAAATGTATCTACTTCCTCTTTAAATACTTTCAGTGATCTAACCCCCACAACTCTCTGATGTACAGAATTCCAGACATTCATTATCCGCTAAGAGAAGAAATTCCTTCTCATCTCAGTTTTAAATGAGTGTCCCCTTATTCTGTAACTATGTCCCCTAGTTCGAGATTCCCCCACTAGCAGAAACATCTTCTCAACATCTACCCTGTCAAGCCCCCTCAGAATATTGTACGTTTCAATAAGATCACCCCTCATTCTTCTAAACTCTAATGAATAAAGGCATAACTGGTTTAGCCATTCTTGATAAGTTAACGCCTTCATCCCAGAAATCATCCTAGTGAATCTCTTTTGAACTGCCTCCAATGCCAGTATATCCTTTCTTAAATACTGGGACCAAAACTGTACACAATGCTCCAGCTGTGGCCTCACTAACACCCTGTACAATTGTAACAAACTTCCCTATTTTTAAACTCCAATCTTCTAGCAAACAGGCCAAAATTCCATTTACCTTCTTAATTACTTGCTGCACCTGCATGCTAACCTTTTGTGTTTCATGCACAAGAACACCCAAATCCCTCTATGGTGTACTTTTTTGGAGTCTCTCTCCATTTAAATAATAGTCTGACTTTTGATTTTTCTTACCAAAGTGCATGACCTCAAACTTTTCTGCATTAAACTCAATCTGCCAAGTTTTTGCCCACTCATTCATCCTGTCTATGTCTCTTTGCAGATTCCTTATGTCCTCATCACAACATGCCCTCCCACATATTTTTGTGTCATCAGAAAATTTGGATATATTACACTCTGCCCCCTGCTCCAAGTCATTAATATAGATAGTAAATAATTGAGGCCCCAGGACTGATCCTTGTGGCACTCCACTAAATACATCTTTCCAACCTGAAAAAGACCCATTAATACCGACTCTCTGTCTTCTGTGTGCTAACCAATCCTCAATCTATGCTCATACAATCCTCAATCTATGCTCATAGATTACCCCAAATACCGTGAGTTCTTACCTTGTGCAATAACCTTTATATGGCGCCTTATTGAATGTCTTCTGGAAATCCAAATACACAACATCTATCAGTTCCTCTTTATTAACTCAGCTTGTAATATCCTCAAAGAACTCTAGCAAATTTGTCAAACATGATTTCCCTTTCACAAAACCATGTTGACTCTGTTTTTTTGCATTCAGCTTTTCTAAATGTCCTTCTATTTCTTTCTTAATAATGGACTCTAGCATTTTCCCAATGACAGATGTTAGACTGACTGACCTATAGTTTTCCATTTTTTTGTCTCCCTCCCTCCTTGGCATCACATTAGTGGTTTTCCAATCTGCTGGGATCCTCCCGGAATCCAGTGAGTTCTGGAATATTTCCACCAATGCCTCCACTAGCTCTGCAGCCACTTCCTTTAAAACCCTTGAATGCAAGCCATCAGGTCCACGCGACTTGTTTGTCTCATTAGTTTGTCAAATACTTGGTCCCTCGTGATAGACTCTTACAAGACATTTCCTCCCATTAGCTCCTTGCTTATCTGATATCTTTGGAATGTGTATAGTGTCCTGCACCTTGAAGACCGATGCAAAATATCAGCTAAATTATCTGCCATTTCCCTGTTCCCCATTATCAATTCTCCAGTCGCAGCCTCCAAGCGTCCCACTCTCCCTTCAGCTACTCTCTTTTTATATACCCATAGAAGCTCTTGCAATTGGTTTTTATATTTCTTGCCAATTTACTTTCATTATCAATTTTCTCCCTCTTTATTAGCTTTTTAATCATCCGCCGCTGGTTCCTAAAATGTTCCTAGTCCTCTGGCCCACGACTAGTTTTCACCACTTTGTATGCCTTAGTTTTTGATTGGATACTCTCCTTGACTGCTTTTAATAACCACGGGTGGTTCATCCTTCATGTCAAGTTCTTCTTTTTGGCCAGGATAAATTTTTGCTGAGCATTATGAAATATCTGCTTAAATGTCTGCCACTGCTCAATCATTGACCTTGCCCTTAGTCTATTTTCCCAGCCCGCTTAAGACAACTCTTTCTTCATACCTCTATAATTACCCTTATTTAAGTTGATGATACTGCTGTGAGATCCGAGTTGCACGCCCTCAAACTGAATTTGAAATTCTACCATGTTGTGATCGTTACCCCCTAGAGGATCCTTAACTATGAGTTCTCTTATTAATCCTACCACATTACACATTACTAGATCTAAAATAGCCTGTTCCCGGGTAGATTCTGCAATATTGTGCACTAAGAAACAATCCCTGATCCACTCTACAAATTTGTTTTCCATGTTACCCCTGCCAATCTGATTTGTCCAGTCAATATGCAGATTAAAATCACCTATGACAATCGTAGCACCCTTCTTACACACCTCCATTATTTCCTGGTTTATACTTTGTCCTACAGTGAGGCTACTCTTCATGGGCCTATAGAGGTCTCCCACCCATGACTTATTCCCCTTGCTATTCCTTATTTCCACCCAAACTGATTCCACATCATGATCTATTGCACATATATCACCACTCACCACCACACTGATATCTTCCTTTTATTAACAAAGCTACCCCACTACCTTTTCCTTTTTGCCTATTTTTCTGGAATATCAAATACCCTTGAATTGAGTTCTCAATCTTGGTCACCCTGCAACCACATCTCTGTAATAGCTATAAAGTCATATCCATTTATTTCTATTTGTGCCATCAACTCATCAATTTTGTTATAAATATTGCATGCATTCAGATAAGGAGCCTTAAACTTTGACTTTTTACCATTATTACTCATTCTGGTTCTAATTTCTGCTGCACTCTTCTGCTTATATTTTCTGCCCTTTCCTGTCACACTTTAATTATTGTTCACCTCTTCAATACCCTGCACCTATGCTCTCATTTATTTTTGATTTTCTAAACTTCCTTTCAATTGAACCCTCCCCCCCAATTAATTAGTTTAAAGCCCTATCTACAACCCTAGATATACGATTCACCAGGACATTGGTCCCAGCATGGTTCACATGAAGCCTGTCCCAACGGAAAACTCTCCTTCCCCAGTACTGGTGCCAGTGACCCATGAATCGGAACCCATTTCTCCAACACCAACTTTGAGCCACACATTTAACTCTCTAATCTTATTTACCTTAGGCTAATTTGTACATGGCTCAGGTAGTAATCCAGAACCTTTGTGGTTCTGCTTTTTAACTTAGCTGCACCTTGCTCATAGTCACTCAGCAGAACCTCTTTCCTAGCCCTACCTGTGTCGTTGGTACCTACATGGACGACGGCAACTGGATCCTTCCCCTCCCACTCTAAGGTTTACTCCAGCCCAGAAGAGATGTCCTTAACCTTGGCACCAGGTAGGTAACACAGCCTTCAGGACTCTCTGTCTTTGCTGCAGAGAATAGTATCTATTCGCCTAGACATGCTATCCCCTATTGCTACTACATTTTTCTTTTCTCCCCTAACTTGAATGGCGCTCTGTACCACAGTGCTGTGATCAGTTCGCTCATCCTCCCCGCTGTCTGTGCCCTCGTCCACACCAGAAGCTAGAACCTCGTTCCTATTGGGCAAGGGCACTGGCTGAGGCTCCTCCAAAGCTAAATTCTGAATCCCCATACCTGCCTCACCTGCAGTCGCACACCCCTGTCCCTGACCACAGACTACATTTGATGCAATTAATCTAAGGAGTATGACAGCCTCCTGAAACACAGTGTCTAGGTAACTCTCCCCCTTCCTGATGTGTCGCAGTGTCTGCAGCTCAGACTCCAGCTTATCAACTCTGAGCCCAAGTTCCTTAACCAGCCAACACTTGCTGCAGATGTGGTCACCGTGGATCGCACCGGCACCCAACAGCCTCCAATACTACAGCTGCAACACATCGTCTGCCCAGCCATTCTATTTAATTAATTAACTTGGATGTTAAATATTTTAAAAATGAATTTCTTAACTGTACTCTTCAGCTGTTATAACATCTCCTGATTTAAACCACTCAGCCAATCAAAAGAGACATGGAAGAGATACCCACCAATCCCCAACCTGTTTTCCTGTGACACCACACACTGGCTCTGAGGTAGAAACAGGTTAAAGGGGCTCTCTGCCGCTGCTGCTCTTTTCATGCAGATCCGCTCTCCGTGTGCTTTCACCTCTCCTCTTGCTGTTTTAAATTGTAAAACTCCTGCCTCTCCTCTCGCTGGCTTAAACTGTGAAAATCCCAGCTCTCCTCTCCCTGTTTTAAACTGTCTAATCATAGTTTGATTGGCAGCAGGAACTTAACAATTGACCTCAGCAAACTGAGTTAATGAAAGGGAAATCATGTGTAATTTTGGCCAAGGATAGTATCAGGTTTTACTGTGATGGGGTACATCAAAAGGATAAATCAAGAAATTCCAGCAAAAATGAGATTTTTTAAAAAGGTGGTTGACTCTTAAATGCCCTCTAAACAAGGGCAGTTCGGGCTGGGCAATGGGACACCCACATCCCACGAATAAAAAAAAAGTGCTTTGTCACAACTGCAGCATGTGGGAGTTTGTGGAGTGTATTGTGATCCTGACAGCTATGTCTGTAGTAAATGCATTGTGAGAAATTTTAGCTCAGTTTTGGGGGTTGGGAGGGCGGTGGTGGGGTGCCAGTGGGCGGAAGCTGAGGGGACAGCAACCTGGACTCTTTGATTCAGGAAGCAGTCACACTCTTTATGTTAGGAAGTAGTACAGGTCTGGTTAATGGGCAGGGATAGGAGGGCATGTCAAACAAGCAAGGGGATACCAGGTGCAGTGCCTCTGACCTTTTCTAACAGGTCCCATTGTCTGTTTAGATGAGTGTTAAGTCTACAGGATGATTAAGCAAACTGTCCATGACATGTTCTCTGATGACTGTACAATGTTCAGCACCATTCACAACTCCTCAGAAGCAGTCTATGTCCAAATGCAGCAAGTCCTGGACAATATCCAGGCTTGGGCTGACAAGTGTCAAGTAACATTTGTGCCAAATAAGAGCCAGGCAATAACTATCTGCAACAAGAGAGGATCTAACCATGGTCCCTGGACATTCAATGGCATTACCATCGCTGAATCCCCCACTGTCAACATCCTGGGGGGTTAACATTAACCAGAAACTGAACAGGACGAGCCATATAAATACTGTGGCTACAAGAGCAGGTCAGTGGCTAGGAATCCTGTGGAGAGTAACTCACCTCCTGACTCCCTAAAGCCTGTCCACCATCTACAAGGCACAAATCAGGAGTGTAATGGAATACTCTCCACTTGCCTGGACGAGTGCAGCTCCAACAACACTCAAGAAGCTCAGCATCATCCAGGACAAAGCAGGCCACTTGATTGGCACCACATCCACAAACATTCATTCCCTCAGCCACTGCCACACAGTGGCAGCATCTACAATACAGAATACCATCTACAAAATGCACTGCAGGAATTCACCAAACGTCCTTTGAGTGCATAAGACCATAAGATGTAGGAGCAGAAGCAGGCCATTTGGCCCATTGAGACTGTTCCATCATTCAATGTGATCTGATAATCCTCAACTCCACTTTCCTGCCTTTCCCCATAAACCTTGATTCCCTTACTGATTAAAAATCTGTCTATCTCAGCCTTGAATATACTTAATAACCCAGCCTCTACAGCCCTGCAGTAAGGAATTCCACAGATTCGCTACCCTCTGAGAAAATAAATTCCTCCTCATCTTGGTTTTAAATGGGTGCCCCCATACTCTGAGATTATGCCCTCTGGTCCTAGACTCTCCCACAAGGGGAAACAACCTCTCAGCATCTACTCTGTCAAGCCCCCTAAGAATCTTATGTTTCAATAAGGTCACCGCTCATTCTTCTAAGCTCCAATGAGTACAGGCCCAACCTACTCAACCTCTCCTCATAAGAAAATCCTTCCATACTCAGGATCAACCTAGTGAACCTTCTCTGCAACTGCCTCCAATACCAGTATATCTTTCCTTAGATAAGGGGACCAAAACTGTTCACAGTATTCTAGGTGTAATGCCTTGTACAGTTTTAGCAAGACTTCCCTATTTTTATTCTCCGTTCCCTTTGAAATGAAGTCTATCATTTCATTCCCTATTACCTGTTGAACTTGTATGTTAGCTTTTTGAGATTCAAATCCCTCCATGCTGCAGCCTTCTGCAGTCTTTCACCATTTAAATAATATTCAGCTCCTCTAATCTTTCTGCCAAAGTGCATAACCTCATATTTTCCCACATTATATTCCATCTGCCAAGGTTTTGCCCACTCACTTAACCTGTCTAGATCTCTCTGTATACTCCTTGTACTTGGTGATAGCACTTTCACTTTCCTCATCTAAGTCATTAATAGATATTGTAAATAAATGAGGCCCCAACACTGATCCCTGTGGCACTCCACTAGTTACAGGTTGTCATCCCAAAAATGCTCCCCTTATCCTAACTCTCTATCTTCTATTAATTAGCCAATCCTCTATCCATGCTAATATACTACGCCCAACACCTTCCAAACCCATGACCACCACCATCTAGAAGGACAAGGACAGCAGATGCATGGGAACACCACCAGCTGGAAATTTCCCTCCAAGCCACACACCATTCTGACTTGGAAATATATCGTTGCTCCTTCACTGTTGCTGGGTCAGAATCCTGGAACTCTCTCCCTAGCAGCACTATGGGTATACATACAACACATGGACTGCAGCGGTTCAAGAAGGCAGCTCACCACCACCTTCTCCAGGGCAATTAGGGATGGGCAATAAATGCTGACCCAGCCAGTGAAGCCCACATCCTGTTACTGAATAAAAAAATAACATCCTGGTATTGGAAGCCATTCAAGTAGAGGAAATGAAACTATGTCGCAGTGTTGGGGTATCAAGATAGAGATAGATAAGATTTTCTGCAGCTACAACTAGGAGTTTTGAAGTTTGTGCTGGCTGTCTGGTGTTAAGGTTAATGATATCTCCTAATGATTGGAGAAGGACCTGGAGAAGGAGGCGGAGGATCCAGTTGTCGTGGTCAACAAACAAATTAATGCCATAGGAAGAACCAGGAATGAGGTCCTGCTGAAAGACTTTGAGGATCAAAGGTTTAAATTAAAGTGCAGAATCTCACAGGAAATAATCTCTGGGTTGTCACCTGAGCCATGTGCAGAAAAACATAGGGGCAGATTAGCAAGCTAAATGCATTGCCTGAAAGAATGATGTGGGAGGTGGGGATTTTGATTCATAGGTCACTGACACCAGTACTGGAGAATGAGTGGACTGTCCCAATGAGACAAGTTCCATTTAAACCAGACTGGGGACAAAGTACTTCAGAGCCTGGATTTTACAACAGCCTGACAGCTGTTTGGTATATGCTGTAAAATGCTATGGGTGCTATGCCTGCTGCCTGCCTGCCGACCTCTGCCCGCAGCAATTTTACCAGAGGGGGGAGAGAGGGGAGCGTAGCACTGGGCAGCCGACCCGCCTGTATGCAAATTGAAGCCCAAATTGGCCACTTAGGGGCCTCATCCTGCTGCCACTGGGATTTAACCACTGATGGAAGAGGCCCACACCAAGCTCTCAGTTCTACAGCTATCACTACGTGAGTTGGTTGGGGCAGGGCCACGACAGCCATTGGAGGCGCTGCCCCACTAGGCTTTCTCACTCCCCAGTTTCCCTCCCCACCAACCTATTTGTCCTGCCACCCACCCCCACCCCCACCGCCCCTCTCGCCGGGGCCTGCCGGCCTGAAATCATCAAGACCAACCAGATAACCAGATCTACCTCTGGACCCAGCTTCAGCGCAGTGCACCTTCCTGCAGGCCAAGCTGTAGTATGAGAATTGGCCACTGCACCCAGTGGCGCTGTCAGTATTCGAATGCTGCCAACCTCTTATTGACGGCAGCTCTCTGTGGCAGGACTTCTTGTTGCTGAGGGCCGAAATCCCACCTCAAGCCAGTAAAAATGGCTGCAGGGTGAGCCTGCCAACCAGAGGTGAGCTTGCCCCTAGATTTTACATGCGGGAGTGGGGACACCACCTGCTCCAGGTGTAGGGATTAGTTTATGTGGTAATATTGAGTAGATTTGGCCTATAATCCCTAGAGTTTAGAAGAATGAGAGATGACTTCATTGAAACATACAAAATGCTTAAGGCGATTGACAGGATAGATGCTGGGAGGATGTATTCACTGGATGGGGACTCTAGAACTAAGAATCACAGTCTCAAAATAAGGTGTCAGCCATTTAGCACTGCAGTGAGACAAAATTTCTTCATTCAATTGGCTGTGAACCTTTAGAACTCTCTACCCCATCAAGCCATGAATGCTCAGTCATTGAATTTATTTAAGACAGAGGTCAATAGATTTTTGGACACTAAGGGAATCATGGGATATGGGGATATTGGGAGAAATTGTAACTGAGGTAGGAGATCTACCAGGATCTTAATGAATGGCAGAGCACACTCAAGGAACATAATGACCTGCTCCTGCTCCTATATCTTATGTTCTTTTGTTCATTTCTAAAATCCCAGATAGATCCCATCTGTGTCCTTTAACAGCCATGAATGGTTGATCTTCCAAGGTATACTATCATAAAAAACTGCCAGTCCTATCTGAGAGCTAAGGATGTAGGAATCACTGGCACTGGAAATCTCTGCCCTCAATCCTATCCCATTCTACCTGAGTGGTTTTGTAAGAGGTGGGGGAGGGAGTGAAGTGGTTCAGCCCTTACAAATCCCCTCCAATGTCACAATTGTTCCCAGGCTGGAACCTGACATTTCTGGGTCCAGGCCTAACTCTTAGGTGCACTTCTATGTGAGTTACGTTCAGACTGTGCCAGGAGGGCTACAAATTTTGGGCCTCAGAGGAATAATACTGAAAAAATCTATAAGAATTGTAAAAGTTTTAAAAAGGAAGCAAGTAAAATGTTAGGAAAGCCAGGACCACATAATAATTAAAGGAAGGATAGGAAGGAACATAGGAACATGGGAACAGGAGAAGGCCATTCAGCCCATCAAACCTGCTCTGTTATTCAATACGATCATGGCTGATCGAACACTTCAATGCCTTTTACCCACAATATCCCCATAACCCTTTAAATTATTCTTCATCAGAAATCTATAAGTCTCTACCTTAAACATACTCAATGACTGAGCTTCCACGGCCCTCTGGGGTAGAGGATTCCAAAGCTTCACAATCCTCTGAGTAAAGAAATTTCTCCTCATCTCGGATGTCGACGTAAGGGGAAAAGAGAGAGAGGAAGGGGACCATCTTGTACTGACAAGTGAACACATGAAGATGTTTAATAAATAGCTTGTTTCAGTTTTTACAGACTAAGTTCAATGTAAGATTGTAGAAGTACATGCAGGAGGTACTACAATAGGATATATTCTTAAGAACACTGCTCAAAGAGCTAATAGGAATAAAAATAGTCAGGTCACCACACTCACCTGCCTTAATTTTCATAACAGGTCGCTTATGTGGCATTCTATACTGAAAATATGGAAAATGTGTGATTTCCAAACCACGCAAAATGTTTCTCTACACCTCTATGTTATCCATCCCTGATTTCTTATACTTTTCTTAGTACGCACTAATCTCAAAGCATGTTAGAGTCCCTGCACCTCAGATTATTCTGTTCCTGAGTGTACTAGATTGCCTGAGCACATGCTGCAATCCTGAAGGAGGGTGGGAAGAAATACAGAAATAGTAATCACAATTTTCCAAGAGTCTTTGAAAATAAGCATTGCATGAAAGATTGAAGGACGGAAAATGTTGCATTGCTTTTCCAGAAAGGAAAAAAGTGACATCAGGAAAATGTAAATCTTGTTAATCTTGTCTCACTTGTGGATAAACATCTAGGTGCATATTTTTCAGTTCCTTTGTCTGGGTGAACCTACGAACCAGGAGCAGGAGTAGGCCAGGAGTAGGGTGTATTGAAATATCAGAGCACAATGCATGGAGAAAAACTGGGTAGGAAGTATCACACTCCATTGGATGGATCTATCTACCGGCTTGTGAAATTTTATGCACAATTTTCTTCTATGTGCTGTGTTCAAGCAATCTAATACACTCAGGAATAGAAACCTTTCAGGTATAAGGGCCCTAAAATGGTTTGAGATTAGTGAGCACTAAGAAAAGCATGAGTAATCAGGGACAGATGGCAGAGAGGTGTAGAAGATGAATCGTGCATGCCTTAGAAATAATACAGTATCTATAAAGGTTATGCAATGCATGTTATGTCTGGTTTTTCAGCATAGAATGCCACATATGAGACCTACAATGAAAATTAAGGCACATGGTATGAAAGGGAATGTAGCAGCATGAAGAAAGCATTTGATTGACAGACAGGAACAGAAGTCAAAATATCTTTTTTCAAGGGCTCATTGTGAATTTTGTTGTGGGTGACTTTTTGATTTTCCAGGAATGCTTTTTTTTCTGGTTTTCAAGGGCTCCATTTTTATTCTTACTAACTCCTTCATTAGGTGATGCAGTCACGTAATAACATTACCTTGATTATAAATAAGTTTCCCAAAATCTGTTTCCAAAGTAAAATTCTAACAACTTGGCACAAGGAATGAGTCTCACACCCCTTTCAAAAATTAATTGCAATTAATTAGCACTCTCCAGGATTATTTGGTTTTCTTCTGATAATATGAAGTTTCTTCCAGCTCAATACTTCTGTTTAAAGTCTGAGGGGGCTAAGACCTCACACTGAATATTTTTATAAATAAGATATAGATATCCTCATGACTATTTCTAAAATTTTTAAAACTGGACAAAGACTTTTGAAATGGCTGAAGTTATGCCTGTCTGTGACTGCCAAACAAAAGGAGCTACCATGGCAGTATCAAAGAAACTTGCATCTCGTTATTCCTGAAGAGACACAACAACCCCCCTGTGGGCTGCAAAGACCAAATTCAAAGAGAGCTATACAAAGGCAATCTTTGTTATATCCCAGGTTGACCAATCAGAATCTACTCATCTGCTAGGACAAAGGGCCCCACAACCTTCCTTTCAATTCTTAATGGTTGGGATATTTAACAATCTCAGGGACTCAGGCAAGGAATACACATCCCTTGACAAAGACAATGTGGAGACATGGGAGTCATGTGACATGGACCTCCAGTTTGTGAAACCAGTAATATTGGCCTGTGGAACAGCAAACTCAGTTGCAGTTTACCATCCTACAAGTAGCCTCACAGAAAAGGGGCTCTGAAGAATTAATTTGTATGTATTCTCCTTGCTGTACAGGTAGAACATTGGAAGTCAGTATCCTCTTATCTTTCTCAGCAGAACTTTTGTTACGAACAGGAGGGGAAGTTAATTTAACTAACACTGATTTCTCCTCTCATCATCCATCCGTAAACAGAAAGGTATTTTGGTTTGTTTCCCCTATCTACACTGCTACTACTGGAAATCTTGTACCATCGCCCACAAGACTGATTCATCTCTGCATGCTTATCTCATCATGTGAAATATATGGCATTGACTTTCAGCCTGCCAACCTTCATGAAGGAATATCTCATTGGACTTTGATTCTGGACTCTGGAACATACATGAAACAATATCTCTTTTCTTGTGTGGTCCCTGCACTGTAAATTATTCCTTTCTCTATTCCTCTTTTAATGAATGATAGCAAATGGAGCAATGTTGTGACCCCTCTCCCGCATTTCAGTGTGTGCAAATAAGCTAACCCTTTGAGTTCATCCTCTTGAGTTTTTTTTATTCTTTCATGGAATGTGGGCTTCGCTGGCTAGGCCAGCATTTATTGCCCATCCCTAGTTGCCCTTGAGAAGCTGCTGGTAAGCTGCCTTCTTAAACCGCTGCAGCCCATGTGTTGTACAGACACCCAGAGTGCTGTTAGGAAGGGAGTTCCAGGATTTTGACCCAGCTACATTGAAGGAACGGTGATATATTTCCTACAGGATGGTGAATGACTTCGAGAGGAACTTCCAGATGGTGGTGTTCCCATTTATCTGCTGCCGTTGTCCTTCTAAAGGGTAGTGGTCATGGGTTTGGAAGGTGCTGTCGAAGGAGCCTTGATGAATTCCTGCAGTGCATCTTATAGATGGTACATACTGCTTCCACTGTGCATCAGTGCTGGAGGGAGTGAATGTTTGTCAATATGCAATATGTTTTGTCTTGGACGGTGTCAAGTTTCTTGAGTGTTGTGGGAGCTGCACTCACTCAGGCAAGCGGGGAGTATTCCATCACACTTCTGACTAGTGCCTTGTAGATGGTGGACAGCTTTTGGGGAGTCAGGAGGTGAGTTACCTGTCACACAATTCCTAGCCTCTGACCTGCTCTTGTAGCCACAGTATTTATATGACTTGCCCAGTTCAGTTTTTGGTCAATGGTAACCCCCAGGATGTTGATAGTGGGGATTCAGTGATGGTAATGCCATTGAAATCAAGGGACAATGGTTAGATTCTCTCTTGTTGGAGATGGTCATTCCCTGACACTTGTGTGGTGGAAAACGTTACTTGCCATTTGTCACCCCAAGCCTGGATATTGTCCAGGTCTTGCTGCATCTGGGCATGGACTGCTTCAGTGTCTGAAGAGTTGTGAATGGTGCTGAACATTGTCCATTCATCAGCGAACATCCCCACTTCTGACCTTATGATGGAAGAAAGGTCATTGATGAAGGAGCTAAAGATGGTTGGACCAAGGACATTACCCTCAGGAACTCGTGCACTGATGTCCTGGAGCTGGGATGACTGACCTCCAACAACCACAAACATCTTTCTTTGCGCTACGTATGACTCCAACCAGTGGAGTTTTCCCCCGATTCCCAATGACTCCAATTTTGCTAGGGCTCCTTAATGCCACACTCGGTTAAATGCTGCCTTGATGTCAAGAGCAGTCGCTCTCACTTCACCTCGGGAGTTCAGCTCGTTTGTCCATGTTTGAACCAAGGCTGTAATGAGGTCAGGAGCTGTTAGTGGCCTTGGCGGAACCCAAACTGGGCGTCAGTGAGCAAGTTATTGCTAAGCAAGTGCCGCTTGAGAGCACTGTTGATAACCCCTTCCATTACTGATGATCGAGGGTAGACTGATAGGGCGTTAATTGGCCAGATTGGATTTGTCCTGCTTTTTGTGTACAGGACATACCTGGGCAATTTTCTACATAACCAGGTAGGTGCCAGTGTTGTAGTGGTACTGGAGCATAAGTCTTCAGTACTATTGCCAGACTATTGTCAGAGCTAATAGCCTTTGCCTTCAGCCATTTCTTGATATCATGTGGAATGGATCGAATTTCCTGAAGACTGGCATCTGTGATGCTGGGGGCCTCCGGAGGAGGCCAAGGTGGATAATCCACTTGGCACTTCTAGCTGAAGATTGTAGCAAATGCTTCAGCCTTATCTTTTGCACTGATGTGCTGGGCTCCTCCATCATTGAGGTTGGGGATATTTGTGGAGCCTCCTCCTCCAGTGAGTTGTTTAATTGTCCACTATCATTCACAACTGGATGTGGGAGGACTACAAGCTTAGATCTAATCTGTTGTTTGTGGGATCACTTAGCTCTGTCCATCATTTGCTGCTTATGCTGTTTGGCATGCAAGTAGTCCTGTGTTATAGCTTCACCAGGTTGACACCTCATTTGTAGATACGCCTGGTGCTGCTCCTGGCATGCCCTCCTGCACTCTTCATTGAACCAGGGTTGATCCCCTGGCTCGATGGTAATGGTAGAGTGGAGATATGCCAGGTCATAAGGCTACAGATTGTGTTCGAGTAGAGTTCTGCTGCTGCTGACGGCCCACAGCGCCTCCTGGATGCCCAGTCTTGAGTTACTAGATCTGGTCAAAGTCTAGCCCATTTAGCATGGTGGTTGTGCCACACAAACAATGGAGGGTATCCTCAATGTAAGGCGGGACTTTGTTTTACCAACTGTGCCGTGGTCACTCCTACACATACTGTCATGGGCAGCTGCGTCTGTGGCAGGCAGGCTGGTAAGGACAAGTATGTAACGGTGAAGTCCCCCATCCAGAGAACATTCTTGCCACCTTCAGTTCAACATGGAGGAGCACTGATTCATCAGCTGAGGGAGGGCGCTACGTGGTAATCAGCAGGAAGTTTCCTTGCTCATGTTTGGCCTGAAGCCATGAGACTTCATGGGGAGTCAGTGTTGAGGATTCCCAGGCAACTCCCTCCCCATTGTATACCACTGTGCCAGCACCTCTGCTGGGTCTATCCACCGGTGGGACAGGACATACCCAGGAATGGTGATGGTGGTGTCTGGGACATTGAGGATGACTATGTTAGGCTGCTACCTGACTAGTCTCTGAGACAGCTCTTCTAATTTTGGCACCTGCCCCCAAATGTTAGTAAGGAAGACTTTTCAGGGTTGACAGGGCTGAGTTTGCCGCTGGTGGTCTGTCCGGTTTCATTCCTTTTTTGTGATTGGTCATTATTAGACACTTAACTCCAGATTTTTAAAATTGAATCCCGCCATGGCACGATTCAAACCCAGGTCCCCAGAGCATTACCCTGGTTCTCTAGATTACTAGTCCAGTGACAATACCACTATGCCATCACCTCCCCTTGCTTTGGGGCTATTAATAGAAAATTGAATCACACCAATTGGGGTTGAGGAAATATGCCATCACTTAGAAAGGGGGAAGCAAACCAAAAATACCTTTCTGTTTATGGACAGGTGGTGAGAGGAGTAATCAGGGCTGTTTAAATTAACTCCTCTTTCAGTCCATTACCAAAGTTAATGCTGAGAAAGATGTCAGGATACTGATGTCCAAAGTTCCAACTGCGCAACAAGGAGAATACATACAAATTAATTCTGCAGCATCAAACTAACCTTCAGGTGACGAATAATTCATTCACATATACATCGCATTTCACTGATTTTTCCAAGTTAATGAACCACCTTGCATGATCATTCACACTTGAATAAGACAAAGATTAGATGCACTAAAGAGCATTAATTGTATCCCTATTAAAAATGAGCCATGTTCTTAGGATTTTTCTTCATTATATATATATATATATATATAAGCTGCTGTTGCCAAGGAGTCCTAATGATCCATTTTATAAATACCATTTTAGAGGACTGAGGGCGGAATCGTCTAAGAGCGGTAGCGGGCGTGAAAAAGTCGTTTTACGCTCTGGCCGCAACAGCAGGTCTTCACCCATATCCTTTTTGGCACATCCAGCCTCATTCATAATGCATTCACAGGAAAAATGCTGGATTGCTAGCAGATGGGCACCGATTAGCCCACATGCCTTGACCTCAGCACTTCCTCGCACCAGGTGCGATACTTAAAGTATACCAGAGCAAAGCCTATTTCATGGCTACAGACCAGGACTGCTCCAGGCAACTGATGGCCTCGAAAGCAAAGAAGACAGCAACTCCCAAATTTCGTGATGCCTTTCTGGGGTACCTGCTGACACAGTGGAAGGCTGCTGGGATATCCTCTACCCCCTGTCTGGCTGCAGGAGGTCCACCAGCATCAAAAATCTGGCCTGGAAGATAGTGGCAGCAGCGGTCAGCGCTATTGGAGTATAGAGGAAGTCAGCCATCCAGTGCAGGAAGAGAATGAATGCTCTCATCTCTTCCACCAGAGCAAGTCAAGCACCTCATCACTCTCAACTCACACTCACAAACCCATCACACATCTACAGGGATCTCACAGCTCAAGGGACAACACCACTAACTCTCTCACATACCCTCGCATCTCCATCAGGCTCATATCCTCTGGAGCTCACGTCCTCATCCCATCCATGGCTCCGCTCACCCCACAAATATTCTGTGCATTGCCATGTGTCCCTCTCAAACTCTCTCCATCTGTTTTCATGCAGGAGAAACTGGCTCACAACAGCAGGGAGAGGTCTTAGACTGGAAACAGAGTGCCCCATATTCGGCCCCTCAATCATTTTGAGAAGTGTGCCATTGCGCTGACTGGCGAGGACGTGGACCATATCTGAAGCGACGGTGAGGTTGGCGGCAAGCACCCTCATGAGGATCCTGCACCACATCATCCCTATCTCAAAACAACTGTGAGTGCTCTCTTCTGCTTTTGACTCGGCTGCCATGAACCAATTATCTCCATTTTGGTTCACAGGGAGCTCTGCCAAGTGACCAAACCCCTCAACCAGCTAATCCGTCAGTTCCAACCATGTCCTCACCTCCAGCCAAGAAGACAACTCCTCCATGGATGAGCTGGAAATAAGCAGCACGGAAGACCTGTCACAATGCTTACCCTCACTGTCCACCAGTGCAGAGACACACACCTCAGATCTAGAACATGCTCATGTTCACAATCTGGTGTTCACCACACAGACATGTGCCTGCAGCAGGAGGAGGCAGGTTCAGCCAAGCTTCCCAGCATTCTGAGGATTGCTGGGGGAAGAGGCATCTGTGAGGTCCAAGTCAGGTGATGAACCTCTGGATTCGGCCTTCCAAGTCATCATGGAGAGACAGCAGAAGGCAGGGGGACATCATGCAGAGCTGTTGGAAGCCCTCAACAGAGTGGCACACGAGTCAGAGGAGTGCGTCTGCCTGCTCTTTGATGAGTGGTACCCACAATTGCATGCATGGTGGTCTCCATGGGAAGGATGGCAAATGCCATGTAAACCCTGGTCCAGCAGAACATGGAGATGTGCACAGACCTGCATTCCGTCACGGTAGCCTTGGGTGAGTTCCTGCAGTGGCAAACAAGAGGGAAATGAGGCACTTCGATGACCCTCCAGGTGCTTTTTCCCCTCAAGGAGTCAGGCTGGGGCACTCGAGCACAAAGGGAGCTGGACACCCTGGGTCATCCACTCAGAAATCTCAGAGACTGACCGCTCCCTCCAAGTCCCTTTCGCTTGTGACCCCTCAACCTCATCCTCTGTCACTGCAAGAGGAGCAGCTGGCCCACAGGAAGACAGCCAAAGAAAACCAGAACCCTCAAGGCCTAGGCTCTTCAGAGGAAGCACGCCGAAGTCATCAGAGGCAACAGGGCCAACCATTGCACAGGTTGTCTCTCCACCCCTTCTGTGGATGTCAGGCAGCACCTAGAAGCAGTGGTAAGCCTAGAAAAGTTAAGAAATTCTGATCACAAGTGGTTGCATGGGTGAACACATTGTATCACTTTATAATCTGAAAATATATTCACTTTCACTGAACAATGTGTCATGTTGTCTTGCAGCTTCATTTCCAGGCTTCACGAGTCCTCCCACTGCAACCAACCCTACTTCACCCCAACCAACAGTTCAACTGCACGCAGCCAGATGACAAGTGATTCTGGAGGGAGAAGTGTATGTGTAGCAGGGCCTTTCGGAGCTTTGTGCAAACCTTGTCCCGCGCACATGGACCTTAATCCATCGCACTCATCTCACTGTCCTGAGCATTTTCAATGCTGCCTGCTGGGATTCTCTTTCAGTTGTCCATCTGAGCAGACCTCCATCTCCGCCCACCCACTGATCACACTCCCATGCAGCATCTGTGCCCGTCCTACACGAGGCTCCAGTCACTTTTGATTTCGGCAACCATGGTAGTGGTCAAGTATATTGTTAACTTCCCCATCCTTTCCCCTTCCCAATCACTCATGTCCTTTCACCCCCATCACTGCCGCCCACCCTCCACCATCTGCATCACCTTCCCACCCCCAACCATCCTCATCACCTTCCCACCTTCATCTACCAACCAGAACCCTTTTCTTTCCAGGATGTCTAGGTGAATGTGCATGTTCCCCACCTTCCTGAGAATCCCAACCAATCCACATTGACCTCCCTGACCTCCTCTTTCCCACACCTGTCATGGCACAGCCGATGATAACTGCTGAGTTGTTCAAATCCCAGAGGAAAACTTGAAACAACTGCCATAACTTGTTTTGCAATTTGTATAAATTTCGAGATGAGTGCCTTGAATTCAGTTGTAATAAAACCACCAAGTATTTTAGGATTTTACAAAACTAGATTAAATGTTTATTAATAAGAAAAATGATTTTTAAGCATAAACATATGTCTACAATTTACTACTATAACAACTTCTAAGTCCCCTACTTAATCTGACTCCCAGTCACACTTTTGTTAAGGCAACAGTAAGACACATTGATTTTAAAAGACCCAGGCAAGGTGACACACAATACCCTGAACCAGTCAAACACAAAGTGAGTTTTCTTAACTTCAGTTCTTTGAAGACAGCAGCTTGAAGCATAGATGCTGAAGGCTTTTCACACTTGTTAAATCTTAAAATGTCTACCCTTACACACAGCCTCTGCTCCTTTATATATACTTTCCCCTTTGAATGCAAATTCTCATTGTTTCACTATGTCTTTGGACTTTACCTTTCTGATAATAAAAATTTATCATAGTACTGATTTTACCAGTAATCTTGGGAAAAATAAATACACTGTTTCTTAATCTCACCTGGCCAGGTGACACATTTCACTCCCTCTTTTGAAAACAACCTAGTCTGTTTTTTTTTAAAATGCAAATGTTCCCTTGACACCTATGTTTACTTACATAACGTTTCAACCCTAGCTCATCTTCTACCATATCAAAGCTTTCAGACCAGCTGCCTTTAATCCAATTAAACCTCACACACACAGACACACACAGACACACACAGACACACACACACACACACACACACACACACAGACACACACACACACTCTGATACCACTATTTTACAATAAATTCCAATAACATTATGAGAATTATTACATCTTCCTGACACCCCCAGGGTCTGTTTCTGCCTCTGGTTCCCCACCAACCATCCCAATCATCCCTTCTACCGCTACCGACACACCCTCACCCTCCCAACCTACGAGCTCCCTCTGCCCCCTCTCATACTCACCATTCACTTCTACCATGCCCATCCTCAGTCCACTTCCAGGAGGCAGTCATTGACTCCATAGACCTCACCTTTATACGTTCCCCCCACCTTACTCCGTCCTCCACCCTTACTCCCTCCTCCCGCCAGACACCTTCCTCTGCCCAGATACCTGCCCCCTCCACTCCCCAAACTCGCTCCTCCTCCCAGACACCTTCCTCCCCCTGGAAACCTTCCCCCCTCTGAACTTTCTCCTCCACCCGGATACATTGCCCCCTTCGAACTCCCTCCTCCCCCCCGAACACGTTTCCCTTTCCAAACTCCCTCCTTTACACCTTCCTCCCCCTTACACTTTCCTCCCCACTTGCACTCTTCCCCATTATGCCCTCCTCCACCCATACACTTTCCTCCCCACTCCTAACCTCACCCCACCCGGTACACCTTCCTCTCCCACTCACAGCTAGATCTTCCTCTCCCCCAACTCACAGTGCCAGTCCGTGGCCAAGACTGCGATGTTCCAAAGCACCAACAGAGACCTTCCATGAGCTGCTTCACGGTGGAGCCATGTCCATGAGCATCCATGCAGCATGCGATACACATGTCCCTCCAGGGTCCAGTAGCTGTAGGGCTTCAGCAACTTCTGCCCCTCAGATGGCCATAATCTAAACAAGGCCCTAATGGCAAGTCCCAACTTCGGCACGTCACACTTGTCCGGAAGTGTTCTGGGCAGGTATAATGGTAAATCAGGCATGGGGGGACAATTCCAGTCGGAATCTATTACCAATCCCATTACTGGGATGCAAATTGGGTTCATGCCGGCCTCCAGTGAGATTCACAGACCGCGGACACCATCAGATGATCCCGCTGTGTTTTCACACTGGTGACATTGTACGATTCAAATTTAGTAGATGATGAACTGGGACAGGAGTTTCTGACAACTAAAAATCTGACAATAAAGTTGAATTAAATGAATTCCAAGCATTTTCTAAGGTATCAAATAAACATTATTCCGATGGCTTCATTGCCACACCCACATTGAATCAGCCCCTTTCACCCTACCATACACATCTTTGCCCCTCCTCCCAACATCCCTCCCCAGTCACTCAGCAGCTGCAAATCCACTGTCGACCCTACCCTCCCCACCGCACCCCCCCGACTGAGACTCGGACCTAACCAGCACCCCACTCCCAAGTCTCGTCAAGACTTGGGCCAGACAGCATCCCCTGCTGGTCTAGACTCAGGCCCAGCCGCATCCCACATCAATATAGGTTCAGGCCCAGATATCATCCCCCCATCAGTAAAGACTTGGGCCCAGACAGCAACCCATCAGTATAGGTTCGGGCCCAGACAGCACCACCCCCATCAGTAAAGACTTGGGCCCAGAAAGCATCCTCATCAGTATAGAATCAAGCCCAGACAGCAACCCCCACCAATCTAGACTCAGGCAGACAGCATCCCCCATTGGTCTAGACTCGGGCCTGGCACCAACCTTACAAGGCTGAGTGACGGGTCCCTCAGGCCTGCTCCAGTTTCGTAGTGGGGAAGACTCATCCTGCTTTTTCTTTTTCCGCTTCTTCACTTCAACTTCCCAGAGGATCTTAAGATGAAATTGATGATGGCGCAGCCAAAATTCTCTTGCATGGAAGCAGTGGACCAGCCAATATAACTCCTCTAGCTTTTCCAATCACATGATCCCTTTCTCATGCCCTAGAGAGGAAACCTATCTTTTGAGGAGGTGAAGCAGTGAGAATGAGAGACAGAATCTGTGATTGGTAGAGCAGCTTCTCACAGATTCTGTCTCCCATGAAGAGGGGAGACTTCTCTCTGATTGGGTTGAATTTTCACAGGCTTTTAGGGGGTTTGCAAGAGCAAATTCACCAGCCACCTTTGTGTATTTTGAACATGGACAGAAATTAGATTAGGTGGGCGTTATCAGATTGGAGAAGATTTGGAAGTATAGCTAGATGATTAGGACTTGGATATTGGCAGAACAGTTAGGAGATTTATGACAAAAAACACAGATTGGGGGTTGCAAAAAATGAGGGGCTGTAACAGACTTCAGAAAAACAGGTAGCTTAGCTGAATGGGCAGATAGGTACATTATGTTAATGTGAAAAAGCTTGAAGGAATACATCTTGGGAAGAAAGCCAACAAATGGGAGGATGGACTGTGAAATGGCACCGAGGGGTGCGGCTGAACAGTGACATGGGACCCAAATACATAATTGCAGAAAAGTGCAAATCCAAGCAGATTTGGCCATAAAAAGGCCAATAGCATTTACAATTTATAAGTAGAGGCACAGTGTACAAAAGTAGAAAGCAATGATAAATTTGCACAAAATATATGTTAGGTACAGTTGAACATGTGCAGTTTTGGGCAACATATTATAGAAAGTATATTAAAGCTATAAATAGCATACAGCAGGGATTCACCAAACTTATGCCATCGTGGAAATAATAATTATGAGGAAAAATTAGATACTGGAACTTTTTCCACTGAAGCAGAAAAGGATAATAGGATATTTAATAGAATTTTTTAAATTATGAAGGGTTTCAGCAGAAAGACAAGTATTTCCTTTGATTGTGGAGTCAGGGATGGAGATACATCAATTTTAAATCGCAAGAGAGTGAGGAAAAGGGCTAGGAGAAATTACTTTTTACAGTAGGTTCTTGAAGGCTTTGCCACAGGGAGTGGCTTAGGTGGGGATGATTATTTGAAAGAGACATAGAGCTAAGGGAAGTCACCAGGTCAGTGGGACTAGTTTTAAACTGCTCAAGCATAGAGCCAACAAAGAGACAATGGACCTGATTGCGTCTTTGTATGCTAGGGATTTCAATGGTTCTCTCAAGGATCATGGAAGTGGGTGCTTTAAGGGTCTACTGGGGCATCTTTTATTTTTCATTTAAATACTTGTTTTCGGAATTGACACAGAATAGATTACACTGAAGTTTCTAATGATACTGAAGTAAGGGTAAGGTAAAAAGTGAGAAAGAATGCAGAAGCATTTGCAAGAGACCATGGGCAGGTTAGTTGAGTTGGGAGCGAGATGGCTAATGCAGTTCAATACAGAGAAACTTAAAGCACTATATTCTGGGGAAAAAATACACCCAAACAGGTAAGATTCCCAACAGAATGGATGAACAGAGAGATCTAGAGATAAATAGGATTCTGTTTTTAATGCATTGCGACTTTGAAAATAATAGGATGGAAATCCTGTCGAATTTGTAAAAGGAACAGTTGGATATTTTGTGCAGTTATTGGCAGCCCATTATAGGAAGCATATTAGAGTGATGGAACGAGTACAGTAGAGTTTCAGTAGAATGGTATGAGTAACTGCTCGAAATATAAATGACTTGTTGACATCACACATGCCAAATCCAATGTGGTGTTTGAAATTAATGAGTAAAAGTTCTATAGGGACTATTGAACTTCACATGTTTGGGAAAACCAACCTGGCTGACACTCCAAAAGCATACTTGTAAGGAAGCCCCACAATGTCCATTAAAGACAGCTGTCCCTCAGGAAATGGAGAAGGTAGCTTCATATAGGAATTCTGCATATTGGTCAACTGTTATTCATATTCTGTGTTTGAAATTCTATAAGTAAATGCGTTTGTTGAGCTTAACACAGCAGGACATAAATGGCAAATATTCTATGAATCTAAAATGATATTCTTTGCTCGCCCATGTATTTAAAACAGCTGCATCAATGAGCCCTGCATCAATACTAACATTTTGTATCATTATTATATTTCTTCTTTTGTCTAGACCAAGATATGTACAACAGCAAAAGCCAAAGTATGAATCTGATGGCTGACATTTCTGGAAGTAGATTGCATATGCTGTACTGACATCTTAGGACAGTTGATTGAATGCAGAGCTTTTTGTGAGCAAGTGCTCCTGAGGTGGGTGCTTGGCAAATCCAAGAAGATAAATGACATATTTTATGCATAGCATTTCTATGGTAAGCATTACAGCATGTAGCCTTTAAAAAAATTCATTGTGCACTTGCTTGGTTGTACTTTCCATTTTAATCCTGCTGTCCATGCTCTCTTTACTCAGATAAAGTTTAAAGGTTACGATCCTATCACCTCATAGGGTCATGATGCAGATGATATAGTCAAATAAGTAAAATAGAGGCCTAAAAATCCACATGTCTTAGATCATGGAGTAAGCGCTGGGAACCTCCACTGCTGACTTGGCTAAAGTCAGAAACTGGGAAGAATCCTTAATTCTGCCCATGCTAGCAGGGGCACTTCTTGGATACTTAACAGTTAATGGTGGCTGTAAGTGAAGCAGAAGCTGTCCACTCGGGTGGTGGGGGTAGTGCTCAAGTATCCTTGAAACCATCCCCTGTTAAGGACGGTCAAAAAAATCTTGCACACCTACCAAATCTTTTAAGATCTAGCTTGTGTTCTAAACTTAGAGCATAAGATTGGCCCCCACAGGTGCCCATGAGTGGCTGATCCCTTCTTTCACTGGGATCACGAGTACTTTTCTGCCAATCTGTGGGTGGAGAATTTTCTGCCCTGAAAGTCCCTTCCAACCAATCATATCTCTTCTGTGGTGGGTAGCTTGTTTCAGAGAGACTGACATTCTGCCCGAAACAAGGCCATAGATAACTAGAGACAGCCAGGTCTGGCATATCCAGCACGCTGTCTAATTATTGGGCCATGTGCTGTATTCCTGCTGGATTTACAGTGTAAACTGTGAGGGGGACCGTGTAGAACTGAATCACAGAATGGTTACAGTATAGAAGGAGGCCATTTGGCCCATCGTGTCTGCACCAGCTCTCTGAGCATTTTAACTTAGTACCAATCTCCTGCCTTTACCCTGTAACCCTGCACATTGTTTGTATATAATCATCCAATGCTCTCGTGAATGCTTCAATTGAATCTACCTCCAGCACACTTCCAGGCAGTGCATTCCAAACCCTAACTACTTGCTGTGTAAAAAAGTTTTTTCTCACTCACATTTGCTCCTTTTGCACAACACTTTAAAACTGTGCCCTCTGGTTCTTGATCCATTTATGAGTGAGAACAGTTTCTCCTTATCTACTTCGTCCAGGCCCCTCATTATTTTGAAAACTTCTATCAAGTCTCCTCTCAGCCTTCTCCTCTCCAAGGAAAACAGTCCCAACTTCTCCAATCTTTCCTCATAACTGAAGTGTCTCATCCCTGGAACATTTCTCGTAAACCTCTCCTGCACTCTCTCCAATGCGTTCACATCCTTCCTATAGTGTTGCACCCAGAACTGTACACAATACTACAGGTGAGATCTAACCAGTGTCTTATATAAGTTCATCATAACCTCCCTGCTCTTGTACTCCATGCCCCTATTAGTGAAGCCAAGAATACTGTATACTTTAGAAATAGCTCTCTCTACCTGTCCTGCCACCTTTAATGTACATATACACCCAGGTCTCTCTGCTCCTGTTTACCCTTTAGAATAGTACCCTTTATTTCATACTGTCTTTCCATGTTCCTTGTACCAAAGTGTATCGCCTCACACTTCTTTGCATTGAACTAAATCTGCCACCTATCTGCCCATTCCACCAATGTGTCAATGTCCTTTTGAAGTTCTACACGGTCCCCCTCACAGTTTACAATTCTCCCATGTTTTGTGTTGTTCACAAACTTTCAAATTGTTCCCTGCACACCAAGATCTAAATCATTTATATATATCAGGAAGAGCAAGGGTCCCAATACCGACCCCTGGGGAACTCTACTACAAATCTTCTTCCAGCCCACAGTACTCTCTGTTTCCTATCCCTCAGCCAATTTTATAATCCATGTTGCTACTGTCCCTTTTATTCCATGACCTATAACTTTCCTCACAAGTCTGTTGTGTGGTACTTTATCGAACGCCTTTTGGAAGTCCAGATACACCACATCAATGACCTTGCCCTCATCAACTATCTCTGTTACCTCTTCAAAAGACTTTAGCAAGTTAGTTGGACACGATTTTCCTTTAATAAATCCATGATTACTCTTCCCAATCAATCCAAATTTTTCCATATGATGATTAATTCTATCCCAAATAATTGTTTCTAGAAGTTTCCCCAACACTGAAATTAAACTAACGGGTCTGTAATTGCAGGGCAGATCTTTACAAGCTTTTTTGAACAAGGGTGTAATGTTTGCAGTTCTCCACCTTGACTGTGTCCAAGCCATCTCCTCTTTGAAGATAGCCCATTGTTCAGCTACTGTTTTTCAGCTACTGGTTCCAGTCTATCCAGCCCTGCTCCATTCTTGCCTCATTGAAGTCCGCTCTGTGCCAGTTGATTATTCTTGCTCTGGATTGACCAATATCCTTTTCCTCTGTAATCTTAAACCTTATGATATAATGATCACTGTCCCCTAAATGTTCGCCTACTGTAGCTTGATCACTTGGCCCACCTCATTCACAAGAACCAGGACTAGCAGTGCCTCCTTTCTTGTTGGATTGGACACATACTGCTGTAGGGAATTCTCCTGAACACAACCTAGGAACGTTTGTCTCTCATTGTCCCTTACACTACAACTATCCCAGTCTATATACGAGTAATTAAAGTCCCCCATTATAACTACTCTATGACGTTTACACCTCTCTGTAATTTCCTTGCAGATTTATTCCCCGATATCCTTCCCTCTAGCTGACGGTCTGTATATTACACTGAAAAATGTAATTGCACCCTTCTATTCCTTAGCCCCAGCCAAACTGATTCTGTCCTTGAATCCTCTGACACATCTTCTTTCTCCAGTACTGCAATACATTCCTTCACCAAAAACACCACCCCTCCTCCATTTTTCCCTTTCCTATTTTTTCTGAACACTTTGAAACCAGGGATATTTAGCACCCAGGTCTGTCCTTCCTTAAGCCAGGTCTCACCACAACATCATAATCCCACGAGGTAATCTGTGCCTGTAACTTCCCAATTTTATTAATCAAACTCGGTGCATTCACATAGATGCAGTGTAATTTTGAATTAGACTTCATTATTTGCTCCCTTACTCTGACTCCACCTTACTTAACTTACTATTAACTTACTATTCACTATTTTAGTGCTATCTGCCTCTCCCAAAATTCCTTGCAACCTGGTATTACTTTCTAATATTCTCTCCTGTCTCCCACACCCCTGCTGAGTTAGTTTAAACCCTCCCCAACAGCACCAGCAAAATCACCTACAAGGAATGCTGTCCTGGCTCTGTTCAGATGCAATCCATCCACCTTGTACAGATGCCACCTCCCAGACCTAGTCCCAGTGTCCCAGGAATCTAAAGCCCTCCCTCCTGCACCATCTTTCCAGCCATGCATTCGTCTGTCTTATTCTCCTATTTCTGTACTCATTGGCTCCCTACATGCCGCAGGACAGGCATTCCTCTTGGCTGATAAAAACAAAAAAACTGCGGATGCTGGAAATCCAAAACAAAAACAGAATTACCTGGAAAAACTCAGCAGGTCTGGCAGCATCGGCGGAGAAGAAAAGAGTTGACGTTTCGAGTCCTCATGACCCTTCGACAGAACTTGAGTTCGAGTCCAGGAAAGAGCTGAAATATAACCAGCTTATATTTCAGCTCTTTCCTGGACTCGAACTCAAGTTCTGTCGAAGGGTCATGAGGACTCGAAACGTCAACTCTTTTCTTCTCCGCCGATGCTGCCATTCCTCTTGGCTGAGCTGTCCTGCCATGCCTTAACCTTAAAATTTTAAATCCTACTTAATAAACCTTACCAAAAAGTACAGTTCCTACATAATTCTAAACCTTAGGAATAGAATAAACCTTAAATACTTACTAGATACTCACCAGATACTCACCAAACAGCTAACTTCTTCTTCAACCAATCAAATTGCTTCTTTCTTGTGATGTCACAATTTGGTTTTTCACTCTCCTTTCAAACTCAGCGCGGGTCAGTTCCAAGCAGCTGACAGGTCCGCCTCTCCCGCTGCTCTTCCCGAAGGTCAGTGATCCACTAAATGTCAGGGACACAGTTGTTTAGGAGCTGGACTTAGACAAATCTTTCTTTACATTTAACTACCCATGAAAAGAATTTTCGAAACACTCGACAGGGGAGAGAATTCTGAGTCAACTATTATGAAATAATTACAGGCATTAAAATGCCACTGACCTACATTCATATATTATACTAAATGGTAAAAATTACCAAACATGATTTAATACAAAATTTAAAATGTGTTATTAGCAGAATACTACATTAGACTCCATCCAATAAAAATGCCTTCAACAAGTACGAAATTTCAGAGTGGCAGTAAAGCAATGCATTGTTGCGACAATGAACCATTCCACAGTGGTAGATATTATAGTTGGACTTTTCCCCAATAGTATGGGCTTAGGCTCCTGTTAATTCCAAAAGTGGACTGAGTCTTCTATGGTCCAACACCTGTACCCTTAAACCTGTCCTATATGGGTTAGCCTTGCCAGATTTAACAATTTACCCGCAGTGATACTACGTGATCACTAAAAAACCAAACATGCTTTCCTGTCTGTTCTGA